>NC_083724.1:65951299-66581299 GCF_028564815.1 Eubalaena glacialis | reverse complement strand
GAAATACCTAAGAGGTTTATTATGAGAACATTAGGGTTTTGCTCTAATAGATGGCATAGAATAGCTGCTCAGTAAATATGTTACTTTCCACCTTTTACATGAGAAGACTTGTCTATAAAAAGTGCATAGTAAAATAAGATCGATTTACCATTGTTCAGTATTGTCTATAGAATAAATTCAGATATAACTGGTAAATAAAGTAACATGAAAATAGTAATGCTCCCATTGAACGCTTGATAACAGCATATATTATAAATGTGAAATAAGTAGTGTTGCCAAGTTTAATAAGAGTCAGACATTTGGTAAATTAAAGTTATCATTCTACTATTTAAGAGGTTATTTACCTATGTCATTAAATTATCACTGAATTGGCAATTCTCCCAATTTCCTGCACCTCTCTGCATTTGCATTACGTCAGCCTAAAATGTTTATGTTAAAAATGCTGGCAAAGCCTCAATAAGTATGACTTAGGTGTCAAAACAATAACTTTAAGAATCCCTTTGGGGCTTCCCTGGTGGCGCAGTAGTTAAGAATCTGCCTGCCAATGCAGGGGACACAGGTTCGAGCCCTGGTCTGGGAAGATCCCGCATGCCGCGGAGCAACTAAGCCCGTGCGCCACAACTACTGAGCCTGCACTCTAGGCCCATGCACCTAAAGCCTGTGCTCCGCAACAAGAGAAGCCACCGCAATGAGAAGCCCGAGCACTGCAACAAAGAGTAGCCCCCGCTCGCCGCAACTAGAGAAAGCCCACGTGCAGCAACGAAGACCCAACACAGCCAAAAATAATAAATAAATAAAATAAATTTATAAAAAAAAAAAAAAGAATCCCTTTGATAGTGATGGATAATACAAGTATTTTTCTAGATCACAAAAGGTAAGAAAATCTACATACTAAGGTGTAAAGTAAAACTTCCTTTCCCCTCCAAAAATATTTGAAGTCGTCCTCCTGAGAAAAGTCTACTTTATATATCATTCTCAAGGAAGTAAAGAAGCTGATAGAGCAACCGTCCTTGTCAACACAACACAGATCTCAAATATGCAGCCACTGGTCACTGAGGAGCTCGGAAGCAGTCTAGAGTTTCTCAGATCTCCATAGGATGTGTCATTAAATCTTCTCCTCCTGCTGGGTCTGACTTCTGGGGAAAAAAGCATATGGTATAAAAATTACTATATTTGGTAGTGAGTACTAATGATCACTCAAAAGGCTCATCCTTCAGTCTCTATGGCCTTTAGCATCTAGTTGGTTATAAACGTGACGTGCTTTGATTTGATTTAATAATCTTTTTGAATTTATAGTTCAGAATTTATTGTATAAAATTTATCTGTAAAATCAGATACTCCCATATATGGAGAGACATATACATTTATTTCTGGTGTTATCCCATCAACAGATTGTAAAATTAAGGCAAGAAGACCAAGGTCTGTCCAAGGCAAAGTTTACAAAGGTGCTCCTTCCCCTTAAATTACTAGCATCTGAAAACAGATTTAACACAAACATAACACACACAAACCGGACATATAAGTGATGTAAAGTAACACTGTTTTTCTGCAGTGTGAGAAGTGGAAGCTCAATGATGTCACATGAACTAAAAAACTGTATCTGATTTCTATATGGGCAATATCTTAATCACTGTATGGAACGGCAGAGGAAAGCATTTTGAAATGTGCAGGAATTATTCTATGATCCATATAAAAACAATAGCATTTTCTGTGTTACAATAAATTTTCAAGTTGAATTTCATACATGTCATATTATATTACACAGGGCATATTCTTTAATATTCAAAACACAGAATGGTTAATAAAAAGAACTCCAAGGAAAGAAGTAGAGAAATTTGGTTAAAGATTAATTTTACTTCACAGAAACAGCTTTCTAAAGATTTATATAAAGCCTATTATACTGTCCCAGTACTATGAGAAATAGTATTGTGCTACACAGTATGACAGTAATAGTGCTGTGTTATCTCAGATGGTATAAGTCACTTGGTTGATTTGGCTAATACACAGACAGTACACCAATTTTATTTACCAAGTCCAATAAAAAAAAATTCTTAGAAGTTGGGTATATTTGAATCAAATGTCACTGTAAAGTTAAGACAATACAGATTCCATAATACATACTGTTATTCTCTAATGCATCCATAATGAAGAACTCAAAAATGAAAAGTAATACAAAATATGGATTTTGTATTAAAATTCTTTGTCAAGAAGCACCATTCACATCAGAAGTTAATATCACTGGGGAGTTAAACGATTAAGACAAAAACAAATACATATTACAAATATCCTTTTGTTCTTCACTTACCATGATGCAAACTGCAAGGATTTAACCTTTAAGGGTTAAAGAGTTTAATCACTGTCAATGTCTGATCTTCTGAAGGCAATAAAGAACAGTCTGCCTAGCGATACCCAACAGAACATCACTTTGTCAAGCCACAAAGCACCCAAAAGCTTGTCAAGTAAGTTACCAGAAACCTCTTTGTGGTTAGAACTCAGCTCCTTCCTGCTTGACCTATTATTTGATATTTGACCACTTGGTTGCAAGACACTTGCTCTTTCTAGCTGAAATGTCACTGGGGCATCTTGTCAGCTCCCCGACATCTCGGCCTGACATACAATTTTACTTTTGTGTGCTACAAGGCAGAAAATGCAGGGCAATGGCCTTGTTTTAAATTCTGTCAGCATCAAAGATGGGCGTCACTCTTGGGTCCTACCAACAACACAAACAAAAAAGGAGTCTATTTTGAAGGTCAAAACAGCCATTACCTTGAAGTTTTTCAGCTTATACAAAATATATTACCTGCTGTACTGGTGTGGGAACTGTCCTTAAAAAGTGCCTAAACACACCACAGACATCTTCCCAGCACAACTGCTCTACTTTCTTATCAAATGCAGGCTTGATAAAAGGATGAGTTTTCAGTGCCTGCAGGGACCAGATTCAGCAGTTAACTTAACTTGTTCAAATGGGCAAGTGGTATCATGTAGCTTTACAAGGAGCAACCTGACCTTCTCACATTGACCAGGAGTGACATTATTGTGCAGGAGGAGAAGCAGTCACATCATTTCTGTTTTGCACAACCTGCTTAAAGTTTGCAAGTAAATGCTTGTCTTCAGTTGAGCTGACAAGAGAGAAGAGGGGGCTCAGTGAACCATGGCAGGGCTGCCATGAAATGACAGGAATCATTGGCATACATTTCAAATAGCTCTCTCAATCCTATTAAAGTATTGCAGCCCTGCTTTAAAATAGACAAGTATGAAACTACTTTGATAGATAGAGACTAAAATGGCTTATTGATTTTTTTTTTAAGTCTGAAGGAAATTATCCAAAATGTGTCATTCTTTAACATTTAAAAATATGTTACATAAAAATGAGCAACTGTGATAATAAATAAAACTTAGAGGGAAAAAAAAAGTTGGTTATTTCATTATTCAAGGAGACATAGATACCTGCACATATCAAGGTATCACACAATTTTTAAAAACCCACGGCCACTTGTGCTGAAACAAAATTCAACTGATAAGAAAATCCCCCTTCAAAACAATTTTAATTGTACTGTTAACTCTTCCTGCATCCTTTTTATTTCATAAAGTCATAATCCAATCTGAGCTGGTCTCTCGGCAGTAGCAGACATCATCACTGGAGAGGAGTGAGATGACGACAGGGGCGCAGGATTTATAAGTGTCTCCTTTAAGAAAGTGTAAGTTGTGTCAGGTTCAGCTTTCAATGGCAAAATATCCCCAACATCAATCGTGTCAGCAGGAAGAGCAGCTCTTGAAGGAATGGAGAGATTTGAATGGTCTCGTGATCCTGTCTATGATATAAAAAAGAAAAGAATAATAAACATAGAATTGAAAACTCTTAAACAGACTCTGAAACCATAAACAGAGAAGTGGACTAAGAATCACTGTAATATGGAATGGGGTGGAAATTGCCACTTAAATAATCTATATGATAATACATAAATATGAAATTATCTTCCAAGTTGTGATTGAACCTCATTTGTTCTATATCATAAACTTGTCAGGACATCAGGTGTTTGCCTAGACACTAAAACTTGGTATAAAACTTTTATCAAGTTATTGAATCAAAGGGTCAGTGCAATCAGGCATTTTTATCTCTGCTTCCATCCGCTGGCAAATTACAGAAACAAATGCTAATAATGTTTTCTCATTATGCTATATAATATATGCTATATAATTGGGAGATTAGACTGCTTAGAAAATGAACTATGGATATTTATGTTTTTTAAGTTATCGGCCTGACTTATTTAATTGAACAACATAGCACAAAGAAAAACAAGTTAATCCTAGTGCCCTATAGAAAACAGCACACCAACATATAAAATGCCAGTGAGATGAACTTTTTGTCTTTACCTTTAATAATACTGCCACCACCCTGTTTTAATAAAGACTGTTTCTGTTACGAGTATTTGGAAATCATATATCAAAATATGGGAGTGCAACATCAAAACAATTTGTCACATATTTTAAAACATTACAGTTACCCAGAAACTACTGGAAATCAAACTTAAGAAACCCACACACTCATTAAGTACTTAAAACCAGAATATTTTGTTGAAGCTATAATTTAAGCCTTAAGTAGTACCAGTAAACAGTAGTTAACCTTTAACATAAATGAAGTTTTACCAGTAAAGCAGATAGGTGTTATTTTATGGCTTTTATAGATAGTAAGAAAATAGTAATCAATTGTATATCAGAGTTTTCCACATTCCCAGCAAATAAATGTTGCTGAGATAAGTCTAGTCGTAAGTGTCTCCACTAAAATCCACTTTTTATACTGCAGAGATTTTTTTAAAAACACACAAACATCTTTTTGGTAGATTCTCTTACGGTTTTGACAACAAAATAGCGTGAACTCTAAGGATCTGCTTTATTATGTCATGTTACACAAAACCGTTTCTACATGTGAAAACAAGAAGGAAGCTATCTCTGGCTTTAGGAGCGTATTAGAAATTCAACTGTTGTATGTGTTACCATTTTTGTGGAATTTTTTTAAACTGCAACTGGAGAAAAATCAATGGCTGCATCTAACACCTAGTTCAGCAATTTTCTTTGATCTCCGTTCTTTTGATTTCTTGATACTCCACTGCAAGCCTACAGCTGACGGAAATCATCTCTTGTTCTGCTGGAAGTCAAAAAAAAAAAACTCACCTAAAATGACCACTTGAATGGCTTTATGAAGGAGAGGATTTAGCTTATCCTTGCAGAAGGAAAAGAACTCCTGAGGTCTTGTGCTGACCCTGATTAGAAGCACTGATGAGGTTTCACTTGCAGAACCTTAATGCTGGGCCTAAGCCTATCAGTTCAGAACCAGAACAGAGGCATCTCATTACATCAGAGGCTCGAGGTATAGATTCCTGCACTTTTCCTGCTGCTAGAACCATCTTTGGTGATTTTTTTTTAGCCGCGTATCTGAATTGGCAGTGTTATTACTTGATTGATTTTGCTGCTGTAAAGACTACAATGCCATCCACTAACTGATTCTGCCAGACTTAGGGGTAAGAGGAATAATGGAAGAGCAGGAGATAAAATCATACTATCTATTATGATAAAAAATATTGTCAGGCAGCCTTCAAAATTTTGTTCCATCTTTATAAGTACTTCAAGTTCTGGTCTAAAAAAACTATGTATGAAAAGAGAGAAGTGTGCAGAATCAGACCAAGGAAGGTCACCTACTCTCTGAGAGTATTTTCTTCTTGATGCTTTAGACTAGAGAAAGGCAACTGTGCCAAACTGACCAACCATGCCTGTTTTGCAGTGTTAGATAGATGGATATATATTTTACTCAAATCTATATTCTGTACTTGAAGTTTCCTTTTCTTATGAGTCCATCAACCTAACTCGTTACACATCCTTCAGGGAAGGTCTCTAACTGCCCATCTCCCCTTAATATATTCAGTGGATCTTGGAACTCTACAAAGGGGCCCCTCTTTTGCCTTTTCTGATCTTACTTTTTCAAATATCTATTTTCCACCATGTTGTCTGAAAGCATTTTTTTAAATCTAACATAACATTTTTGACCAAATAACCTTGAAATGGGGTATTGAGTATTTCTCTAGTATTTCAAGTCAGAGTCTCACTTTTTGCATACTGTCTTCTGACCTTATGTCCTAAACATGGGAAATAACCTTAAAAAAGAGATTTCTTTCAAGACTTGCACCCCTCAAAAGATAGGCCTTCCATCAAGTAAACAGACTTACTTTTGTGTAAATGAAAACAATTATTTTTCTGTTACTGAGGTCATTTGCTACACTTCATACACTGCTAGAAAATAATCTTTTTCATGAAATAGGATAAAATTTGATTTTAAGTCACTTAATAGCTTAAAAACAAACCAGCAAAAATTCTGGTGAAATCTTGATTTGAAAACAGGATGTTAAAATAACAAGTAAATATGAACTATTTTTCTTGTTACAAATAATATTCAGAAATATATCATAACACTTTTAATATAACACAGAGAGTTAAATAACTTTTTATCAGAGACCATTAAAAGTTAATATTCAGGGCTTCCCTGGTGGCACAGTAGTTAAGAATCTGCCTGCCAACGCAGGGGACACAGGTTCAAGCCCTGGTTCGGGAAGATCCCACATGCCGCGGAGCAACTAAGCCCGTGCGCCACAACTACTGAGCCTGTGCTCTAGAGCCTGCAAGCTACAACTACTGAAGCCCACGCACCTAGAGCCCATGCTCTGCAACGAGAAGCCACTGCAATGAGAAGCCCGCGCACCGCAACGAAGAGTAGCCCCCGCTCGCCGCAACTAGAGAAAGTCCACGCGCAGCAACGAAGACCCAACACAGCCAAAAATAAATAAATTTATTTTTAAAAAAGTGAATATTCACCATCTGATGTTATATTTTAAATCTGTGGTCATTTAAGCTACTTTTTAAACTGCTGAGGTGTTCTGGTAGTCTCTCATGTAAATCCAAATTTAAGCAATTTTTAAAAAAGAAATTAGTTACCTTAAATAAAAGCTAGGTGTCATGTGAATCTTTATGGAGGCACTTTTATTTACTCAATAAGCTGTAAATGATTCTATTTGAACTGTTATAGTCCATCAGCTAAATATATATTCACAATATAAAATGTGCCTACTAAATTTCTGCATTTTAGAAATCTTATGAAATACAGTAATTAGACATGTCCATTAACCATTTTTCAGGACTTTAATATCTTCATTTTCTAAGGGTGTTTTTTTCAACAACAAAAATAAATAAAGCATTAGTGTAATAATAAGATAATGACTCAATAAACTATCTATAAATCAAAGCCACTTTGCAGACCAAGGCTTCTGAAACAATGACACTAAGCCATTTGTCTCCTGTGTAGCATTTATGATCAAGTTAAGTCTTCTAGAATCTAGTATTATAAAAAATGAGGAGTGATGTGATTTAGTAAGCCTGAATAGTATTGCAAGGAGATTATGCCAGTCACATAGTATGATGGAAAGAGTATTAGACTAGAGATCAGAAGACTATATTTTTCCCTCCCAGTTCTGCTGTAATCTAGCTGGGTCATTTAGGCAAGTGAGTTAGTCTTCCTAGTTCTCACGTCCCTTGCCTATAAAATGAGGAGCTAGACTCTTTCCAGCTCTGAAGTTCTACAGGTCCACCATGATTCCAACCCGTGATGACATATGATATAAGGTTAACACCTAACTTTTGTGAATAATGTAACCCAGAAATCAGAGTTCCCAAACATAATTCTTAAGATTTTGAGGGGATATGGATGAGCCATTCTTAAGGGGAAGGAATACATACTGCACATGGTTCTTAAAAAAAGCCAAAGAGATGACAAAATTAGCCACAGTTTAGATGATGTGGCTATATGCAATTAAATTCTGATACATTTTTCATTACTTCGACCTCCATGATGATGTTTTAAGCCCTGTAAATTATTGACTGATTTTAAGTAGAGTGTGCAGCTCTACATAAACTGATGAAGGAATCAAAGTACCCACAAGAGGGCCTTACAATGAGGCTCCCTCGCCATTTCTACTTTAGCTCCTAATATGTTCTTACCACTAGAGTCTTAGTACTCAGAACACAGAATACTTCAAGTTAGTTAACCAAATTTTACCTGTCTGTTTTCCAGTTCTGCTGTGCTGGCCTCATAGGGTGCTGCAGTTTACGCAGACAAACCGAGTTGACAATAATTACATATACAGTCTTCTCTTGAGGAATGCTCAGTTATGTACCTGAGATATGTCTGTCTGTCTATCTATCTATCTCTCCATCCATCCACACACACATATACATGTACCTGATAAATATATCTACACACATATACTTGCTAATATGCATATATATGTGTGTATATATATATATACATATACATATATACACCTGCTACCACATCATTAAATATTTATTCCTTGTAGTTATCAATTCTAACTTTTAGTTACCAATGCCAAAGCTGTAGAAATATTTTATGCATTCCTCTCTCCATAAGTTATTAAATCTTAGTACAGACCAGTTTGGCTCTTTAGCTCAGTGACAACAAGATAGGCTAGGTGGGGATATGTGAGTCAGTCAGCAGAGCAGTGTAAAGGAGTCTCCAGAAAGAAGAAAACAACCTGAGAGGTCTGGGTACCTAGAGATCAAGAAGGAAGGGCAATATGGAGGTAGAAACAAATCAGAAAAGAGAGGTAGAAGACATTAATTATCAACTTGATTCACACCACAACAATTTAGTCCTCAAGCAGACATTCAGCATTGGTTCAAGAGCCAAAGCTCTTAAGACAGACTGGTTCAGTTTCAGCCTCAACAACATGGTTAATGCGGTAGATTAATTGGATTATGGCTTTGATTCTTCAGGCTTCCTTACAGGCATGCCCTTTGCCATGTGACACTGCAGCTGTGTGCAGCCTGGTTCACAAGTGCTTTACTTCCTTGTCCAGCCTCATCTAGCATTTCCTCACTTGTACTCTGTAATCCGGTTACATGGAACTTGTGAGTCAGGAAATATGATGTTCCATAGTTCACACCTGCCTCCAGTCTGTCCACTGTCTGGGATACACTTCTACCCTATGTGGGGTAAATGCCTTCTCCACCTTTCAGACTCTGTCAAGGTTCCCCTCCTTGTAAGGCCTTTCCAGATCCTTGCCCCACCCTTCCCCAACTACAGTTGGCTCCTATATTCAATCACATGTTGGCATGCCCTCATGAATATTTATTTTTCTATTTTCACTTATTTGTATACTTTTATCCCCCCAGAAAACAAGAGCACCTAGTGTAATGGAGTCATGATTTAGTATTGCTAGCACTTAGCAGAGTATCTGGAAATAAGATTTCTAACTGATGAATGAATGAACAAACCACTCATGTTATTACTTCATGGTTTTGCTTTGATATTTGGTTATTTCATGTATATACACATTATGTCACAATTAAAAGTAGCACAGTATAGTGGAAAGAATATGGGCTTTGAAACTGAAGAGGCCTCGGGTTCCAAACTTCAGTTTGCCATGTATTCACTATGTGATCTTAGACATGTTACTTAACCTGTGTGAGCCTGCATCCTATCCATAACATAAGAAGAATCATCCCTCATGGAGTTGTTATAAGAATTAAATGAAATAATATACACAAAAACGCATAACATACAGTAGCTCCCCTTCACCTCTCTTTCTACTCTTCTCAAGTGATAATAAATTCCAAGTTTTTAATTATAGCTAACGTGTGTGAACATATATGTCAGGCACTGTGCTAGGTTTAGCTTTATAGGCATTATCTCAATTCTCAAAGCCACTCAATGAGAAGGTACTACTATTACCCCATTTCACAGTCGAAGAACTAGGGCTCACAAGAGTGGGAAAAAACGACTGCACGTTGCACAGACGCTTGGTCAGTGGTGAAAAGGGACATGATTCTTGATCCATGATTCTTCTCCCCTTATGCTTGGCCACTACCTTATCATGCCACCCAAAGAAGACATGGCCTCAGGCTTATTTATATCCAGAGCTGCTTCATAAAGACAGTAAGGGCTCAACAAATCTCTGTGAAACTGGAAAATAAAAGCACATACATTGTACTAGAGATTAAAACTAGATGTTTATATTTTTGGTAATATATTTTCTCATAGTCCATTTGAATGTCCATGGTACGGGAGTAAATAAACAGATTTTATGACATTTACATAAAATAAAAGTTCTAGCCCTTTCACCAAAGAAGCTTATGTGTTGTTATATTCAGAGATAAAACTCAGCGCTGAAGTTTTAAATTACACTAGAACATTTAAACTTTAATTTTAAATTACTTTAAAGGTGTCTTATGCCTGACAAGATAACAATTCCCATTTTCTTCTCTTAGATGTTTAGATTTCCTGACATGATTGAGGTTGGAAAAAAGAGTCAAAGAATTTTCCCAGATGGCTTTTGTTCTTTCTTTTCCTACTTTCCTTCACACCCCCGTGCTCCCAGTCTGCTCCTTTCCTGACAATTCTGGTATACCTGACGGTAGAGAATGCAAGAAATGGCCAGAAAATGCAAAAGAGACCATTTTTCCCCTGTATCTTAAGAATGTATCTTTTCAAACAAACACAGAGAGAATATGAAATGTAAATATATCCATATACTCAAGTATATAAAAAAGGGACAAAATTGAATAAATAAAAACTTAAGCACACTATACAGAAAAATGCCATTGCAAAACTGAAATGACAAGCTGATAAAAATATACGCAACACACATGATAGCCATAGAGTGACTTTCTTAATTTACAAAAGACTCATGCAAATCAAGAAAAAGAAGACCCTAATTAGAAAATAGGCTTGGGACAGTGTATTTATTAATACTGGGTTCAGCTGTAACAGAAAACTCAAAATGTTGGTGGCTTTAATAAGATAGAAGTTTATTTCTCTCTGATATGGCTATATGAAGCTACCAGGAATCCAGACTGCTTCTATCTTGGGCTCCACAGCCTCAGTATGTAGCTTCCACCTCAGGGTCCAAAATGGTTGCTCAAGTTCCAGTCATTATATCTGCATTCTAGCCAGAAGAAAGAAGGATGGAGTAAAGGAGGAGGTATCACTTACATTTGAAAACACTTCCTAAAATCAGAGTATTTTTGTTTTACACCCCATTGGCCAGAACTTAGTCATATGGCTAACTTAGTTCAGGGGAGTCTGAAATATGTAGCTTTTTCCCCCCTGAATGGCCTGGGTAATAGTCAGAGGTTCTGTTACAAAGAAAAGAGAAAAGAGATCAGGAAGCCACTGACAGCCTCCGCCTCAGATATATATTGGCTGTTTGGTGGAGGACGCAGAAATACAATAACCAATAAACATATGAAAAAGAGCTAAACCTCATTCATAATTAAAGAAATGCAACACAAAACATGACAATGAAAGCTTACTTTTCACCTATCAGATAGCCAAAAATTTAGATGTCTGATGATACCCACTGCTAAGAGAGGGAAACAGGCAAGTTCCTACCACGTAGGCAGGGCTGTACGCTGGTGCAACCTTTCAGGAAGACAAAACTCAAATTGTACCTGCCTTTGATGCAACAATTCTACTGCTAGGCATTTTTTCTATGGCTACACTCACAAAAGCTCACCAAGATAAGCATACAGATGTATTCATTGAAGCATTTTTTTAGAAAAACATTTTATAAATGAAACTAAAGGGTCCATCAACTGAGTGTTATTTAAGTGAAGTATGATACAACCAGATCATATAACAATTTTCAAAACTGATGTAAATATGTAAGTACTGATGTAGAAATATGTCCAAGTGAAAAAAGAAGGTTCAAGACAGTATGTGTGTGTGTGTGTGTAAAGAGAAAGAACCCATTTGCATTAAAAAAAAATAAGTATAGGGAATTCCCTGGCAGTCCAGTGGTTAGGACTCCGCGCTTCCACTGCAGGGGGCCTGGGTTCGATCCCTGATCTGGAACTAAGATCCCATAAGCTGTGTGGAGTGACCAAAAAAAAAAAAAAAAAGGTATAAACACATACATGCATACACATATCATTTTTTTTTCTGGAAAGGGAATCACAAGAAAACTGTTAATTATTTTTAGAAAAAGGGAATAAATTCGAGCGTGCATTATGAGGAAAAAGCTTTGAAAGGCCAAAATTTTCTTTCCATGTTTTTTATCTTTAAAACTACTGAATCATGAACAAAGGCTATGAACTGGCAGTTCAGAGAGGTCAAAATACAGCTGATTAACAAATAAATGGGAAAAATGGTAACCGCCAATAGTAATCAAAACTGTAAAGGAAAATGAGATGTTTATTGCCAATCAAAATTCGATTTAAAAGATTATGATACTAAATGTTAGTGAAGGCATTATAAAACAGGCATTCATAAATTGCTAGTGATTGTATAAATTGATAGAACCATTTGGACTATAACTTGGCAACTGTCTTGAAATAGTTAATACCATTTGACCCAACAATTCCATTTATGATTAGTTTACTAATATTAATAACAGACAAAAATTGGAAATAATCCCATATTCAACAACAGAAGTACATTTAAGTAAGCTATAGCCACTTGATGGAGTATTATATGGCTGTAAAATTTATAGTTATAAACGGTTGGATAACGTGGACAAATGCTTACGCTTGACCAGGGGTCAGAAGCCTTTTTCTGTAAAGGATCAGATAAATATTTTATGCTTTGCAAGCCATATGCTCTCTATTGCAAGTACTAAACTCTGCTGTTGTAGCCCCAAAGCAACTATAGACAATATATGTAAATGAATTAGTCTGGCCATGTTCCAATAAAAGTGCATTTATGAACGCTGAAATTTGAATTTAACATATTTTTCACATCGTGAGATATTAATCTTCTTTTGATTCATTTTTCATCATTTAAAAATGTAAAAACCGTTCTTAGTTCGCAGGCTATACAAAAACAGGTGGCAAGTAGATTTGGTCCACAGGCTGTGCTTTGCCCACCCCTGAGCAAGACTATATGAGTGAAGAGGAGACGTGCAAAATTACATATGATACTTTTGTGAGGTACTGACATTGTAGGAATTTTTTTCCCTAAACTTCTGTATTTTCCAATTATCTACAACAAGCATGCCTTACTTTCGTAACTAAAAACACTTCATTAAAAAAAGACTAATTTTGTATATACTGAAACCCATATTTTAGTATAGTTAGGACTCTGAACTGTGTGGTCAAAATGAAATGTAATTGGTTTGTTAAAGGTCTCAGAGGGGAGGTTTTGAACCAAGTGTTTTGCAAGTTTTGAAAATTGGATTTTAATTTAGCTGAGAACACTTTGTTACTTCAACATTTTCAGTTATCTAACTCATATCCACATTAAGTCTACACATACACAAATAATTTTATGAAATAACTTGTACCTCTACTCTGCACAAACGCAGCTCTTTATGTAGAGTGGCTACTTAAAACTTGTGTGCCTTCATTTTACTCCAAATAGCACTTCCAGCTGCCAAACTACAACTTCTGTGGTCAAAATGTACACATGTCACCCTCTCTCTGGGAACTATCAGGCAAAAGTTTGCTGACCACTTTTTCATTACTGAAGAATTTCCTCTTAAAGTTATAAGCCTTTTTTATCCAATGTCAAAAATTAGTAATAATCTGGAAGCTGTAAACTCAGACCTTTTAGCAGCATGTTTTTCTCTGAGTGGAATTACTGACATACACTCAGGTAAAGGGGGCAGAAGGAAGGAAAAATCATCTAAAATTTAAAGGTGTTTGAAAGACGATTTTCCTAAATCTTACTAACACTGTATCTGTCAGTCACATATTTCAACAAAATTAGCAATAAATTCACATTTTAAAAGTTGAAACCCATTTTTTCCATGCCCCTCCTTTCCACTGCTGGTTTAAACCACGTTCCCTCATTACTCCACTATATCACACCTAGAATCCCCAGCAATTCTTCACGAGATGTTGCAAACAGTCTTGATTCCCCCACTGACCACCCGAGGGATCAGTCCTATATTCTCCAGAGCTGTTGACCCTCTGACCAGGGCCACAGCTGGGGCTTTCTGGAGGGACTGGTTATATTCAGTTGAAAGAATGTGGCCTCTCTATTTCTCAGTGAGAGAGGGGCACTTCAGAAGTAAGACAAATCATGTGATCTGGAGTTCACGTGTGTGGAATGCCTTCAAATCACAACAAGCACTGGGAAGTATGTTCCAAAACAAACCACTTATCTGGCAATGACATTTCCTTTACATGATAGACAGGAATGTTACTTCTGATAGAACCAGGCCATTTCCAGCAGTCTTAAACCAAACCTATCTCTAGCGAGAACATCTTATTGAACTGTGAGAATAATGCAGCAACCACAAAATTCCAAAATAATATAGCTATAGGTTACATCTCAAGAATCTGCTCCCTACATGACCAGTTCCATATGATAGACTTTCCCCATGGTTGCATAAGGCATAAAGCATACCTAAACCCACACTCACCATTAGTATCCTAAATTAGCTCTATTCATTAATTCTTTTAATAGATATCTATTAAAAGAATAAAATCAAAGAATTAACTACAAGTGCCTATAATGTGTCAGACACTGTTCTTGGTACTGGGACAGCAGTGAATTACACACCAAAAAAATTCTCTGCCCTTAGAGAGTTCACCCTGTCCTTAACTACCTGTGTCCTGAGCCAGTTCTCCTTAAATTATAATTTTCTCAATGCTCTAAAACCACACAACTGCTGTTTTCCTAGTGTTACGTTTTGAGGCACAATGGCACTGAGAGTTTGCCAGACGCATTGTTGCATGGACACAAATAAGGTCCCAGTAATGAGTCATATTTCCCTGGTTCTTCCCTGACCTGCTTACACATGACCTCAACCTCCCCATCAAGAGTTGCTGGGTGCCTGCAAGCCCTCCATCAGGCTCTGCCTCCAACGTATTAGAGGGGCTCACAGTGCCATATGGGTGACATCTCTACACAGCACTGGCCCTACACCCACCCTTCCCTCTCTGTCATCTGAAAACTGTGGCAACTCTGACTGGAACCCAGTGTCTCGCGCTGTCTGTCATAAAACATTTCTTTCAGCTTCCACCTGTAGGCATCTCTTTCCAGATGCCAGTCCCTAGGCCTGCACGGAGGAGAAGCACTAGGCCGTTCACTCCACTTCCCATCGCCGCCTCTGGGCACCTGCCCACAAAACCTCTGCTAGTCCTTCAACTGTCACCAAAGCCCTCGCTCACATTAACTTCTGAAAAGCCTGCACACCACTTTTTCACAAGGGCCTTGACTTTGAAACGCAGCTCAGGTTCAGGGTAGGGTATCCACAAGACAATGATTTTGACACAGGTTTCAAAGCTCTTTACTAAAATTTTTCATCAGTTATTTAAGTGCCTTGTCACTTTCTCTGGCCTATAAATGCACTTTTAATTTTTGCAAACAAGTCATCCCTTCAGGCTTCTCTCTATTTCCTACTTCATGTCTGCATTATTGTATACATGCTTATTATTTGAGAATATTCAAAGTTGCTCTTGAAGACGAGAAAAAATAGGATAGATGTTAACTCATAATAAGTGTTAAGCACAGAGAATGAATCAGCCGGTAGTGTCAGACAGAGGCAGAACCCACACGATAGGAATAGATTGTAAATTAGTACACTGTAGGACAGGCTACTTACAGATAGAAAGGGAAGGAAAGAGGGAGAGATGGGTCACCTCTAGGCTAATGGCATCCTCAAACTGCCCCCAGGACTACAGATAAAACCCAAAGCTGTCCAGCTACCTAAGTGGCAAGCTACAGCGATTGGCCAGGAGTATTTGTCAAGGCAAGTGTGGAAAAGTGGTCCCAGGCACCTTCGGTCACCCAATCCCCCTTTCTCAAACCTCCACCCTGGTCCTCATAACCTCACAAAGAATGGAGAAGGCTAATGTAGCCAAGAGAGAGGTCATATGAACACCATAAAAGCAAGGCATCAGGGAGTATGGTCCGTCTCCCTGCTGGCTCCCTACCTTCCACTTCTCACTGTGTGTTTTATCAACAGATTGAAACGATGTGATCTGAGGATCCTAATTTCGTCTGTGAGACCTCCTGTTCTGTGACCTCTGGGATAACCTGCTTGGTAGAGTACTCAGTGGCTACCATTACATTAAGGCAATTTCTCATAAGACAGCTTTGCCCCCCAGTACTAATCAAAACACTGATCCTGAAGAAAGCCCTGCCTTCTCCTATCTCAGAGACTTTGTTTCACGCTGCTTTTTCTATTTAAAAGGAGACTTCTTCGTCAGGCTTTGACAGTTTTCACAGCTTTCACAGTTTTCAGGTATCACCTTGTCCTCAAACTTCCCCTGCCTTCTAACCCCCCACATTTGGGTCACGTGCCCCTTCTTTGCATTATCGAAACATCCCACACATACTGCTTTTATAATAGCACAGCGTCACAATCTGCTGTTTGCTTAACTTGTGGTGTTTAATACAGTAGCCACTGGCCACATGTAATTGTTTAATTTTAAATTAATTAAAGTTTAATTTAATGTAAAATTAAAAATTAGAGTTCCTAGTCATACTAGCTGCCCTCAACGTGCTCAAAAGCCATGTCTCCACCATCACAGTAAGTCCTAATGGGCAGTGCTGCCTTGGAGTGTCCCTTCCTTGGAGACACAGGCTAGTTTGTTTGTTTGTTGGTTTGTGTATTATCAGTGGCTTGACTAGTGACCGGCACATCGCAGGCACGCCGTACATTTGCTTATTGTTCACCGAATGGACTGCTTCTAATCCATATTCCAAAGAAAGCCAACAGGAGGGCATGTTTTGATATAAAACTTTTCTCTCTCTGAAAAATATTTTTACTTCACAAAGTTTAATTTTCATTTTTTAAAAAAATTATTTATTTATTTATTTATGGCTGTGTTGGGTCTTAGTTTCTGTGCGAGGGCTTTCTCCAGTTGCGGCAAGCGGAGGTCACTCTTCATCGTGGTGCGCGGGCCTCACACTATCGCGGCCTCTCTTGTTGCGGAGCACAGGCTCCAGACGCGCAGGCTCAGTAGTTGTGGCTCACGGGCCCAGCCGCTCCGCGGCATGTGGGATCTTCCCAGACCAGGGCTCGAACCCGTGTCCCCTGCATTGGCAGGCAGATTCTCAACCACTGCGCCACCAAGGAAGCCCTAATTTTCATTCTTTAATTCTAACTTTCTCTGACTTCTCCTTTCTAAAGTGTCCAAAGTTTCAGAAGGAACCTCACTGTTCCTTTCTGTGTTTATCTTTCCCAGCTTTCTGGTGAGTGTCATTACAGCATTTCACCTTAGGCCGCTCTGAAAATGAAGGAAAGAAACCTGGGACAAAAAGACAAGAGGACAGTTACCTTGGCAAGTGTCCATTCACAAGACACCCAGGCCAGAATCCTAGCTCTCTTGAGCTAGGTTTTCTATATCAGAGAAAAATGCATTGCTTATTCGCTTGCTTTAATTTTCAATTTTTATACTCTCTTGAGAAAAAGATTCTATTATCAGCTAACTTTGGAGGCAATCTAATTGTTTGATGTAAACCTTCAAAGTTTCCTTTGAGCTGAATGTCTATCTGCTTGGGCAGAAAAGGGGAAAAGAGGGAATTTACATTCACTTTGCTAAACATTAGCATCTTTTGTTCAATCATTTGAATGCAGGACAGTTCCAGGAAACAGCTTAGAGAACAAGACTTGACACATACAGTGGAAAATCTTTTAAGGTGCTTGGATTCAATGAGGGAGAAAGTGAGACGGAACCATATTTCAGCTCCCTAACTGTGCTCCAGTCTGCAGGAACTTTGTGACAGGTCTCTGTCTCTCAGCTACACTTGACTGGCTTTTGCTGACATTCAGCTGTCAGACAGCAACCCTCTACCAGGCCCCTAACATGCTCCACAGCTTCACCCAATTAGCTCGCTTTCACTTGACATGGCAGCAAAAAGCTTCATAATAGGTGGTCAAGGTGCACAGTGTCTGCCTGCCCTCGCACTGCTCACATACAGCAAGATGTTTAACTACTTTCTTCTTGCTCGTGAGCTCAGAACTAGGATGACTACAGTTTAGTCATTCCATCTATTGAATTGGATGGGAATCTAGGAAGTAGTACAGTGATGCACTAAGCTGCTCAAAAACAGACCTCTAGATGACTAAAGTTAAATTTCAAATCAGTTCCTTAGGCCCTTCTGAGAAGAAGATATGATTTGTAGGTTATTCAAAACTTAATATCAACTAGCAATCAACTTACGGTTGTTTTTCCACTATATCACAAATAATAGGATTGTATAAAGATGACCTGGGATAGAAAAAGCATTTGACAAGTAAGAGCAGGAAGGTCTAGGCACAATTCAGGAGTACGGAATTTAGCCTTTGCTCATAAAAATATACTTTTTTGACAAACTCAACAATTTTTCTATAAATTTTTGTCATGCTCCTTAGCCTTTCAGATGAAATACATTGTACTTGAAAATACGTTTGGCTAAGAAATAAAAACTCTTATACTTATTTTGAAAAATGATCTGAATAGTTTACACATTTTCTCTCATCTCCCAATACATTCAGACCTAAACATATAATCAGTTTTCACTTATTTGCACGCTGGAGATCTGAAAATTATTTTTTTAATGTTACGTAAAGAAAAAGAAAAGTAATATAAATTGTACCGCCTTTGGTTTCCTGCACTTATTAAGCCATGTGATGAAGAGGCCACCAAAAAAAGTCACTTTATGATAGGACCCTTCATTATTGACATCCAAATGCAGATTCTTGTAGCTATTACCAAGATAGAGTTACAATTTCAATTCCAAGTACCTTATCAGTAATCAAAGCTGAAAATCTAATTAAAGGAATGGGAATTCTAGCCTCCAGCACCATGAACTAATGCTAGTAGAGATTCACCACTACTTTACACCAGACAAAGTAGAGTTTAAGTATACTTTGCCATCCTATATGAGTCTGAGATGACTCTCGAAGCTTTTGGAGTCAAGTCTGTAAGTAGCAGTGTTTCTGTGACGTGCCTTCAAACTGAAGGAAATCTTTCTCTACATAAAATGCTTACTTGTTGTTTTGAACACTGCTCACTTCTTACCAGACGCTCAAGGCAGGGATAGATCCTAACTGAATTGCTGGGCAATTAGGAAACCACCCAGCATCCATTTTATTCATTAAGTCCTGTCAATGTTTCCATCTATATCTGGCCACAGCCAAATCCTTCTCCATCTCCGCTGTTACTGCCCTCACACAGGTGATTCTCACTTCTCACTTGGACTTCTTTATTATGACTTATCACAATTCATTACAAGTATTCATGTATATATCTGTCTTCTCACAAAAACCTTCAGATCTCTGACAGAAGGTCTCTTATCTCATCCTATTAAGGGTGTAATGTAATACAAAGCTTAAGAGTGAGGACTCTGGGTTCACACTGCCTAGGTTCGAATCTTGGACTCTACACGGGTAGTTTCTTCCTCTGAAAGGAGGAGATAATAACCCACCTTAGATAGGAAAATTAGGATTAAATTAGTAATATACATAAAGTGCTCAGCACAGTGGCTGGCACATAGTAAGCATTCAATAAATACTGGTTGTTGTTGTTATTATTCTTACTATAACATCCTTAGAACCTGGCAAAGTACATAGCACATAGCAGGTAATAAATGCATGGTAAAGGAATAATTAGGTATTCTTTTTGATTATTGTTTCATTTCAGGATGATGTAAAGAATAAAAATTGTTCATGAACAATATAGTGATCCTCTCGGCCTGAACCAAGATGGTGGAGTAGAAGGATGTGCTCTCACTCCCTCTTGCGAGAACACCAGAATCACAACTAGCTGCTGGACAATCATCAACAGGAAGACACTGGAACTCACCAAAAAAGATACCCCACATCCAAAGACAAAGGAGAAGCCACAATGAGATGGTAGGAAGGGCGCAATCACAGCAAAATCAAATCCCATAACTGCTGGGTGAGTGACTCACAGACTGGAGAACACTTATACCACAGAAGTCCACCCACTGGAGTGAAGGTTGTGAGCCCCACATCAGGCTTCCCAACCTGGGGGTCCGGCAACGCAAGGAGGAATTCCAAGAGAATCAGACTTTGAAAGCAAGTGGGATTTGATTGCAAGACTTCGACAGGACTGGGGGAAACACAGACTCCACTCTTGGAGGGCACACACGAAGTAGTGGGCACATCGGGACCCAGGGGAAGGAGCAGTGATGCCGGGGGAGACTGAACCAGACCTACCTGCTAGTGTTGGAGGGTCTCCTGCAGAGGCGGGGGGTGGCTGTGTGGTTGTGGCTCACCACGGGGACAAGGACACTGGCAACAGAAGTTCTGGGAAGTACTCCTTGGCGTGAGCCCTCCCAGAGTCCACCATTAGCCCCACCAAAGAGCCCAGGTAAGCTCCAGTGTTGGGTTGCCTCAGGCGAAACAACCAACAGGGAGGGAACCCAGCCCCACCCATCAGCAGTCAAGCAGATTAAAGTTTTACTAAGCTGTGCCCACCAGAGCAACAGTCAGCTCTACCTACCACCAGTCCCTCCCATCAGGAAACTTGCACAAGCCTCTTAGATAGCCTCATCCACCAGAGGGCAGACAGCAGAAGCAAGAACTGCAATCCTGCAGCCTGTGAAACAAAAATGACATTCACAGAAAGATAGACAAGAGGAAAAGGCAGAGGACTATGTACCAGATGAAGGAACAAGATAAAACCCCAGAAAAACAACTAAATGAAGTGGAGATAGGCAACCTTCCAGAAAAATAATTCAGAATAATGATAGTGAAGATGATCCAGGACCTCGGAATAAGAATGGAGGCAAAGATCAAGAAGATGCAAGAAATGTTTAACAAGGACTAGAAGAATTAAAGAACAAACAGAGATGAACAATATAATAACTGAAATGAAAACTACACTAGAAGGAATCAATAGCAGAATAACTGAGGCAGAAGAACAGATAAGGGACCTGGAAGACAGAATGGTGGAATTCACTGCTGCGGAACAGACTAAAGAAAAAAGAATGAAAAGAAATAAACACAGCCGAAGAGACCTCTGGGACAACATTAAACGCAACAACATTCGCATTATATGGGTCCCAGAAGGAGAAGAGAGAGAGAAAGGACCAGAGAAAATATTTGAAGAGATTATAGTCGAAAACTTCCCTAACATGGGAAAGGAAATAGCCACCCAAGTCCAGGAAGCGCAGCGAGTCCCATACAGGATAAACCCAAGGAGAAACACACCGAGACACGTAGTAATCAAATTGGTAAAAATTAAAGACAAAGAAAAATTATTGAAAGCAGCAAGGGAAAAACAACAAATAACATACAAGGGAACTCCCATAAGGTTAACAGCTGATTTCTCAGCAGAAACTCTACACGCCAGAAGGGAGTGGCATGATATACTTAAAGTGATGAAAGGGAAGAACCTACAACCAAGATTACTCTACCTGGCAAGGATCTCATTCAGATTCGATGGAGAAATCACAAGCTTTACAGACAAGCAAAAGCTAAGAGAATTCAGCACCACCAAACCAGCTCTACAACAAATGCTAAAGGAACTTCTCTAAGTGGAAAATACAAGAGAAGAAAAGGACTTACAAAAACAAACCCAAAACAATTAAGAAAATGGTCATAGGAACATACATATCGATAATTACCTTAAACGTGAATGGCTTAAATGCTCCAACCAAAAGACACAGGCTTGCTGAATGGATACAAAAACAAGACCCATATATATGCTGTCTACAAGAGACCCACTTCAGACCTAGGGACACATACAGACTGAAAGTGAGGGGATGGAAAAAGATATTCCATGCAAATGGAAATCAAAAGAAAGCTGGAGTAGCAATACTCATATCAGATACAATAGACTTTAAAATAAAGAATGTTACAAGAGACAAGGAAGGACACTACATAATGATCAAGGGATCAATCCAAGAAGAAGATATAACAATTATAAATATATATGCACCCAACATAGGAGCACCTCAATACATAAGGCAACTGCTAACAGCTCTAAAAGAGGAAATCGACAGTAACACAATAATACTGGGGGACTTTAACACCTCACTTACACCAATGGACAGATCAACGAAAATGAAAATAAATAAGGAGACAGAAGCTTTAAATGACACAATAGACCAGATAGATTTAATTGATATTTATAGGACATTCCATCCAAAAACAGCAGATTACACTTTCTTCTCAAGTGCGCACGGAACATTCTCCAGGATAGATCACATCTTGGTTCACAAATCAAGCCTCAGTAAATTTAAGAAAATGGAAATCATATCAAGCATCTTTTCTGACCACAACACTATGAGATTAGAAATGAATTATAGGACAAAAAATGTAAAAAACACAAACACATGGAGGCTAAACAATACATTACTAAATAACCAAGAGATGACTGAAGAAATCAAAGAGGATATCAAAAAATACCTAGAGACAACTGACAATGAAAACACGATGATCCAAAACCTATGGGATGCAGCAAAAGCAGTTCTAAGAGGGAAGTTTATAGCTATACAAGCTTACCTCAAGAAACAAGAAAAATCTCAAGTAAACAATCTAACCTTACACCTAAAGGAACTAGAGAAAGAAGAACAAACAAAACCCAAAGTTAGCAGAAGGAAAGAAATCATAAAGATCAGAGCAGAAATAAATGAAATAGAAACAAAGAAAACAATAGCAAAGATAAATAAAACTAAAAGCTGGTTCTTTGAGAAGATAAACAAAATTGATAAACCATTGGCCAGACTCATCAAGAAAAAGAGGGAGAGGACTCAAATCAATAAAATTAGGAATGAAAAAGGATAAGTTACAACAGACAGCACAGAAATACAAAGCATCCTAAGAGACTACTACAAGCAACTCTATGCCAATAAAATGGACAACCTGGAAGAAATGGACAAATTCTTAGAAAGGTATAACCTTCCAAGACTGAACCAGGAAGAAATAGAAAATATGAACAGACCAATCACAAGTAATGAAATTGAAACTCTGATTAAAAATCTTCCAACAAACAAAAGTCCAGGACCAGATGGCTTCACAGGTGAATTCTATGAAACATTTAGAGAAGAGCTAACACCCATCCTTCTCAAACTCTTCCAAAAAATGGCAGAGGAAGGAACACTCCCAAACACATTCTATGAGGCCACCATCACCCTGATACCAAAACCAGACAAAGATACTACAAAAAAGGAAAATTACAGACCAATATCACTGATGAATATAGATGCAAAAATCCTCAACAAAATACTAGCAAACAGAATCCAACAACACATTAAAAGGATCATACACCACGATCAAGTGGGATTTATCCCAGCGATGCAAGGATTCTTCAATATATGCAAATCAATCAATGTGATACCCCACATTAACAAATTAAGGAATAAAAACCATATGATCATCTCAATAGATGCAGAAAAAGCTTTTGACAAAATTCAACACCCATTTATGATAAAAACTCTCCACAAAGTGGGCATAGAGGGAACCTACCTCAACATAATAAAGGCCATATACAACAAACCCACAACAAACATCATTCTCAATGGTGAAAAACTGAAAGCATTTCCTCTAAGATCAGGAACAAGACAAGGATGTCCACTCTCACCATTATTATTCAACATAGTTTTTGAAGTCCTAGCCACAGCAATCAGAGAAGAAAAAGAAATAAAAGGAATACAAATTGGAAAAGAAGAAGTAAAACTGTCACTGTTTGCAGATGACATGATACTATACATAGAGAATCCTAAAGATGCCACCAGAAAACTACTAGAGCTAATCAATGAATTTGGTAAAGTTGCAGGATACAAAACTAATGCACAGAAATCTCTTGCATTCCTATACACTAATGATGAAAAATCTGAAAGAGAAATTATGGAAACACTCCCATTTACCATTGCAACATAAAGAATAAAATACCTAGGAATAAACCTACCTAGGGAGACAAAAGACCTGTATGCAGAAAACTATAAGACACTGATGAAAGAAATTAAAGATGATACCAACGGGCGGAGAGATATACCATGTTCTTGGATTGGAAGAATCAATATTGTGAAAATGACTATACTACCCAAAGCAATCTACAGATTCAATGCAATCCCTATCAAATTACCAATGGCATTTTTTACGGAACTAGAACTAAAAATCTTAAAATTTGTATGGAGACACAAAATATCCTGAATAGCCAAAGCGGTCTTGAGGGAAAAAATAGGAGCTGGAGGAATCAGACTCCCTGACTTCAGACTATACTACAAAGCTATAGTAATCAAGACAATATGGTACTGGCACAAAAACAGAAACACAGGTCAATGGAACAAGATAGAAAGCCCAGAGATAAACTCACGCACCTATGGTCAACTAATCTATGACAAAGGAGGCAAGGATATACAATGGAGAAAAGACAGTCTCTTCAATAAGTGGTGCTGGGAAAACTGCACAGCTACATGCAAAAGAATGAAATTAGGACACTCCCTAACACCATACACAAAAATAAACTCAAAATGGATTAGAGACCTAAATCTAAGACCGGACACTATAAAACTCTTAGAGGAAAACATAGGAAGAACACTCTGACATAAATCACAGCAAGATCTTTTTTGATCCACCTCCTAGAGTAATGGAAATTCAATGGCTTGCTTATCCAATATGAGGGAAATTTCATTATTTACAGAATTTTTAAGGAATGTGAATAAAAAGTTTATTTGAAATGAAGGTTCTACTTGGATACCGTTCAAAATGATTTTAATTTTTTTTCCCTGAATATAGCTTTACATTTTTCTATCTCAAAGCTATTGAACATCTTAACCAGAGGAGGAATTTGGATTGATAAAATATAGGCGTACTTCCTAGGCTGAAATGCATACAAAATAACAGGCCATGTTTTATTAAATATTGTATGTCCTTTAAGTAAAGACATCAAAAAACAGAATTATCCTTTGCAATTTTAAAAAATTATTAGTATTTGAAGTATAAACAAAAATTTGCCACACTTTTTAATTTAATTTCAGTCTATAGCTACCCTAAGTAATGCCTTTTATAAAACTAAACCCCATAGTAAACTTACCAACTATATTAGTTTCCTAGGGCTGCTATAACAAATTGCCACAAACTCAGTGGCTAAAAACAACAGAATGTATTCTCTAACAGTTCTAGAGGCTAGAAGTCTGAAGTCAAAGTATCAACAGGACCGTGCTTTCTCCAAAGGTTCTAAGGAAGAATTCTTCCTTGTCTCTTCTAGCTTCTGGTGGTTACTGGAAATCCTTGTCATTCCTTAGTTTGGCGCTGCATCACTCCAATTTCTACCTCTGTCTCCACATGGCCATCTACCCTCTCTGTCTCTCTGTGTGTCTCCCCTTAAAAGGACACTGGTCATTGGATTTAGGGCCTGCTCTAATCCAGTATGAAGTCATCTTAATTTAACTGATTATATCTGCAAAGGCCTCATTTCCAAAAAAGGTTACATTCTGAGGTTCTGAGTGAACATCAGTTTTCTAGAGGACTCTATTCAGCCTACTATCCCAACTACTAACAACATAAGAAGGAATGAATTAGGGTTATTACTGTTTTAATTTTGGGTTTAGGCACCTATGTAGTTCTACTTCAGACTCTTTTAAATAATAGCTTAAATATTAGTTCAGCAAAAACTCGTGGATTTCCTAAGCTCTATTAACTTTTAAAGGTCACTGTTGATGAACATCACCTCTCATTAAAGCTATATGTTTAGCCTTCAAATGTTACTAAGCAAATGGAGCAAATATTTTTTGAGTCCTAGTTATATCTTAAAGTGAACTAAACTTTTTGCCCTTCATTTCCAGTTGCTGAATATTTTACTTTCATTATAAAAAAAAATATTCAGAAAGCAGTAGGGTATTTTTAAAGTGTATTAAATGACGCCATGATAAACATAAGCTTTTATCCAAAAGTTCCACAAACACCCTATGAAAGAAATTTTTTAATGTCTGTGAACATTAAGGTCTCAGAATTTCTATAATATATGTGCAACTATAATTTTCTAATAAATACATGCAGAAATGGTTTATAACAATGGTGATACACATGGGTTGTTGTTCCATTATTCAAATTCATGTTATAGCAATTTATTGTCTCTCCCAAATCCCAAAGTAGTTTGATTTGCTAGGATCATGTTTTCCACTTTTTAAATAAACATAATTGTATTATAATAGGATATTATTTACGCAAATAAATGAGACAGATTAAAATGTTAATTTTATAACCTACGAAATAAAACCCCTGTATTCAGGAAAGAAAAGTATTAAAATATGAAGCTGCTATCTCCTCCTGCCATCAATAAGCCAGGCATTTAACAATGTATCTTGAAACCTAACTAAATAAGATGATTTTAGGCAAAGATACAAAAATGTCAATCAGAAGGCATTCTAATGCTAACTCCAGCGCTCTGCCTAGAATAGGGGAGTTACTCTGATGCCTTGGTGGTTCCTTCCTACGCTGGGAACAGGTAAAAATTATAATTCTACGCTCAATCGATTAGAACATGATAGAAATGGCATTAATCATAATAGCAGGGACTTTATAGGTATCCTTACTTTTAATCTTCATACAAGCCTAGAGAGAGAAGCTATTATTATCCTCATTTTTACACATGAGGAAACTGAAGCACTCTTGAAGAGGCTGTTAAGTGAACCAGGTTCACACGGTTAGCAAGAGGTGAAGCCAGGAACTGAATAATCCTACTCCAGGGCCCCCAAACCCAGCCACTGTGAATGAGCTCTTGAGTTGGACTGTCTGAGTTCAAATCTTTGCTTCAGCACCTAGTAAGCTGTACAATATGGAGATAATAATAGTACAAAAAATAATATAAAACCACAGGGGTATTGTAAGTATTAAGTAAATTAACACATATTAAGTTCTGAGAATGTTGGTTCACACATGGAAAGTACTGGATAAATGTTAGCTAATCCTCCTCCTCCTCCTCTTCCTGCTCTATACCAACCCTCTGGCTTGAAAACCACATATATATCCATAAGCCCTGTTCTGTTTCACATTTACAGACTGTGCCTTTACCTGGAAGATACTTTCTCTTGGTCACAAGGGGGCTTCAATAAGAAAAGGATTTAGGCCAAAAAGAAAAGTACTGGCCACAGTGGTTTACAAAGAGCCAGCGGTCTCAGTTCTTTGGCTTACTAGCTGGCTGATGCTGCACAAATCACACAACCTTTCTGAATCTCATAAATAATACCTTTATCACAAAAAGTTATAAGGTTGTATACATAGGTATATTTTGAAAACTGTAAAGAATTGCAGAAACAAAATTGTCATCACTATGGGGAAAAAAGCCAACTCATAGCTTGACCTTGATTGCATACAGCTCAACAGCATCCTGTTTCTGCTCACACAGTTCTCCCTGTCTGGAATTCCTTATTCATCCCTATCACTCCTTCAAAATCAAGCTCAAATACAAATTCTCAAGAACATCCTAGCCACCCCAGTCCAAATAAATCTAACTCTTCAAACTCTACGAATATTCATCATCTTATTGCTTTATGTGAGTCTGTCCTGACTCACCAACTAGATTATATATTCCATCAAATCAGTGACTCTTCATTATGCCTTTTTGTATTCAAAAATCCATATGCAGATACAACTATCTTTCTTACATAAAATATGGGAAGAGAAAGAGCTCTAAAAGATTTCAGAACTCTTCAAAAAGGAATAAAGATCATTGACTGATGCAACAAACTTTTGTTGGTCACTTAGTAATGAGTCAGGCACAATGTGGGGACTAAGGATATAAGGATGATTAAACACAATACCTGACTTCCAGACCCCAAGCTTAGCAAAATCAAAAATGTACGTAGGCCTGCAGGCCTTGATTTTGATCTAGTTCTAGATGTACATGTCTGGTTTGAAAGAGCAGCAGTGATTTGACGTACTCCTTGAAGGTATTAAGTTGATTCTTGGGACCTGACCCTTTTCTATCTCTTTTCCTGAACTGTTAAGAATCACTAAAGGAAAAAGTTTACCAGTGCTCCCAAGATTTTTCCAAACCAAGGACAGTCCCTGGATCAGGCTGCAACCTTGGAAGGAGCTGAAGTGGGAATAGTACAGCCTGATAACTTGAAACTAAATTCATAACCCCAACTGCATAAATAATTCCATCATAAGTAATTGGTGGGATATATCTCAATTCTCCTATATGATCCCAAAATAAATATATGATTTTTTAAGATGGGATTTATTCATTTAATAAATATTAACTCATTGTTATTACATGCTTGTTATGATTTCATATCAATGAGCCTCTTTTTTAAAACATATAGTGTTCTCACCATTTATAGAAATAAAAGCAAGCACAAGTTCTTATCATCCTCTATATGATGTACTCCATATGCATCTCAGAGGTTCTGAATTCATCAGTAAGTGTTTGCGTCTCACTTCTGCTCCTCTTGTCCTTAAACTAATGCCCAACTGCCATCATGCCAATTCTAGGGTCACTGAATTAAATGCATCAATGACAACAGTGACAAAGCTGTTAACAATGCTGAGAAACACGTGTGTACTACTGGATCATTATTATGTTGCCATGAACCTGATAGAAAACAGGAAATCTTCAAAGGGAACACTGACATCAAACAGAGCTGACAAGACAGCCAGCAGGTTAACTCAGGATCTGTCTCCTTACTCAGTTTGGTCTGGGTTCAGCAGCTACAGCTCAGGGTTCAGGGCTATTCTCTAGTGGGCTGACATTCCTACCACCAGATTCTCAAACTGTTTTTTTTTTCTTTCTTTCTTTTTTTAATTTGCTGTTCTACATTGCTACTAATGTTGTAGGAGCTCTTTATCAGAGTTGAAGATTTCTATCCATAAATAAAGCAAAGAACAAGTTAATATAAAAAAATAAATAAAATAAAATAAAATTTCTAGAATACCCTATATCTTTCTTATGGTATATTTCTTATGATAAAGAAACATAAATAGGACTTCACTGGGGGTGCAGTGGTTAAGAATCTGCCTGCCAATGCAGGGGACACGGGTTCGAGCCCTGGTCCGGGAAGATCCCACATGCCGTGGAGCAACTAAGCCCGTGCACCACAACTACTGAGCCTGTGCTCTAGAGCCCGCAAGCCACAACTACTGAGCCCACGTGCCACAACTACTGAAGTCCACGCGCCTAGAGCCCTGGCTCCACAATGAGAAGCCACCACAATGAGAAGCACGCTCACTGCAATGAAGAGTAGCCCCTGCTCACCGCAACTAGAGAAAGCCCGTGCGCAGCAACAAAGACCCAATGCAGCCAATAAATAAATAAATAAAATAAATTTTAAAAACAGAAAAATAGTTTTTTTTTCCTTAGGGATATGGAATGTTAACACATAAGGATTATTTGTTGCAAAATTATGATTTCTACTAAACTAAAACATGCATCCCAAGCACCCTCTTTACTTGAACTTAGACCTTAAAAGAACAGTCCTTTTATTCTTTGTATTATTTTTAAGGCCTACAAGATGGTCAACTAGAATATCCCTTACCATCACCATTATTACTTATTTATTATACTTCAATAGTATGCTAGGGACTGAATAAGATAGAAACAAAGACACAATCCCTGATCTCAGGTGAACAGTTCAAATACAACCACATATGAGAAATTTCTTTCCTTTCCCATTTTCCTTCCCTTAAGAAAGGGGGTTGGGGAGACCATAGAAACAACATTTTCAATAGTAAGTTGACATAACAAATGATCTTAACAATAAAGAATCTCTGAACCCACAGAGTCAGAGAACCAAACACAACCACAAGCTTGGCTTTTTGATAACTGAACTACTGAACAGGCTGGTAAACTTTAAGCTGGTCTACGTAATTTGGAATTTGTGATGGAACTTTTAGCAAACAATTTCTATGTTCCAGATATTGTGCTAATATCTAGGAATAGAACAATCTCCTATTCACAGGGCACTTCTAGTCTAATGGGGTTAGTCAATTAACAATCAATTACAATATGGTATAATTAATGTTATAATAGTATAATAGGGTGTTTGGGGGGAGACTTGGAATTTAAAACTTGGGGAAAAATCAACTAGGCACAAGGTAGAAAATAACATTACGAACAAAGGAATCAGCATATATCAAGGCTTGTGAGAGAGACAACCTGAAACTAATGTTTACTAATTTAAGTAAAAAACAAACTAATTTAAGTTTTAAAAAAACACAACTAATAGATCGGTAATGCTACAAATGCCATAATTGATAACCTTATATTAGGTCTTTGCATTTTGCGATTAAAAATGAATTGGCTTATTTTACGTAATATTTGAATATTTTGTTTCTAAATCACTAGTTAAAAGAGGGTTTCGGGCTGCTGCTTATTGTCTAGGATGTTTTTCAAGCTACACATTCTGGGTCTTTTCAATAAATGAGCAGCCAATTTGAATAAAATTTCACAATTTTCTATTTTTAATACTGGATTTGAAACACTAAAGATACCAAAATGTTGGTATAAGAATTTTGATCCAATGAATGGAACTTATGGCTCTGGTGAAGATCATCTGAAATAAATTTCCGTAACGATTTTTCTTTTTTGATTCCTTACTACCATTGTATTTCAACATCAGTGTTCCTTATGCCTCCTATCTTATCCAGTGTTAACCTATGGGTGCAAATTAAATAAGAATAAGAATAAAAAGTTAACCTATAAAAATGGTTAAAATCACAATGGTATTCCAGAATTGCTCAACCTAAGTAATAAATTAACCAAGGGTCAAATCAGGACTACTACCTGTGAGTTCCACTAGCCAACGTTCTAATTTTATATGCATTCAGGGGCTATCAATATTCCATAACAAAGGTGAAAATATTAAAATACTCGTTTTATTTATTAATGTAAAAAACAGAAACTGAAACAGATGCCATTATCATCATGAATGACCTGAATCGTCTGAAAAACCTGCCAGATGGGTGAGGTAACATAGAAGTGACAAAAACCCATGAGAGGACAGCCTTTAATTTGTACCTACATGCTTTAGAATGTTACCAAGTAGGACGGAAGGTTGTGACAGAATTAATAAAGTGAAAGAGAAAAACATTTGTTTAGTACTGGAAGGCACCCTAGAGATCATCTGGTCAAATCTCCTCCTTTACAATTGTGGGAACTCCCGGAGAGGTTACTCGCCCAGGACCATACAGCCAGTATGGCAGTGCCAGGAGTAAGTTCCTAACTCTTGACTCCTTAGTCCAGTGTGTTTCCATAGCACTGAATCAGGAGCACATCCCTTCAAATCCTCTGCGCCTCAAAAATCACAGGTAGATATGCTGAAGAGGTAGAGCAGTGAGTACATGTGAGTTGTGATGAGAAAGACAGAGAGGGAAGATCAGTGAAATGTCTGATAGACTGGCCAACTTTTACATCTTTGTTGGCTCCCAAATTCAGTCTGCAAGGTTGGCTTTATGTAAAGGGTCCTCCTCTTACTCTCAATAAGGAAATTCTGTGAACGTCCCTAGCAAAAAGGAAGTCGAGGCATGAAGTCAGCTGCCTTTGCACTTCTGTTCCCTTGTAAATTTCCTTCAGTCATTGAAAAAGAGAAATGACCATAACTGACTTAGAGCTTAACTGGATAAGGTGTTGAGATCTACAGGTAGATCAAAGACTGCATATAGGAAAGCCATGCTTCAGTGTGGTACTCTGAAGAGTCTTTATTAAGTTTACTAAAGTCAAGTATAAGATGCAGACTGAAAAACACACATTAACATGTGCTAACACATGATTTTATTTCTTTAAAGGTTAACTATATGCTTTTACCCAAAATATGTAACTCACTATTCTCCCCAAAACAAATGATATAAAGTTATATATTTAATGAAAAAAATCAGCATCAGCAATCAAGATCTTATAACAGTTGTTCCTTAAAAAGTTTATGCCTAAAGTAAAGCAAAAATATTTGTTGTTCCTGTCTTCTTGATATGACAGGGGCTCTCAAACTTTTTTAATGCAGAAGTCTTTTGTTAAATTAAATCTTACTCAGAAATTTAATTTCTAAATAAGCTAAAAGTAAAGTTACCCTGCTTAGAATAGGGGTGGGAGTGAGAAATCTGTTCTCTAGGCTTCCCCACTCCCACCCTGAGGTACCCATATGAAACAGGGATAAATACGACCGAGACTTACTAAATGGCTGTTTCTAATAAATGATAAACCCCTCTATATCTAGCTTTCTTAGTTCTGAAATAGGGACCAATTTAAACTCTTTCAAATATAGCTAAAAAGCATTACTACACACCCGATGCCTTTGGTTATCAGTGTCATTAAAAGAAGAAACAACGTGGTTATAAAATCTGAATCATTTTAATAACCTTACTTCGAATTTCTTGGTTTTTTACCTGCTTTAGGAAGAACACTTAGCTTATTTTAAAGAATTGGAAGATTTTATATTCAAATAAATATGAATCAGGAAATATAAGTACATGAACCAAGATATTAAACAAAGATTACTCCACAGGCAAAATATAACAATATATAAATAATGAATACCTATTTCTATATAGGATATCTATATAGATATACATATATATATCTAGATTCAAAACTCCTTCCTAGGCTGCCTTCTTTTCGCCAGAAAAATGGTTATACTATCAAGAAAAGCCAAAAACGGATAGGAAATACATATGTGTATATATATATATATATATATATATATATATATATATATATATATATATATAAAATAGCCAATATGTTATTTAATAAAATATTTTAAAATTTAAGTCATAAGCCACCAGGAGGATTATCACTTTATCATGATCAAATTAGATATAATCTATACTGTATACAATCTATATGATACATTTTTTCAACCAAATTCATATTTTCAGTTAGAACTCATCAGAAATAAGATGGTGGAGACTAGATACATAAAGCTGTAACCTTAGCTGGCCCTTACATTCTGGAAGAGTATCTTTCCAGTTGGTGTCAGACAAACACTGAGACCAAAAGGACATCCAAAGGAATAAGCTGAATTCAGATTCTATCAAAGTATGCCCTAAGCCAAAGTTCTGGGAAACCAAGACAGCTATTTCTTCCCAATTTCTCAGCTAACATAGAATCTTAAGAACAAATGCAATATATCCAAACTTCAAACCAGTATAACATGGAAGGGTTACACTTTCAATTCTCTGTGCAAAACACAACTTCAAAAGGAAAGAGGAAGGTCCTTTGTTCTAGGTAAAAGGCCTAAGGCCTTAACCATAGACCTAGTGAATTTTCCACTCTTCATACACACTTCTTACTGAAAGAAAAAAAATTAGCTTATTTTTGCACAGAAAACTATAAAACTTTTATTAAAGTTTAAATGTTCTTGTCTCTTAACAGCCTAAAGGCACATTCAACATAAACTTGGTCATTCTTAATGTTTCTCTACTACTTCATAACGTGGATTCCATTTTCTAAGAAAAATGTCTACTTCCATCTTTAGTTCGAGCATGGGCTTTGGACACACAGAGAGTAGTTCTCATCTTGGATCCCACACAGCATGATCTTAGGCAAAATACTTATACTCTCTGGGACTGAGCTGCCTTATCTGCAATATGGGGAAATAATTATTTCTCTCATAAGATTGATATGAAGATTAAATAAAATAATAAATGGAATAGATATAGATAGAACATGTCTCTATAGCACCTGTCAATTAGAAAATGTTACTGATATTATTTGGGGATTATTAATTTAAACTCAACTTTGAATTAGCTGCCCAGCTTTCTCCTTCAAGACATGTACACTGTATCACCAACACAACTATTCATTCACCCATCCATTCCTGACAATCAACTACCTATGCATGAACTCTTAATTCAACTTGAACAAAAGTTTCCTTGTCCATACATGGTTTGGAATGAGTCCCTTAATTGTTCAATGAGTCTGACTAGTAGAAAAAGATGTGCCTTGACCACCCACTTGGTCGGATTTAATGCCTTGGATGTGGGAGATTTCATTTTAAAGAAATCATTTAGCTCTCTCTTGAGTATTCGGTTTGGCATAAATCATGCATTTTCAAGCAAAAGTTTCCTCCAAAATTATTATGAGAATTATGACTCTTTATGTTTGTTGTTCAGCTGCCCACCTTACTTTTTTGGTATTGCTTTCTATTTAATGGCCACTTTTTAAATACTGACAAATTTAAAAAAACATTCATAGCATGTAAGGGGAGTTTTAGTCATCTAAAATACAATGGAACTAGAACTACTTTAAATATGTAGCTCTAAAATTTATGATATCAGTGACAATTGTATTGAAAAACCCCAAAGTATTGGAACCATCTTATTATTAAGACTTTTACTTTCCCCGCAGGTGTGAATACATGATTCTAATAAGTTTTCTCACTATGAAAAAACATACTTACATTAAAATATTAAAAACTATTTAATGAGGTCCATTTCCTTCCAAAAGTAAACTGAGGTTGTGTCTGAACCAGCTTGAGGCAAGGGAAGTTTCAAACATAACGTTTTTAAAACTAGCCATTATTTCCCCTGTTGAAAAAAAAAATTGCAATTTTATTTCCTAACAGCAAATGAAACTGTCAGGAAAATTTAGGTGTAATAAAATTGGGTGGTTAAACCAACATGCTGGACTTGAAATAAAACTGAATTAAAGGAATTAAAATTAATTCTTATGTCAGTCAACCCTTTAAAAATACTATTCAAAACTTACTGTTTTTACAAACAGAACTTCCTTGTTCTTAATAAAGTACTAAGTTAACCATCTCCTTAATGACCACTAATAGTGCTGCAGTTGAAATTGCGCATCGAACAATATTTTGCATAAAAATGTGTTGCTTGCTTCTGGCAACTTCTCTGCTGAAATAAAAAGTTGTCAAGCAGGGTGACTTTAGTGGTACAGAGTTTGAAAATGGTGGATTCAGTCCAAGGTTAGCTAATAACGGCCGACATGCCCTGGAATCTTGAGGGCTAAATCAACATTGTTTTCACAGCTGTAATTAAGCCACCTAATCAGAAGCACATTTTGACGGGACAGTTTCTGGAAGCCAGACATTACAATTTCTTATGCCTGGAGCGCAGTGGCTCATGAGAGGTCCTCGTTTAATTTCAGGTTAAAAGGGGGGGGGGGCAGTAAAATAAAAGGACTAGTTTTTTTTAAGCAACATACAACTGTTGAAATGAAGCAGGCCTACGTGTTCATGCCTTGACCAGCCTTGCATCCCACCCTCCTCGAGCTCTCTGCTGAGTCCCCCAACTCTCAAGTGGCAGCTGCACACAGTGAGATGAAGAGTCTCTGCCAAGATCAACAGATGAGCTGGTCTAAACTGGCTCTCTGTGTGTTCTGACTGTAAATTGTGCTGGTGATGATTAGAGAACTCTAACACAGGATGTCGACTCTTAAAACTGTCCAGAGAAAATCATTTTTTTTAAGCTCAGGAAAATAATTTTTTAAACTTTTTTTGTGGCTTGGTGCATAGTGTTGTGTCTATAACTTTCGTATGATTCAAATGAATTCACCCAAATTAAGCAACTCTATTATTAAAAAAGAAAAAAAGAAAAGGCCATGGCTTGGCTCATAGCAAGGACCTTCGTCTGGGGTTGTTTATGTAACAGTGCTGTAAAGTGTGGTTCTCCACCAGCACACCAGTCATGTGTTTCTGCCACCTGCCAACTGAAGACATCTCTAAAATGATGAAAATCGAGGATGTGATAGTCACATCTTATCAAGTAGCCATGTGGATGTCTTTAAAACAGCTAAATTGCCAGCTGAGGTTGCTTTCTGCAGTGTTGTTGCATTCTGTAACATTTAAACTTTCAACCCCAGAGGCCACTGTAAAACTATCAATATGAAGGCACTAGTGGCTGGAGTCTGATTACATTTAGTTCTGCATTTTAATTACATATGGATTCTATTAACTAAACCTTTTGCCTTATAGGCAACATTTTAATCAAATTACTATAATTTTCAAATATGTTACAATAGTTTAACAAGTTAAAAGTTCACATTCCTAACATATTAAATATCAAAAAAACTTTGCATAAAAAAAGGAAATACTCCTTACAGATACTCTAATATATTTTCAGATTACTTTGGGGACTTTTTGGCTACCTGGTTACAAGTTATATTGTGAGATTTATTTAACTGGTATACATTTGTAAATGGGTTATTGGTGTTGAATATAACCAAATTCAAAATACAATTATGTTATTATAAGTTTAGAAACATGCACTCACTTTATTGTTGTAAATTAAAGCAAGAACAAAATAAAGCACGGTTAGAATCTAAGTACTAAAAAGTATGTATAACTTCAGTGAAAGAATTTTTGAGCTGAGAGGGAATTTAGATTTCATCTAGTTGAGACCCTTCATTTTACAGCCAGGAAAAACCAAGACCAAGGAGCTTGTGTGATTTATTTCCCAAAGCTTTTTGAGTTGATAACAGAGGTTGTTCTAGAATCCAAGTTTCCTCTGACTCTCTGTCATGCTATTTTCCAGTACAATACACTGCCATTCTGTGTAAGCAACAATCTAGCTGCCTATCCCATACCTCCCAAGAACTAAAAGAAACATTTTGTCAGGTGGCAAAACACACTGGACATAAAATTAACCACTTTAACAATTTTAAAGTGTACAGTTCAGTGGCATCAAGTACATTCACAATGTTGTGCAACCATCATCACCATCTTAGCTCTAGAACTTTTCCATCACCCCAAAAGTAAATTCCATACCCATTAAACAGCCTTTCTCCATTTCCTATTCCCCCTGCCCCAGTCAATCACTTATCTGCTTTCTGTCTCTATGGAGACAGAACATGTCCATTCTGGACATTTTATATCAATGGAATCATACAATATGTGGCCTTTTGTGTCTGGCTTCTTTTATTTAGCAAACTGTTTTCAAAGTACATCCATGCTATAACATGTATCAGTACTTCATTCATTTTTATGGTTGAATAATATTCCATTCTCTGGATATAACACATTTGTTTATCCATTTATCAACTGATGGGCATTTGGGTTGTTTCCATCTTTTGGCTATTCTGAATAGTGCTGCTATGAACATTTGCTATTTTCCTTTATTTAAAAAATATTTGTTTCATGGCATTCCTAGTAGTTGTAAAGTGGTATCTCATTGTGGTTTTGATTTGCATTTCCCTACTGACTAATGATGTTGAGCATCTTTGCATGTGTTTGTTGATCATTTGTATATCTTCTTTGGAGAAGTGTCTATTCAAGTCCTTTTCCCATTTCTAAAATTAGGTTGTTGTCTTTTTGTTGTTCAGTTTTAAGAGTTCTTTACATATTAGACCCTAATCAGATATATGAATTATAAATATTTTCTCCTATTCTGGGGTGTTTTTTTTAATGCACAAAAGTTTTTAATTTTGATGAGCTCTATTTTCTTATTTATGCTTTTAGTGTCGAATCTAAGAATCCATTGTCAAATCCAAGCTCATGAAGATTCATATCTAAGTTTTTTATTAAGAATATTAGCTCTTATATTTAGGTCTTTGATCCATTTTGAGTTAATTTTTATATATGGTGTGAAGTAAGAGTTCAAGGAAATATATTTTTGAAAATGAGCTTTTTAATGATTTATGTAAATTAGACTTCTATTTCTGAAATAAATCTCACATACTCTTACTTTTTGCTAGGCCCAGGCACAGTTAATTTTAATTTGGTATATCACTGTTATCATCAAACATTTACTGAGTACCCACCGTGTGAGTAAAAGGCATTATACTGGTCATTTTATGGTCTATGTGAGTAAAGATATACAGTCAGGGGCCCCATAGATCTGATAAAGTTTAAAATTATTTAAGTGGTATGCTGAAAAGAATGTTCTTCTTTGTCAGAAAAAATTTTCAGTCTTGGGTTTTTTGGTTTCTTTAGGAAGAGTAGTAAAGAGGAGAAGAAATATGCAATTTGGATTACCTGAAAGTATTTACTTTAAATTTTACGTTGGTATAATAATATATAAACTATTCATTCTCATTAAGTGTTTGCTAGAGAAATACATGAAATATAGTTTGATGGGAATTAAGAAAATTTTGTGTGGGAAAATCTGAGGTGGAACTATGGTTTGTGCAAAGTATAAGTGCCATAACAAGTGTGTACTGAAAAGCAGCACTGAAGGAGTGCTCTTCCAGTTAATTTCAATTCAAATAAACCAGCATTTTATTGAGGTGAGACCATTATAATGAATTATAAAAAATATCACCTCACAGACTCACAATATGGTAATCCATACACAACTAATTGATTATATAAGTCAGACTACTATATAGTTCTCAGACAGGGAAATTCAGTGATGAACTAAAAAAACAGATGGAGTCAGGATATGCCTCAATGCCAATGATAAAGAATTTTTGCTTTCATGAAGAAACTGTAGACCCAAAATATGTTTTGGGTCAAGCTATGGTCTGACCTTATCTGTGTGTTGGAAAGATAACTGGCACTAACGTGGCAGACAAGATGGAAGGGGGAAATCTACATGTGGGGAAATGCATTGGAAGACCATTGCAATAACCCAGGGAAAACTTAATGTGAACACAAGGGTAGAAAGGAGAGACTGGGTCTAAGAGATCCTGTGGTGGTAGAAATATTAAGACTTAGCAAGTGATTAAATACTGGTGGTGGAGGGAAAGTATGTAGAACAAATGTTAAGGGTGCTACTTTGGGCTGCAAGGTGAATAGCTATGTCAGACACAGGGAACATAAGGAAAGGAGAGTTTGGGAAAATAGGGAGTGGTAGAGTTAGATAACATGTTCAGTTTGGGACCCCAGTGAGTCTGAGGTTTTTGCAGAAAATCAGAATGCGGATTTCTGAAAATCTAGCAGGTAACTGAAGCCTTCAAAGAAATCAATTTAGTAAGAAAGATCAAATAGTAGAAGGGATACTCAGCATATTTAGTTGCCACCACTCTGAACAACTGGTAGGACTATTGAGAGCATTAGATTGCCAGACTGCCATCTCTATTCTCTACAGCTTAATTGCTAATTGATTAGAATGATCAGAGTTGGAAATTTTCATTCTTGCTACTCTTTGCTCCACCCTTGTAACATTTCATCACTGAAGAACAGAATTATATAAATATATTTATTACATATAAACATATTTTATATTTATATATAAAATGTATCTAATATTAAATGTTTATAATAAAATGTTATATTGGGTTGGCCAAAAAGTTCGTTCGGGTTTTCCATACCATCGTACCAAAAACCCGAACGAACTTTTTGGCCAACCCAATATATTTATATATTATATCAATTATATATGTATATACTTAAATACATATAAATATAAAATTTATAATATCTTGCCCCTACAGTCACTAAACAGATATCATTCATCATAAAAGCAGCTCCTCTTAAACTGCATCATACAAAAACTAAAAGGCTAGAGAAGAGGTGTGAGGCCAGTGGAATATACATTATTATTATCTCTAGGCCCCTGTTTACTGTACAGAAAAAGCTTGAGTTTCTGGACTATGGAAAACCATTAAAAGTTTGGAAATTTGTGTCAAGGATCAAGGAAAATGTTTGCATATTGACTGGGCTGTCCCACCTTTTGATGTTTTTGTTTCCCTTATTTAACTCTGTTAGTATCCAAAGGCCAGAGCTGGAACTCATGATTAAAATGTGGAAGAATTTAATGAGCATCTAAGTAAGCAATATTTAGCAAAAGGGTAAAACAAGGGCTGTTATGACATAAAATGTGAGTGAATTTTGAGAATTAAATGGAAAAGAATTAAATGGAAAAATTTAAATGTGCAGTTGGGAAGAGTAAATACATAAAGCAAAGGGGGTAGATGTTTTCCAGTGCCGTTAATGGAGACGTATGAGTCAGAGGGCTTCTCAGAAAACTGACAGTCACAGCCACAGTGCTCCTCCACAAGTCTGCATCATCTCTCACCATTCTCCACCTGATTCACGCTGCTCAAGTCATACAGACGTCTTTCCATCCCTTCAGCATTCCGTGCTTTCCCTTGTCAACTCCTCCTTAACCTTCATTATCACAACTAAGATCTCCATTCCTCAACTAGACCACCTGAAGCCAAGGTCAGATCTCCAGTTATGTGCTCTCATAGCACTCTGTGATTCCACTTTAATGTCATTCTTTTAATTATCTGTATAACGGTTGTAGTCTCTACCACACTTGAAAGCCCTTGATGGCAGAGATTTGTTTTAATCCACACTGCAGTCTCATAGGAAAGCACCAGACAAGAAATCAGAGGCCTTGTTCTAATCTGATTGGGTTCTAATCAAAAACCTGGGAGTAAGACTCGAGAATCTGTACTTGATACCACTGAACTGCACTGTACAGCCTATCTCAACAAATTAAGGCTTGGTTTATGGCTCATTTTTAAAAATTATTTTTCTTGAAAGATTAAAAACCTCAATAATAAACATCAGGAATCAACTGAGATAAAGTTTATGAAAACAATTTACCTAGAGTAAGTTACTTAAATTCTGTCAGTTTCTTTATCTATACAATACTAACAAACAATACTTCCTCTCTCAAGAAAATGTAATAAAAATAAATGTGACAGAATTTTAACTGAGAACTTAAGATAAAGGGGATCCTTTTTTTTAATCTTAACAGATAAAAATAACATTAACCAAAGTATCTAAACCCTTCTGCTTGATTAACAATATAACACCACTTGACAACTATTGAATCTGACATAATCTGAAAAATGATGCAACGATCTCTCCCCTGCAATATACTAAATGGAATGCTCCTCTGATTTGTTACTTATTATTTTCTCACAAATAAATTACTGTAGAATCAAAAACATACTGCTTAAACATACAGTGGAAATGAGGCAAATCAATACTGTAGCTTGAAGCACCATAACTCACAGCAAAGTATTTGGGTTTGGCATTCTATGTTTCACAGACTGAAATATCATGTGTTTCTCCACAGTTGTGGGTGTGCCGGTCTCCAAACACCCACAAGTAATTGGTTCTGACTGCTGTACTGTTCTCTACTGGGCTGTACGGGATTCAAAAGCTCTTTGCTCAAAGCTCTTTCTGGTTACTATTACTCAAGATAAAAGCTCTAGAACAGCCCTAAGTTAATGGGTCAAAGACCAAAATGCTGAAAATGTTGAAGTCCTGGCAAGTATACAATTGATGAGAACTCTTAGATGAACTCCAGCATCACTATTACATGTTACTGAACAAAAAATGAAAATGTCACCTAAAGGGGGATAAAGCTTTTAAAGATGACTATTCATATCTGCAATACAATCCATCTCTTTCTATGCATTACAACACCATGATATATTAAGTTTTTTCTTAACTAACAATGAATATTTATTTTTTATTCTTATCTAGTGAAATGGTAGAAAATTTAGAAATGAGCATATACCGACTTTCCTGAGTTCATTAAGTGATAACAACAACAGCTAACATTAATACTGTATTTAATATTAAATGTGCTAAAAGCACTGATTTAAGTGTTGTTTTAGATCTTTTGCCTACTCATAAAAAGACTTCCTCATGCTTACATATATTTCTTAAAGCTACAAGTATAGCTTAGCTGTATGATATATATGTAACTATCAGAAAAATTTGTATGTGTAGGGAAGCAAGCCAATATTTACTGAGGATCTACCAATACGCCAAACACTGTGTCTCTGTTTCATCCTCACAACAATCCTACAATGTAGGGAATTTCACCTACATGTTACAAATACTGAAACTGATGCTTAGAGTATTGTGTGGGTAATAAATAAGAGTACCAGAAAGCACCCCCAAGTCTGCCTGACTCTAAAGCTATATATGAGGGGAAGGAGGTGATGGTAATTGAAGCAGGTACTGGAGCAGAGAGCTAGTTCATCTGAGGACCCAGTAATGGAGTTTTGAGAATGGACCAAAATAACAAATACGGAGACCAAATAAGAACATCAAGAGCAAAACAGTCAGAGACAGAATCAAATTAGGTTATAAAGTAAGAAGCAGGGATTGGATGGTGCAAGAATGGATTGGAAACATGTGAAGGTAGGGTTTGGAGTGACTGCTGCAAGCAGTCTTGGGCTCTAGTGGGTACAGGCTGTTTGGGTGAGTTGGATGTCTTTGATTCAGAGGGGGAATGGAACTAAAGTAACAATACGTTTCTATTACACAAAAAAAATCATTATATAAGTTAATTCATTAAATATATGTACTACGCATGAGGCCTATTCCTCAAATCAAAATAAAGCAAAGATTTTTTACTGCTCTTCCCCCTTAACAAGGTGTCAAATTGCTAGACATCCTTCAAAGACTCCTGCAAACATTTCATCTTCTCAGTACCTTCTTCTAACAATGTTAGGCAGAATGAACTCCTCCCTCATCTATGTTCCCACATACTTTATATATGCCTATTTTTAGTATTGATATTTGCTTATGTGACCATTTCCCTTGCTAGAAGAGGAATCCACAAAAGCAGAGATCATGTCTTCACCTTCATCCCCATCAGACAGCTAAAATGGTAGACAAAAATCCAAAACTGTCAATAATTATATTAAACTTAAATGATCTAATCACCCAATTAAAAGCCAGAGATTGTCAAATGGATAAATACAACAAAACCAACGATATCTTTCTACAAGAAACCCACTGTATATATAAAACATAGGTTAAAAGAAAAGAATGGGAAAAGATATATCATGCAAACACTAGTCAAAAGAAAGCTGGAGTTAAAAAAAAGAAGTAGAAGAAAGCAGGAGTATGAAAAAGGTGATAATTGAAATTATAAAAATGGACAGTATAGTGGACAGGGTCAAAACCAGACTGCGGGAGGCCTATTTTAAGAAGATACTGAAACATATTTAAGTCATTCCCGTCTTAGGACTCCCTGAATCCTCTGAACACTCCACTCCTATTTTTCACACTTAATAGCTAAATCTTTGCGACAGATGTCTAAATTCACTTCTTTTGGTCAACTTCCACTAATTTCACCACCTCTTGCTGAAAGAGCTTTTGTTAAGTTTACCAAGGGCCTCCATGCACTAACTCCAAAGGTCATTTTTCAGTCCTCATTTCACTTGCTTTTCAGCAGTATATGACACTATTGGCATGCCACCCTTCTTGAAATTCTCTCTTCTCATGGCACCATACTTTCTTGGTTTTCCTCTTCCCTCTTTGCCTGTTCCTTCACAGCTTCCTTTGCAACGTTATCCTATTGTACTCAGGCATTATATGCTGGAGTTTTTCAAGCTTCATTCTTAGGCCTTTTTCTCTTTTTACTCTATAAACCGTCCCTATGTAGTCTCAGTCTTGCTAACAGCTTCAAGTCCCACCTGTATAACAGTGACTTGAAATTGTTATCTCCAGCTTGGCATCTTCCTTGAATTCCACATCAAGCAGCCTTTGTGACATCTCCAGTTGGATGTCTCAGTGGCACCTCAAACTTAACATACTCAAAATTAAACTCACAATATCCCCTCCTGTTCCATTGTTTCTCTCTCAGTAAATGAGATCATTAATCCATTTCCAAAAGCAAAAAAAACCTAGGAATTGTTTGACACACCCCTATCTCTTGTTCTTCACATTCAATTGTTTCTTCACACTACAGCCAAAGTGATCTTTTAAAAAAAGCAAATCCGAGCATACCACTCCTTCTCTAAAGTTTTTCAATGACTCTTCCTTTGCTCTCAAAACAAGGACAACAAAGTCTGACCTCTGCCCTTTTCTCCAGACCTTTCTTATCTCAGAGTATTCTTGCCTTTGCTCTCTTTATTCCAGCCATACTGGTCTTCCTCAATTTCTTCAGTTTCTTCCTCCCACCACAGAGCCTTTGTAGATATCTGCGCTCCTCTCCTCCTGATCTGGAACACTACTCTCTTCCACCCCTGGATACCTTACACCCAGTCTTCAGATATTAGCTTAAGCATCACTGACCCAGAAAAGGCTTTACTGATACCTTAGTCTAAGGCAGGCTCATTTGTTTAAAAAAACTCTTATACACTTAAGTTCTTTTCTTTCAGTGAACTTATCCTGGTAAGTAATTACACATTAATTAGTGTGATTACATGAAAAATATTTACTTTCACTATTAGATTTTAAGTTCATGAGAGTGAAGATTGTCTGTTTAGGCTCACATGACATCCCCAGGACCAAAACTAAGCCTGTTACGGACCAGATGCGGAATAAATATTAAACTAATGGGTGGAGAAAAGAATTAACAAACAATAATACAAAGAAGGCAGAGCTCAACTAAGTAGAGGCCAGAGAGCCAACGAAGAAAAGTCGGTAACAAGAGAAACAAAGGAGATGAGTATTTAAAGAAGAAAGTAGTTGAAGCCCCATATGTCTGAGAAAGAGAAAGGAGATGAGAAGGAACCAATGGATAAGCAGAGCAAACAGAAAATTATTGGTGACCTTTAAGAAAATAGTTTCAGTAGAATGAGCACATAGAAGAAGAAAGTATAGACTGCTTTTCAAGAATGTGTCAATGAAAAGAGGGGAAGACAGGCTGCAAAAAGGGCAGAGAGCTCAGCCACGGGAATATACTGATGGTGATCATAGAGCAGAAGTTACATGCTCAAGGTTACAATAGGAAGCAGAACAAAATGACACAGTTTGAAACTGAAGATGTTATGTTAGTAAATAATCTTCTCCTGTGGTGCAATCCAATTACTTTCTATAAATATAATGGTAATAAAAATAATAGCTAACGTTTTTTGGATTATTCACTAAGTGCAAGGCAAAGTGCAAAGTACTTTAAGACTTCTCACTAGACCTCCCAACATCTCTATTAGAGAGTAGTATCATTATCCTCATTTTACAGATGAAAACCTGAGACCCAAGCCACCTGATTAGCAACTGACAGAAGTTGAATTGGAATCCAGATATATCTGACTTGTATGACAAGTCAGATATACTATTAATTGGTTAACCCGGTATCTATTCATTCCTCATTCCCTTGTCCCTTGACTCATTATAGCTCAAGGTGGCCACACAACCCATTTCCAGCTGATGGAATATAAGTGGAAATATGTTTGGAACTTCCTTGGAAGGCTTTTTCTCTTTTAAATATATAAACATTTAAATATACATTTAATATCTGTTATCTATTAAATTTATATTAAAAGTTCTAAATATTTAAATAATAAATGTATGGTATAAATACTTAAATATTTTCTAAATGGAAAGCCTTGCAATGCTTTATTATATATATAAAACAGGTATTGCTGGGCCATCCCATTCCTCTGACTTGAATGTGATTCCAAATCCTAGAGCTGGCTTCCATCTTATGACAATCAGGGAGTGGCAGAGAAATTACAAAGAAGCTGAACCACTAAACCAATGACAATAGCCACTTACTTCTAGACTTCTTGCTGTATGAGAAAAAAAACTGTCTTAAACATGTTAGTCAAGTTTTCTGTTATTTACACTTGACTGTACTTCTAATGGATGTAATTCCAAAGCCCATGCTCTTATCTACCAAACTATATCACCTCTTATCTATGAAATTAAAAGATTAACCTCTCTCAGAGTTCTTAAGTAGTTCAAGTTAGAAAATGCACATTTAAATGTCTTGAAAAATAGAAATTAGTATACAAATTTATTATTGTTTTCAAAACAGTGATTCTCAACTAAGGGAAGAGACTGGAGAGCATATATCCCATAGAAACATGGGATTAGGCAGCAGTGTCCTAGAAGGACACATCAGAATCTCATGGGGAAAACTTTCACATTACACATGTTCCCTTTTGAGAATCACTGCCAGAGTGAACCTCCTCTTGCTAATAAGATGATGAGCATATCCTGTAAATCTGTTCAGAAGGTTGAGAAGTGGAGCTTTATTATGATAGTGGGGGATATTAAGCACACCTCCATTAAGACATCAATAGCTTAATAACTGGTAAAAAATTTTTGAACCCATGGGAAACAATCCCACCTTACCAAACTTTCTCAGAACATAAGCAATTATTTTTATATGAATAACAGTAATAAACAACCAGTAATGGTATGACCCAACAAAGCTGACATAGTATAATGTAATACTAACCAATGGGATCAGAGAGTTAGCAGGAAGAAATGTAAATGTGTTTCAGAGAAAGACTAGAATGAATTCCAAATACTTACTCAAATCTTTATAAAGGTTTCCTCTTCATTTTGATTTCTCTTATTTGAGGTCAAATTTACTACTCTCTCACTAAGAAATTAACAAAGTAATTTTAAAAATTGAACTCAACTGAATCTCATCTCAGGTCCCAAATAACTAGTTGTTCATTTATTGGATTAGGTCCCAGTATGTTTCATTCAATAACCATTTGTTGAGCACCTACTGTGGGTCAGACTATTCTTGGCACTAGAGTGCCTTTACAGCTGTGAAGAAAATACCCAAAATTGCTTGTCCTTATGGAACTTATATTCTATGAGGGTAAGGAGCAAACAGACAAAAAGCAAATAAATAAAATACAATATATGTAAGTTGGTAAGTGCTATAGTGAAAAAAATAAAGCAAGGAAGGTAGAAGGCAGATAGGCAACATGGGGTGAGAATGAGACAGAGTTTGCGGGGTGGGGGAGGGTTAGTGGTTGCAGTTTTAAATACCATGGTCATAAAGCTTGCATTTGGACGCTGACACTTGAGCTACGACCTGAAGGAGCTGAAGAACCAAACCACAACTATGCATCTATTTGCTTTAATGCTAACTCTTTTTCTGTTGAATATATCATTTGAAATTAGTCAATAGCTAAATGGCAAAATGATACTGTTTTTCCTTACAAGTCACCCAGATCCATTCTAATCAAACCAAAAAGGGAAAAAAGACATTCTAATTATTGGTAACCCTCTGAATCTCACTGTTGAGATATGTTGACATATCTGGCTTTTGAGGAGAAAGTTTAAATATGTATTTTATTCCTTTATGTCACAAATATATTCATTTTTTGATACTCCCCAAACACGTATTTCAAATGTAGAAAATTTTGTTTAGTCTTAAATGAGCCCAAATTTCATCATGGGCTAAAATTTTAAGACATAAAATGACTGCTGAAACTGAATTTTAATCATATAGATGAATCACAACATGCATCTTTAGCTGGGCATGTATTATGGATAAGACTAGCTTTCTACAGAGAATAATCACATGTTCTAATTACCATTTTGGTTATACGCATAATTAATAATATTCTGTCTTAATGGGACACACTGAATCTTCAGACAGTTGCAAGCTTTAACTATGCATACTGCCAAATCCAACTGTCAGCTGCACTGCCAAACACAAAGGAATCTTGATGTAGTGTTTTAGCATTGATAACAATATGCATATCTTTATACATGATACAATGGAAAAATTAATTGCTTTTCTTCCTTCAAAATTTTCTCCACACTTAATAATTTTACGTTGCTTGATTGATCACTCACCCTAAATTATATATACTGGTGAGTGATCTTATGAACAACAAAAACATGAATGTAAATGTGACCCAAGATTCAAAGAAGAAAAAAATATTGTAGGACTTACTGATTGTAAACTTTCATTTTCACGTAAACAAGCTGTGTGAAGTTCTGATTTCAAGGTTGCAATGTGACTTCGATGAGATGTCATTTCCTTTTCTAATGTAGCAATTCTAGTGCTTGCAAGCTGGTAGACATCCACGAAACTTTTAATCATAGCCTTAAGAAATAAAAATAATGCCACATACAATTCAAATAAAGCTGTCCCCAAAGGAGAATTTCCATAATTTGAAAGCAAAATCATTAAAATTTTAAAATAAACAACTTTTCATCCTCCTTTAAAATAATAAAGCTAAACCTCACATTTTATATTGAGAACCGTGACTATTTTAAGAAAGTTTGGGAGAAAATAATTGAGACTTTTTTCCAGAATATTTATTTAAATAAGGTGTACTTTGATCTATTGTGCTTAAAATTTAGAATGCAGTTTTTAAAGATGGCACACTTATTACCTTTGTAAAGTTAAATTCAAGTTGTAATTTGACCTAAATTTCAATCTTAAGACACACAACAGATGGATATATAAGCAAGATATTTCAAAATGAGCTCAGTAAAATTTTCAAACCACCTAGAAAACAAATGTTTTGAAACAAAAGGAGCTGAACTAATCCTATGATTTTTTAAGAGTAAATAATATGATTCCTATATTGTAAGAAAAGCATAATTATTTTCATTCATATAACAGAGGAACACCCTTGCATTACACTGAATATAATAAAATAAATAACATAAGCAAGTGCTGGTAACTTTTTCTCTTCCCTAAGTAGTGTAATATTTGGGAGAATTGTTGGGCCTCTGTATCACAGTTTAATCATATTTTGTAGACTTTTGCTTCTAAAGCAAGCTGTAGTGAATTTTAAGTCCAAGAATACTATTACACCTTTGAAAGACTAAAAAGTCTTTCAAAATACTTCAAATACAGTAAAGTAAAATCAAACATTTCAAAGACATATTCAAATATAATTTTATGTTATTTACAAGAAAACCATGTTCCAACTGCAGCCACAACTTAGAACAATGTTAGACAGTCTGAAAATTTCCAAATTATATTCAATCTGAAGAGTCTGGTTTGAGAGAGCTTTAAGAAACTAGATATTTGGGCAATTCTGAATGCAAATGAAATAATCTGGTGAACAAAAAGTAAGAAACAACATACACAATGTCTGAGAAACAGAAGTAGGTGAATTATTTGTAGTTAAAAGAAAATTCATAGCTTTTTGCCTAACAAATTCCTATTTGCCCTCAAAAACCCAGTTCAGAAACCACCTCTTTAAAGAAGGGTCTTTTGAGCCCAAAGGCAGTGTTAACTTCTATTCTGATTCTCTGTGGGTCCCTCATGCTTGCTTCTACTATTGCATTTATTGCTTTGGCAGAAATGCATTAGTTTACATGTTTATATTCACTACACTAAGGAGCTACCTAGGCCAGATATTGTGCCAAATCTAATCATCTCTGTATCTTCAGGGATGGCTTGAATGACTGACAGGAAGGAAGGAAGGAAAGGAGGGAGGGAGGGGAGGGGGGGAGGGAGGGAGGGGGGAGAGAGAGACTGGAAAAGATGAAAAGCCACATTAGTCATATTCAGTTTGGCAAAAAATACCTTATAGAAAAGGATGAAGATACTTGGGAAAATATAACCTTAACACTCCAGTGAATAAATTACTAACCAAGTAATACTTTATTCAAAGTCAAAAAAAGAAGCAAAAGCATAGCTGTAGGCATAAAAAGATAAAGTACACAAAAGTTCATTCTATTACCCAACACTAAATAAGCATGGTACGACCTCATGTTTGGGAACATCTCACATGTCCTAACATTCCTTACCTTGAGTCATTTCAAGGTAAGCTGAGGGCTAATACTAACACAAAATATGTCGCTGGGTTTCAAAAGTAGATAAAAATCAGAAATTACAAAATCATATCTGTTTCTTCCTACACCGAGTCTCTCTCTACTTCCGTAAATTCATTTATCTTCTCCACTGAGATGGTGGACCAGGAATCACAAGTTCTATTTTTTTCTGGTTCTCATGCTGCCACTTACTTAGCTTTATGTTGTTGGGCAATGCCATGTCATCTCTCTGAGCCTCCACCTCCTCCCTCCATAAAATGGGAAGAAAAGTCAATTTTTTTGCTTATTTCTAAAACTGTTGTGAGGATCAGATAGTTAAAAATCTAATACAAAGCCATTCTCTTAACCCTTCAGCTACATGGCATCTAGTACAAAAAAGTCCTCTAAAAATGGTAAGCTAGTAAATTTCATTGTAGTATTACCATTGTTCTATTTTTAAATTCTCCACTAAGATCTTAATGAGACAATCTGTGATAGGTGGCTTGTATACATGTGTTCCTGTTATATAAGGACCTAAAGTGCATAAAATGCATGAAAACTTACATAAAGGCCTTATTTAATAAAAAGAAGAAAGTACTCTTCTATCAATAATAGGCTCCTGGATTATTATCTCAATGTAAGTCATAATAGAACTGGCCTCTAACATATAAAAAATTTCAACATTTAAAAAGTTACCCTATATCTTAAATTTGGAGAAACACATTTCATGAATTGTCATATACATGATATTCTAAAAGGAATTATAATATAAAAGGTATTCCTTCAAATCTCTTTTTTAAAAAATGAAATATTTTTTGAGAAGTTATATCTGAATTTTTATATGATGGATGGAACAAAAGTCATAATTATTTTGGCTCCTTCTCTGATCTGCTTTTAATAACTAAATTCTAATATTCAGTGCAGTATTAAGAGAAACCACATATTACTTCTTTATAACATTAAAAAGAATAAAATAATAATCTACTTTTTGCTTAGGATTTAGAGTCTTAAGCATTTAAAATCGTTAAAGCAGTATTTCATTTGAGAGATGAAAGCAATTTTCTATAACACTTACTGTATAGGATATTTTTTTCAGAGCAGCAAAGGTAAGGTAATCAATACAGAAAGTATGTTCCATGGAACTAGTGTATGTAAAATATACTACATGCTTCTAAAATGAAAACCTCCTTCAGAACTGAAAGGTAGGGAGGAGTGTCAGTGAAATCGCAAAGCTATTCAAAGAATCCACAGCTCTTTTGAAGAATAAAGAATGTTAACTTCCAGTATTAAAAAGTGATTCAAACTATGTTATAAAGGATGCCAGTGAAAAATCCAACTCTTTAATACAAAAGAAAGGTGCCAGCTTGGTAGAAGAAATGGAAATGACAGCTGGAATCAAGTGAGGGGGTGCGAGGAGGAGGGAGTGAGCATCTCATGACCTCTCTATCAATCTCCTGAAGTCTAGCGCTATACAATACCCCTCACTCCTGTATTAAAACATCACACCTTTTTACATTAGGAAACAATGACAAAGCAGCATGATACTGTCAAAAGCAAGCCCAGCACTTGAGAATTTATCCCATGTCATCTTTGGCCCTTGGGATTTTGACTATACCATGCAGTGAGATATGAATCTCAGTAGGGTTTATCTAGTTACGTGAGAAACAGAACAAAAAACAGTTTCTGGACAAAAATAGCCTTTTGTTTTAGAGATAATCTATTGTGTTTATAATCAGCATAACAAGATGAGAAAGTTCAAACATGTAAAATTCCACATCCTATCTATTTCAAGGAAAAGCTTAAGTGTTTTAGAATACAAAAAAATCTGAGATACAAACAGGTGACTGTCACTTGAGGACTAGTATATTATTTATATAATTTGTTATGTACATATTATGTAGTTTAGACTGACTTCAAAATTGGACTTCAGGGAAAGTAGGAGCCTTGGGAAGCTGATGTTAGGAGAAGGAGCAATTAGTGGAAAATGTCATAAGGCCTAGATGCCAACAAAATAGTAAATTTTCTATTTATATTTTTGAGTAAGTAATTGGGAAGCAAAAACCTCTGACATTTACTTTAAATTTTGTAATTACGGATATACTTCATTTCTATATACTATATAAAGTAGGTACACCATGTAAAATAGATATACCAGATATACCAAATATGTGAAATATAATAAATCCCCATAATATGGGGAAAATGATTCCTACCTTACAAAGATTTTGTGGGGATTAAATGAATATTAATACATGAAAAGACCTTAACTATCTGGCACACAGTAAATACTCAGGTAAATGTTAGCTATAATAATGACAACGATATCAAATTAGGAAAATTACTATTTTAACTCATAAAAGAAAGATTCAATATTTCTGAGGGTATTATTGGACATATAAGTATTTTAAATACAAATTATTCTACACATATTAAATATATTAAAATTCTTTCAAAAATAAAGAATTTTAGAGGCTAATGAATATTTACTTCCTAACAACAAAACGTCCCATTGATAATAAAAGTTACTATTTAAAGAACGAAATAATGCCATTTGCAGTGACGTGGATGGACCAAGAGATGGTCATACTGAGTGAAGTCAGAAAGAGAAAGACAAATATCATATGATATCACTTATATGTGGAATCTAAAAAAAGGGTACAGATGAACTTAACTACAAAACAAAAATAGAATTACAGATGTAGAAAACAAACTTATGGTTACCAGGGGGTAATGGGAGGTGAGGGATAAACTGGGAGGTTGGGACTGACACATACACACTATTATATATAAAATAGATAACTAATAAGGACTTACTGTATAGCCCAGGGAACTCTACTCAATACTCTGTGATGGCCTATATGGGAAAAGAATCTAAAAAAGTGTGGGTATATGTATATTCGTAACTGATTCACTTTGCTGTACACCTGAAACTAACACAACATTGTAAATCAACTGTACCCTAGTAAAAAATTTTTTAAAAATTAAAAAATAATAAAATAAAAGTTACTATTTAAGATGTCTTTCCTACGAATGATAGTCTTAGAATGATAACATTCTCATAGTTTTTAGTATCAAATTTTATTCCTTGGCACCTGGAATTAAAGGAAAATTATTTTCTTCATTATCACAAAATTACTCTGTAAGGTTGCTCATTTAGCTGACTTACTTTCATTCCAATATTTTATAAATGTAGGGATACAGCAGAGAATGAGGGTTAAAGGGTCTCTTATTAGTAGTCTGCAAATAGCAACTACGTCCCCCCGTCAAGAGCCAGTCTAAGATCTGGAAATGGACTGTTTAGTTTGGATGTTTGGTTTCTGGCCCTGGCCCTAAATACTATTCACCATGACATTCCAGTACAAAGTTATGTAGGAACGACTCAATCAGGATGGCAGACTGCCATCCACCTCCTTGCTTTACCACACAGAATTGCATGTGTGTGTGTATGCGTGTGTGCATGCATGTGCAGGCATCAAAGCTGATAAGAATGCTTTCAGCTGACAAGAATTCTGAGGAATCAATAAGGAAGAGAAAGTAGAAGGGGCCAGAAACAAAACTTTAGAGAAACCCTATCCAAAACACAAGCAAGAAAACACTTCTACAAAGGTGTAACCAAGTACAAGTGGGCTTGAAACTAAGCATAAACAGCTATGAGAGGAAGGAGAGGGCCTTAACTTGGCTTTATCAGTAGCCCTGAAACCTCTTACTCTCAACGAAAAGTTATTACTAATGACTGTTAGTGAAAGAAATATGATTGGATATGCTTTACAATTTAAAAAATCTTGTATAACTTTTTGTGATACAGGTATCCCTGCTCTTCGAAAGTTTGCCTTATGCCACTTCACTTTCACGAAAGACCTGCATTCGTACCTGTTTTCGCTAACTGAAAGAAATCCGAAGAGGATTTTCGTTTTTACCGAAAAAGGCAAAAAGCAAAAATAGCGTTCACTGTTTGTTTTGCAGTGAGCCCTTTTGGAGGCAGCGCTCACCCAGAGCAGTGAGAGTGGCCCCTCCAAGCTCCTTCCCCAGGAACTACTCTCAGCATCTCAGCACCAAGTCCACACAGCTTTGAACTGTGTCTGTGAGCATCTGTGCTTTGTCTCCGTTTATTTTGTTCATCCATTAGCAAGATGGGCCCTAGGGTAACTGCTCCTTCACTTAACGCCATTTCAGCTTATGACAGGTTTTATAGGAATGCTCTGCTTTTGGATAGTGGGGAAACCTGTTTGGAAGTCTAATACTGAATCCTCACCCTGACCACTCCCGTGACGTGTTAAATAGGGAAGATGCACTTGGCGAAAGTACACCACTGGTTGTGTTTATTAAATCATGACATGCATGTTTCAATCCTATCGATCAAGTAAATGAAGTTTTAATTGGAATTTTGGCTAAAAGATGTCCAACTTCCCTGAATTAATCAACTGTTCTTTAAACTAATATATGTCCTGTTTTTATATTTTCACAAATGCATTTTATACTAAATACATTTTTATGTATATACACATATATGAATTTTTATAGATTTAGATCAATTTTAGAAAAATTCCAAAATTCTGGAAACACTTCCAAACAACTATTTTCATAATGCTCCATAAAATTCCTTCAATAAAGCAGTTCATTGTTTAAAAAACTTCTTGTGACAGAATGTGTTTTGTCTTGGCTTCTTTAAAAAAAAATTTATAGATAGAATGCTTTTGATAGCCACTTGCCATCAAAGAAAAGGTCTACAGATTTGGAACCCTTCTCTTTATGTTACAGAAAAGTACATAATTCACACTCAAGTTCAAGAGTAATTTGAAGCACTTTGTCACAAGAAAAACAGCAAACCTTATATAGAAGATTTTAAAGACTACCTCTTATCTCATTGTAAACTACTGTAAAGACTACACTATGAAAAATAATTTAATCCATAAATTACTTAACCATACAGGGTACATAAGAGTTCGTGGTGAAATACAAAGAAAGTAAATAAACAAGTGACAACACCATTCTCAGCCCTGCTGCACTGTAGAATCCTTCCATCTTTTCCCAAAATACCTAACAGGAAATACTAATGTCTAAAAAAAGGACCAAGTGATGACACCAGTGCCAATCCATATCAAAGAATAAAAATTTTATCTCTTACTTTATTAAAAAAAAAGAGAGAGTCCATTGTCTTGCATACCCACTGGGATGTATTCAGTCTCCAAAGTGAGTTAAAATGGAAAAAAAATTGGAGACTTCCATATATAGATTTTACTTTATATTATATTTAGTTCCTTTAATAGACTACATTTTTTAGAGCAGTTTCAGGTTCACAGAAAAATTGAGGGGAAGTACATAAATCTCCCATATACCCCCTGCCCCTACACACCCAAAAACATCCCGCACCAGAGTGGTACATTTGTTACCATCAGTGAACCTACACTGACACATCATCACCCAAAACCCACAGCTTGCATTTGTGTTGACTCTTGGTGGTGTACATTCTATTGGTTTGGACAAATGTATAATGACATGTACCCACCATGGTAGTATCACACAGAAGAGTTTCAGTGCCCTAAAAATTCTCTGTGCCTACTCATTCTTCCCTCCTCCCCAACCCCTGGCAATCACTGATCTTTTCACTGTCTCCGTAGTTTTTATATTAACTTTTTAATCTTTCTTTTAAAAATCTTTTAAAATTCTATCTTTAAAATATTCTATTTTTTTTGTTTTATGTTATAGAGCTTATTTAACAATAACACAAGTATACAATTTATAAAGGTATAAATATACATACATACATATTTTGGAGATACTGGTTCAAAAATAAAAGTAAGCAATCAACAAGTATGGAGAGCACTCCCCTACATCACAGGGTGACTGAGCTAGGCAGCTCTTCCCCTACTGGTGTGAAGGAGAGCGGCAACAGCTGTGTTTGTGCCCACAAACCAAAACAGAGAGTGGCCTACAGTCAGAAAGACACAAGTTGCTGGAGAGGGTGTGAAAAAAAGGCAACCCTCCTACCCTGTTGGTGAGAATGTAAATTGGTACAGCCACTATGGATAATAGTATGGAGGATCCTAAAAAAACTAAAAATAGAGCTACCATATGATCCAGCAATCCCACTCATGGGCCTATATCTGGAGAAAACCATAATTCAAAAAGATACATGCAGGAGTCAAGATGGCGGTGTGGGAAGATGCTGAGTTAGCATCTCCCCACAACTAGGGTGCCTGCCAGCTGCTGGTGGGGGACCCTGACACCCAAGGAATTGGGAGGAACCCCCAAGTGAACCAGTCACTCAAGTCCAGGAAGCAGAGAGAGTCCCATACAGGATAAACCCTAGGAAAAATACACCAAGACAAATATTAATCAAACTAACAAAAATTAAATTCAAAAAAAAAAATTAAAAGCAGCAAGGGAAAAACAAAAAAATAACATACAAAGGAATCCCCATAAGGTTATCAGCTGATTTTTCACCAGAAACTCTGCAGGCCACAAGGGAGTGGCAGCATATCCTTAAAGTGATGAAAGAGAAAAAGCTACAACCAAGATTATTCTACCCAGCAAGGGTCTCATTCAGATTCTACAGAGAAATCAAAGGCTTTTCAGACAAGCAAAAGCTAAGAGAACTCAGCACCACCAAACCAGCTTTATAACAAATGCTAAAGAAACTTCTCTAGGCAGGAAACACAAGAGAAGAAAAAGACCCACAAAAACAAACCCAAAACAATTAAGAAAATGGTAACAGCAACATACATATCGATAATAACCTTGAATGTAAATGGATTAAATGCCCCAACCAAAAGACACAGACTGGCTGAACGGATACAAAAACAAGACCCATATATATGCTGTCTACAAGAGACCCACTTCAGACCTAGGGACACATGCAGGCTGAAAGTGAAGGGATGGAAAAATATATTCCACGCAAACGGAAATCAAAAGAAAGCTGGAGTAGCAAGACTTGTATCAGATAAAATAGACTTTAAAATATAGACTGTTACAAGAGATAAGGAGGGACACTACATAATGATCAAAGGATCAATCCAAGAAGAAGATATAACAATTATAAATGTTTATGCACCCAACATAGGAGCACCTCAATACATAAGGCAAATGCTAACAACCATGAAAGAAGAAATCGAAAGTAACACAATAATAGTAGGGGACTTTAACACCCTACTTACACCAATGGACAGATCATCTAAACAGAAAATAAATAAGGAAAAACAAGCTTTAAATGACACAATACACCAGATAGATTTAATTGATATTTATAGAACGTTCCACCCAAAAGTGGCAGAATACACTTTCTTTTCAAGTGCACATGGAACATTCTCCAGGATAGATCACATCTTGGGTCACAAATCAAGCCTTGGAAAATTTAAGAAAACTGAAATTGTATCAAGCATCTTTTCTGACTACAACGCTATGAGACTGGAAATCAATTACAGGAAAAAAAATGTAAAAAAACACAAATACATGGCAGCTAAACAGTGAGCTACTAAATAACCAAGAGATCACTGAAGAAATCAAAGAAGAAATTAAAAAATACACAGAAACAAACGACAATGAAAACATGATGACCCAAAACCTATGGGACACAGCAAAAGCAGTTCTAAGAGGGAAGTTTATAGCAATTCAATCTCACCTCAAGAAACAGGAAAAATCTCAAATAAACAATCTAACACTACACTTAAAACAACTAGAGAAAGAAGAACAAAGAAAACCCAAAGTCAGTAGAAGGAAACATATCATAAAGATCAGAGCAGAAATAAGTGAAATAGAAACGAAGAAAACAAGAGCAAAGATCAATAAAACTAAAAGCTGGTTCTTTGAGAAGATAAACAAAATTGATAAACCCTTAGCCAGACTCATCAAGAAAAAAAGGAAGAGGACTCAAATCAATAAAATTAGAAATGAAAAAGGAGAAACCACAACTGATACCGCAGAAATACAAAGGTTTATAAGAGACTGCTACAAACAACTATATGCCAATAAAATGGACAACCACGAAGGAACGGACAAATTCTTGGAAGGGTACAATTTTCCAAGACTGAACCAGGAAGAACTAGAAAATATAAACAGACCTATCACAAGTAATGAAATTGAAACCGTAATAAAAAATCTTCCAACAAACAGAAGTCCAGGACCAGATGGCTTCACAGGCGAATTCTATCAAACATTTAGAGAAGAGCTAACACCTATCCTTCTCAAACTCTTCCAAAAAATTGCAGAGGGAGAAACACTCCCAAATTCATTCTACGAAGCCACCATCACCCTGATACCAAAACCAGAAAAAGATGTCACAAAAAAAGAAAACTATAGACCAATATCACTGATGAACATAGATGCAAATATCCTGAACAAAATACTAGCAAACAGAATCCAACAACACATTAAAAGGATCCTACACCATGATCAAGTGGGATTTATCCCAGCGATGCAAGGATTCTTCAATACACGCAAATCAATCAATGTGATACACCACATTAACAAATTAAGGAATAAAAACCATATGATCATCTCAATAGATACAGAAAAAGCTTTTGACAAAATTCAACACCCATTTATGATAAAAACTCTCCAGAAAATGGCCATAGAGGGAACCTACCTCAACCTAATAAAGGCCATATATGACAAACCCACAGCAAGCATCATACTCAATGGTGAAAAACTGAAAGCATTTCCACTAAGATTAGGAACAAGACAAGGATGTCCACTCTCACCACTATTATCCAACATAGTTTTGGAAGTCCTACCCACAGCAATCAGAGAAGAAAAAGAAATAAAAGGAATACAAATTGGAAAAGAAGAAGTAAAACTGTCACTGTTTGTCGATGACATGATACTATACATAGAAAATCCTAAGGATGCCACCAGAAAACTACTAGAGCCAATCAATGAATTTGGTAAGGTTTCAGGATACAAAATTAATGCACAGAAATCTCTGGCATTCCTATATACCAACAACGAAAAATCAGAAAGAGAAATTAAGGAAACAAGCCCATTCACCATTGCAACGAAAAGAATAAAATACCTAGGAATAAACCTGCCTAAGGAGGCGAAAGACCTGTACTCAGAAAACTATAAAACACTGATGAAAGAAATCAAAGATGACATAAACAGACGGTGAAATATACCATGTCCTTGGATTGGAAGAATCAATATTGTGAAAATGGCTATACTACCCAAAGCAACCTACAGATTCAATGCAATCCCTATCAAACTACCAATGGCATTCTTCACAGAATTATAACAAAAAACTTTACAATTTGTATGGAAACACAAAAGACCCCAAATAACCAAAGCAATCTTGAGAAAGAAAAATGGAGTTGCAGGTATCAGGCTCCCCAACTTCAAACTATACCACAAAGCTACAGTAATACAGACAGCATGGTACTGACACAAAAACAGAAATATAGATCTATGGTACAGGATAGAATGCCCAGAGATAAACCTACACACATATGGTCACCTAATTTACGTGAGGAAATTTTATGTTTTTAAATGTTTTAGAGGAAAACATAGGAAAAACACCCTTTGACATAAACCATAGCAAGATCTTTTTTGACCCCCCTCCTAGAGTAACGGAAATAAAAACAAAAATAAACAAATGGGACTTAATTAAACTTAAAAGCTTTTGCACAGAAAAGGAAACTATAAACAAGAAAAAAGACAACCCTCAGAATGGGAGAAAATATTTGCAAATGAAACAACAGACAAAGGATTAATCTCCAAAATATACAAACAGCTCATGGAGTTCAATATCAAAAAAACAAACAATCCAGTTAAAAAATGGGTGGAAGACCTAAACAGACATTTCTCCAAGGAAGACATACAGATGGCCAAGAGGCACATGAAAAGATGCTCAACATCACTAATTATTAGAGAAATGCAAATCAAAACTACAATGAGGTATCACCTCATGCCAGTCAGAATGGCCATTATCAAAAAATCTAGAAACAATAAATGCTTTCCAGTGTGGTGAAAAGGGAATCCTCCTGCACTGTTGGTGGGAAAGTGAATTGATACAACCACTATGGAAAACAGTATGGAGGTTCCTTAAAAAACTAAAACTAGAACTACCATATGACCCAGCAATCCCACTACTGGGCATATACCCTGAGAAAACCATAATTCAAAAAGAGACATGTACCACAGTGTTCACTGCAGCACTATTTACAATAGCCAAGACATGGAACCAACCTGAATGTCCATCAACAGATGAATGGATAAAGAAGATATGGCACATATATACAATGGAATATTACTCGCCATAAAAAGAAACGAAATTGAGTTATTTGTAGTGAGGTGGATGGACCTAGAGTCTGTCGTACAGAGTGAAGTAAGTCAGAAAGAGAAAAACAAATACCGTATGCTAACACATATATATGGAATCTAAAGAAAAAGAAAATGGTACTGATGAACCTAGTTGCAGGGCAGGAATAAAGATGTAGACGTAGAGAATGGACTTGAGGACATGGGGTGGGAAGGGGAAGCTGGGGTGAAGTGAGAGGTGAGAGTAGCATCGACATATATACACTATCAAATGCAAAATAGTTAGCTAGTGGGAAGCAGCAGCATAGCACAGGGAGATCAGCTCGGTGCTTTGCGATGACCTAGAGGGGTGGGATAGGGAGATGGGAGGGAGGCTCAAGAGGGAGGGGATAGGGGACATATGTATGTATAAGGCTGATTCACTTTGGTGTACAACAGAAACTAACACAGTACTGTGAAGCAATTATACTCCAGTAAAGATCTATTAAAAAAAAAAAGATACATGTACCCCAATGTTCATTGCAACACTATTTACAATAGCCAGGACATGAAAGCAATCTATATGTCCATCGATGGATGAATGGATAAAGAAGATGTGGTACCTGTATACAATGCAATATTACTCAGCCATAAAAAAAGAATGAAATAATACCATTTGCAGTGACATGGATGGACCTAGAGATTGTCACACTGAGTGAAGTAAGTCAGAGAGAGAAAGACAAATATCGTATGATATCACTTATATGTGGAATCTAAAAAAAGGGTACAAATGAACTTATTTACAAAACAGAAACAGAGTCACAGATGTAGAAAACAAACTTATGGTTACCAACGGGGGAAGGGGGCAGGGAAAAATTGGGAGATTGGGATTGACACATACTCACTATTATATATAAAAAAGATAATGAATAAGGACCTACTGTATAGCACAAGGAACTCTACTCAATACTCTGTAATGACCTCTGTGGGAAAAGAATCTAAAAAAGAGTGGATATGTGTATATGTATACTGATTCACTTTGCTGTACAGCAGAAACTAACACAACATTGTAAATCAACTATACTCCAGTAGAAATTAATTTTTAAAAAAAGGCACAAGTAAGGCTTCAGGAAGCCTCCACATCCAGAAGACAATCTACCAACTCACTGTGCCCAACAGCGTGGATGTCCCATTTCTTTCCCTAACACCCAGATGCAAGCTCCAGTAATCAGAATCCTTATCTACATAAGCACAAAAGCAGCACCACACTCTAGGATTACCAAAAGCTTAATGACGTAAAACAACACAAATTTAGTATCTCATAGTTTCTATGGGTCTAGCATGGGTTAGCTGGGTCTTCCACTCAGGGTCTTACCAGGCTGAAATAAAAGTTTCAGCTGGAGCTGCAATCTCTCTGAGACTCAGGGCCCTCTTTCCAAGTTCATTCAAGTTGTTGGCAGAATTTAGTTCTTCCAGTTGTAGAACGGAGGTCTCCATTTTCTTGCTGGATTCAGCCAGCAAGAAAATCAGCCAGGGTGATTCTCAGCTCCTAAGGAACCCCCTCAGGTCCTTGCCAAATGGACCCCTCCTTTCTCAGCTTGGCTGTTTGCTTTCTTCCAGGCCAGAAAGAGCACATCTCTGGCACTTCACCTTCTTTTAAAGGGCTCATCTGATTAGGTCAGGCCCATCCAGGATAATCTCCTATTTACTGGTCTCACCCTCAAGGAGAGAGGGTAAATTATATAATGCATGTACAGTACATCAGGGGGAAGATCTTGGGGGTCATATCATAATTCTGATTACCACAACCTAAACCATAGACCTTATACAAAAATGAACTCAAAATTGATCATAGATTTAAATGTAAAATATAAAGCTGTAAAAGTTTCAGAAGAAAATGTAGGAGAAAATCTTCAGCATCTAGGGCTTGGCAAAGAGTTCTTAGATATAATGCCAAAAGCACGATTCATAAAAGAAAAAAAATCAGTAAGTTGAATTTCATCAAAATTTAAAACTTTTGCTTTGTGAAAGATCTTGTTATGAAGATTAAAAGACAAGCTACAGACAGGAAACAATTTGCAAACCACCTATCTGATAAAGAACTAGTTTCTAGAAAATATTTTTTAAACTCTCAAAACTCAATAGTAAAAAGACAAACACTCCAATTAGAAAATGAGCAAAATAAGGTACATTTTACCAAAGAATTCTCTTATACAAATTGCAAATAAGCATATTAAAAGGAGTTTCAAAATCACTAGCCATTAGAGAAAGAAAAAACCCACAGTGAGATATCACTACATACCTAATGGAAGGGCTAAAAGAAAAACTTGTGACAACATCAAAAGCTGGCAAGGGAACAGAGAAACTGGATCTCTCATACATCCTGGTGAGAATGAAGAACGGTACAGCCATTCTAGAAAACAGTTTGGCAGTTTCTTAAAAAACTAAGCATCCACTTACATATGGCCTAGCAATCACATTTCTGAACATTTATCCTAGAGATCATAGCTTCATATGTAATAGCCAAAAATCAGAAACAATGAAAATGTCCTTCAAGGGATGAATGGTTAAACAAATTATGCACATCCATACCATGGATACTAGTCAGCAACATAAAGGAACAAACTATTGATAGATGCAACAACTTGGATGGAACTCAAGGGCATCATGCTGAGTGAAAAAAGAGTCAACCTCAAAATGCCACATTCTGTAGGACTGCATTTATGTATTCTTGAAATAACAAAATTATAGAGACAAAATATTTAGTGGTTACCAGGGATTAGGGCTGATTTTGGGGGAGGGGTTGATATGTCTATAAAGTGGTTAGCTGAGGAAGATCTTTGTGGTGATGTAATAGCACTGTATCTTGCTCACGGTGGTGACTACACAAATACGTGATAAAATGTCATAGAACTATACATACACATTGTAGCAATGTCAATTTTCTGGTTTTAATATTGTCCTAAAGTTATGTAAGATGTAACATTGGGGGGAAATGGGTGAAGGGTACATGGGGATTTCTTTCCTCTGTACTATTTTTGTAACTTCTTGTGAATCTACAATTATTTCAAAATAAAAAGGAGAGAAAAGTGTGTGTGTGTGTGTGGTATGCTAACATTTAACTAAAAAGAGGATATATATACATATCTACATATATTTTAGAAACAAATAAACTTTTTTTGAAGTTTAAATGGTAGTTATTTATCTGGCAAAGGCCTGGACTAGACTAACCTGTCTCCTGCCCCTAACTCCTAGAGACTCCTTTATACATATACTTGGATTAAACAACCTAGCTTATCACACTCAACCTGACAGAGTGTCAGACAACTGTCTATATTTGCTCACTGACTGGCAAAGCAGTGCCAGAAGGAGCCATAGTAGAGCCTGAGGCATCAAAGAAGTCAGTGCAATCTGACTCAGTACAATATGCACTCAGCCCAACTCTCCACTCAAAGTCAATCCCACATCTGCCTCAGAGTAGCCCAAAGAGGGAGGTGAACCCACGCTCTACCACCAGAATCACCAAACGTGTTGGAATGTATGGGAGTCAGTAAAGCCTAGGCTTGACCAAATCTTTGCCCAAGGTGCTCTCACTTCCTCTAGAGTCCCATTCTCCAAGGCTTACCAGAACCCCAGTTTTAACAACAACGATTACTATGTGCCAGACACCACATTATGAACTTTGCATATTTTTCCAATTCTGGTAATAATCCTGTAGGACTCATATCATCTCTATTTTACAGAACAAGAAACTAAGGCTCAGCGATGCTAAGTACATTATGCAAGGTCCCCTAGCTAATAAAGAAAGGAACTAGGTTTCGAATCCATGTCTGTCCAATTCCAAAGCCCATGCTTATCCCATGTGTTGCAAGCTTTCCAGTTTGCTTTGGACTGGTTTAGTGTTTTTTTGCTTTGTTTGTTTTGGCTACCTATCATACAAAGTTTCTCAGTTAAATCAGCAGAATTAATCTAGGCTTTCCAAGTTTCACAAAATTATGCAGATAGTCTATCACAACACTCATTTTTGTCAATTTAATTCATGTTTTCTCCTCTACTGACTGAAAAGGGTACAAAAGCAAAGCCCTCTTGAATTTTGCTATGAAACCAAGATTTTCAAAGATCTCAAACTCATTAATAATCATTATACTACATTGATTCTGAGCTACCAATTTTTGCTTATGTAATGGAAATATTTATTTCAAGCAAAAGAACTTCAGATGATATTTTCTTGGGGACTTCATTCATTCTGTAGAATGAGTTCAATAAACATTTCTAACAAATTAATGAATCTCTATACTATCCAAATATGTCACATAATTTCTATACTTCCCCCAAAGCATCTTTTGATTCTAGAAAAATGTAATATGAAAGAAGGTTGTGGGATTACTTTAATGAGAAAAAGATTACGATTACAAATTATGGCAACTTTCCTATTATCCACACAATAGAAGATTACTTTGAAAAAAAGAGAAAATTTGGAAAACAACTTCTAGTGAGTTTAGTTGACTTATATACATAAAATGACAATGTGCTGTGCATCTCTCAGCAGCCTGACTTAAGGATCCAATGACATCAGTAAAGGACTTTACAAGCAAAATAAGACAGTGATATCCCAAATCCTACCCACACAGGATTAGCTCATGACTCAAATTCTCATTCTGAATGAGATCTAGGCATATTAGATATATGTACAGAAGGAAAGGGATTCCAAGGAATTATATTTTCATTTTTCGTACTAAGACTGGGGTAGGCTTTTATCTTGCCATATCTGAAAATCTTCCCGGCAGAAAAATGACCTTTCCTTTATGTAGAAACTAGAATTTTGGTAAACCTGGTTTTCTTCCCCCTCTGTCTCATACAAGATGTCTTCCCATTCCTGGGGAGCCTACTTTTGACCGTCAATGTGCTAGGGGTTTGTGTGCATGTACTGGAATTACTATGTTTCCTTTTGAGACTGGTCCGGGGCACTGATATCCACTTAAGATTGTGTACCCCTATTTATTTAGTAGAGGGAATGGTTAAAATCATGTGTAACTAGATACTTAATGCAATATGCACACAGATACTGAAATGCTTTTTAGTGATGATGGTGACAATGATAAGGATAGTAAAATGCATCAAGTAATTAAATAGAAGAAAAAAATTTTTTTTGCAAATGCACAACCTCCTTAAGTGAAGCACAACTAAAGACAAACAGCATAAATTGACTTAATGTGGTGTTGCATATAGTTCAGGTATGTTTTTGTTGGTGTTATTTTATATAAGAAAAAGAGAATCAAAGTTCATTTTCTCCTTTTCGCCATCTGAGAGGGCCCTGGACTTGACTTGCCCCAACACTCAAAATTTTTACTGGCACCACTTTGAAGGGTGTAAATATTGTAGCTTTTCAGGTATGAGAAGGAGCCTCATGGGAAACCATATTCAGCAGAGTTGCAGAATACTTTTGCAGCAGATTTTTTTAAATGGTGTTTTCTTTGTATCGTGTTTAGACTCTCAACTTCTTTTCTGGCCTCCACTCAACCATGGCATATACAACTTAAATGCGCCAAAAACAAGACCAATTCTTTTTCAAATATTTTATTTCCAACCCGAATTGAATTAAGGCCAATTTGAGGCTAAATGCAGCATCTAGATTGATGGTGATTACTACTCTTATTACGCTAAAAGTTAACGTAAAGAAAGACCAAAAGGATAAGAAATGACATGTTGGTTTCCTATAAGAATATGAAAAAGAGATCATCAAAATAATCAGAGAATGAAATAAAGTTCCTCTTGGAAACTACTGCATATGGACATATAATAATATATATGTCCATAATATTATAATAATAATAACAAGGACTATAATAGTAGTAGCAACAATAAATTCCCTTACCTTAGGGACTTAAAATTTTAAGTAATATACAAAATGCTCATTATATAGGTAAATTATAGAATTTATTAATGTGTTGCAAAACAAGGCCTGACAAACTGAGAATAGTTTAGTTAGTGAGTAACACAGAAATAATTGTGGGTCACAGGAAACCATGAAGAAACTTAACTTCACTACTTTAGCTCTCCATCAGAAAAAACATATATATTATTATAGTTACCATTTCTTGGGAACCTACTACGTCTTGACATCATTGTGAGTTTTACCATGGAGATTTATTAGCCTGCTTTAGATTCTATTGACATATAGATAAGACTTAGTATGGTATGAGTATAAAAAGGAATATTTTGATTTAATGTAATGGTGTGAGCTGGAATTCAGGAAGTCTGGCTTTGTCCAAATGTTAAAACCATAACATCTGGCACAGATATGTGGAAATGTTTATATAAACTTTTGATAACTAAGAGTATATTCCTTGGAGATCACTGTTACTTTGACTATTCTCTAATCCTTATCAAGTAATAGATACACCTTTGCAGGATAATTTAGACTCCTCATGAAAAAGAAGGGCATTTTCTTGCTATATTAAATAAAGTGTATGAAAATCTGAGCATGGTCTGTTTTCTGTGGCAAACATGCATAATCTCTAATCTTTACACTGTCCTTGCAAAACAGGAATTACTTAGCACAATTTTACATATAAAACTACTGATGTTCAGAGTCCATAAATAACTTTCTTAAGGGCACATTGCTAACAAGTGGCACAACTGAAAATCAGGAGTTCATCTGATTCCAGGCTCCTTGCTCCTTTCTTTTATATGCACACAGCTCTGCCTCTGAAAAAGCTCACAGTAGAGAAAACTCCAGTTCATTAGTTAATGTATTCAACAAATATTATTGAGCACCTATTATGTTCCAGGTGCTGAAAATACAGTGCTAAAGACCAAGCCCTGCTCTCATGGGTCTTACATTCTAGTTAGGAGAGGATAACAGACAAATACATTAGGTCATGTGCTATGGAGGAAAATAAAGCAGGGTCAGGGCTATAAAGTGTGAAGGGGGAAGGGAGGCTAGTTTAGTTAGTGATGAGAGAAGGCTTCCATGAGATGACATTGAAACAAAAACATGAATGAAGTGAAGGACTGAGCCTCATGAAGATCTGGTGTGAGGCACACCAAGTAAAGGGACCAGCAAGCACAAGGCCTCCGAAATGGGACTGTGCCTGCTGTGTTCAGTTACAGCAAAAAGGCCAGTATTGCTATAGACTCAGTGAGTGAGGCGGACAGCATTGGGAGATGGAAGTTGCAGAGTCAGGCCCAGGTCGTGAAGAGCCCAAAGGCAACATGAGATGGTTGGAGTTTATTTTAAGGGTGATGGGAAGCCATTTAGCTGTATGTGAAGAGAGGAGGCAAGTGCTGATTCCCATTTGTTAAGTTGGGGCAATAATACATTTTAAAATTTCATACTGAAACTGAGTGGATAAAACACTAATAGAGGAGATTATCTCCTCCAAAAAGACAGAACTCTTCTTGTTTAAAACACTGTTTTTGGGGAGGATGTAAAACAAGGTTAGCGATACATTCAGGCCCTTTCCCAATCTTCACACTCCACAAAGGCTCAGAGCCTGCATGTGGGCCCTTGACAGTCCCCGTATTAGTGCTTGTTTTGTTCCTCTTGTATTAGGAACTAACATTTGGGGTTCTTTTTTTTAAACTCCTCCTCCCTGAATGCACATTCATCCTCTGTCATTTCAGTCATCTGTCAAGCACAGGGCTGGATACAGAGCAGGAATTCCATACTTACTTGTTAAGACTGACTGAATTAACTACATGTAAGATGGTATGGTTCTTCATTTTAGAGTTAGTGAGACCTTCAATTTCTGTAATAATGTGGACAATATTGAGAGTGCCTATTTATCCAAATTCAAAAGCTATTTGGAGCTTAACAAAGGGCACCTTATATTTCAATAATCTCTCTCTGATTGACACTTTTTGGAGACCAAAGTGATAACCAGCACTCCCCATTTGTCTGTTCCAGAATCAACCTACAAAGATCCAACTGCTTTAATCAAATTTGAGCAGTGTAACAAAAACACATCCTAATTTTGATCTTTTGTGGGTTCAGTATGCAATTTTTTTTAAGGAGTGGTGTTAATACAAAAAGAAAAGTTATAGAAATAAATTACTTACAGGGCTGAGAGCTAGGTGCTCACGACCAAAGAAAAACTGCCCAATCCAGTATCTCAAAACCAACAGCTTTCAGAAAGTGCACTTGATCTAAGCTACTGATAAAGAGTAAATACGTTAACACACACACACACACACACATACACACAATGTTGAACACTTATCTTTCCTCCATTCACATAAAACTGTTAGCTTTATGAATCTCAGCAAAGGACATCCATTAGTGTCTTTACATCAATTTGTACGAAGATGCTAAAAAGCCATTTAGTTGGAATTATAAGAATTTAATGCACTTGTTTGTGGTTTAATTAAATGCAATATGAACAATTTTCAATATACCTAAAGAAAAGCAATCAGTAAAGAGAGAGAGAAAAAATTTTATGAGCTCTTTACTAAGAGCTAATCTTTTACTACCATGATCCCATTCTGATTCTGATATATATCAAATTGGTTTGGGAATCTACATGCTTCAGTCAGGGTTATCATCCTTGAATAACTCCTAAAATTTCTATTCTATGACAAAATTCATTGAAGTATATTAAACTATATCACTCCGAAAAAATAGTTACTATATTGTTTTAAGGACAAATTGCTTCTAAGGTGCTTTCTGATTTCAACTAAATCAATGACTTTACTTTTTGTACATTATGAAGGAATAAACAATAAGAAATCCAGCAGAGACCATAATTTATTCACAATACCACTGAGCTTAGTTAACTGAAAAGAATCCTACCAATCATTTAGTTCTACCCTTGTTTGCAGATGAGACAATCCCATAGATGTCACTGCTGCAGAGCTACCGAGCAGCTCAGGCTCAAAGTCCAGATATTTCCCATCTGTATTTCCTGACAGTAACATTTTACATGAAAGGGGATTTTTAACTGCATAACCTTCAAGGCCCACTCAAATGCCACCTCCTCTATGAAGCCTCTCCTAATCTTCCCAGCAAGAACGAATTTCATTCTCCTCTAAAGCGCAGGCTATGGTACTTTATCTATGTCTCTCCTACAGCAATCATTTTTTCCCTCTCATTTCAATCTCAGATTTCATATTCCCTCTAGAAAGATTTTTGAGTCACCCCTGTATCCCAGAGCACAGCACGATGCCTTGTTCTTGGCAGGTGCTCAATACATCATTGGATGATGTTAGCCATACCCAAATCTATATGATTGAAAGAGCTGACCATTTTATTGTTTAAAGCCAATTTACTGGTTTGAATTGGTCTCTAAATACTCTCAAAAATATGTAAAGAACTCATACAACTCAGTAGCATAAAAACAAATATTCCAATTAAAAATGGGCAAAGGATCTGAATAGAATTTTTCCAAAAACACATACAAATGGCCAACAGGCACATGAAAAGGTACTCAACATCACTAGTCAAGAGGGAAGTGCGAATCAAAGCCACAATGAGATATCACCTCATACCTTTTAGAACAGTTATCATCAAATCAAAAAGACAAAAGATAGCAAATGCTGGTGAGGGTGTGGAGAAAAGGAAACCTTGTGCACTGTCAGTGGGAATGTAAATTGGTACAGCAACTATGGAAAACAGTATAAAGGTTCCCCCCAAAATGAAAAATGATCCAGCAATTCCACTTCTGGGACCATATCCGAAAGAAACAAAAACACTATGTCAAAGAGATATCTGCACCCCTATGTTCACAGCAGCATTATTTACAATAGCCAAGACATGAAAACAAACTAAGTGTTGATCAACAGATGAATGGATAAAGAAGTCTTTATATATATGTATATATGTATGTGTGTGTGTGTGTATATGTGTGTGTGTGTGTATATATATATGTGTGTATATATATATATCAGCCATTACAAAAACAAAAAGAAACTCCTGCCATTTGTGACAACATGGATGGACCTCGAGGGTAATACGCTAAGTGAAATAAGTCAGACAGAGAAACACAAATACTGTCTGATCTCACTTAAATGAGGAATTTTTTTTAAAACTCAGGAAAAAAGAGATCAGATTTATGGTTACCAGAGGTAGGAGGTGAGGAGAAAGGGGACTAGATGAAGGTAGGGTGGTCAAAAGATACAAACTTCCAGGTGTAAGGTAAGTAAGTTCTAGGGATGTAATGTACAACATGATGACTATAGTTAACATTGCTGTGTGGTAGATTTGAAAGTTGTCAAGAGAGTAAACCCCAAGTTCTCATCACAAGGAGAAAAACTTTTTTTTTCCTTTTTTTTTTTTGTATATGAGATGATGGATGTTAACTAAACTAATTGCGGCAATCGTTTCACAACACTACATGTAAGTCAAATTATGCTGTACACCTTAAACTTATACAGTGCTGTATGTCAATTATATCTCAATAAAACTGGAAAAAATAAAAAATAAAGCTATAACCAATCCAATAAATCAATAAATACTCTCAAATGATATTTCCATTTTCCCTCTAGAATAACTAGATAACTTTGGCTCAAAGGCCACCCTGGGGCTTCCCTGATGGTGCAGTGGTTAAGAATCCACCTGCCAATGCAGGGGACACGGGTTCAAGCCCCAGTCCGGGAAGATCACGCATTCCGTGGAGCAACTAAGCCCGTGAGCCACAACTACTGAGCCCACGTCCCACAAGTACTGAAGCCTACGCGCCTAGAGCCCATGCTCCACAACAAGAGAAGCCACCGCGATGAGAAGCCCACGCACCGCAATGAAGTGCAGCCCCCGCTCGCCGCAACTAGAGAAAGCCTGCGCGCAGCAATGAAGACCCAATGCAGCCAAAAATAAATAAATAAATAGATTAAAAAACAAAACAACAAAGGCCATCCTGGTTGCTAAGACTCCTCGCTCCCAGTTACCTCGCTCTCCTTACCTAGAGTGTGCCTAGACTCTAGGAAAGCCGGTTTCTTCAGACCCTTCAAGAGTCTGCATTACCTTACCCAGTGGGAACAAATTAGAAGGATATGCAAGAAAAGATAAGCAGTTTATGTGACCAGGAATTTCACCCATTCCGCTTTCAGAATACAAAAAGGAAGGGGCCTTGAAAGAATGTCTCAGGAGACTCCTACTCACATGGAACTGAAACGTGCCTTTAGTTTCCAAACATGATCAGACTTGCGCAAAGTAAAGCCTATTAGAGCCATATCTGATTAGCCTGTAACACAATTGTTGAAGTCTCTGAGTTTTTAGGGGGCACAAACTACACATGATTCCTTTAAGGCTCAAAACATAAAGCACGAGATACTAGATATTAAATTCAAATTTCACTCAAGAATACATGCCACGGGCTGAATGTGCCTCACTATAAGAAAAACACAAGTCTTGCATTGAAGCAGTAATATGTGTTATTTTGGTGGGAAATGTTTTATAATGTTGATACAGTTCCCACAATCCCAGTCTGAAACCTTGGACCGAGATGTGTTTTGGAGCTTGGGATTTTTCGGATTTTGGAAATATGGAGCATATACCGTATATTAACACTCTAGTTGGGATGTGGGGCAACACAGTCTAATCAAATACATTCTACAGCAAAACCTTGGAATGATCACACTGAGGGGGATAAGCTGAGCCACAGCTCTTCTCAGGCTTTGTCACAAAATTAGTTCAGGTCAAGTTTTGCCTCCGAGTTACCAGTTTTCAGAGCATTTTATTGCTACCTACCACTCAGTGCTAAAGAGAAATCATTTAACCTCTTCATGTGCTGTAATCAAAAACTTGGTAATAACGTGAGACACCCAAAACTTTCAAAGAATCCCTTCTCACTTGATGAAGAATCATAACATTCCTCAACTCACACACACTCTCTCAATAGTAATAATCTTAACTGCTATCTTTTGAGGGCTTTGTGTAAGTCCCCATGCTAAGTGTCTCATAAAGATTCTTTTTTTCTATTTTTTCCCATGACATAACTTAATAAATATACAAGGTGAAGCTGCATATTTTATTTTAATCATGATTTCCTTCCCAATTTTAGAAGGATTAAAAACATGGAGTTTCTTCTTCTAAATTTTACATGTTGTAGGTAAATCATTCTACCAGATAATCATTCAACCAAAGACCTAAGGTTTGACGACTTTTTTAAGCCTTATTTGCAAATATACAACGTGGGCCTCTTTTAAATATGGCACAGATATCACTTAGGCTTATGATATGCCGCTTTGCTAAACCTCCTACCACTGGCACAGAACCCAGGAGCTTTCTTCACCTTAGTGCTCTGTTTTCTATGTTGCCCTTTTAATCCTAATGAAGTTATACCAAGTCAGGATCATTGTGATTAATATGCATTATAAAATATACTCTGGACAAAAATATTGCTCTGCAACACAGAAGCAATGTCATACACTCCACAGAGAAAATCTACCTGGGGGCTGCGGGGTGAAATAGCCCTCACTCAGAAGAGATATTAAGATATTAGTATTTCACAGTTTCCTCAGCGAGTTACTTCTTAAGTTAGTCTTCCCCACAAAAGTTACACCTCTTTCTAATCAGCACTATGAAATTTTTGGCCATTGAAAGAAAAAAAAAGAAGCTACTAGCACTTTACTAGAAGGCTCTGAAACTGAAAAGCATTTAAAGCTTCAAAATTACCCTATGTTTCATTGGTCACTTAATATACAGCACTTATACAACCTCAAATAAAATATTTTTTAAACCATGATTCTGACAACTCCAAGTTTAAGTAAGTGGGGAGAGGAAGATTTACTATAATTTGAAAAGATTTAAGATCACTTTTAGTTCTCTTTTTCAGTTCAATCCTCTGTCTCTTTCTGTCCCTCTGTCTGTCTGTTTGTCTCTACCTACACACCCCCCCACCACAGACACACATACACTCTTGTGACTGATAATAGTCTGTTTAATAAAACTTAAGGCATCTGTGGAATCATTACAAGAAATTACTTTTGTACCTAGTTTTAGACTGAATGATTTACTGCATTTCCCTTAATCCTTAAGTTGCATATTCATTGCTGTATTTTCCTCTAAACGCTGTCACTTAAATTGTCATGTAGAATAGGGCAAATCAGGGTCAGTTTATATAAGCGGCATCAATCTGAAGAACTTCATTGGTCTTTATTTCAAGGCATTATGCAAAGAAAACTGACATTAAGAGAGCCTTAACTGACAGCAAATGAAATCAATCAGCAAATCACTAAGCCATAATAAACTCACTCAATTTGTACAGAACCCTTCCTTTCCCAGGTCTTCACCTAGGCAGTCCATCAAACACTGTTTTTTGTCCAAGTAGCTAAAATGAAGAGCAATTCTGTTGTAGCCCTTGAAAGTTCAAGTGCTCACAGGCTTCATTCTCTCAATAATAAGCATTAAAAGGTATTATTGAGTAGGGTTATACTTAAATAGGCTTCAAAAATGAAAAAAAAAAAGACAGAGAAAGGGTCAAGTTTGGGATTTAGTTTTTGCCTCTTAACATTAATGGCAAAGAAATGATGTTCATATCATTCAGCAGCTTTTCTGCTTTGAGCTACCTAGAACTGAAAATTGTAACTAAAAAAAAAAAAATGCTCTGTACTTTCATATGTTTTGTGCTTTTGTTTCTTTGTTTTTAACTAGGTGTGTCTCAAACATTTCACATACAGGCAAATATTGTCACCTTTTCAGAGTTGGAATTTAAAGTCCAAAAAAAAAAAAATCAAATGGTATAAATAAAGGCAACAAAATGAGTTAAAAGGACATATGAAGACAGTAGTAATGCTTGAATTACTTTAAAAAATAATTATTCAAATAGAAGTATATGGTGGGCATTCACCAAAGTGTTAGCAATGGCTTTATACTGAGCTGTAAGAAAACACTAGAGTTGTGGAACATTTTGTTCTTTTTATTGCACATGTTGCTACTAAAGTGAAACCTGTATCAAACAGGTCATCAGTCAAAAGTCTCCAAGAGTCAAAACACTAAAACATTCCTTAACGTACTTAGGTTACTTTCCCTGAAACACAGGCCTGTTTGCAGTTCAGTCCAACATAATTTATATTAATTTAGCATTTTACAATATAAAAAGCACCTCATCTCTCTTGATCTCCCCACATTACATTATCTAACCTGATCTCCCCACAACCCCGTGAGTGAAAGCAAGACAGGCTTCACCACCTCCATTTAAAGATGAGGAAATAGGGGGCTCAGGGCTGTTGAGTGACCTGCCAAGGTGGTTACATTACAGAGCCGGGACTTCAATCCAGGCATTCTGACTCTCCACGTAGGCTTTCTCCAATACTACATTGCTTGCCTCCTTCCCCAGCAGACAAGAGTTATTTTCTCTCTTCCAAATTCCCATTCTGATCAACATAATGTTTCCAGCAAACTCAATGACATTCAGAAAATTGCACAGATTCATGGTTGCCAACTCCCCTATCATCTGATTTACTTGCTTTTCTTTTAGAAGGGCAAAAATCTCATCCTGAGATTGAAAACTAAGCGAGTCTACACCTGATCAAGGAATGTTTATAAGCCAAATATTTAAAGGAAAACAACTTAAAAACTACCTATTAGTGTTGTTTAATTTCCAAAGTTTTTTCATCCATGTCATGTGATCCTCACAACTGTCCCAAGATGCAGCAGGGCAAGTATCGTCATCTTCATGTTACAGATGACAAGGTGATGCACCAGAAGAATTAAGGGCCGAAAGCTCACAGACAGTGATTCTAGGATAAAACTCCAGTTGCACTCAGCACCACAAGGAAGATAATTCATATTCATCCTTCACAAGAAAGGACAATGTTGTTTTCCGTGAGAAAAAGACAACAACTGGATAAAATAATGAGAATTCCTGTTACCTGTGTGATTTGTGTCTACAGGTAAAGATTTCCATCTGTTCTGTGGCTAATCCTATTACTTTCTGGTAAAGTTGTATAACCTCTTCAACCTTCTGTGATAGTGACTCTGCTATGACTTTATTTTCTTCCAAATTATTCTTCCTTATAATAAACAAAGGAAGAAATGATTTTCAAAAACTAGAAAAAAAAGACTTTATTTTAAATAATTCCTACCAGATTTTACTTAGTGTCAGTTCAGATCACTGATGCCAGGTCACTCCCACAGGGAATAATTCGTGAATATTTTCAGCTGAGTTAAGGAGTAGGGAGTCACTAGATTCCTCAGTATAAGATTCTGTGTAGCAGAAGCTTTATACAGATGCATTTCCTTGCCCTCATATGTCATCCTGTCATTTTCAAAAGGCAAAGAGAGATTAAAGTCCCAACAGGAAAAAAAACAAAACAAAACTGTTGTTTCAGACCACCACTAACCTGAAATAAAACCCATGATGCAAGGTGTAAAATGTCCCATCAGCTAAACATTAAAAAAAAAAAAAAAACTATTTAGCACACCTAGACTTAACAGATTTTTTCTTTTTTAGAAATCTTAGCTATCACTTAATGCCCAAGATTATGTTTTAACGACAGATACAAAGAAAAATACATTTTTTTTTTTTACAACAAGTCTTTTGAAATAAAATATGGGGATTAAGAAACTAATGGTAGCATATATCACCTGGTAAAATATCTGGACCAAAAAGCATAATTCTACATTTTTACTCTCAAGATTCTGCCCTAAAATTCTGTTTGATGCATCCCCCTATGCCCTCCACCACCACCATCATCACCACCAAAAAAAAATGCAAATCAAATAGGCAGAGGAAGGGAAGGGAGGAGGAAGGGAGGCAGGGAGGGTGAGAGGACTTAGGTGATAATACCGGAACTGCTCTAATAACGACTGATGGGCGAGGCTAAATTTCTAGCAAAGTCTTCCTGGTCAATGGAAACTAAAACGTCCTGAAACCTTAGGAGAAGATACAGACTCAGGACAACAAGGTGTAACTCACAATGACTATAAATCAATGTTTAAATGCTATTATGCTATTATTTAATCACTGTTGTCCCAATTTGCAACATACCCTAAAATTAGTCCTTCTGTACACATTAACATCTTACTTCTCTTTATATTTTGTTTTATTTACCATTGCTCACAACTCTAGTACCAGCAAGTTTTGAAGAAACTTAATGTCTGCTTGTGTATTATCAAATCTTCAGAGTAGAATTCTAAAATTTTAACTAGCAAATAACAAAAATATTTTCTCTGACAACATTACTTCAGGAAGTGCCATTTATTCTTCCTGGTGTCAACATGAAAAACAAATGCACTAATTCTTATATTCGTCCTTGAGGTAGGCCTCAAATCCTGGACATTTAGATTCCTCATTGGCACAATTTTTATTCTGTGGAACTGGAGATTACAGCTGTCAAGCAGCTAGATGAGACAAAGGACGGCATTCTTCCATCAAAATGCCTTTATTCTCAGATGAACTATATGATTTTTCCAGCTAATTGTTTTCCCCTAATAAACAGGTCTTCCCTGGGAAGCACTTTCCAGCCTTTGAAGAAGGTAGCATTTCAACATTCTCTTTGATGCCACAAGTGAATTCTAAAATCATTTTATGTTTTTTAATTTAAAAGATATTTTGATTTTAGAATGTAAAGAGAATTACACACTCATTGATAACAACTTTAGATAACCCAAAATCTTCCCGATACCTTATTACAAAAATGACCCCACTTACCAAAAAGGTCAGATTTCCAATAATGTCAAACATTCAAAGCAGAGTCATGGACCCAGAAATAAATGAAAAGGAATATCTATGAGACATACAGCTGTCACAAAATATATTCTTTTTACTTCACCATGGAGACTCTTAGACTAAACCCTGACAACTCTGTAAATTAGGAACCCAGTGAGAATGGACATCTGAAAATAAGGGAAGACCTGAACTATAAAAAGAAGGTAAAACTTTCTTTTAGTATCAGAAAATAAAGAACCATACTTTAAAAAGGAAACTAAAGAACTAATAGAAGTCATCTAGTCTTTCAGGGACAACTGGGCAATTTTACATATTTAGTATTCTACATATTTAGCAATATTTCCATTCAAAATGGCTAATTTTCATGTTTTAAAAAATAATCAGAGATCTGAAAATTCACTTATGGGGATGGAATAACTTGAAGAAGAAAATATCTACATAATACAAGATTTCAAGTAAAATCGCCTAACATTTCTTTAACTTCTAACTATGCCCAAATGAAGACATTTCTTATACAACAATTAGAAGGCTGCTGCATTAAGCAGTGTAACTGGGAACACATGTAAAAAATTATTGAGTGATTCTTGATATTTTTATTCCCTGACAGTTTAGGTACTTAGGTACAAGGTATTTGTTCCTTCTCTACATTAAAAAAAAAAAAAATCCCTTCAAGATGCCCTTTTATGATTTAACTTTATAAATACAACAAAATAGCTGGAAGAAATTTCTATGCCTGGAAAGTAAGTTAAATGTAAAAAACCATGGTATCCCAAAAGTTGTGGGTATAGCACATAACAAACAACCATACCAAGTAAGGACTTTGTAATAACATGGTAGGTTATGGGTGATTAAAGGATTACTGGATTTACGGTAAAGACTCTTGTTTAAAATCTTCATAAATAAATGGTTTCACAATGAAGCCTTTCTAATGAACTGTTTATAAACATATATTTATAAAATATACTACATTTCCAGAGGTATAGTTATTGTGCACTAAGCTTTAAACACTTTTATGAGATGGTCCAGGGGACTTTTCCTTTTAAATGAAGCGGGTTTAGAAGTTAAAAAAAAAATTGATCCCAAGTCTCTTAAAGGCGTGCACAACTTAGGCACAGCAGCTTCCTAAGTCACCTTGACCAGTGTCTGAAATCAAGTATTCATTCACCCATACATACTGAGGGCCTCTTCTGTGTGAGGCAGGGTTCTGCGCTCTGATGATGCAGCAGTGAACAAAACCAAGTTCCTGGTCTCACGACCTTTCATGTTAGTGGAGAGCTAATAAATAGTGAGTGTTTACAATGTACCTGTCACTATTCTAAGCACTTCAGGTGGATTAACCCATTCAATAGTCACACTGAGTTAGAAACTTCTATTATTTTCATTTTATAGACGAAGAGGCTGAAATACACAGTTTAAGTAACTTTCCCCATTAATCTCTTTTGGATTTCTATTCTCGCCATGATCTCCTCACAAATGAAATTGTATTTTATAGACAGACCCTACCTTTATTCTTTTTTCCTCTCAGCTACCCTAAAACACACACACACACACACACAAAACACTATGCCATAGTTTACAAAAAGGCAGAAAGGCATGATTAAAAGAATGAATGGACCAGTCACCCTACTCACTGGATATGTGACCTTTAGCAATTTACTTCATCTCAGTAAACTTCAGCTTCTTCCTTTGTAAAATAGATAAAAGCAGAGCACCTATTATTCATAGGGTTGTTGCAGGGATTAAATGAGAGAGTAAATGTAAGGTGCTTAGCACAGTAACTGGTACAGAACAAGCACTCAATAATATCAATATTGATATTGTTCTGTGTTGTTTATTGTTGAATGTGAATGGAGGCAAAACATTTATTGGATGCCTGCTAATATTTTCCAGATATTAAAAGCATCACATATCATAATTATTGAAAAAACACAATTCAAAGTATAAGACGATGAGTAACAGGTATCTTTATGAAGTATGGGCAGAATATTTTTTCTTACAAAGTCCTCTGCATTCACACTGTACTGGGCTTTTCAGCTAAAGCTAACTTGTCTAATCTAGGTGTTTTATTTTTTTTCCAGTATCCTAGTAGACTAATATGTTGTTATTTAGGAGATAAAAGCCCAGGTATAATAGTTCTAAACTTGCCATAGGAGCTTAAACAGGGGTTACATTGGCGACATGGCCTCACTGGAACATCAAGTAACAAGGAAAAGTAAACAGGGAGCTACAGTTGATCTTAATCAAAATTATTTGAAGCTTTTGAAGAAACAAGGAAGACTGAAGGAAACAAATGGAAAGATATAGAGAAAAGATTCTAAGTAACAATTTCTTTAAAAAAAAAAACCACCCACACACACCCCTCAAAAGTAATAAAATCAAGCTACTGTGGCTTACTTCATCTTTACAATGTTTCCCATACTGGTCACAGTAATAAGAGCCACCATGCGTTGTCTGCTTTCTTTGTGCTGGGCACTGTGCTCTCTGCTTTACATACATTGCCTCATTCAAACTTACTACAAGCCTGAGAAATTGTTAGCATTACACTTTGTTGCAGATAAGGAAATCAGGGCTAAAAGCTAGCAGATCGCAGAGACTAGATGAACTGAATTATCTCCTGTAGAAGAGTATCAGTCACATGCTCTTCTGGGTACAGAGAGATAAGGTAATGCACTCATCCTCTTCAACTTTCAGTCATGCTCATTGGTCTTCCTTCCATCAAGGATTATACCTATAATAAAGCTTGCCCCTTTGGAAAAGACAGACAGTGGCTGTCTAGGAAAACTTCAGCTCCTACCGCTCTAAACGATGGTTGTATATGTTGGCCAAATAATTCAGACACTACCACATCCTGCATAGTGGTCCTCCCCTCATCATAATCGAAAGCTGTGCACGCTTTGAGCAGTCCACGTCATCAGCACACAGTACAAAGCTAAACAAATACTGAATTCCTAAATATATAGCCACACTTAGCATAAATATATATATTTACAAACTGCAAAAAGGTGAAAAGTAGAGTTCTATAATATTAGCCTGTCAAATGGAAACAAAATTTTCTATCTGTGCATTTGTCTACAATACAGCATAAACTATGAACTACATCATACACAGATGCATAATGTATACTTTGTAAATGGAAGAAAAACTCCACTGTAGATTTCAAAGGTTTCACTCTTACCATTTAACACAGGCATCTAGATTTTTACTGTCAGATTTTACCAGTTCAGGCTTTGCAGTCAAATACACCCAGACTTAAACCCAGACTCTAGGCCCTACCATTTACTTGCTGTTGATCTGAGCAGAGTTACCCGCTATAGTTGTTGTTTTCAATTGTAAAATGGAAATAATGCCATCTATTTGACAGGTCCATTGTGAGAATTAACTGAGATCATTTATTTAAACAGCTAAGCATGATACCTGTTACACAGTAAGTGCTCACTAAAATGGCACTTATAATTATTATTATTATAATTATAGTTATTATTATAATTAAGGTCTTCAATTAATACAGTGTCTTTCTTCTCAAAGTACTCCATATCACCAACTGTGTGCCTGTGTGTGTGTGTGTGTGTGTGTGTGTGTGTGTGTGTGTGTGTGTGAAACACTATTAGGGCCCAAATCATGCGCTCTTCTCTGCACAGGATACTAAACCAAAACATATATTACTAAACTACAATGCATGTTACAGCACGTCAATACAAAATTTACCCAAGTGTTTAGGTATCTGGCAACCCACATAACTATTTTTATTAGAACTTGGAAAAGATAGTAGTTTAAAATACAAGCCCATCCATTTCCTTCCTGTTATTCACAGATGTCAGAACTCTAGAGAGTTCATGCTTTGCCTCAAAAAATGGCATTCCTAAGAAGGAGTCTCTTTCCAAATCACCACAATCTGGAGTATGGGGGAAGTCTTTATTTGTGAATTATGACAAGTACTAAGCCCTGTGAGATTCCGAATTAAGATAACCAAGCAAAGGATTACTTTACAACCACTAGAAAAATCTCAAATCATATTGTACTTTAAATATAATCAAATTTTAAATGTACATCTTAATCTTGTACTAAATAATGGTACAGTATTCTAGCCTATAACTGAAAATAAAAATGCCTTATGCTTCGTTTTACAATTACATATGTTTTAGATATATTGGTGGACAATCTAATGAAAGAAACAAGCATTTTTTTCTTTGTTGAGCATTAATTTGAGTACTAATAACAAATTAAATTAGGGTATGGAGCATGTAGAAAAAAATTAACATAGCCCCACTTGGACTGACATTAATTTTGTACAAAGTTAAAATTTTACAGGGTCATAAACTGAAGAATGAAAAAGTTTATCTTAAACCTCAAAATGTGAAAGGGACTGAGTTTTAAGAGATATTTCTCTTAAATACATTGAAAAATCTAGGGTGCTATTGAACAAGGACAACCTCTTTTGAATTACCAGGCTCCCTATAGTTTACATAATGTCGATGGATTTTCCTAATAAAGAAATTGGGCATTAAAGGGAAAATAAAATACATACTAAATTTTGTTTTGTCTGATTAAAAAATATTTTTAACCCTAAGGAGAAAAATGATCACAATAACCTAATAGTAATCTAGAATAGAAAGCTAGCTGCAGCATCTGAAAATAAATATGTTTTTGAAAATAAATATCTTTATTAAGTTTATTTTAAAGTTATTTGAGGTTTTATGATTTGGTGCTTTGAGTTTTATAAATGAAATAACCCAGCTGGCACATATAACAAAGTTCATTAAAACTAAACATTGAAGTATAAGATACTTTTCAATGCAAAGTGCACCTAGGTTCTAGATTTGCTGAAATTAAATTACCACCTGAGAAATGTTGGATATACTTTGGAATTAACACTGAAAAATATCAAATATCTCTCCTGATAATTTTATCTAAAGTGATTTATTATAAAACAATAAGAGCTACAAATTCAGACTAGCTTAAAGAGATAACAGCCTAGCGTCTTATTGTCCTCTGCTGCCCAAAAAGTATGTTCTTTTAATACTGTACTTAGCTATAAAACGCACGTTTTTCCTTGGTAAAAAATAAAAAACTTTTCTGGATTATTTAATTGGCTAGTTCTAGGCTTTAAAGAAAAAAAACACAATTATTTGTGAAATATAGTGTTACATGACGGAAGAAAAATGAGGAAAAATTATTTGCATCTTCTTCAAGTTAGTCACAATACTTTGAGGCTTCCATTCTCCGCAGTTAGTGCAATTTCTTTTTCTACATGTCTCGGTAGCAAACAATGTAATTTAGACTCTAACCTGGCACGCTACAACCTCTGGCCTGCCCTTGAGCCCCTCCATTGCAAAGGTCTCCAGGTGCAGTCTGGGTAGCTGCAGGGTGAAGTCATTCCTACTTGCCGCAGTCCGTGACAGCGAGATCTGATCTCTGACCTAAAGGGAAAAAAATAGCATCAATGGTAATTCCCCTTCAGACACATTAACTGGGATGAACTGGGTCCCCTTGAGCCCACTGAGTGGACTTGCATTGATCGCTGGACCTGAAATCCATGAATAAATTTAGGACTAATTGATTTTTCGTTGCAAATAAATCTCTAATTCAGAGTACTGGGGGAGAATGTTAAGAAGAAAAAGCATCCTCCTGCTTGAAATGAGGGAGGGAAGGAGAGTCGCTGGAGCTCTTCTGATCAAGAGGTTTTGAATTATTTTTTCACTGTTCCACCCTCAGAAGAAAAAGGAAAGAAGGAAAAAACATCCACAAAATCAAAAATAAACAGCAATCTCCTATTTATTCTCACTTTCTTAATAACATGTTTAATTTAACTGGTATTAACTGATATATATTAAACAAGATAGTTATTAGGTACTAGTCTTCGAAAAGAAAACTTCAATATGTACTCTAGAATAAAAACAAATATGCTCAACACACAAGGAGACTTAAAAATATACTAGCAAGAGGTCTGCTTGCCCTCTTTACTCTAAATTAAACTTGAGGCTTAATGATTAAATACATATAAACCAACTTGGTCACACAACTTCTAAATAAGATAATGGATAAAATTAGTAGTGTTTGTACTACATTTTAAGTATTCAGTAAGGTAACAATACAAACACATCACAGATACAGAGAATTGGAGAAACACCAATTCTCTAGCTAGCCTCTGCATCACATGCAGTTGATATTACACTGCCACCTTCTGGACAAATGAGAAATGCTCACTATATAATATAAACAGAAGAAAATGCTCAGAAACAGGTATTTTCATTTTTAATTTCCGAACTTAGTAAAAGCCTCAAAAATTCCACAGTTTAGTTTTCTTTTAAGACCAGTGATCTCTCATCTTTAATCATACAGTTTAATGATAGCAGTTTTCATATGTATACGTATTTCCTAACTTTCCTTATACCTGAATAGGTTTTAAAAAATTATCTCTTTGACACCATATATTTGATAAATAGTATACAATTAGCTTAAAACCACAGGACAAAATGAGTTTTTATGAGGTAGCAAAGGTCAAGAATGGGGAGAACTATCATTGCTCAAATAAATGTATTTATATCTCTAGTTTTATCTGAGCACTTTCATATGTAACTTGGCAATAGTATATGATAGAAATCCCCACCTTCGTTTTTCTATTCCAGCTTGTAAAACTGTTTGAATTAGTTCTTACTTTATGAATGAACTATCATACTACATAGGGTTTCCTTAAATCAGCAAACATGCGCAAACACATGATGACATCTTTCATCGTTCGTGCTAATCTAGGTTATAGAAATCCTTATACTCTCAAGTTGAGCTGAAGAATTTGTCAATAAGTGAAAGTCAAAGTGTATGCTGTAAAACATACACTATAATGCAATTTCTATAACAGTGTGAGTATGATATTCACGCCGGAGTCCTAATTCAGAATGTATATTTATCTGTAACAAACATTCTCCAGGCTTCAGTTAAGATGAGAATGCTTTTAACTCACTTAACAAAATAAAGCAAAGATATTTGTGAAATATGATTTAGGTTTTATATTTTATATGTATGGACACCTTCTCTTGCCTTTTTTTTTTTGTCACCAATGTGCACTCAGATAAAAGAAAACATTAATGTGGATTAAAGTACTGAGAATTTATCAACATCAAACCACTAGTGTTTTGCCTTCTACCCTTCTGAACAACAGTCAATAGATCTAAATATTTTACTGCACCCTGGCCAATTCATTGTTTGATGTTTAAAAACTCACCCAGAATCAAAGAAAATTTATTAAATTTGAGCCCCCAAATGAGATACTATTAGCTTTGAAAGTCAAGTTTAACTGCGATATTGATGATTCTCTTTTTTCTGTGACAAAATTCACTAGGGAAATCCTGGATGTCAAAGTACAAAAGCAGATTGCTAATATGGGCAAGGGGGGGCAGGGGGGAGGCTATGAGCAATGTAGGTATAATCCACAACACACTCCAAGCACTGGAGGTCCTTTAACCCGATTAATATCAGGCACCATACTTCATCTGTGAAGCTTGACATACAGGAACACTAAGCCACATTTTATATTCTCTAAATAAACTTTCTGAAACAACATTAAGCCGGGGCATCTGGCATTTAAAACTGTGATTTATTGTCAAATTAACATTTTCACTACAACATTATTTAATTTGCCAAATGAAATAATTCTTTGTATTTGTATTAGATAGGGAAAAAACTCAAAATGCAGTTGTATCGCTAAACCTAATGATGGGCATCATAATTACAACATTATTTGAATAACATGCATGTGTTAAACTATCATTAAATTATAAATTATCTGTTGAATGTTGGCAGTGCCATCAAGAGATGGTGCCCCATGATATAATATCACAAATATTTCTACTAAAATTTAAGAGTTTTTTCCCACTTTGAAATTAAATCAAAACTTTGAAAATAGGCATCTAAAATAGTCTCCAAATATTTCAAGGAAAAGGATTTTTTTAAGTCTTGATAAAGGATTGACCAAGAATTCTTTCATTTTAATGGATAAAGGGAGTGAAAGCATCATGTTGAAAGAATACAAAACAGTGACACTGGGACAAGTGAAAATATAACGATGCAGCAAAGAGCAGGAAGGAAAGGTGACAGGGAACAGGAAAAATAAAGGGTGAAAAGGGGAGACTGTTCAGAAGGAATGCAAAAGGCAAGTCTCAGTACCACTGTGTGAACAAGGATAAACAGGGAAGAGATTCAACACAGAACAGTAAGCAAAAAGACTCTCACCTTATTTCATTAAATTAGTTCTTAAGAAAAATAGAACAGCAGGCTGAGAACAAAGTGACTAAGAGCAGAAAAGAGGTAAGTGGGATTTCTTTAGGAAATACTGCCCACTGGATACAAAATGGTCTTCCAAAATTGAGAATTTAAAGTAAATTTCTTTACTGTCAAAAAAATTTTGAAGTAACAATATCAGAACAATAAAATTATTTTTCTTCCTACATGGAAAAGTAGGTTCACCTTTTAAAATAAAGATTTTAGTGTGAATTTAGGATTAGAACAACCATCATCACCTGTCTATGGATTAAATTATAATTTCAAATTAATCTGAAATTATAATTTCAAAAGCCAACATTTAATTCTGCTATAGTACATCATTATTCATCCTATCATTCAGATTCTATACCCTTTTTCCTCTGATTTATTTATATATGTGAGCAATAAATATATATATAATATTTTTCTACTTTAAAATGGCTAACAGTTCATTTTAACATATAATAAAATTTTTCAAAGAATTCCACAATATAAATCTCAACTGTAAAATTGTATACATTTTTATAACATTCTATAAAAACTGTACAATTTCATAATATTTTGATAAAAGAATAAAGAAAAGCATACCTATATTACTCCACCCTAAATTTTTGATTTTTAGAAAGAACAGTTTACTTTCTCCCTTTTGCATTACATACTTTCAGAAAGCAGATATTTCTCAAAGATATGCCATGAGAAACAAGAAAAAGAGGCATATAGCAAAAAAAAAAAAAAAAGAAACTTTTTAAGAAGCCAAAACATCGTTATGAAATATTTATTTTATTGTAACAATCCAGTTCCAGGTTTAAGTGATTCTTAAGATCCATACTGTACTGTTCCTATTCCTGTGATTAGCGTTTTGTCACAAGTCACCAATCTTTCCTAATTTTCTGTACTCCTACCAAAACACACAAAAAACTATTTCTGCTAGACACATCAACTATGAAATTAAACTAGTCATTTTTAGAAAAACTGCTCAACTCTCAAAATATGAACCTGCATCTTTTATCATGCACAGTTATAAAGCCCTCTGCACCCAATGTTCCAATTAATTTTTTAAAAATTCATGAAATATGGTACTAGTTGTGTTTTTACCAATAGGATACCCACAATGAAGCAGTAAGGGTTTTGATAAAAACTCAAGATACATTTGAGAACACGTGTAAGAAGATGGACACAATGCCTGAATCTTGAATGCCTGGGAAAAGCAACTGATAATCGCACTTTTACATCATACTCCTGACCTGCCTAAAATTTTATTCATTCCAATCTATTATGGCCCCCAATACTTCAAAATAAACCTTTTTTACCAGAGAGATTTCCGTCATATACAGATCCCAACAATATTTCCTGTAACTTCCACTCTTATCATCCTGTGTTCAGGTTTTACTATGCCTCCATTCCCTGCCTTCCTTTGTCCTACTTCCACCTCTGTACTTTCTTCCACTTCCATTGATTCCTTATTGCTTTCCCTTCTCTCTTTATTCTATTTTTCACCCTATACACTAGCAGCCTAGGCATTATTTTTCACCCTATGCACTAGAGTGCAGAGTGCAGTTGGCACACTACAGCCCAGGGACCAAATCCAGACCACCGCCTGTTGTTGTAAATAAAGTTTTATTGGAACACAGCCACACCCACTCACTTAGCTATTGTCTTTGTATGCTTTCCTGCTACAAGGATAGAGTTGAATAGTTGAGACAGAGACCATATGGTTCACAAAGCCTAAAATATTTACTATCTGGCCCTTTACAGAAAATTTCGGTCATCCCCTGCCTCAGAGGTATAGAAGGAAAGACTATATTTTTCACCATCTATAGATTTTTTTTTAAATGACCACATCTCATCAGAGAATGTACGAACAACTTCTAGTGAGTAAACCTTATATCACTAACACAGGGTGCCATCTCACAGATACTTCTGGCTCCTTCTTTCAAGTTTTACATAGTCCGGTATACAACTTGACAGGGTCTAACTTTCCTGGCCCAATGACTGATCACCACTCTAATACCTAAACAACAGAAAATTTGGCTAAACAAGTAGCATAGGCATACTGGAGAGCCTTTTATAAATACAGAGAGAAGGGAATCCGCCAGAGTTAACTATATACTCTGCAATAACACTAGCAGCAGAAAAAACCCTATGCATACAGAGGTTCTTAGTAAGCATGTGATCAAATAAGAACATCATTCCAAACTCGCAAATTCTACAAGACAGTAGGAAAGAGAGGATAACAAAAAGATATTAAGACAGTTCCAGCACCCTGGTATGTGCCTAGTGATAGAAGCAGGGATTAAGGCATGTCAACACAATGGAAATGACATTCACAAAATGGACAGTTACAACTAAATGGATATTTCCCTCTTTTACCTTTTCCTTAACTAAGTAATTCATGAAATGGATAGAGTACAGTACTATTCTTATTAGTAACAATACCACTAGCACTTCCAAAAGTAGTTCATACTTTTCAGAGTACTCACCACACTACCTCACTTCATTCTGTCATCCACCTTGTGAAAGAGTTACTGCCATCCCTAATATGAGGATACTGTGTCCAGTGCTCCTAGCAACAAATAATAATGCCTCTAAATATCCACAATTAACAGTTAATAGATGAGGAAATTGCTCAAGATTTTGGTACTCCTTCCATTTCCCTACCTAAAAAGCAGCACTATCTTATTTTTCCTTTCCTTTGTCCCTTGTCTGGCAAGCTTAGCAAAAATGTGTGTCATATAAGTAGTTTTGTGATAAGCAGTGGAGACTATTATTGAAACATCCTTATTTTCCTCAGTAGTTTCATTGGACTTGTGGGCATTTTCATTCATTCATGTTTTTTCTCCCCCACCTGTCTTCCCTGTTCTCTCCCTCTCTCTCTCTCTCTCACACACACACACACACACATAATTATCATACTGGGAGACAAGTACCTGTGCAGCAATCATCCTTATACAATGGCCATAATCTCACATAGAAGATCCCCAAACTATGAGGTTCCAAGATGTGTGCAACAGTTCCAGCTGTGCTCCACACCTACAGGAAGGAGACCTTGGCACTCGCAGCAGGAGCAGGCGTTCCATTGGTGCTGCAGCAGGCACAGAAACCCCTCACTTGAAAAGAAGGAAGTGAGAAACTAGCCTTATTTTGCTGGCAGGTTATTTAACTTAACCTACAACTCTGGAGCAGAGCCAGAACTCTCCAATGACTGCCTGCTGCTGTCACCAGAAAAAAGGGCAAAATCCACCACTACCACAAACACCCCACACATTATAGTTCCATTCCAATTATGGAACTAAAAAACTGATCTTTTGAATCAAATTATCAAGCTGGCTACATCCCAATTAAGGATGTGAAAAACTGAACCCTCAAATCAAATTATCAAGCTGGAAAAATAGGGTGATTTAATCATGGACATCTTATAAAGGCACTAGACAGCATGATAAATCTGTGGTGTAGGTTATATACCATAGAATGCACCTCATAAATAGATTACTGTGACCTTGAGTTATTTAAACAAACACAAAACCCATATTCAAGAATAGAGAAATGTATTTATGAATTGCTACAGTTCTCCACACAAAGATATTTTCTTTCCTAGGGTAAATTATTTCAAAGGGTAAAGACAGACGCACACTGAAATTAGTTATTTAGATGTGTTTAAGCTAAAAACTGGTAAGCACACGTACACGAAATTCTGTGGTCTCATCTTTAGTCTGTCAAGGTTTTTAAATCCCTCTTGAGCTGGAGTACCATTTTTAGCTTGGCTAGGTCAGAATGACACTGAACAATATGAATGATGACACACAAGACAGCTATATGGAAGAGTTGTCATCAGCAAGCCAGCTGTGCTAACACCTGTATGTCCTGCACAGCTGATCTTCAGAACCAGGATCAAGAAACTGAGAATGGAAAGGGGCTCAAAGATCATAAGTAACAGTTAGAGAGTCATTAATAAGTCACTTAAAGCTGGGTTATTAGAGGCAGATGACCATGTTTCAGCTTTAAAATAACTGTCAGTTTCATTAATTAAAAATTATTCTGTGGTCTTTGTATTCCTTGTAAATGCATTGAAAATTAAAAATCAAAGTTAACTATGTATTACCAAATATTGTCATTAACCATTTTTTCAGGTAAGATTATAAAATCACATTTAAAGATTTGGCTATTTAGAGTCTTCACCTGTCAGATTCTATCTGACTCTATTTATTCCAGAATCCACTCTAACAACAGAAGTAATCATCTTTCTACTTCATGGGAGTTAAACTAGCTATTACCTATAAATTTGTTGTTAGCATATCTCTCTTTCCTAGGGACATCCTTATAATTGAATCTAGGCTTTCTCCTCTAGATCTTGATTAGGCAAAGTAAATACATATGCTATTTTTGGCAATCAAAAAAATAAAGACACTATCAGCAAGAATTCCACTGGAATCTAGAGGTGGCTTTAGTTATGTTTAGAGACTGGGTGATGGTAAAAGTTTGACTCATCCAACAAACATTCATTAAGTGCCTACTGGGTACCAGGCACTGTGATAGATGCTGAGGATATAAAAATTAAGGAGACAGAATTCCATCTCTCAAGGACTTCAAACTCTAGTGGCATAATTAATCTCTCAAAATGTATTTCCTAGCCTCCCATTTATCTATAATGTCTTGTTTCCTGTCAATTGCTATACCACCTTCTTTCTTTGCCAGAGAGAATTATGTTAATCAATCTCAAACCTTTACCTTTAGCCCTGACTTTTCCCCTGAGGTCCTGACTCACATACCCTGCTGATCACTCCATATTACCTTAAACTCAGTATTTCCAAAACAAAACTCATCACTGTCTCCCTTTTTCTCCCTAACAAAAAGAAAAAAAAAAAAAAAAAAAAAAAGCAAAAAAGCCTGCTCCTCTCTTTGTTTTCCCAACATCAGTTAATCACACTGCCCATCTTGGGAGTCATCCTCTCCTGCCTTTCACATCCCCATGCGCCATTTTACTAAATGAGCTTCATATCCTTTCTTCTGACACCACCAATCATCACTCTCCTGGTCCAAACCTTCACCAGCACTCATCTAGCCTACAGACTCACAGTTCTCAAAAACCACCTTCATTACTCAGTATTTCCAGTCTGCAGATGTGCCCCCCGGAGCTCCAATTCAGTACAGAAATCTGACCACATCACTCCTTAGCTTAAACCCTAGTTTAGTCTTACTTCCTCCGTAATAAAGATCCAAGATTCTTAAAACGGCCAAAAAAAAAAAAAAAAAGTTCTTCCATGACCTGGCTGCCACCTGCCTCGTTCAGCACTCTCCTTGCACTTAATACTGAATTGAGGCTATCTGGCTCTTCATGCTTCCATGCACTTGCACATGCTACTCTCTCTGCTGGAATGCCTTTCCCATCTTTCCTCATACTTCAAACCCCTTCCAGGCTTTAATTTTCTTCTAAGAAATTTCCAGCCAACCCTTGGGTTTTCTAAGCATGTCTTATAGATGAACAACCCTATCTAAATGGATATGGAACTGCATCTTATGGATGCATATTTACCATAGTATACTGGAATGATCTGTGGCTCTACCTTGAAGAAAGGGACTATGAGATATATACCTACCTACCTACATACATACATATATATAATATTGTTGTTGTTGTTGTTTGTTTGTTTCCTTGTTTCCCCAAAGGCTGGTACAGTTTCTGGCCCATAATATACATTCAAAAAGCATTTGTAGGACTTAACTATTTACAGTAAATATTGTGTTTTATGTTGGATTAGAGGTTTTTTTTTTTTTTTTAAAACCCCCCAAAATAATGAACAGCAAAAATGACAAACATATTTTTTTTAGTTATTTCTGAGATATACATTTTAAAGTAATAACTAGAATTATGACTTATAACATTATACCAGAACATATAAGATTTTTAGACATTTCATGTAATGTCTGAAACATTTATATTAACATATTTCCATACAAATAACCCAATGAAAGTTTAGTATTAGTTGTTTTGTTTGTTTGTTTTTTTATACTGCAGGTTCTTATTAGTCATCAATTTTATACACATCAGTGTATACATGTCAATCCCAATCGCCCAGTTCAGCACACCACCATCCCCACCCCACTGCAGTTTTCCCCCCTTGGTGTCCGTATGTCTGTTCTCTACATCTGTGTCTCAACTTCTGCCCTGCAAACTGGCTCATCTGTACCATGTTTCTAGGTTCCACATACATGCGTTAATATACGATATTTGTTTTTCTCTTTCTGACTTACTTCATTCTGTATGACAGTCTCTAGATCCATCCACGTCTCAACAAATGACTCAGTTTCGTTCCTTTTTATGGCTGAGTAATCCATTGTATATATGTACCACAACTTCTTTATCCATTCGTCTGTCAATGGGCATTTAGGTTGCTTCCATGACCTGGCTATTGTAAACAGTGCTGCAATGAACATTGGGGTGCATGTGTCTTTTTGAATTATGGTTTTCTCTGGGTATACGCCCAGTAGTGGGATTGCTGGATCATATGGTAAATCTATTTTTAGTTTTTTAAGGAACCTCCATACTGTTCTCCATAGTGGCTGTATCAATTTACATTCCCACCAACAGTGCAAGAGGGTTCCCTTTTCTCCACACCCTCTCCAGCATTTGTTGTTTGTAGATTTTCTGATGATGCCCATTCTAACTGGTGTGAGGTGATACCTCATTGTAGTTTTGATTTGCATTTCTCTAATAATTAGTGATGTTGAGCAGCTTTTCATGTGTTTCTTGGCCATCTGTATGTCTTCTTTGGAGAAATGTCTATTTAGGTCTTCTGCCCATTTTTGGATTGGGGTGTTTGTTTCTTTAATATTGAGCTGAATGAGCTGTTTATATATTTTGGAGATTAATCCTTTGTCCATTGATTCGTTTACAAATATTTTCTCCCATTCTGAGGGTTCTCTTTTCATCTTGTTTATGGTTTCCTTTGCTGTGCAAAAGCTTTGAAGTTTCATTAGGTCCCATTTGTTTATTTTTGTTTTTATTTCCATTACTCTAGGAGGTGGATCAAAAAAGATCTTGCTGTGATTGATGTCAAAGAGTGTTCTTCCTATGTTTTCCTCTAAGAGTTTTATAGTGTCCGGTCTTACATTTAGGTCTCTAATCCATTTTGAGTTTATTTTTGTGTATGGTGTTAGGGAGTGTTCTAATTTCATTCTTTTACATGTAGCTGTCCAGTTTTCCCAGCACCACTTATTGAAGAGACTGTCTTTTCTCCACTGTATATCTTTGCCTCCTTTGTCATAGATTAGTTGACCATAGGTGCGTGGGTTTACCTCTGGGCTTTCTATCTTGTTCCATTGATCTATGTTTCTGTTTTTGTGCCAGTACCATATTGTCTTGATTACTGCAGCTTTGTAATATAGTCTGAAGTCAGGGAGTCTGATTCCTCCAGCTCCGTTTTTTTCCCTCAAGACTGCTTTGGCTATTCAGGGTCTTTTGTGTCTCCATACAAATTTTAAGATGATTTGTTCTAGTTCCGTAAAAAATGCCATTGGTAATTTGATAGGGATTGCATTGAATCTGTAGATTGCTTTGGGTAGTATAGTCATTTTCACAATATTGATTCTTCCAATCCAAGAACATGATATATCTCTCCACCTGTTGGTATCATCTTTAATTTCTTTCAACAGTGTCTTATAGTTTTCTGCACACAGGTCTTTTGTCTCCCTAGGTAGGTTTATTCCTAGGTATTTTATTCTTTTTGTTGCAATGGTAAATGGGAGTGTTTCCATAATTTCTCTTTCAGATTTTTCATCATTAGTGTACAGGAATGCAAGAGATTTCTGTGCATTAATTTTATATCTTGCAACTTTACCAAATTCATTGATTAGCTCTAGCAGTTTTCTGGTGGCATTTTTAGGATTCTCTATGTATAGTATCATGTCATCTGCAAACAGTGACAGTTTTACTTCTTCTTTTCCAATTTGTATTCCTTTTATTTCTTTTTCTTCTCTGATTGCCGTGGCTAGGACTTCCAACACTATGTTGAATAATAGTGGTGAGAGTGGACATCCTTGTCTCGTTCCTGATCTTAGAGGAAATGCTTCCAGTTTTTCACCATTGAGAATGATGTTTGTTGTGGGTTTGTCGTATATGGCCTTTATTATGTTGAGGTAGGTTCCCTCTATGCCCACTTTCTGGAGAGTTTTTATCATAAATGGGTGTTGAATTTTGTCAAAAGCTTTTTCTGCATCTATTGAGATGATCATATGGTTTTTATTCTTCAATTTGTTAATATGGTGTATCACATTGATTGATTTGCATATATTGAAGAAACCTTGCATCCCTGGGATAAATCCCACTTGATCGTGGTGTATGATCCTTTTAATGTGTTGTTGGATTCTGTTTGCTAGTATTTTGTTCAGGATTTTTGCATCTATATTCATCAGTGATATTGGTCTGTAATTTTCTTTTTTCATAGTATCTTTGTCTGGTTTTGGTATCAGGGTGATGGTGGCCTCATAGAATGAGTTTGGGAGTGTTCCTTCCTCTGCCATTTTTTGGAAGAGTTTGAGAAGGATGGGTGTTAGCTCTTCTCTAAATGTTTCATAGAATTCACCTGTGAAGCCATCTGGTCCTGGACTTTTGTTTGTTGGAAGATTTTTAATCACAGTTTCAATTTCATTACTTGTGATTGGTCTGTTCATATTTTCTGTTTCTTCCTGGTTCAGTCTTGGAAGGTTATACCTTTCTAAGAACGTGTCCATTTCTTCCAGGTTGTCCATTTTATTGGCATAGAGTTGCTTGTAGTAGTCTCTTAGGATGCTTTGTATTTCTGCGGTATCTGTTGTAACTTCTCCTTTTTCATTTCTAATTGTATTGATTTGAGTCCTCTCCCTCTTTTTCTTGATGAGTCTGGCTAATGGCTTATCAATTTTGTTTATCTTCTCAAAGAACCAGCTTTTAGTTTTATTGATCTTTGCTATTGTTTCCTTTGTTTCTATTTCATTTCTTTCTGCTCTGATCTTTATGATTTCTTTCCTTCTGCTAACTTTGGGTTTTGTTTGTTCTTCTTCCTCTAGTTCCTTTAGGTGTAAGGTTAGATTGTTTACTTGAGATTTTTCTTGTTTCTTTAGGTAGGCTTGTATAGCTATAAACTTCCCTCTTAGAACTGCTTTTGCTGCATCCCATAGGTTTTGGATCGTCGTGTTTTCATTGTCATTTGTCTCTAGGTATTTTTTGATTTCCTCTTTGATTTCTTCAGTGATCACTTGGTTATTTAGTAACGTATTGTTTAGCCTCCATGTGTTTGTATTTTTTACGTTTTTTTCCCTGTAATTCATTTCTAATCTCATAGCGTTGTGGTCAGAAAAGATGCTTGGCATGATTTCAATTTTCTTAAATTTACTGAGGCTTGATTTGTGACCCAAGATGTGATCTATCCTGGAGAATGTTCCGTGCGCACTTGAGAAGAAAGTGTAATCTGCTGTTTTTGGATGGAATGTCTTATAAATATCAATTAAATCTATCTGGTCTATTGTGTCATTTAAAGCTTCTGTTTCCTTATTTATTTTCATTTTGGATGATCTGTCCATTGGTGTAAGTGAGGTGTTAAAGTCCCCCACTATTATTGTGTTACTGTCGATTTCCTCTTTTATAGCTGTTAGCAGTTGCCTTAGGTATTGAGGTGCTCCTATGCTGGGTGCATATATATTTATAATTGTTATATCTTCTTCTTGGATTGATCCCTTGATCATTATGTAGTGTCCTTCCTTGTCTCTTGTAACATTCTTTATTTTAAAGTCATTTTATCTGATATGAGTATAGCTACTCCAGCTTTCTTTTGATTTCCATTTGCATGGAATATCTTTTTCCATCCCCTCACTTTCAGTCTGTATGTGTCCCTAAGTCTGAAGTGGGTCTCTTGTAGACAGCATATATATGGGTCTTGTCTTTGTATCCATTCAGCAAGCCTGTGTCTTTTGGTTGGAGCATTTAATCCATTCACATTTAAGGTAATTATCGATAGGTATGTTCCTATGACCATTTTCTTAATTGTTTTGGGTTTGTTTTTGTAGGTCCTTTTCTTCTCTTGTGTTTCCCACTTAGAGAAGTTCCTTTAGCATTTGTTGTAGAGCTGGTTTGGTGGTGCTGAATTCTCTTAGCTTTTGCTTGTCTGTAAAGCTTATGATTTCTCCATTGAATCTGAATGAGATCCTTGCCGGGTAGAGCACTCTTGGTTGTAGGTTATTCCTTTTCATCACTTTAAGTATATCATGCCACTCCCTTCTGGCGTGTAGAGTTTCTGCTGAGAAATCAGCTGTTAACCTTATGGGAGTTCCCGTGTATGTTATTTGTTGTTTTTCCCTTGCTGCTTTCAATAATTTTTCTTTGTCTTTAATTTTTGCCAATTTGATTACTATGTGTCTCGGCATGTTTCTCCTTGGGTTTATCCTGTATGGGACTCACTGCGTTTCCTGGACTTGGGTGGCTATTTCCTTTCCCATGTTAGGGAAGTTTTTGACTATAATCTCTTCAAATATTTTCTCGGGTCCTTTCTCTCTCTCTTCACTTTCTGGGACCCCTATAACGCGAATGTTGTTGCATTTAATGTTGTCCCAGAGGTCTCTTAGGCTGTCTTCATTTCTTTTCATTCTTTTTTCTTTAGTCTGTTCCGCAGCAGTGAATTCCACCATTCTGTCTTCCAGGTCACTTATCCGTTCTTCTGCCTCAGTTATTCTGCTATTGATTCCTTCTAGTCTAGTTTTCATTTCAGTTATTGTATTGTTCATCTCTGTTTGTTTGTTCTTTAATTCTTCTAGGTCTTTGTTAAACATTTCTTGCATCTTCTCAATCTTTGCCTCCATTCTTATTCCGAGGTCCTGGATCATCTTCACTATCATTATTCTGAATTCTTTTTCTGGAAGGTTGCCTATCTCCACTTCATTTAGTTGTTTTTCTGGGGTTTTATCTTGTTCCTTCATCTGGTATATAGCCCTCTGCCTTTTCCTCTTGTCTATCTTTCTGTGAATGTGGTTTTTGTTCAGATTAGAGGTTTTAAGTGACTTCATTGTACAAGCAAATCCAAGAGCATCATCAAAAACCCCTGTAACTTCCTAGTCATTGGTCTAGTGTCATTTCAGCCTTATAAGTTTACAGGATTTATAGATACAGGTATTCTAGAGTCTTCTGAGGCTTCAAGATTGTGACTTCCTGTTTCCTGTTTTATCTTTTAGTCATCTTATTGAAAAGGCATCTGACACTTCTCATAAATGTTCAGAGGTAATTTTAAAGTTCATAGTATGCTATGATCATACATAGGAAACACTTTAGTTAATCCTTCCAAACTTATAGGACTCAAGCAATCTCTAAAAGCCTCAAGAATCCAGCCATTCTGCTAGTTCAAAAATAATTTTAAAAAGACTACAAAAAATATTCAGATTCTTCCCCACATTCCAACTTTACCAAAATCGACTTACGTTCACCCACAGCTACAGTAAAACAAGACATCTCTCTGATAGTATCCAATAAATACTAACATAACTTAATTTTCTCATACCTAACCCTAAATAATCCAGACATTATCCTATCCATCCAATCATTACCCTGTCCTGAAAATTATTTTGATATAAGTATTGTACTTTCCCTCTTTTCCTCACAATAGAAATAATTAAGCATGTTTGGAGGGCTCTTAATTTTTTAAAAATTTCAATTCCTGAGAGGATATATTATCAGTAATATTAGAAGCCTTCTGGTAAAATTATTAGGAAAATAAATGTATACAATTTTAGGGAGAGATGGTAGGAAAAATGGCAGAGTAAGGAACTCCAAAAGCCAGTCCCTACACAAAAGCAAGGAATAAACTGGCAAAATTTATCAGAATCAACTTTTTCAGAACTCTGAAAACTATCTGAAAGTTTACAGCAACCACGTAAAATCTTAATCAAGAAAAATCGCCTGAATCTTGGTATTTAAGGAAATCTCCATCAAAATACTCACAGAGCACTAAGTTAACAGAACAGAGATTTCAGTGGCCACACATGACCAAGAATACAGACCTTATGAAATTAGTTCAGGAAGTCACTGAGCAGACAAAAACTACTAGAGTAAACAGCAACAACAAACACTAGGGTTGGGAGAGAATCTGACTTCCAGAGTTGTCACATTATATATTCAAAATATCTACTTTTCAACAAAAAATTTTGAAGTATGCAAAGAAATAAGAAGGTATAGCCCATACATAAGAAAAACAGAAATTAATAGGAACTGTTCCTGAGGAAACTAAGATACTAGATTTATCACACAATGACTTTAAATCAATTATTTCAAATGTGTTTCAAAAGTTAAAGGAAACCATGTACAAAGAACCAAAGGAAACCATGAGAGTAACATCTTCCAAATGAGAAAAATAAAGAGATAAAAAGCATAGAAAGGAACCAAATAGAAATTTTGGAGTTGACATATTCAAAGTGCTGGGGAAAAAAAATTGTCAATCTAAAATTCTATATTCAACAAAAATATTCTTCCAAAATGAAGGAGAAAGTAAGCCATTCCAAGATAAACAAAAAGCTGAGGGTGTTCTTTCCCACTAGTCCTGCCCTCGAAGAAAGGCTAAAGGGAGTCCTTTGGTCTGAAATGAAAGGACACTAGACAGTAACTCAAATCCACAAGAAGAAATCAAGAATACCAGTGAAGGAAACTGAATACATAAATATAAAAGTCAGTATTAATATATTTATGATTTGTAACTCCTCCTTTTTCCTATATGATTTAAAAGACAACTACATAAAACAATACTTATAAACTATTTCAAACCATACAGAATTACCTTAGAACTAAATAGCAAAAAGATATCTGGAAAATGCCCAAATATTTTGGAAATTAAACAACACACTCTTAAACAATGAATAGGTCAAAGAAGAAATCACAGAGAAATTAGAAAATACTTTGAGAGAAATGAAAACAAAAACACAACATACCAAAACTTATGGGAAGCAGTGACAGCAGTGTTCACATGGAAATTTATAGCTTAAACGCCTACACTGAAAAAGAAGAAAGATCTCAAATCAATAACCTCACATTCTATCTGAGGGAAGTGGAAAAAGAGGATCAAACTAAACCCAAAGCAAACAAAAGGAAGGAAATAATAAAGATTGGAACAGAGATAAACACAATAGAAAACAGAAAAATAATAGAGCAAATCAAGAAAACCAAATTTGGTTCCTTGAAAAGATCAACAAAATTGACAAAGCTTAACTAGACTCACCAAGAAAAAAAGATTAATAAATTACTAAAATTAGAATTGAATTGGGGACATTTTACTACTGACCTTACAGAAATAAAACAATTCTAAGAAAATGAACAACTTTATGTCAACAAATTAGATAACCTAGATGAAAAAGATAAATTCCTAGAAACACATGAACTACCAAAGCTGAATAAAAAAGAAACAGAAAATCTAAATACATCTATTACAAGGAAAGAGATTGAATCAGTAATCAAAAAGCTTCCAGCAAAGAAAATCGCAGGACCAGACAGCTTTACTGGTAAATTCTACCAAAAATTTAAACAATTAACACCAATCTTTCTCAAAGTCTCCCAAAAAAATTGAAGTGGAGGGGCTACTCCTAAAAATTCATTCTATGAGGCCAGTATTACTCTGAAACCAAAGCCAGACAAAGATATAACAGGAAAACTGCAGACCAATATCTCTTATGATCATAGATGCAAAAATCCTCAAAATATACTAGCAAACCAAATCTAGCAGCATATTCAAATGATTATACTCCACAATGAAGTGGTGTTTATACCAGAAATGCAAAGATGGTTTAACATATATAAGTCAATCTATGCAGTACACAACATTAGCAGAATGAAGATTTAAAAAAAAAAATCATCTCATTTGATGCAGAAAGAGCATATGACAAAACCCAACAACACCCTTTCATGACAAGAAAACTTCAAAATACTAGAAACAGGAAAGAACTTCCTCAATCTGATACAGGATGTCTATAACATTTAATGGTGCAAGACCAAAAGCTTTCCCCAAAAGATTAGGAACAACACACAAGAAAGTCTGTTGTCATCATATAATCAAATGGCTAGGACTGGAAGTTCTAGCCAGGCAATTAGATGAAATAAAGGAATAAAGGGAGGGAGGGAGGGAAACAAAAGGAAGGGAGGGAGGGAGGGAGGATGGGCATCCAAATTAGAAAGAGGTAAAACTATCTTTTATTTGTAGATATCATAATCTTATATACAGAAAGTCTTAAAGAATCCATAAAAAAGTTATTAGAGCTAATAAATTCAGCAAAGTTGCAGTATACAAGATCAACACCCAAAAATCAGTTATATTTTCATATGATCAATTGATTTGTCGATTGACATAGTCAATTGATTTTCACTAAGGCTACTAAGATTACTGAATGGAGGGAAAGAACAGTCTTTTTAATAAATGGTGCTGGGATAACTGGATATCCATGGAAAAGAGTGAAGTTGGATCCTTGCATCATACCATATACAAAAATTAACTCAATATGGACCAAAGACCTAACTATGAGAGTTAATACTATAAAACTCTTTGAAGAAAACACAGGGGAAAATCTTCATGACCTTGGATTTGGCAATGCATTCTTAGATATGAGACCAAACACATGAGCAACGGAAGAAAAAACTGGACTTCATCAAAGTTCAAAACTTTTGTTGATCAAAGGACACTAACAAAAAAGTAAAAAGACAACCCACAGAATGGGATGAGGGGGTATAGGAGTGACTGCTTAATGGCTACTGGGTTTCTTTTGGGGGTGATAAAAATATTCTGGAGTTAGATAGTTGTGATGGTTGCACAACATTGTAAATATATTGAAAGCCACTGAACTGTACATTTTTTAAATGGTTTAAATGGTGATTTTTTTTTAAAGTTCAATAGTTATGTTTTTTCCAGAATACAAAAAGTAGTTCAGAATTCAACTAAACAGAAAAGTGTGTGTATTAAAAAAAATGTACCTCATGAAAAGTTGTAATGATTTTGTTTTTCTCTTTGTCTTATTTTTCTTAACCCCAAATAACCTGAAATAAGCCCCCAAAAAGTTTCTTAATAAAAAGTTAACTTCTGGCCTCTATTTAAAACAGCCATAAATAAAATATATTTAAATGTAATTTTTTTTTAAAAACTTCTGTTTCTTTGAAAAAAAAAAGTATATGCTTTTAAATAAAAAATGACTAGCCTTCTTTATTAAATAGTAGTATCAGTCCCAAATGGGATTTAAAAAATAATATACAGTCAACGGCTGTGTATAATACAGTTTTAGGATTTGAAAAGTTAAATGTAATGCGTCAAATTTAAAAATTAACAAATATCCAAAAAGTAATCGCTTTTCCTAAAAGCAAACATGTTTAGTTTAAGTTCTTTAAAGTACAAGAAAATAATTTCTACATGACGGTAAGTTCTTTTTATTTGATTATTGTGTCAGAAGTTAGTATTAAAATTCAATTCAGCAGGTTAAAATTTGGTTTTATTCTAGAATAACTGGTGCATACCTTGTAAACGTATGTGCTTAAGAAATATGAATAGCTATACTATTTGACTATGTACAATAAACTATGCTGAAGAGCTTGGATGTAACCACAGTCATTTTTACTGTACCATGAAAGAGCCTGGACCCTCCTTCTATACCACTCTTAGATTCTCCAGGACAGCAAAATGCCACTGGACAGTCCACAGTGGCCAAAGAAAATAAACCTGCAAACTCTGGCTTGAAGACAGGTGGGCTGCACCTTCCTGAGAGCTTCAGAATGACCCTCTGGGTTTCTTCCTTATCACCCATTCGTTCTCACCCATACTTCGTAGAAAAGAGAATTAGCCCAATAATCAATTAGCCTTTCCTAAATTTTCACTTCAAGTTTGAAAAGTAATTGATAATTTAAAAATCACTATACATATAGAAATTTCCAAAGACTTAAATCAAAATAACTAACTATTACATCTGAAGGGAGATTAAAAAGCCATATAGCAAAAGTAAATCTACAGTGGTTGTAGGCCAATTCTGCAGACATCTTTCTTTCCATATGACAAGAAAATCAAAAGAACTGCAAATGAAGAACTGTATGATTACAACTGTCCTGTTGCAATCAGTCTTTATTGTATTTAAAATACATATTTTGCCATTCTCATAATGAAAGGGTAAGGTACAACATTTATATTTCACGTTGATGATGGTTTTTGTTTGATGTCAAAGTCCATTCCCAAGACAGCTGCTATCCAACATTACTTTCCTCTGTCTGGGAAGATGACAAACAATTGATTTCAAAGGCAACATTAACTGCTATAAAATGGTATGCCATATACATGACATAATTTATTTTTCCTATCCAAAGTCTCACCACATACCAAAAAAAATCTAACCAAAGATGTCTCTTTTCCTACAAACCTAAATTTCAGATTTCTAGCATATATGGATTTGATGTGATTGTATTTAAACTATACCGACAGGCTAAATTTTTTTAAGTGGGAAGGAGGAGAAGTCACAATTTCAAACAATATTGCTTAAAAATATCACTCAGAGTATTAGGTTCTTTTTTTCAGAATACTTTCTGTGAGTCACTTTTTGCTAGTCACTTTCAACATCAAAGACTACAGAGGTCCATTGTTTTTAAAATGTTAAAATGTATTAAATATTAGTTTATTGATGTTATTTTGTATTTCCTTAACAGGATTAGTTTTTAGGATATTTTTAAGTGATTTAAAAACTATATTGTATAAAAAATTTGATTCACAAAGTTATTCTAAATATGATTCATTCATAAATTCCATGTATCTTAAAAGTACTAGGTATTTACATTATTCCAACAAATTGTCTGTTAAACAATAACAGAAACAACATTTCTCTACTTTTAAATAATGAAATAATGAGACATCTTTGAATCTGGAGTGCTAACAAAATACACAGTCAGTATTGAGTCAATACTTAACAATATTAAGTTTTTAGTAATATTGTAATATCCTTATTATGCTGTTCATCACTACAAACTAAAAGTCAATTTATCATACAGAAGTAATCAAATTGAAAATAACAGACTATTATTAAGTATATTCAATTTCTACTTTAAGAATACATTCCTATAGAAAGGTGAATTACAACTTGAAAAACATTACTGCCTAGGTTAAGGTATATGAGTACTGCCAAATACAATACTTTATGTCTCTCTCTATATATTAATCTATGTATATAGGATAGTAGGTTTAAGAGTGGTAAGAGGTTAGACAGTGTGGTCAAACATTTTATCATTATGAGACATATATGAATCTTAACGACCTCTAGTTCAGTCAGCAAAGACCACATATAACTCAAGTGCAATTATACCAGTTTGGGGAAACCACTATTTTCATAGTTTTATCACATACATAAAGTGAATTCTGAAAAAAGTTATGCAATATAGCATTGTTCAATACAAATTTTCAGTCATTTGAAAGGATCCTTTTGTTAATTTATTTTTAAAGAAAGCTACAAAATGAATTAAAGTACTTTGCAGTTAATAAAATTAATGACTAGGAGAACTGTGTCATAATACAATTTGAACAATATTGAAGAAAAATTATAATACCTTATGAAGCACATTTTCTACTGTTCTCATATGATTAGCAACACATTCTTTGTCTCTAGAAACAAAATAAAGATTAGGTATTAGTAAAACCCAAAGCTTACTGTAATTGCTACACATTTTAGTATAAGTGACTATTATTGAAAAATAAGGGTTGGTTTTTCCTAAAGTGTAAAACCTAACCATATTCACTAGTATATTTCCACATTTAATTCTTATCTTCAGTTATACTGCCTGCCAAAAATTAGAGGGGGGAAAAATTCTTATGGATATTTTCAAAGTTAAAAGAGAGTGAAAAAGAAAGAAAGAAAAAAGAAATCATGATTACATTATTGATTTACAATGTGCTGAAAAGGCTAAACGTGCATTCTTTTGGCTTCTACTGAAAAAGACTTTAGAAATATTAGTGGTGGAGATATAAATGGTCATACTGGGCACAATAATATTTTCCCTTCTCCATGGGTTTTTTGTGCTATAATAATTACACAACAACCTTCTATGGCCTTGACTAGAAATATGCAAAGTTACTATTTTCTTCTCTAGCCTTGTATATTGAGTTTAGCCTTTATGATGAAATTAAAAGTTGGGATGAGAATGCTGAAGACAAAATTTTAATGGTGAATTATAAATTGAAAACTGTAAATAATGCATTAGCTCTCCAAATTTCAAATTAGCTTTCTTTAGTGTTATAAGAACATGTGCCCATGGTCACAGATCTCAGACTTGACAAATTCCTGAATTACCAGCAGGATTCTGAAGGCACAATATGAATCTAGAGGCTTTATAATCTTGTTTTCATTAATCTTAGAATTTTCAATGCTCTGAGACGTACTAAAAATTACCTATGCTAAGCTTCTCATTTGACATGAGGAAACTGAGACTGAAAAATGACAGCAAAAAGCTGATTCAGTCAAACTTATATTTTTTAAAAATGACAATTACATATAACTAATATGGTAGTGCACTGTTACAGAGCTTTACAATTTTCCAAAAATGTATTGGTGGGTATTCAAACATGCCAATATTGTGGCATTGTGTAAACTCATTTTTTCATTATGTGTGAGCAATATCCCAAGCCCACTGACAAAGCTGTGGGTATCCTAGGATTGCGAACTGCCCGTTTTATGATTTAGTTTACACACTGCATTCATATTTCTTATGTTTTGCTTAACAAGAGTTTGTCTCCAAACATTTTTAAGTTACAGTTATACATTTGCAAATATATATATACATACATATATGTATATATATGTGTGTATGTATTTGCAAGTACAGGAATCCAGAATTCCAAATTTAGAAAACACTGAGTTTATTAAAATTAGATGTTTAATCCATAAATAGATTTTCTTTAAGCCATGCTGTTGTAAAAAGGACAGTCTTAAAGTACTCCATGAAATCTGATGTGGGGAACAGATAAAAATACCCAGGAGAACTGTTCAATGTGAGCTTCACAGTGTACGTCAACTTGATTACCTGGTAAAGGGAAACACTCTCACCACATTTACATAGCTGCCCACTCTGAAAACTGCGTATTTTTCTCTATTTAACATATTTGAATATACAGCTATAAAATTAAATGAATTTTCCATGATCAATATGTTTTTATTGCACTTAAAAAGATGCTACAATACACATGTTGGTTATATACTAACATTTCTTTATGGAAATATTACTTGCAATATTAGTATATTATAATATATGCAGAAGAAAATTTGGGAGGCAGTGGGGCAGAAAGGGATGAGAAATATGTGATAGGAGAAACTATTCAAAACTTTAAAATAAAGAGTCTTATATCTCATGTTAATGAAAACCTGGTTTCAAACATGTAATGCTACAACAGAACCTAAAATACACAGCATTAGAGGTTATATAGAAACTTATTCTTTTCTAAGGTTTCTCAATAAAATATACATTTAGTATGTTAAGAGTTTTCTTTTTTGAGGATATATCAGAGAATTTCAAAGAGAGACAGCTGTACTTTTGTTTTCTAACACTGTATTATCCAGGGCTAAAACCCAGAGCATGAAAGTAAGAATTGATCTTTTGTCTGTTTTAAGTGATCTCCCCAAGGTCCAAATGCTCACTTGGCTGCCATGCGGAGGGCACTCTCTGCATCATGGATGTTCTCCTCCAGTCGACGCTTGTCCTGCTCCAGCTGGGTAAGATGTCTATTGAGCTGACGCAGAGATTGATCTTTTCTTCTCAGCTCCATCTTTGCCTCGGAGAGACTCTGCAAGCAGACAGAAAACAGAGTTACCTGTCAGCCCTGATAATTAACTTCAATTTATGCCATAGGCTATTAAACAAAGAAGGATACAGACTGACTGAGAAGTAGACTTGGGTCATTACACATCAAGGTTTAACAAATTTTCTGCAAAAAATTTTACATACTTACTGATTAGAAATGATAGAACTGATAAGATTTTGAAAAATGTTTAGCTGCAAAATACGACTCTGTTTTGTTTTTTTAAATACTGCAAGGCAAATACATTCTATTCTTACTAAAAATATCTGATTATTAAAAACCTCAGGTTGCATTTTCTTTTAATGATAAAAAATAAAGATTTCAATGGAAAAAGCACATGAAATTTAGAGTCTATTTAAAACAAGAACTATCATACGCCAAAGTATGTGTGTGATGGAGAGGAAGGTAGATTAGGATACCTATAAGAGAATGGGGAACCCAAAATTTAAAAGCACCACTACTATCTTTTTAAATGTATCTATAACAGTTATGTTGCTATACACATCTCAGTGAACAAACACACTGGACTCGAAAATAAAATTCACTTATTTCCCATAAAAAACTCTCATGTCAGAGAAAACACAAACGTGATCAACATGTTTCAACAGAGAGAGTTATAAACAATACTTGCATTTGGAATTATGTTCCATAAATATTTTCCTAGTCAGAGAAGTACAAAATTTGTTGATTGATATTTGCTATGTGCTTTAATCTGAAATATTCACTTAGCACAAAAATTTCAAGATACAAGAGTACAATTTCATCTTGGAACTTTAAGGCTAAAGGTCTTAGACTCAAAAACTCGTAAGTTAAAGGAGTATTTTCTTATTTTAAATTCTAGGATGTAAAATAATATAGGGATCAGAGGATCTCTTAGCACTAAAAATCTGCTCATTCCTTTGCCTATGAAATTTCTAGAATATGAGCTTATCAACCAGTTTTTCAATTAAGTTTGTTGGACAGTGAACTAAATAACTGATTGCATACACACAATATTTTTTCTAATTTCTAAGAGTGTAGCCACACATTAACATTCACAACTATGCTTCAAATACCCAGTAAAGAACAACCAAGATGCAATAATTTCATGTTTAAAACTCTTCTAATAATATTATTTTAATGCACTCACAATAAGTAGTATAAAAACTCAAGCTGCCTGCATGGAGCTAAAACAATTAATTCACTCTGAACACTATGAATTGAAAGCAAAACCAGGTTTGTTTGTTTTTTTTAACATCTTTATTGGAGTATAATTGCTTTACAGTGGTGTGTTAGTTTCTGCTGTATAACAAAGTGAATCAGCTATATGTATACATATATCCCCATATCCCCTCCCTATTGAGCCTCTCTCCCACCCTCCCTATCCCACCCCTATAGGTGGTCACAAAGCACCAAGCTGATCTCCCTGTGCTATGCAGCTGCTTCCCACTAGCTATCTATTTTACATTTGGTAGTGTATATATGTCAATGCTACTCTCTCACTTCGTCCCAGCTTACCCTTAAACCAGGTATTTTTAAATGCTAAAAGAAATTTAATTCAGTATTTCACTTTCAAACACTTTCAAGTTGCTGTCAGGTAAACACAAGTCAAAAAACTAGAAATAAGCAAACTGTGACTACTTTTTAGAGATTATGTTTTATTTTAAATCTTTAGTACTAACAGATCTTTAAGAATATCCCACTATGGAAATAGTCACTGATTCAAACCAACTTAAAAAGACAACAAAGAATAGATTTGAAAAGCCATGCTAAACCTACTTATTTTGTGCCAATGTTAAGATATTTAAAGGCACTGAAGTATCATGAGATTTCTTTCTTTAAAAAAATAAAACCCAATTGAGTCCTTTTAAAGGCAATATTTCTGACATCTTTCAGGTAATAAAAAATGCTATTTTTCAGATGTGAATATAAAATTAATGATCCACCACCAGTTACACATAAAGCTTGAGTTCTTTTTCCAACAGAAATAATAGAATGTGCCACTCCATTCAAATTCTCTTGCTCAGTAATTCTTATGACTAGAGGTGTATATTTGTGAGGGATGTTTAGGATATTGATTCCAGCCTTGCCCAGAGCGAAGCTCACTGGTCCAATCTGAGAGAACCCATGACCTTAAAATCACTATAAAACCACACTGGACTTTTCAGCAATTCTATGATATCCTTCCAAAGAAGATATAACTCATAGAATTAGAATCTCCACTATATATCTAAATCTTCCAGTTTCCATCAGCTTTCATCTCCTTCTCTCAGGGGCAATGGCAGGGAGCCACCAAACTCTTCTAAAGCTTGCACTATTTCAGAGGTACAGCTGAATAGCCTACTCTAAGACTGAAATTACAGACAACAAACAAAAAAATGGTATAAATAAGGTGATATGGATCATACTTCCTTAGTGTAAAAATGAAGAGATAGTGGTTTTTGAAAAAAGAACAATCATAGTTATATAACTTATGGACACAGCATTCTCATTTTAAAGAGCTGAGGAACATCACAATGGAATCTATATACATCAATGAGTCCTAAGGTTCGTGGTGATGTATGCAAAACACCAAGACATAAAAAGTGATTCAGTAATATGTCTTTTCTCTGATGTTCACATTTTTGTGTTTGATGACAAAAGTAGAATCCTTAAAAATCCTAACACTAAGCTTTAAAAAAATAAAAACATATTCATGTGTGTGTGTGTATATATGATGTATATACATACGTACCTATACCATATATAATATATATTACAGACACATATAAAATTTTAACTTCAGCTTTTCTTTTCTCCTGTTCAGATTTATCTAATTAAAAGCCATGATAAACTTTATGGACTCTAATATTTCCAACTGAAGGACTGAAACCAAGAGGGTGTACCTCTGGGCAGCTAGGCAATGATGATAAGCAAGCAGGTTAGCCACTAATTTCTCAACCAGGGCAGACTGTGAAAGTGTGATGTCCTGATATCCAAGAAACTGTTCAGGGGAGAATAGGATAAATCAAGTTTAATAACTCTGCTCCTAATTGTTCCCCCAATGCTCAACTCTAATTACTTGGAGAACTCTCCTGACTGTCACCTGATATTAAGTTGTTGGAGGCTGAGCCTGGAACAGCAAGATAATCAATAAACATTTAGTGGGGAGAAGAATGAAGATCCTGTTAAGCAGTGGGAACCTGCAGCACCCAAAGCCCTTCTGCTCATGAGAAAACCTATGGGACAACCATAGCGATTGCAAAGCAATAATCCAAAGCACTGTTTTTAGGCCTTGAGGCCTTTAGGCAACAGTACATTTGAGGAAAAAAGGTTAACACGGTCACCCTAATTACAGCCCACTTTCACATACTTCATATATAAGCGAAGACAAGCCAATTAGGTAGAAAGGAAGATAAGGGAAGTTTTATTTGTATACTAATTAAACCCCTGATGAAATTAAAGGAAAAACATACAGCTCTGTAATTGTGTCTGAGAAAGGTCACTTCAGGTTCAGTTATCAGAACAGCACAGCCTTGAGATATTTCACTTAATCCACAATACAGCCCTCATTTTGTACTCAGCTCTTAGTATTTACCAAAAAAAAAAAAAAATCAAAGCCTGATACTGCATTTATCTTTAAACTATGTTTTGAACAAATTTAGCTGCTAGAAAGTTAATGCTAAAAATGATAACAAAAGTTTAAAAGAAAATACATCATCTACACAAGAACCAATGCCACAATACTATTTATCAAACATTCTGAGTTTTCACTTTAAATCCAAAATGTTTTAAAGCAAAATTTTACAGCAAAATCCCAAGCTTACTATATTTCAGAAGCTATTCTGCAAGATATTTATTGTATTTCTTTTAAGATAATGATCTCATTGCTCATGTACACCTCTCATAGTCCAGGAAAAAAAGCCAGTGCTTTCACTAAACTACTTTTATAAGAAGATATTTTTACAACTGGTTGTTTTCCTAAGATGGTCATGAAAAGCTATGTACTACTAATGAAAGCTGGCAGTGGGACTTCCCTGGTGGTCCAGTGATTAAGAATCCGCCTTCCAATGCAGGGGATGCGGGTTCGATCCCGGGTCGTGGAACTAAGATCCCACATGCTGCGGGGCAACTAAGCCCGCATGCTGCAACTACAGAGCTCACATGCCACACCTACAGAGCCCACGTGCCACAACTAAGACCTGACGCAGCCAAAAATAATAAAATTTTTTTAAAAAATAAATAAATAATGAAAGCTGGCGGGAAAAGTATGGATACCAAGGAAGTAGTTAAGTACAGAGAAAGCTTAGGGACAGAATGCAGGATAGATGTGAATATTAAAATATCCACACATTTTTAAAATGTCTTTTCTTATCTAGAGTTTCTGAAGTTTCTATAATAAACATATGTTACTACTGAATAAGAACAAATTATTTTCTTAAGTCATACATAATTTCATATTTCTAAAGCTTTAAACATTTATTAAGATTAACAATTTTTTAAAATTAATTGTGAATATAAATTGAATTCTATTACTTTGCACCTATGAAAACATTTTGTACAGTGGAATTTTTTAATAACAGCTTTATTGAGATATAATTCACATACCACATAATTCACACTTTTAAAGTGTACAATTCAGTGGGTTTTATTATATTCACAAAGCTGTGCAACAATCACCAATGGAGGTGTTTTTTGAAGAGAAGTTCTTAAAAAAAAAAAAAACTTATCAAAACAACATGGCAACCTAAATGTAGTATATCTCATTATTTCACAGCAAGCTCTAATTTTAAATGACACAAGATATACAAGGTTTATAATTTTGTTCAGTAATAGTTTCAAAAGTATAAAATTTATAACATGAATTCCCTGAATCAGAATATTTGCTTAATAAATGTGGTATTTAGTAGAAAAGTTAAAGTTCCCTGAAAGAGTGTACACAACTCTCCAATTATTATTTCTGGATGTTAAGGGAATCATCCAACATAGTTCTTTCTCATAAGAGTACAGTACTACACTGCTTTAGACCATTAGGCCAGCTAGGAAGACCAAGCCCCAGGAGATATCGCTTTTATAGATTTTCTTTTGTCTAATGGGAAATATCTATGGATCCACATTCCTACAGACTAAAAGCTAATGGCTTATTCAATTTGGTATAAAAGTTAGTCATAGAAAATGTAAGACAAGACAACAACACAAGTGTTATGAAGAACTAAGCTACATTTCCTAGGTTAAGAAAAAAAATCTGTAACATTTTTTTTCTAAAATTTTACTACTGTCCAACTGTAACTTTTGAATAAACATTCCTAGATCGTGATAAATTGGGTAAAACATCTCAGGGCACTAAAACTAATGTTGGAAAAGGAAATGGCACTGTCTTCAGCCCTACCGTTATAATGTGACAACTAGAAAATTATATTAATCAAGAATTAGTAGCTGCTGGGTAGGTCAAACTACACAGGCTGCCACAGAAAGTATAAATTTAAAATGATACAACCACCAAATTTACAATTGGGTACACAAGTTAGGGATGAAACTAAAGAATGACATATTTTATAATAAAGCTTGAAAATCTATGAGATAAGCAATTTAAGAATTTACAATAAATATACAATAGTCAAAGATGTTAGTATGTGGTAAAATTAATACATGAATAAATTTCAGTTTTGGTAGTTTATATTTTATATGGATAATCTGAATTAAAATTTCTGCAATTTTAAGTTTTCTTAAGGACATTATCTTTTACTATTTTCTAATAATAGTTCTATGCAAAACATAGGTGACATCAATAAACCGAAGTTAAAGATCAAATAACTTACCCACTTTGGGGTTCAGTAAATGACAGCCCTTGTTAGGACTCACATGTCTAGTAAGACAACAGATGTGAAAGTGTCTTATAAACCATAAAAGGCTACATAAATTTATTATGCATAATTAATGCAATACTTACACTTCTACATGTAGTGTCATTACATAGTCTTCTTTAAATCCCCACTTATATGTGGCAACTTATGAGTTTCTATATTATTTCTACATCATCGTTTATATATATGCATATGTATAAACATACATAAATTGTTTAAAATAACTATTTCTATCACACTTGAAAAAGATAAAATAACATTAACAAAAAGAAGTATCGGGCTTCCCTAGTGGCGCAGTGGTTGAGAGTCTGCCTGCCAATGCAGGGGACACGGGTTCGAGCCCAGGTCTGGGAGGATCCCACATGCCGCGGAGCAACTAGGCCCGTGGGCCACAGCTACTGAGCCTGCGAGTCTGGAGCTTGTGCTCCGCAAAAAGAGGCCGCGATAGTGAGAGGCCCGCGCACCGCCATGAAGAGTGGCCCCCGCTCGCCGCAACTAGAGAAAGCCCTTGCACGGAAACGAGGACCCAACACAGCCAAAAATAAATAAATTAATTAATTTAAAGAAGTATAAAATAAGTCACTTTTATAAATAGGCCATATGGTAGATGATTATGAAAAAATGGAGTGGATGAGCAATGAAAATGCACCTTTAAAATTTCAAAGTATGCTATAAGATTTTGCTGTATGCTTTATGATTACTGGCACCACATTCTCACATGTTCCTTTGAAAACGTTCTCCTAAATTCCATCAATATAAAAGGAAAAAAGTTAATCCTTCCCAGTAAACTAACTGAAAGTGATCAATAGTAAAATATAGTGGAAAGAAAAGGAACCTCATAAAAGTGTTCAAAACATTTAATGCTGTTTGTTCCAAGCCTCACGTAGTACTACAAAACTCTGGTAGACTAAATGTGTTAGATAATAATGAGGTAAACTGGGAGAGAAATAGTTAAAGGACATTTTAAATGACAAAAAGAAGGAGGATAATAAAGAGAATCATGAGAGCCCTCTCAACAGGAAAATACACTCAGAAAAGTACAGAACAGACATGCAGCAGCTAGATTTATTGTGACACATGGCATGTAAGCAGTAATGTGGCAGTAATGTTTTCTCAGAGTATAAAACAAACTGCACTTGGCTGCACTACAGACCTCAGGAGACAGAAACTAGCTGCAGGTGACAGCCACCATGATGCTGCTATAATAAAATCAGCTCTTATACGACCTCTATGTTCTCTCAGTGAATAGCTAAGAAATAAACGGATGGAATACAGTAAGTCCTTCTGTTAGACTTTATCAGCTACAGACTACTCAGCAGGTTCTAAAAACTTCACCCAGTTGACAATCCTTAGCTATGTGGAGGTCCAAAAAGCTTCAGAATTCCCTGGCAATACTTTAAATGAGTCAAGCTATGAATTAGGTTGCAGAAAAATATCATTGAGAATATAAGTACTGCTTTTAAATCATTTGAGAATTACCTAAAACAAATGTCTACTAAGAATTGAGAAAATATGAATAATTTATAAAGGGCTTCATATAGTTGGATTTCTGACATTTAAATAAAAAGAACTTATTGTCAGAAGAATTTTTCAATTTCAAGAATTCTTTTTGTGATGTAATTGAATAGGGTAGATAATCCTATACAATAATTAAAAGACCTTTACATTAATATTTTTATTGTACTACAGAATTTAAATGACTACCTTGAATTCTTGAATATGTTATCTATTAAATAATATTAATAAAAGTAAATCCAATATCAGCTGAGTAAAAATCAATTATTTAAGAGAATCTGAAGGTCAATTTTAAATTAGAAGGGACTTCCCTGGCGGTCCAGTGGTTAAGACTTCACCTTCCAATGCAGGGGGTGAGGGTTTGATCCCTGACTGGGAAGCTAAGATCCTACATGCCTCGCGGCCAAAAAACCAAAATATAAAACAGAAGCAATATTGTAACAAATTCAATAAAGAGTTTTAAAATGGTCTACATGAAAAAAATCTTTAAAAAAAAGTTTAAATTAGAAAAATAAACTTAGGTTTTTTTAGACTTAAATGTAGACAAAACAAAATCTGCGTTTTTTCTTAAAAAAATTTATTCATCAGGTGAATTTTTTTGTATTAAGTATTTCACACTGATTTCTATCTTAATTTCAGAGGTATATTCACAGGGGAAAATTCTGAACCACAAACATTTCCTACATTTCTCAATCCGGAGCATTCCACCTTTGTATGAAGGCACTAGGCCTGCTCTTGAACCAGGCCTGTCATATTGTAAGCGTGCAATAAATGTTTGCTATTTTTAAAGCTTATTTCCCCCAAATCCTGGGGGGAAAAATAGCTTGAGTGACAACTGAACCATATTATCATCATCATACAAGCATTTAATAGTTACATTAACTCAATTGATTCTTCATAGTCCAGTGAGATAGATCACATTATCATTCCTATTTTACATGCAAGGAAACAAAGAAATAGAAAAGTTTACTCCAAAATGTGAGCCCAAGTCTTCTAAATCTAAACCCTTACTCTTTTTTCAGTTGAGGTAACACTTGTTTCATGTGTACAACATTTTATGAAGATGTCCATATACACTTCAGCATGCTCACCATCCAAAGTTTTGTTTCCATCCATCAACATAACAGTTGACCCCCTTTACCCATTTCATCCTCCCCTTACCTCCCTTCCCCTCTGGTAACCAGTACTCTGTTCTCTGTATCTATGTGTCTAAAACCTTATTTTTTATCCTGTACCACAATAGCAGTAACCATTTCTCCAGATTTTCCATAAAATCCACTAACTGGGAAGTCCCCGTGGAAATATAAAACTAGTCACCTATGTATCAAGTTCTCGGTAAGGTCAGTAAGGCATTTCAAACTATTTAAATGGCTGCTTTCTATTTATATTGAAATAAACTCCAATAAGGACATAAGTGTTATACAATGGCACTGCTTCAACATCAAAAATCAAAGCATGCACAATTCAGGATTCCCTGTGTGAAAGTAGGATCACTGTCATCACTTATGTACTAATGAAATAAGAAATAAATATTTGCATAGTAAGGATGAATTATACAGCATGCTACTGCAGTACAGAATTTTATATAATTCAGGACCATATTGGGCTGCTGCTTTTTTTTAACCTTTCAAAAGGCAAAGGAGTTCTCTATGTCTCTTTCCTTTATAAGTTAGCATCAGCAATGAACTTTCCCTGCAGATCTTGAAATTTGGTTGCCTAGTATATGCCTCAACTTTTAAAATATTTATTACAGGAACTCCACGCTCTCACAACAGTATATCAAGCTCTATAATATCAGCACTTGTATCTAAATCCTCCTGTTAAGGAGATTTTAACTCCTATGTAAAAAGTAATCTATGTGCCTAATTTAATCTAAAAATACCACCCTTAAAGCACTGCCACCATACAGACTACATTATAATGTTATAGTAACAGAAGAATTAGTAATTAGTACTGAAATTTGTTAATCTGAGATATAAAAGTAGAGTTGCATTTGACTTAAAAGCATTCCATTACACTTACTCTGAAAGAGATAAGGGAGAGAAGACGGGGGAAAGGAAGGGAACTGAAAGAGAGATGGAGAGCAGCAATTCAAATTCCATAGTTCTGATGCTGCTCCAAGTCATAAACGTTTACCCACAGCAAGCCTGTAATAGGTGACATGAACAAAGCAAATGGCAACTACCATAAAACCGGCTGTTTCACCTGGTTGCCCTCACATCCCAAATATCTCTACTACTGCAAACACTCGAACTAGGAGGTAAAAGTGAGAGTGATTCTCCTGTATAAAAAAATGTACCTTCATCTAACTTGGCCCTTGAATGTAAAGCAATCTCTTCATTTGGTATCCAACTGAAAGAATGGTAACATAGTCCAACATGGAAGAAAACCTGGCTGTTTTCGGTTTGTCTAGAATATGGCATCTCTAGTTTGGCTGCTCCAGAAAAGACTTTTTAAAGAAATAAAAACAAATAGGAACAGTTTATTGAATTGGGTAAACTGAAAGGGATTTAAAAATGAAATGGCTTAATCATTTTTCCACTAATAACTTCAAATATCCTGTTAGATTTCCCTAAGGGATTCTTAAAGATACTTTTGACTATGAAAGATTTTAGCCTTATAGGCTGATCCTAAAACCTAACCTCAACATAGGATGTGACTCTACTGTATTTATTTGTTCATTCAAGATACATTTATTTTACGCCTATCCATGCCACAGCCATAAATAGTAGTAGTAGTAGCAATAGTAATAATAGCTAACACTTCCTGAATACTTACCTTATGCCAGACATTAACAGTTAGCCCTCATAACAACTCTATGAGGTAAATACTACTATTATTCCCATTTTACAAATGAGGTAACTGAGGCACAGAGTTGAAGTAACTTGCCTAGATTACACAGAGCCAGAGTTCAAAACCAGCAGTATGATATGTAAATTAATGAAATACAAAGAATATACTCCTCTTGGAAATGACTTCCTATCTAGAAAGATGTAGTTTAAAAAGCATCTTGTATTAAAGCCAGGTGACCAGTGTTGTGAAGAGCATTCTCAGCAGAATAAAATGGCATGTTCTGAGAAATCCAAGAGGTAACTTATGTATAAAGATAAGGAGCTATTGAGAATGACAGGAGAAAAGATGAGAAAGGTACATATAGCCCAGATACTGTCAGAAAACTAGACTTTTCCTTGCATATGATTTTTATAAGTACTCCACAGAGTTGCATCACTATATCTTGGGGGAAACGCTTGAATCAGTGAACTCCCAACCCCCAACCTTCTTTCAACCAGAATTTGCTTTACTGTTCACTACGAGCTTTTGTGCGATTCCCAACCATACAGCAGCTTTCTCTGATCTCTGTCTCAGGGATCGTATACACAAACTATAACTGCCAAATTAGAATGAATACAAGAGATCGTTCTGGCCATATTGCAACCACTCATTTACATCTTCAGTTAGACTCTAACGAAGTTTTAATAAGATTTCACCTTTGAGAATCACGATTCAGTGATAAACTAGATAAAAAGGGATTTTAGAAAAAACTGGTTTATGACAGATCATTTTCCTTAGTATGGTAAAGAGTATTATCTCAAATTCATTTTTACACGACTCAAGCCAAGAGTATATATTAAATATTTACTTTATATAAATGTAGCATCCTAGCCATATATCTTCTATTTCTACTAATAACTACATGAAATCCTATAAGTTTTTTGAATCACATGACAGAGAGCCATAAGCTTTGAGTCACAGCAGAAATGTATGATGAAAACTATCTATTATTTTAGGAGCACCAAAAAGTGCATTAACAACTGAACTTAGCATTTTTTTAAGGAGAACTATGCTATTTGGTCTATAGTTTCAAACATATTTTTTAGATTTTTACCAATAACAAATTGGTTATTATGTTGAGTTATTTTGGGGAAAAAGGTTAGAACAAAGTTACCACTGGCAATAATCATTAAGTAAGGTTTCTAAATAAATAAGTAAAAGTGTGGGTACCAGCTTTCCCATTCTGTGATTAATGAACCACAAAAGTTAATTTTTAACATGTCTAAATGAAATATAAAAATTTTAATCCCTCCTCACTCCAATTAATTATAGAAAAAGAGACTGAGGCTGAGTAACACATAGGTTGCTAAAATGAAGATGAAGGCTCACATCTAAAACAACCACAGTTTGGAACTTTCCTGGCGGTCCAGGGGTTAAGACTCCAGGCTTCCACTGCAGGGGGCATAGGTTTGATCCCCGCTCAGGGAACTAAGATCCTCCATGCCACGAGGCGCGGCCCCAAAATTTTTAGAAATAAATAAATAAATAAAACAACCACAGTTTCAGCAACAGTTAGTAAATTCAAACAAAGTATTAGGAAAAAGCAGTCAGATGGACCCAAGCCTCAGTACAATTTCTTGAGAAACTGTGCTTAGGAAAACTTGTCTCTCTGTTTGGGGAATAACGGTTGAAAATATATATATACTCTGAGGAAGTAACTTAATATGGAAAACATAATTTTGTAGCTTTGCTTCAAATGGAATTTTCCTGTGTGAGGATATGCGTTTGTGTACACATACGCACACACACACATATATACTCATAAATAGTACCATTTTGATTATAAAGACTCTTCCCATAACATTAGTATGGCTTACGTTTCTGGTCCCTTTGTAACCAACCCATTCACCTGAAGAGAAACACACAGCCGTTCTATCCTTCTAAATGAGCGAGATCACCATCTAGTGGTGACTCCTTGAAATGCCAAGCATAAGGCTTCTGGAGCCAAGAAAATGCTTCATGAAACATAGTTAACAGAATCTTAATAGTCTAGAACAGCGGTCCCCAACCTTTTTGCCATGAGGGATCGGTTTTGTGGAAGACAATTTTTCCATGGACCAGGGTGGGGATGGTTTGGGATGATTCAAGTGCATTACATTTATTGTGCACTTTATTTCTATTATTATTACATTGTAATATTAATGAAAAAATTATACAACTCACCATAATGCAGAATCAGTGGGAGCCCTGAGCTTGTTTTCACTTGCCGCTCACTGATAGGGTTTTGATATGAGATTGCGAGCAATTGATTTACTACGGTCTGTGCAGTCAAACCTCTCTGCTAATGATAATCTGTATTTGCAGCCGCTCCCCAGTGCTAGCATCACCGCCTCAGCTCCACATCAGATCATCAGGCATTAGATTCTCATAAGGAGTGTGCAACCTAGATCCCTTGCATGCACAGTTCACAGTAGGGTTCGTGCTCCTAAGAAAATCTAATGCCACTGCTGATCTGACAGGAGGCGGAGCTCAGGCGGTAATGCGAGTGATGGGGAGTGGCTGTAAATACAGATGAAGCTTTGCTTGCTCGCCCACCACTCACCTCCTGCTGTGTGGCCCGGTTCCTAACAGGACATGGACTGGTACCAGTCCGTGCCCAGGGGTTGGGACCCCTGGTCTAGAACATTCAAGTTTATTTAAAGGAAAGCAGAATAACACGCTGAACAATCTTTTTACACTAATAAGAACTCTATAGCAAAAGAAAAAAGTTCCAACTAGACACATGGCCCCCTGTTTTCAACCCTCTTAACAAACTAGGGGAAAATAGTTGCAGATGTTAAAATGTAAAGTTATACAAAATTTGGTCAACATAGCTTACCAGAAAACAGATTTTTTATCTTTTCTGTATTTTATAAAGTTTAAATAATTAGTTATTGTAGTGGACTGTATTTGTTCCACCTCCCTGAGGGGAAAGTATACTCTCCTGTCTCACTGATACTTGGCTTGACCATGTGGTGCCACTTCTGGAAAGATTATATATTCCCTGTCCTGTCAAAATCAAGAGTGCCGAAGTTACTTTCTTTGGCCAGTGAAATGTGGGCAGAATTTAAAAAATAATGCCATGTCCTAGCAGACAGAAGACCAGCAACGTCCTATATAGAGACATTTATTATGAGACCAACAGTGTCCAAGATAGGGGCTGCTCTATCAGCCTCATTTATAAAGTGAGGAACCCATGAAGCAGAAGCACAGCTGATCCACTATATGAGTATGTGGGATATATGAGAAGTCACTTGTTGTAAGGCCACTGAAATTTTGGAGTCATTTGTTACTGCGACATTACACACAGTATACTGACTGATATAATTCTATTCCTACATGTGGCAATTTATTCTAGAATTTATACAGCTATGAAATCACCTGTGGACACTTTAAAAAGTCAGTTTCTGGTCTGACTTAAATACTGGATCATCAGTAGAAGAAATTAATTATAACTGAATATTACAAACCAGAGCAATGAAGGGATGGAAAACGATATTCCATGCAAATGGAAATCAAAAGAAAGCTGGAGTAGCAAGACTCGTATCAGATAAAATAGACTTTAAAACAAAGACTGTTACAAGAGATAAGGAGGGACACTACATAATGATCAAAGGATCAATCCAAGAAGAAGATATAACAATTATAAGCGTTTATGCATCCAAAATAGGAGCACCTCAATACATAAGGTTAACAACCATGAAAGGAGAAATCAACAGTAACACAATAATAGTAGGGGACTTTAACACCCCACTTACACCAATGGACAGATCATCCAAACAGAAAATAAATAAGGAAACACAAGCTTTAAATGACACACAGACCAGATATATTTAATTGATATTTATAGAACATTCCACCCAAAAGTGGCAGAATACACTTTCTTCTCAAGTGCACAGAGAACATTCTCCAGGATAGATCACATCTGGGGTCACAAATCAAGCCTCGGAAAATTTAAGAAAATTGAAATCGTATCAAGCATCTTTTCTGACCACAACGCTATGAGAATGGAAATCAATTACAGGAAAAAAACTGTAAAAAACACAAATACATGGAGGCTAAACAGTGCACTACTAAATAACCAAGAGATCACTGAAGAAATCAAAGAAGAAATTTTAAAATACATAGAAACAAAAGACAATGAAAACATGACGACCCAAAACCTATGGGACACAGCAAAAGCTGTTCTAAGGGGAAAGTTTATAGCAATTCAATCTCACCTCAAGAAACGAGAAAAATCTCAAATAAACAATCTAACCCTACACATAAACAACTAGAGAAAGAAGAACAAAGAAAACCCAAAGTCAGTAGAAGGAAAGAAATCATAAAGATCAGAACAGAAATAAATGAAATAGAAACGAAGAAAACAAGAGCAAAGATCAATAAAACTAAAAGCTGGTTCTTTGAGAAGATAAACAAAATTGATAAACCCTTAGCCAGACTCATCAAGAAAAAAACGGAGAGGACTCAAATCAATAAAATTAGAAATGAAAAAGAAGAAATCACAACTGACACTGCAGAAATACAAACGATTACAAGAGACTACTACAAACACTATATGCCAATAAAATGGACAACCTGGAAGAAATGGACAAATTCTTGGAAAGGTACAATTTTCCAAGGAAAACTGAACCAGGAAGGATTAGAAAATATAAACAGACCTATCACAAGTAATGAAATTGAAACTGTAATAAAAAATCTTCCAACAAACAAAAGTCCAGGACCAGATGGCTTCACAGGCGAATTCTATCAAACATTTAGAGAAGAGCTAACACCTATCCTTCTCAAACTCTTCCAAAAAATTGCAGAGGGAGAAACACTCCCAAATTCATTCTACGAAGCCACCATCACCCTGATACCAAAACCAGAAAAAGATGTCACAAAAAAAGAAAACTATAGACCAATATCACTGATGAATATAGATGCAAAAATCCAGGACAAAATACTAGCAAACAGAATCCAACAACACATTAAAAGGATTATTCACCATGATCAAGAGGAATTTATCCCAGGGATGCAAGGATTCTTCAATATATGCTAATCAATCAATGTGATACACCACATTAACAAACTAACGAATAAAAACCATATGATCATCTCAATAGATGCAGAAAAAGCTTTTGCCAAAATTCAACACCTATTTATGGTAAAAAAAAAATCTCCAGAAAATGGGCATAGAGGGAACCTACCTCAACATAATAAAGGCCATATATAACAAATCCACAGCAAGCATCAAACCCAACAGTGAAAAACTGAAAGCATTTCCACTAAGATCAAGAACAAGACAAGGATGTCCACTCTCACCACTCTTATTCAACATAGTTTAGGAAGTCCTAGTCACAGAAATCAGAGAAGAAAAAGAAATAAAAGGAATACAAATTGGAAAAGAAGAAATAAAACTGTCACTGTTTGCCGATGACATGATACTATACCTAGAAAATGCTAAAGATGCCACCAGAAAACTACTAGAACTATTCAATGAATTTGGTAAAGTTGGAGGATACAAAATTAATGCACAGAAATCTCTGGCATTCCTATACACCAACAATGAAAAATCAGAAAGAGAAATTAAGGAAACATTCTCATTTTCCATTGCAACAAAAAGAATAAAATACCTAGGAATAAACCTGCTGAAGGAGGTGAAAGACTTGTACTCAGAAAACTATAAAACACTGATGAAAGAAATCAAAGATGACAGGAACAGATGGAGAAATATACCATGTTCTTGGAATGGAAGAATCACCACTGTGAAAATGACTATCTTACCCAAAGAAATCTACAGATTCAATGCAATCCCTATCAAATTACCAATGGCATTCTTCACAGAATTAGAACAAAAAATTTTACAACTCGTATGGAAACACAAAAGACCCCAAATAACCAAAGCAATCTTGAGAAAGAAAAACGGAGCTGCAGGAATCAGGCTCCCTAACTTCAAACTATACTACAAAGCTACAGTAATCCAGACAGTATGGTACTGGCACAAAATAGAAATATAGATCAATGGTACAGGATAGAATTCCCAGAGATAAACCCATGCACATATGGGCAAGTAATTTATGACAAAGGAGGCAAGAACATACAATGGAGAAAAGACAGCCTCTTCAATAAGTGGTGCTGGGAAAACTGGACAGCTACATGTAAAAGAATGAAATTAGTACACTCCCTTACACCACAGAAAAAAGTAAACTCAAAATGGATTAAAGACCTAAATTTAAGACCGGACACTATAAAACGCTTAGAGGAAAACATAGGAAGAACACTGTTTGACATAAACCACAGCAAGATCTCTTTTGATCCACCTCCTAGAGTAATGGAAGTAAAAACAAAAATAAACAAATGGGACCTAATGAAACTTAAGAGCTTTTGCACAGCAAAGGAAACAATAAACAAGACGAAAAGACAACCCTCAGAATGGGAGAAAATATTTGCAAACAAGTCAACGAACAAAGGGTTAATCTCCAAAATATATAAACAGCTCATGCAGCTCAACATTAAAAAAACAAACAACCCAATTAAAAAATGGGCAGGAGACCTAAATAGACATTTCTCCAAAGAAGACACAGATGGCAAAGAAGCACATGAAAAGCTGCTCACCATCACTAATTATTAAAGAAATGCAAATCAAAACTACAATGAGGTATCACCTCACACCAGTTAGAATGGGAATGAACAGAAAATCTACAAACAACAAATACTGGAGAGGGTGTGGAGTAAAGGGAACCCTCTTGCACTGCTGGTGGGAATGTAAATTGATACAGCCACTATGGAGTACAGTATGGAGGTTCCTTAAAAAACTAAAAATAGAACTACCATACGACCCAGCAATCCCACTACTGGGCATATACCCTGAGAAAACCATAACTCAAAAAGAGACATGTACCACAGTGTTCATCGCAGCACTATTTACAATAGTCAGGACATGGAACCAACCTAAATGTCCATCCACAGATGAATGGATAAAGAAGATGTGGCACATATATACAATGGAATATTACCCAGCCATAAAAAGAAACAAAATTAAGTTATTTGTAGTGAGGTGGATGGACCTAGAGTCTGTCATACAGAGTGAAGTAAGTCAGAAAGAGAGAAACAAATACCACATGCTAATGCATATATATGAAATCTAAAAAAAAATGGTACTGATGAACCTAGTTGCAGGGCAGGAATAAAGAGGTAGACATAGAGAATGGACTTGAGGACATGGGGTGGGAGGGGAAAGCCGGGGCAAAGTGAGAGTAACATCGACATATATACACTATCTAATGTAAAATAATTGGCTGGTGGGAAGAAGCAGCATAGCACAGGGAGATCGGCTCGGTGCTTTGCGATGACCTACAGGGGTGGGATAGGGAGGGTGGGAGGGAGGCTCACGAGGGAGGGGATATGGGGACATGTGTATGCATATGGCTGATTCACTTTGTTGTGCAACATAAACTAACACACTATTGTGAAGCAATTACACTCCAATAAAGATCTATTTAAAAAAATAAAAAATAAATTAAAACTCTAATAATTCAAAAAATAAAAAACCTGAGCAAGTCATTTGATTTTTTGTCACTACAAAGATATGATAAACATATATCACTATCTTACAGAAAAATACTGAGTTTGCACACTACAAATTAAAATAAATTTATCTATACAGCTATAATTCATTTAAAAAGTTTTCTTCCAAAGCCTTCCCTAACTTATATATGCATATTTTAACTAATACTTTTCATTCTAAAAGATCTAATGAGGAGAAAATATGTCTAAGCAATTCTTTGTTCTCTTTCTTTCCTGTCTTAAAAATAAGCTATATTTACTGACATTTTAAAATGGCACGATATATTTCTAAATTTTAAAAAGGGGTACTATAATACTGTAAAACATGATACTATATTTTAAAATACAAATATGGTATACACATTACTAATATGATGTAAACATATATATTTAAATTTTTGAAAGGTATATATCAAAATGGTAACAGAAACACTCTTTTCTTATTAATATTTTTCCATTACTTTCAACATAATATATATAAAATTTATCTAACCAAGGAATGCAACTGACACAAGTCTCTTAAGATCAGCTTTCATCATGAAATCTTAGTTTAAATTTATATACAGGATATCATAACAATAGTAATTGAAATTGATTTTTTTAATGTGCTCTACTAAACGAAGGGTAGGAAATTACTCAGTTATATAACCGTTTATAGAATGGTTAAAAGATCTATGTATATAGGTATATGTCATATTCAGTTAAATCTAATCACTATCATTTATCCAACCCCTTGGGAAAGAAGGCTTCAATGATTTGTTTCCCTTCCAGAGAATAAGCACTAAGAGCCTTAGTATTTCTTAAGCTAACAGTAACATCATAATACTTATCTGCCTGATTCAGGGGATTTAATCAAACCCCCTTCATAATTAAATTTGCCTCTTTTTAAGACTTTTAGCCATGACACAGCATAGAAGCCCTAAATCCACACTCTTCACAGACAAATGATTTTCTGAATTCCACAAGGACTCTATGTTTGTTCTGTGTCACAGGACTTAGATCAGAAAAACAAATGAATTCTCTTTCCACCACAGAAGTGCGCTTGATGATCCTGGTCCACTTTGATAATCTGCCTTTACTCCTGAATAAGATAAAACCACTATAAATGCGCATCCTGTTTCATCTATCATAGTGATTTTCCAATAATCCTTGTAAAGTACATATACTTCCCTAACAACATTTTGGAATTTTGTGAGGTTTCTTTAATCAGAAGACAAAACTGACAAATATGTTTTACTTTTTATAGTTTCAGGCACTCTAATTTTATAGAGGTTAATACTACCTTATATACTTTTCTGGAATTAAAATATAGAAAATAATACTTGCCAGCATTCCATAAGATCAAAGCACTACAAAGTCATTCATTAAGTAACCCTTTAATTGTGAAAACACTAAAATAAAATGCTCATTTTAAGATTAGTAAACATTGGTGTTTTCTGAAATAGCATCATGTTAAATTAGTGATGTAACAGTAAAATATCACTAAACTTCCAAATTAAACTTGAGCATATTAATTAAATGTTTCTTACAAACAGAAAGTTATAATGATTTAGAACATATAGCCCCACATCGGGGTAAAATTGCCTCTAAAATTAATTAAACATTGTCACCTAATCATGTCAGAAATATAAACATATAATTAGATAATTTTCTCCAAAGTCTGAGACATTTAAAGTTACACTCATTCCATTATAAATGTAATATTCTAAAGTTGGTTCCTATAATTGAGCACAGTTAAATATATCTGAAACAAAACTAAGTCTCAGATTAATGGAAACTAAAACTAATACATTCAGACAGTAAATAAATTTTGATTAGCCCCTTAAGTTATAATGTACTCTTTACTAATTTAAAAATGGGGCCACTGAAAGAACAAATAAAAGTATTTTCATAGTTAACCATGAAATACTTGTAATTAAAGTATAGGATTGGAGTCATTGTTAAAGTGCATTCAAAGGAAATGATACTTCTCATAGAAAAAAGTCTTACTATTATCATCATCAATAAACATCTCTAGGTTCAGTCCTTGTTCCACCAATTACTGGCTCTGCGATCTGGGACAAGTTAAATTCTCTGTGCCTTGGTTCTCTCATCTGCAAATTATGGATAATAATATTTATCTCAAAAATTATTTTAATGATTAGGTGAGATATTATCTGCACGTTACTTAGCAGAGTCCTGAGAAAATAATAACTATTTCAAGGACAAATGCTAACAAAATTTACATAGTTCCTGAAACAACATTATACAACGGAGGTTTATAAGATTACAGAGGACCCCTACTATAGTTAATAATAAAATAAAGCACTGAGCAAATATGAGTCATAACATTATAAAATTGCATATTTATATTATATAAAGTATTTTTAGCATATGATCAATTCAATTAATCACAGAGGAAATTCTTTAAAGAAACTAAAGACTCTAACATGGCAAAAATCAATTTCAGTCATTACGTATTTTATGTGGCATAATCTAAATGAATATCATTTACAAAATTCTAAATAGTTTATACATACTTGAAAATTCTGGTTTTTCAAACTGAAATGTACATTTCAGACTAAAAATTTTTTTTTCACTGAAAGTATTTAAGATTTTATTGCATGTGTATAATGCATGGATGTTATTTCTAATTACATTTAATTTCCCTAGTCTTGTTTATTCTCCCCTTCATCATTATTACCTGTTTTTTTCTAACATCTTTATTGGAATATAATTGCTTTACAATGTTGTGTTAGTTGCTGCTCTATAACAAAGTGAATCAGCTACACGTATACATATATCCCCATATCCCCTCCCTTTTGCGTCTCCCTCCCACCCTCCCTATCCCACCCCTCTAGGTGGTCACAAAGCACCAAGCTTATCTGCCTGTGCTATGTGGCTGCTTCTCACTAGCTATCTGTTGTACATTTGGTAGTGTATATATGTCCATGCCACTCTCTCACTTCATCCCAGCTTACCCTTGCCCCTCCCCGTGTCCTCAAGTCCATTCTCTACGTCTACATCATTATTCCTGTCCTGCCCCTAGGTTCTTCAGAACCATTTTTTTTTTAGATTCCATATATATGTGTTAGCATATGGTATCTGTCTTCCTCTTTCTGACTTACTTCACTCTGTATGACGGACTCTAGGTCCATCTATCTCACTACAAATAACTTAATTTCGTTTCTTTTTATGGCTGAGTAATATTCCATTGTATATATGTGCCACATCTTCTTTATCCATTCATCTGTCGATGGACACTTAGGTTGCTTCCACATCCTGGCTATTGTAAATAGTGCTGCAATGAACATTGTGGTACATGACTCTTTTTGAATTATGGTTTTCTCGGAGTGTATGCCCAGTAGTGGGATTGCTGGGTCATATGGTAGTTCTATTTTTAGTTTATTAAGGAACCTCCATACTGTTCTCTATAGTGGCTGTATCAATTTACACTCCCACCAACAGTGCAAGAGGGTTCCCTTTCCTCCACACCCTCTCCAGCATATACTGTTGGTAGATTTTTTGATGATGGCCATTCTGACTGGTGTGAGGTGATACCTCATTGTAGTGGGGTTTTTTTTTCCTCATTGTAGTTTTGATTTGCATTTCTCTAATGATTAGTGATGTTGAGCATCCTTTCATGTGTTTGTTGGCAATCTGTATATCTTCTTTGGACAAATGTCTATTTAGGTCTTCTGCCCATTATTAGACTGGGTTTGTTGTTTTTTGGATATTGAGCTGCATGAGTTGCTTGTATATTTTGGAGATTAATCCTTTGCCAGTTGCTTCATTTGCAAACATTTTCTCCCATTCTAAGGGTTGTCTTTTCGTCTTGTTTATGGTTTCCTTTGCTGTGCAAAAGATTTTAAGTTTCATTATGTCCCATTTGTTTATTTTTGTTTTTATTTCCATTTCCCTGGGAGATGGGTCAAAAAGGATCTTGCTGTGATTTATGTCATAGAATGTTCTGCCTATGCTTTCCTCTAAGAGTTTTATAGTGTCTGGCCTTACATTTAGGTCTTTAATCCATTTAGAGTTTATTTTTGTGTATGGTCTTAGGGAGTGTTCTAATTTCATTCTTTTACATGTAGCTGTCCAGTGTTCCCAGCACCACTTATTGAAGAGGCTGTCTTTTCTCCATTGTAGATTCTTGCCTCCTTTATCAAAGATAAGGTGACCATATGTGTATGGGTTTATCTCTGGGCATTCTATCCTGTACCATTGATCTATATTTCTGTTTTTGTGCCAGTACCATACTGTCTTGATTACTGTAGCTCTGTAGTATAGTCTGAAGTCAGGGAGCCTGATTCCTCCAGCTCCGTTTTTCTTTCTCAAAATTGCTTTGGCTATTCGGGGTCTTTTGTGTTTCCATACAAATTGTGAAATTTCTTTTCTAGTTCTGTGCAAAATGCCATTGGTAGTTAGATAACGATTGCAGTGAATCGGTAGATTGCTTTGGGTCACATACTCATTTTCACAATGTTGATTCTTCCAATCCATGAACATGGTATATCTCTCCATCTGTTTGCATCATCTTTAATTTCTTTCATCAGTGCCTTCTCTTATAGTTTTCTGCATACAGGTTTTTGTCTCCTTAGGTAGGTTTATTCCTAGGTATTTTATTCTTTTTGTTGCAGTGGTAAATGGGAGTGTTTCCTTAATTCCTCTTTCAGATTTTTCGTCATTAGTGTATAGGAATGCAAGACATTTCTGTGCATTAATTTTGTATCCTGCTACTTTAACAAATTCCTTGATTAGCTCTAGTAGTTTTCTGAAGGCATCTTTAGGATTCTCTATGTATAGTATCATGTCATCCACAAACAGTGACAGCTTTACTTCTTCTTTTCTGATTTGGATTCCTGTTATTTCTTTTTCCTCTCTGATTGCTGTGGCTAGGACTTTCAAAACTGTTGAGTAATAGTGGTGAGAGTCAGCAACCTTGTCTTGTTCCTGATCTTAGTGGAAATGGTTTCAGTGTTTCACCATTGAGAATGATGTTGGCTGTGGGTTTGTCATATATGGCCTTTATTATGTTGAGGTAAGTTCCCTCTATGCCTACTTTCTGGAGGGTATTTATCATAAATGGGTGTTGAATTTTGTCGAAAGCTTTTTCTGCATCTATTGAGATTATCATATGGTTTTGCTCCTTCAATTTGTTAATATGGTGTATCACATTGATTGATTTACATATATTGAAGAATCCTTGCATTCAGGGATAAACCCCACTTGATCATGGTGTATGATCCTTTTAATGTGTTGTTGGATTCTGTTTGCTAGCATTTTGTTCAGGATTTTTGCATCTATGATATTCAACAGTGATGTTGGCCTGTAGCTTTTTTTGTGTGTGACATCTTTGTCTGGTTTTGGTATCAGGGTGATGGTGGCCTCGTAGAATGAGTTTGGGAGTGTTCCTCCCTCTGCTATATTTTAGAAGAGTTTGATAAGGATAGGTGTTAGCTCTTCTCTAAATGTTTGATAGAATTCACCTGTGAAGCCATCTAGTCCTGGGCTTTTGTTTGCTGGAAGATTTTAAATCACAGTTTCAATTTCAGTGCTTGTGATGGTCTGTTTATATTTTCTATTTCTTCCTGGTTCAGTCTCGGGAGGTTGTGCATTTCTAAGAATTTGTCCATTTCTTCCAGGTTGTCCATTTTATTGGCATATAGTTGCTTGTAGTAATCTCTCATGATCCTTTGTATTTCTGCAGTGTCAGTTGTTACTTCGCCTTTTTCATTTCTAATTCTATTGATTTGAGTCTTCTCCCTTTTTTTCTTGATGAGTCTGGCTAATGGTGTATCAATTTTGTTTATCTTCTCAAAGATCCAGCTTTTAGTTTTATTGGTCTTTGCTGTCATTTCCTTCATTTCTTTTTCATTTATTTCTGATCTGATCTTTATGATTTCTTTCCTTCTGCTAACTTTGGGGTTCTTTTGTTCTTCTTTCTCTGATTGCTTTAGGTGTAAGGTTAGTTTGTTTATTTGAGATGTTTCTTGTTTCTTGAGGTAGGATTGTATTGCTGTAAACTTCCCTCTTAGAACTGCTTTTGCTGCATCCCATAGGCTTTGGGTCATCATGTTTTCATTGTCATTTGTGTCTAGGTATTTTTTGATTTCCTCTTTGATTTCTTCAGTGGTCTCTTGGTTATTTAGTAGTGTATTGTTTAGCCTCCATGTGTCTGCATTTTTTACAGGTTTTTTCCTGTAATTGATATAGTCTCATAGCGTTGTGGTCGGAAAAGATACTTGATATGATTTCAATTTTCTTAAATTTACCAAGGTTTGATTTGTGACCCAAGATATGATCTAGCCAGGAGAATGTTCCATGAGCACTTGAGAAGAAAGTGTATTCTGTTGTTTTTGGATGGAATGTCCTATAAATATCAATTAAGTCCATCTTGTTTAATGTGTAATTTAAAGCTTGTGTTTCCTTATTTATTTTCATTTTGTATTATCTGTCCATTGCTGAAAGTGGGTTGCTGAAGTTCCCTACTATTATTGTGTTACTGTTGTTTTCCCCTTTTATGGCTGTTAGCATTTGCTTTATGTATTGAGGGGCTCCTATGTTGGGTGCATAAATATTTACAGTTGTTATATCTTCTTCTTGGATTGAGCCCCTGATCATCATGTAGTGTCCTTCCTTGTCTCTTGTAGCATACTTTATTTTAAAGTCTATTTTATCTGATATGAGTATTGGTACTCCAGCTTTCTTTTGATTTCCATTTGCATGGAATATCTTTTTCCATCCCCTCACTTTCAGTCTGTATATGTCCCTAGGTCTGAAGTGGGTCTCCTGTAGACAGCATATATATGGGTCTTGTTTTTGTATCCATTCAGCCAGTCTATGTCTTTTGGTTGGTGAATTTAATCCATTTACATTTAAGGTAATTATCCATATGTATGTTCCTGTTACCATTTTCTTAATTGTTTTGGATTTGTTTTTCTAGGTCTTTTGCTCCTCTTGTGCTTCCTGCCTAGAGAAGATCCTTTAGCATTTGTTGTAAAGCTGTTTTGGGGGTGCTGAATTCTCCTAGCTTTTGCTTGTCTGTAAAGTTTTTAATTTCTCTGTTGAATCTGAATGAGATCCTTCCTAGGTAGAGTAATCTTGGTTGTAGGTTCTTCCCTTTCATCACTTTAAACATGTCCTGCCGCTCCCTTCTGGCTTGCAGAGTTTCTGCTGAAAGATCAGCTGTTAACCTTATGGGGATTCCCTTGCGTGTTATTTGTTGTTTTTCCATTGCTGTTTTTAATATTTTTTCTTTGTATTTAATTTTTGATAGTTTGATTAATACGTGTCTTGGCATGCTTCTCCTTGGATTTATCCTGTATGGGACACTCTGTGCTTCCTGGACTTGATTGACTATTTCCTTTCCCATATTAGGGAAGTTTTCAACTATAATCTCTTCAAATATTTTCTCAGTCCCTTTCTTTTTCTCTTCTTCTTCTGGGACCCCTATCATTAGAATGTTGGTGCATTTAATGCTGTCCCAGAGGTCTCTGAGACTGTCCTCAATTCTTTTCATTCTTTTTTTTCATTCTGCTCTGCAGTAGTTATTTCCACTATTTTATCTTCCAGGTCACTTATCCGTTCTTCTGCCCAAGTTATTCTGCTATTGATTCTTTCCAGAGAATTTTAAATTTCATTTATTGTGTTGTTCATCCTTGTTTGTTTGCTCTTTAGTTCTTCTACGTCCTTGTTAAACGTTTCTTGTATTTTCTCCATTCTAGTTCCAAGATTTTGGATCATCTTTACTATCATTGCTCTAAATTCTTCTTCAGGTAGACTGCCTACTTCCTCTTCATTTGTTTGGTCTGGTGGGTTTTAACTTTGCTCCTTCATCTACTGAGTATTTCTCTGTCTTCTCATTTTGCTTAACTTACTGTGTTTGGGATCTCGTTTTCGCAGGCTGTAGGTTCATAGTTCCCGTTGTTTTTGGTGTCTGCCCCCAGTGGGTAAGGTTGGTTCAGTGGGTTGTGTAGGCTTTCTGGTGGAGTGGACTGGTGCCTTTGCACTGATGGATGAGGCTGGATCTTGTCTTTCTGGTGGGCAGAACCACGTCTGGTGGTGTGTTTTGGGGTGTCTGTGAACTTAGTATGATTTTAGGCAGCCTCTCTGCTAATGGGTGGGGTTGTGTTCCTGTCTTGCTAGTTGTTTGGCATGGGGTGTCCAGCACTGGAGCTTGCTGGTCTTTGAGTGGAGTCGGGTCTTATCGTTGTGATGGCGATCTCTGGGAGAGCTCTCGCCAATTGATATTATGTGGGGCCGGAAGGTCTCTGGTGGTCCAATGTCCTGAAGTAGGCTCTCCCACCTCAGAGGCTCAGGCCTGACACCCGGCTGGAGCACCAAGACCCTGTCAGCCACACAGGAAAGGTGTTGTGTGCAGTGCCAACTCTCTGGTTCCATGGAGTCAGACTAAAATTTAACTTCATTTAAGGATGGGGTGCCAAGAGATCAAACGCCAACCGCAACTAAACAAAGTCAAATCAGAGGGGAAAGAGATTTGACTTGTACATCACCGAGAAGTGGTTTCAGCATGTGAATGTCCATTGTAGATTTATGAGGCCTTTCTATGGTGTTGTACAACAAAAAGCTTAAAAAGTAAAACCTTTTTAGACTTAAACTTTAGTGAAAAGGAAATGGAGATCATAGGGATATTAGATTAAGATGAAAAGTCAAGGCACCCAAAGGAAAATTCCTTGTAAGTAGTGCTTCTTCACAGAAAACAAGACAAACAAATAGCGGTCCAGGGCAGGGGACAAAGGAGAAATTAAAAACAAAGTACTCAAACACCCTCTAACTATAAAGGACTTTAACACTGCAACAAAACCAGAGAAAGACAGAAACCCAGAAAAATCATATACATTGATATTTAGGCTACCAGGAAAAATATTATTTCAAACATTTTCTTAAAAGACAGTTTTGTAGGCCTATTGATTCCTCTTGCACATTTCAAGGTAAAGTAGTTACTCTGTAGTCGACTCAATAATGTAACAAAAATCTCTCAGGGATCTGGATTTAACAAGAACCCTCTATTTTTGAAAGAAAATCTAAAGACAAGTTAACAGCTCAAACTAACTGGAATAAATAGTATGCAAGTACATGTGCTTAGCATGCAATCTGCTTATGCAATAATCCCATTTTTCTTCCAAAGCATAAGTCAATAAATCTTTCCTACTGAACTATAAATTCCAAGGTCATGGACAAAGATGTTTATTAGTATAATTACAATGTAGAAATAATACCATTAAGCCTCCAGTTCCAGATTTCATAAATTAATAGAAATAGAAGATTAAGAAAGTGTCAAGTGTGGTTTAATTCTTAGACACTACAAATATTCCTAGTGTAGCACCTTTCTTTTACATGATCTAACTTCTGGTTTCATTTTCATTTGATCTTTGAAGTGGATAACGTTTTTTAAAAGTACTTACAAATACAGTTCTGTGATCGTAAAAATTAAGATATGGCCTTAAGCAAAGATGGGGGAGAGAGCCAAAATTGGTAAATCGTTCAAAGGAACTCATTTATAATATGATGAATCACTCAACTTTAAAAAATTCTTCAACAGGATCTCCATGTTGAATTTCTAAATACTTAAGATTCTACACAGTTCTTAAACAGTGTTTGCAATCTATCTTTATAGAACTGCAAAAATGCACAATACTCATAGATTCTTGATTGCTCTTTAATATCCAATGGCTTCACTTTCTACTCCCAGTAATAAGCAGAAAATCAGTATTTCAGAGAAACAAGTTACTGACATTATGGTCAAAGACTGGGTGCATGGTTCCATGTGAGAAAGAGAATAGCATTAAAGGAGAAAACCTCAATCTCAATGTCTGTACTTCCTATTATTACAGACTTTATTATCTTTAGAATTGATTGGAAAGGTTTGGTAGTTGTTTGGGGGTTAGTTTTGTTTGGGGGAAATCTCTTTTTATATATGCTTTCTGTCTAATAAAGCAGCAAACAGTATTACGGAACTTAGAAAATAAATAGCCCTGCTTTCTTCTGTCACTGGAACAATATATGAATTATATTACTAAAGAGGTTGTTTATGTACCCTCTGTTTATAGCATATGTGAAACAGCTAGAGCTAAAGTAAATCTCAACAGGTTATCCAGATCTGGTAAATCCTTCATGTCTTACTTCTTAGAACTTTTTACCACCATAGAAACAGCAACAAAAACACTTTCTCGTAAGGATATTTAGTTTAAACTAGATATTCACTTAATGCCTTAGTCAGTTATGAAAGAATAAAAACTATTCCAAACAGCATTCCAACAAGGAATTATCTGGGTACTACCAGTTGTATCACTGCTTGAGGACCAATAACCTAGTCAAATCTCATCAAGTCTATAGGACACCAACTTCTCTACCAAAGACGACAGATAAGCTTATTATCCTTAACAATCTCCACAGACTTCCCCAATCTCACTCATTCAGTAGTAAGCTTCTTTTCTTATTTGCTACCATTATGACACATAGCTCTTACATAGAGTTTTAACATAGTTCTTATATATACTTTACATATAGTTTTAACATATATAACATCAATCTCTCGTATAGCTAGCTTTGCAGAGTCCTCTCAGTAGAGAGAAAACACACAGTAAGCAGATTTATAGCTATTTAAGTTTTAGATGATTTAGACCTTAAAATTAGTAACTAACTTTCATGGTACCCTATTTACCCAATCGCACATCTTCAGATCTTTCACCTCTCTCTTCTTAACTTTCTTCTCATTCTCCCTCATCTTTATATATTCCAGAATCATGGCCTTCAATTCAGACATACCTACGTGGTCCTCATTTCTTTAAACTTCACTTTATCATAATCTTCCTTCAGGTTATCATGTAACATCTTTTCTTTTTGTCATTGTTAATTCCCCAAAAGTAAAACCTACATCTACTACTTTCATTTCCCATCCACACACCGGATGTAATAACAGTAGGAATTTTAAAGCCAACAAATCTAAATACAAATTCCTACGTTAATACTTACTTTTTGAGGAACTTTGGTCAAATTACTAACATCTCTGAGTTTTAGTTCCCTAATCTGTAAGCAGGAAATTATGCTGCCTGTAACATGGGTTGCTGTAAGGATTGAACGTGATAATATATTCAAAGTGTCTAGCAGTTATCACTCAATAAACAAACTAAAGTCTTTCTATTCTTTGCCATGTGAAATCTGGCCTCTGGTTCCACCATTGTCCTAGCCGAGGCAGTACTCAATGTGTCAGAGTCCAGTTCCCAGCCTCTTCTATATGCCAATCAAGAAGGAGAGAGCTCAGTTATGAACTAAGGATACACACACCCTGGTGATTGTTTTTTCAAATAAACAGAAGCTAATTTTCTGACCTGTTTTTAGAAAAGAGTGAAATAATTTTACAGAGAAAAATGGTTTTAATGAAAACCTCAACTACCCTCTGACAACCTACGGCTTTTACAAATAGTATCATTCGGGCTTCTGTAGTACCCTCTATCTCTGTGCTGGCCCTCCTTATTCTGTATTACACTTACATGTACACTTACCTTTCCTCTCCCAGTAAACTGAGATGTTCCTGGGGACAGGAACAGCTATTCATTGAATAAATTTTTCCTTTGAAAAGTATCTTCTCTTAAAGAGTTTCTATATATAAATCTAAGCCTATGCAGAAATATTTTAAACAAAATTTTCAAAATTGATTCAAACTTACTACATAATATTTCTGGGCATTTGACACCATTGGAAATGCTTTCAATGAAATTCTTCACATATGACTTTTCTAGGTCCTGTTTTTCTATACCTCCTCTTCTTATTGTCTTCTAAATTTAGATCTTTCCTACATTTGTCTGCTCTTTCAAATATTCAAGATATTTAATCTACTCCTTACATCTTTAACAACACTTTACTACAACCGCCAATTATATATTTCCTCACTTAAATTTACGATCATCTCAAATTAAATAAAACCAAAACTTGAAATCAATCTTTCTTGCATTCCCCAAACTGATCCCTCACCCTATCTCTTTATGTTAGAAATACTATTAATCTTACAAAGTAAAATATTAATTCATCTTTTATTCCTCTCAATTCTATAGCCCCTATATTCACTCTGTTATGAAGTTCTACTATTAAAGACTTCTAAGAAAGAAAGGTCCTCATCTCAGATTTTTTTAAATGGTTAATAAGAAATAACAAAGTTAATCCTTTTCCCTCATTCTGGCCCAGAGGAAAGCACATCATGTATGGAGAATTCTAACTTTAATTGGTTAGGCATAGCTTAGAAGCAGAAAAGCTTATTCAGCTACAACAAACTAGAGGTTCAAGGATCACAAGATTTTTAAACCCAAGTGGCCTATTCAATGTACAAGAAACAAAACTTAGGACACTCTCACCCACCTAGCTTAAACAGATTAAAAACATATACACAAAATTAGGAATAAGAAAGAGGTGATAATATCAGACACGTGTTAACTTTTAATGATTATCAGGAAAGACATGGCATACTCCTAGGTATATACGAACACATTTTCAAAGTTGGATGAAATGCAAGATTTCTATAGAAATACATAGTCAGGCAACTGATTTAAGAAGGCCCAAAGTCCAGTTCAAAATGATATTTCTTCTCCCTACAAAAACTCCATTTTAGGAAGAAGTATCAACAAACAACAACAAAAATAAAGAGAGAAGGGCTATCAACAGAAGAAATTTTTCAGAAAATATATATGAAAAGCAAAAACAGCTGACAAATGAAGTGCAGCAGAGGAAGCTTCAGCCTTCAGCCTTCAGCCTAGAGTCCATGTGGAAGACGTGTACAGAAAAGAGGCGTGGTGGTGCTCTACAGCCTAGAAGAGCTCAAGACGTGAAAACACAAGGAACAATACAAGGCAGGAATAAGTCCAGGGCCAGAGGACAGAAATTATTTGAAAGACTACACTCAGAATGACCAACCACACCCACATGCCCCTCCCCCAACCAGGCAGAACCCACTGTAAACAGACATTTACCTGCAAGGAAAAAAAAGAAATGTATTCCATAAAACAAACTAAAACCAAACAAAAATTGGATGAGTTCTCTAAGAGAGAAACAGGCAGCTGGGTATGGGTGACAGTGCCATAGAACAAAGACCAGTACTGACATTTGGGGGTCACCCAGCCTAACAGCCAGCTCACAGCCCCTTCTAAAGGAAAGCCAACCAGCCACCAAGACTTGTCTCTGTACAAAGAGCACCTGATTAGCTTTTCTTTTTCTTCATTTGTAAGTGTGAATGACCAAATAAATCTTTACCATAAATCTGAGGAAAGCCTAGGTTCCAGTTACCAGGGCTACATAACAAATTACTCCATAATGTAGTGGTGTAAAACAACTATTTATTAGGCTCATGCATTCTGCGATCAGGAAATAAAATAGGGCACAGCAGGGACTGCTCGTCTCTGCTCCCTGATAAATGGGGTCTCAGCAGAAGGCTGGAGTGTGAAATCATCTGAAGGCTCATTCACACATGTCTGGCAGTTGATGCTGGCTTGGCTGGGGCCATTAGCTGAAAACAGCCCTATGTAGCTCACCACGTGACCTGGGTCTCCTCAGAGAATGATGGCCAGATTCCAACGGAGAACACTGAGAGAGAGTCCAGAGAAAGACGAGAGTGAGAGCAAGAGAATGAACGGGCCAAAGCCATGCTGCCTCCTATGACCTGGCCCTACAAGTCCTGCAGTGTCACTTTGTCCTTGTTCTACTCATAGGGGCAGTCAAAAGGCCTATCCAATTTCAGAGAGAGGGAAATAGACCTCACTTCTTGATATGAGAGTAGCAAGGTTCTGGAAGCATTTGTGGGACCAGAAATATTGCTGTGACCATTTGGCAAAATGCAATCTTCCACACCTTCAACGTGAAAGAAAGGGAGCAACAGAAACAAACAGAAAAAAAATATATATATATAGACCTCAGGAGAATGAGAACTTAAATAATTGTTTATTGTCTATTAAAACTCACAATAAAAAACCCCAATTTAAGAAGATACAGAAACTATCTTTTTAAAAGGATGTTATGGGGCTTCCCTGGTGGCACAGTGGTTGAGAGTCTGCCTGCCAATGCAGGGGACACGGGTTCGAGCCCTGGTCTGGGAAGATCCCACATGCCGCGGAGCAACTAGGCCCGTGAGCCACAATTACTGAGCCTGCACGTCTGGAGCCTGTGCTCCGCAACAAGAGAGGCCGCGATAGGGAGAGGCCCGCGCACCGCGATGAAGAGTGGTCCCCACTTGCCGCAATTAGAGAAAGCCCTCGCACAGAAACGAAGACCCAACACAGCCATAAATAAATAAGTAAATAAATAAAAATTAAAAAAAAAAGGATGTTATGAAAAGAGAACCAGAGAATTAAAAGCAATTCTTAGAAATTAAAAATATGATACCAATATAAAATGTTTAAATAGAAAAATTAAGAGAAATTTATAGACTTTACCAGAATCTAAAATGCAAAGACAGAAAATAGAAGAGAAATTATAAGAACCACAGAGATCAAGACAGGATTTTTGACTTCTGACAGACTAATAAGTGTTCCAGAAAGAGAAAAGAGGAAAAAAAACAGGAGGAAATGAGAATGAATTCTGAAGTGTCTATCGAGTATTATTGCACAAGGTAGAAATGTTAATCCTCCGAGGCTTACCATCTACCTCATTTTGGTACTCTCCTACCACCGGTACTGAACTGAACTTCAAATAGTCTAAATTATAAGCACTCAGTTGAAGAAAAGCATTTGAAAGCTAAATAGCTGCAGATTAAGACACTTCTAGAATTATTCCAATTTCCATTTCTAGCTACCTTAACCATTTTCTTTTTTAAAAAAATCTCTCATAGAGAGAAAATAAAATTCCCCAAACTCTGAAAGAAAATGCTGTATTGGAAATAGAATAAGCTATGAAGTTAGGCAGATCCTGAGTTCAAATTTTGACTCCAAAATCTACAAATATGTGACTCTGGGAAAATTTATTAATAACTCAGATCCTTAATTCATTATATATTCATAATTTATTATGTTATTTTATGTTAACTTTCCAGGTAATTGCAAGGATTACAGAAAATGTGTATAAAGCATCTAATCCATAGGAGTTATATTTTTAGCATGACTCAAAATCCTCATGAGAATCCACAGGTGTGAGAACCACATTCCCACTTTGCCTACATCAAAGAAACATTCTCTGAGCTAATGCTAGGATGACTGATCCCCCCATTGCCTGGTCTCATCTACTCCTTGTCTGTACCTCCAGTTACCAATTATGGGATTGATGTTTTTAAGGCAGAAGCCTGTAGCAATATGAATTCTGCAAACGTGAGGCAGATCAATAGGTTTTATTTCTAACACTGTGAACTAGAAAAGTATTCTCATCTGAGATTCAGTCATAGATGGAAGAAGAAAAGCTGGGGTGATTCTGTTTCCTGCTTCCATGCCATGAGAGGAGAAACTTGAGAGAGTTAGACAAAAAAAGAGAAAAAGTAAATTCCTCCAACTTTTCTCTAAGTATAGTAAATGGATTACCACCATCCAAGTCTGAGAACCCAGGAGGAAAGGAAACATTTCAACAGCAGACTGGCCTAAAGTCTCAAAGCCATGCATGTAATGACTATCTCGTAATAGTACTGTGAGCTATGATGGGACTCAGACAATGATTTGGCCACTAGAGGCTGTCAGAGTAAATTAGAATTCACCATTCCAGTCAAGGTGTGATGATGAGTCTAGGGATAAATAGTAAAGAATTAGTAAGAAAGATATCTAATTGCACACAGATATTCGTTCCTTAAAAGAGTTTATACAATAGAAATCAGCCAGCTCCCTTCATGAATTTTCTCTGTTCAGCAATTTTAATAAAAAATTTTTCTTAATTGCAAAGAAGGAAAATCTGTGAAATCTGGATCTTACTAAAGCACAGGCTTTGTAAATTCAGACCGTAACTGAATCAAAGCACTTGCCACCACCCGGGGGCAGCATACCATCAACTGTTGGAAGCGACCAAAGGGCACAGAGCCAACAGAAGACTTAACATGCAAATGACAAAGACCACACCCAAAACATGTCATAGAATATTCTAACAATATGATTCCTAAATATATTCAGATATACATACATGTATAGTTTATATATTTACATAGACAATATATAAGTAGAAATATATAATTATATATAAAATTATATTGTTATAAATTGTATTTTATGTCTGTATAATATATATAATTTATATACAATGAAATATATGACTATATAATTAGTATATATAATGTAATTTACACATACATGAAATAAATGTAATTTATTTTTATAAAGTATATAATTGTATAGTATGTCTATGTATATACATATAACTGAGTACATGTATATATGCATGTATATAGGTATAATATATATGAATATTATTGAAAATGGAAAAGTCAATGTTATTTTTTATCTACTAAAATGGGAATTTTGAAAATAAATTGTACAATTTCTTCTTGTAAAGCTCAAGAAAGAATTTTCTCTCCCATGTAGCTTAATTCAGAATATTATTAAAAGGCTTGATAAGGGTAAATCAGATTCATTACTATTGAGTTTTCCTTAAGTGGGCAACATATGACAGGTGATAGGAATATGCATATTTTCAAGTGTAGAAGTAATAATATCTGTTCTAAAACTAACCTAAGAATGAATTTGTGAAAAGGCAAATATTTTTTTACTCTGTCATGGAAATATTCTTATAATACACAAAGAAAACATAGCACTTATCAACTTTCCCTTTAAATAGGTGTGAAGCATTTTATTTTTCTTAAATATATGAAAATTTCCTGCTGTGACAAATTAATATTACAATTTTTCAACAGTAACAGTCTTTAAACCTATTAAGGTCCCAAAGAGAAGCCTTTCATGCAATATTAACAAATGTATTTTCCTTTACATAAAGCAACTTCATCATATATATTCCCAAGTCCTCTGCAGATATTTTTGTTTCTTCATATATAAAATATAAACAATAATACTTATTTCTAACATGTTGTAACTGTTAAAATAATATGAAGTGCCTTACAATGTGTCTAACTGAAGTATATGCTCAGAAATGTTAGTTCTTCCTCTTTTCTTAAACTACACTACAAATAGCAAACTAACTTTACATAAAATTATGTGAATAAAAAACATCTGTGTGGGGGGAAATTCGTTGTTCCTTTTTATGCCCGGTGCAAAATAAAACAGTATACCTTTCCTTATCTGCCAAACCGGCAAAGCTTCCTAGTTTTGATTTGTTGTTACTAGTGTTTTCTGGATAATACGTAATGATACCCAAAGCTGATGAGAATGGGGTCAAGCAGGTGCTCTTATACTCCCCCTTCACATGTATACAACTGATGTATACACAGGTTCTGAAAAAATATTCACAGCTTTAAAGACATACACACCTTCCCAGGAAGTCTGGGACTTCCCTGCTGGGCCAGTGGTAGAGTATGCCTTCCAATGCAGGGGACACATGCTCGATCCCTGGTCAGGGTACTAAGATCCCACATGCCGCCGGGCAACTAAACCCGCAGGCCACAACTACTGAGCTCATGCGCCTCAACTAGAGAGCCCACGTGCTGCAAACTACAGAGCCTATGCGCTCTGGAGCCCACACCACAACTAGAGAAGAGCAAACCCACATGCCACAACTAGAGAGAAGCCCATGTGCCTCAACGAAGACCAAATGCAGCCAAATAAATAAATAAATAAATATTTTTTTAAAAAGACATACACACCACTTTAAAGTATCTATATCTTTTGACCCAATAAATCTACTTCTTGAGCTCTACCTTGAGAATATAATCAGCTCTATGATCAAAGACTTAAGTGTAAGATGTTCATCTTAATTTTTAATAGTGAAAAATGGACACAATCTGAATATCCAACAACAGGAAAATAGTTAAATACATTTCAGCACATTCATGTGATGGAATATTATATGGCTCATTAAAATAATGTTTTAGGAAATTCCCTGGTGGTCCAGTGGTTAGGTCTCCGTGCTTCCACAGCAGGGGCATGGGTTCGATCCCTGGTCAGGGAACTAAGATCCCACGTGCCGCATGGCGCGGCCAAAAAAAAAAAAAAAAAGCCATTTTATTTTTAAAAATAACGTTTTAAAATCATCATAAATGTCAGTCCCATTCACCCAGTTGCTGAAGTTCGTCCTTGATTCACCTCTTTCATACTTCACATCTAAGTCATTAGAAATTCTGTAAGTTTTACTTTCAAAATGCAAATAAGTCCAGAATCTCACCACTCTTTACTCCTACCAACCCCTTCTAAACCACCATCATCTCTGGTCTAGATTATACTGTTAGTCTCTAACTGGTCTCTCTGTTTCCACTTTTGCCTGACTACAATCTATATTCCAATACCTGCTTGTATGATGTAAGTGTAAACACTGTCACTCTGCCCCCAAAAACAAAATATAAAACTGTATGTACAGCATACTTCCAGTTTTATTTGCCAAAATATTCTTAATGGTTATACATGGTTGATGACGAGATTACATACAAATTATCTTTGTTTCTTCTGTGTTTTTAAAGTTTTTCTTTCTGAGAACATGTTTAATCAGAAAAAGTAAACTAAGATAACGTTTATAAAAAAATTTTATACAAAGTTGAACTGTATGATTCAAAATATTTTAAGTAATATTTAAAATATAATCTAACCAAAGGTTAGCACTCGATTAAGAAACATAACCCTAATCTCAAATTATAATTCACTGAGGACAAATTTAAACATGGAAAAAAGTATCTTAAAATTACATATGAGTACTCGTACTTTGAAAAAAGGAAAATGTCATAATAAATTTAAAAGAAATGTATTTTTTACATATTTTTCTGTTGTGTTCAGTCTTACAAAAATGGAAAAACTTTTTGTAAATCTTCTAGCTTCTAGCTTGAATCTTCTCTGTTAAATTATTATTTTTTAAAAAATTATCTGAGAGCTGTTGTTTTCTTAGTTCTTTTTTCTCTGACCTTGAAATCTAATTGACTACCCTATAGGTCTCAATGGTATAAGTCGTTAGGACGATAAAAAAATATGGGATTAATGTAAAAAATAAGACTTTTAAATTAAGTAATGATGTTAATAATCCTACTTTATGAAAATGGGTAATATGATAGATGTTAATTATTATTATAATCAGGATTCATCAACTAAAAAATGTTTAAATTTTTAAAAGTAAATGAATTTGAGGGCTCTTTTGTTTAAAAGATTACTAGAGAAAGTATGGTTATTTATTCAAAATATGACTGCATTGCAACATTCACATTCTATAACCTCAGAGTATGGCAAATAATGTTATTAATAATATAGGACTTCCCTGGTGGTGCAGTGGTTAAGAATTCGCCTGCCAATGCAGGGGACATGGGTTCGAGCCCTGGTCCGGGAAGATCCCACATGCCACAGAGCAACTAAGCCCATGAGCCACAACTACTGAGCCTGCACTCTAGAGCCCGCGAGCCACAACTACTGAGCCCGCACGCCTAGAGCCCATGCTCCACAACAAGAGAAGCCACCGCAATGAGAAGCCTGCGCACTGCAATGAAGAGTAGCCGCCACTCGCCGCAACAAGAGAAAGCCCGTGCACAGCAACAAAGACCCAACGCAGCCAAAAATAAATAAATAAGTTAATTAATTAATTAATTTTTAAAAAACTGCTGTACATTCATACCCCTGAAAAATTAAGACTTCTCAATAAACTGGTTATACATGCATTTAAAAAAATTAATAATAATAATAATAATATAAAGGTTAGGATACTCAAATAAAAAGAAGGTAAATATTCACAAAATGTGGACTTTGCCACAATTACTCCAACTCCAAAATATCTCTGCAAATTATTCCATGTGAAGTCTGAAAAACATACTTTTTTCTTCTTACTTCTTTCTTATCCATAGTGTAAGCATAATTAAGTTTTGAGAATGGAAAATAATAAAGTACAGAGTTCATTTTCTATTAAAATAGAGACATGAGCAAGAAAAAGCCAAAGCAGTTGCAAGAAGGTGAGGGATGACAGGGAGCAAGGAAGAGGCACAAGCCCTAAGACCCTGTGAGGCTGATACAGCTCTGGGAGAGGAAAGACAGGATAGCAGAAGTTAGCAGAGGACAGAAAACGACAACCAACAAGACCTTATGATCAAGGACTTGGGTCAGAGTTAGACAAAAGAACTAGCATTTGGGAGACTTGTTGTGAATAAAACTTTATTTTTCTCCTGTAAGTCATTCTCTCTCAACCAATGTCTAGCATTTTGCATGGACAAAATTACAAGATTGTGACAGTTCCAGAGAACTTAAGATTTTGTAAAACAGTTTCAGAAGTTCTCATCCACTGTCATTTCAATGCTATCACCAATCATTAGGATGTAGGAAATTTTTTTCAATTAAATTCAACATATTCTCCACAAAGGTAAGTATTGTGCTTTCCACAATAAAGGCTCAAATATATGTATCAATTAATTAGATTATCAGAATTTTTTTTTTTAAAGAAAGTACTTGAACTGTGTTTTTTAATTTTTTTAATTTATTTTTATTTATTTATTTTTGGCTGTGTTGGGTCTTTGTTTCTGCGCGAGGGCTTTCTCCAGTTGCGGCAAGCGGGGGCCACTCTTCATTGCGGTGCGTGGGCCTCTCACTATCGTGGCCTCTCTTCTTGTGGAGCACAGGCTCCAGATGCACAGGCTCAGTAGTTGTGGCTCACGGGCCCAGTTGCTCTGCGGCATGTGGGATCTTCCCAGACCAGGGCTCGAACCCGTGTCCCCTGCACTAGCAGGCAGATTCTCAACCACTGCGCCACCAGGGAAGCCCAGAATTTATTTTTTAAGAAAGATAAATCAGGAGGTGATTTTTTAAACGCTACAGGAAGATTATTTGCTTTATTAAATAATCCTATAAATATAAAAATATATTAAATTTCTCTATAAATAATAAACACATCTAGTGTTTCCAATGTAATTGAAAGTTATAAGAATTTAATAGATAGCTAACTTTTCCCAAGAAAAATTAAGGAACAACGATAGCTATAGCTTTGTTCTAATCCTAAGTGAATCAGTCATTTTTAATGTCAAACTTACTAGAGAGAGAGCAAAATTTAAAAATCTCTTTTCATATAAGCAATGTCGGCTCAGAAAAGTAATTATATCATTCTGTTTCTGTATCCTTCACCTTGCTTGCTATCAGTTCATAAATTACTATCATTTCCTAAATTTTTATTTATAGGAGTCTAATTCACTCCTATACCCCATCAGTATATTATCTATGAGCCTATGGTCTATTTTGCTTTTAACATATTATGCAAACATCAACTATACACTCAGTCAAAGAAATGCATCATCAAATTACAATTTGTAGGCCAACTAGGAGAAACCAATTCACTATGGGGCCATGGAATGGATTTTCAGAAGATGAGTCTAGTCCCAGGTTGGTACCAGCTACATGTATCAAAATTATTTGGGGAGATAAATGGGCTATTTCAGATGCTTTGTTTTTCAATAGTTCTCTGTAACTGATAGAATTGATTAACACTAGGAAAATTATCCCTTCCCAAAGGAATACCTCAAGTGCCAAAAGGAATACCACAAATGTCAATACCGTGGCATTCCCAAGGCCTTCCATTCATTGAAACTGCAAATCACATGTCCCTCCTCTAAAATTTAATTATCCTGACTAATTATTCCACTGTGTACGCAAGTGCTAACAGTAACTCTATTATTTGACTAAATTCAATAAAAAGTTATTGAGTTTCGGGTATGCACCAGAACTAGATCTACCTTGGCCCTGTCAGGAATTCTGTCTCCTTACTCAAACCTATAATACCTTAAAAAATGACACAAATCTAATGCCCATCAGTAGACAAATAACTAAATAAATGATGACTTATTTACAGTATGGAATTCTGAGTATCAATTAAAATGATAAATGAATAGACCATTTAAGGCTTACTGTTTAAGACTTAAAGAGTATAAGGCTATTTTAGTCCAGATTTGTGATTTCTTGGCAACACAAAAGTTGGTAGGCTTTTAATTTGTTTGATTCCAGTCAGTGCCATGTGCCAATAAATACAAGATTCTTTCTTGGAGATTATCCTCACTACTGGTTTTCCTGTTTCCACATAGCCATTTGTGCACACAGGTATAGTGTGTATACTTGAACTTAATGGTGGTTATCTTGAGGCCACCTAAGATAGCAGGTTAGAATAAGAAAGCCATACCCCTAATTTGTTCTTTGCCATGAGACTGAGTCATAATCAGCTCCTTCTAGGCCCCAGATTTCTAGACTCACTCTCTCTTCCCTTTTATTTATGCTCATAAGACAACTAATTCTTTCCTGAGTTCCTTTCTTTCTTGGAATAGCTTGTTCAAAGCAGAATGTCAAAGCCAACACATATCATTAATTCTTTCGAACCAGTTCCCCTAGAACTATAGGGGAAGTTTTCTTCCTAAATTATCACACGTACAGTTTTATCAAATGTTGCCACAGCTTAATATGAATTTCTACCTTTACACCTCTGATATCAATTTCCTCACCACAAACCGCCTGATCTCTATGCCAGTGCCTCATACTTTTAGGTATTGTCACAGCAGCAACCCATTTTACGGTACACATTTCTGTATTAGCTCCTGCAAGTATTTTATCCACAGGTTCACTCTCTCATTAAAGTAACACTTTATTTCAGTCTTTCACCTACTCCATTAATATAGAGTGTCTACCATTAAATAGAAGCTGAGTTCTATTAAACATAAAAATATGAAAGGCAGGATCCCAGATAAAATGCTTAGTTTAAGTAGTTACTAAATTTAAACACAAGCTTACCTGAAGTCAAGAAAAAAATATATTAGATACGTAGCTTTTGTTGTTTTACAAACTACCCGTATTAAATAAAGAAATGTTGCCTAACAAAACTGCCTCAGAAGTATAGTAGCACTAAAGGTACTATCAACCAGGTCAACAATATAAAATATCTCAGGAACAGATTAGGGGAATGAGGAAAAAATAAAAATAAACAAATCTTTAACTTGTTCTACTTTTTTCCATACCACGTTTCCATATTCATTTGTCTACAGTCCCAACAATAGAGAGGTGTGCTATATCTAACTAATTATAGTTCCTGCTTTCAAGGTACGTCCCCTTCACTGACATAAGAGTTCTTAGAGAACTTTATAACTATTAAACTAGTTCTATTCATTCAAGATCAGCAATAGGAAGAGCTTGTCTCTCCTAAGCCCTTTCGCTCTAAAAGGTTTCTGCCTAATGGAAAGAATATTACAGTTAAGTTTTGATTTCCATGCCTAATGGGTCTGCTAAAGGCCTAGATGCACCTGTCCTCTACACCAGCACTGTCCAATAGAACTTTCTGTGATGACAGGTATTTTCTATATCTGTGCTGCTAATATGGCAGTCACTAGCCACATGAGGCTACTGCACACTTGAAATGTAGATAGGGTGACTGAGGAACTGAATTTTTACTTTTAATTAATTTAAATAGCCACATGTGGCTAGTGGCTACCATGTTAGTGTAGCTCCAGACGCTAGACTCAATTACATATATTGGAAATACTACTCACTAAAAATACGCTTATTCTGATTCTCAGCTACATGTAACTGGTTCATAGCTTTTGTCTCACTCCAATACCTACTCCATCAATCTGGGTAACCTGAAAGATAATATGGGCAACACATCTAAAAATATGACCTCTCCATTTCCTTGGCCTCTTCATGGCCTCTACTTAATCCCATTCCATACTCAAACTCTGAACCTTATTATCCCATAACTTGTTCTTCATCCAAAAGCACTGATTCAGGTAGCCTGCTCTCTGATATCAAACAAATATCCTTTCATATTTACTGTTTAACCATAATGATCAGTCTCAAAGCGGCCCCCCAATTATATTTCTACTGGCACATTGGTCATATTTCTATGGTTGACTTGGTCTCCCTACCCTCTACAATGACTATTTCAAATCTACTCTACTCTCCAACTGCCTTCCTCCTCCAAATTCCCTCCTTATTCAAAGCATATGAGTTTGCCTCCTTCACAAAGAAAGAAGACGCATCAGTGAGGAAGTTTACTAATAACTGCCCTCATCTAACCCTCTCTTTTTCTACATATATAATAAGGAGGTGTCCCCCCTATCTAAAGCCAACCCTCCACTTGTACTCTGGCTCTTATCTTTCCCAGGTCTTCTCAAGAACTTTACACCAGTGGTTCTCAGAGTGTGGTTACCCATAAGGTAAAGTATTGAATACTTCCCAAAAATAAAGACATGTACTACACAAAATGCTAAAGGAAGTTCTTGAAGCAGTAGGAAAATGATACTAGATGAAAATATAAGTCATAAAAAGGAAATATGGTTCAAATATGGTAAATGTGTGGGCATTGATGAAGACAATTGTTTGCTTATTTTAATTTCTTTAAAAATCTACTATTTAGGGACTTCCCTGGTGGCACAGTGATTAAGAATCCGCCTGCTGATGCAGCAGACATGGATTCGAGCCCTGGTCCAGGAAGATCCCACATGCCACGGAGCAACTAAGCCCGTGCGCCACAACTACTGAGCCTGTGCTCTAGAGCCCACGAGCCACAACTACTGAGCCTGCGAGCCACAACTACTGAGCCCACATGTCACAACTACTGAAGCTCACATGCCTAGAGCCTGTGCTCCACAACAAGAGAAGCCATCACAATGAGAAGCCCGCACACCGCAACGAAGAGTAGCCCCCGCTCGCCACAACTAGAGAAAGCCCGTGCGCAGCAACGAAGACCCAAAGCAGCCCAAAATAAATTAATTAATTAATTTTTTAAAAAATCTACTATTTAAAGCAAAAATAATAACAATGAATTGAGAGATTTATAACATATATAAAAGTAAAATCTATGACAACAACAATGAAGAGAAAAGGAGAGGATGAATGAAAGTATAATGCTGTAAGATTCTTATGTTATACATAAAGCGGTATAATATCATTTGAAGATAGACTGTGCTAGGTGAAGGAAGCATATTATAAACACTAGAGCAACACCTAAAAAATAAAACGAAGAGGAATACCTAATTAGCCAATAGCAGAGTTTTTTTTTTTTTAAACTCTATTTTTTTTTAAATACTCTATTGAGTATTCTGAAAAATACTCAATACCTCTAAAGGGCTAGGTAGTAAATATTTTAGGCATTGCAGGCCATATGGTCTCTGTTGCAACTCTAAGACTGTAAGACAAAAGCAGCTATAGACAATATGTAAATAAATGGGCATGGCAGCATTCCAATAAAACTTTATATACAGATGGTGGGCTAGATTTGACCTTGGGTGATACTTTGCTGATCTCTGACCTAATAAATTTACCCCTTAATAGCTAGAAAAAGAAGAGAAAAACTAACCCAAAGTGTAGAGAAGAATGGAAATAATAAAAATAAGAACAGAAACAAGTATCATAGAAAACAAACAATAGTGTAAGTTAACAAAGCGAAAATGTGTTCTTTGAAATGAACAACGAAACTGATAAACCCTTAACTAGAGAAAAAAAAGAGAGAAAGATCACAAATTACCGGTTTAGAAATAAATGAGGGATTACCACAACAGATCCTACAAACATTAAAAGGATAATAATGAGGGAATTCCCTGGCAGTCCAGTGGTTAGGACTGTGTGCTTTCACTGCTGAGGGTGCAGGTTCAATCCCTGGTTGGGGAACTAAGATCCCACAAGCTGTGCAGCATGGCCAAAAAAAAAAAAAGAAAAAAAAAGGGTAAGAATGAAGTATTATAAGCAACTTTATACCAATAAATTTGATGTCTTACACAAAATTGACAAGCTTATTCTAAAATTTGTATGGAAATTCAATGGACTTAAACTGCCAAAACAATTTTTGAAAAAAAAAAAAAAAGTGGAAAATTTACAGCACCTCAAAGATATGAACTATAAGACTTCCCATAAAGGCACAGTAAATAAAACAATATAGAATTAGCATAAAGACAGACATACAGATGCCTGAAACAGAAATAAAGTCCAAAAGTAAATAAGTAAACACACACAGTGATTTTCAATATAGGGGCCAAGGTAACTGAAGAGAGAAAGGATCATCTTTTCAACAAGTAGCACTGGAACAACTCAACATCTATTCAACCCTTACATCAAACCATATATAAAACTTAACTCAAAATGAATCACAGACCTAAAGGTAAAAGCTTAAAAAATAAATTTGCTAAAGGAAAACATAGGCAAAAATCTTTCTGCATCAGAGTAGGCAAACATTTCTTATGTAAAAGATAAAAATGAACTGTAACATTTAAAACCCTTCAAAATTTAAAACTTCTTCTACTTGAAAGATACTGTTAAGAAAATGAAAAGGCAAATCATAGAATGGAAGATAATATTCTCAATACACACCTGACAGAAGACGTACACAGAAAATAGAAAGAATTCTTGCAATGGAATAAGAAAACAAACAACCCAAAGTTTAAAATATCAAATGATTGGAACATATATTTCACAAAGAAGACATATGAATGACTAATAATAATAAGTATACTAAAAGACGCTTAACATCATTAGTCATCAGCGAAATGCAAAATAAAACCAAAAAAGATACCACTACTCACCCACTAGAACAGATAAACTTAAAAAGACTGACAGTGCCAAGTATTCGCCAGGATATGAAGCTAATGGAACTCATATTCCACTGCTATTGGAAATGCAAAATCGTGCAGCCCCTTTGGAAAAAGACTTTGGCAATTTCTTAAAATTTTAAACGTACTCTTACCATACAACCCAGAATTTCCACTCCTAGGTATTACCGAAGAGTAGTCAAAACATGTGTCCACATAGGGATTTGTACAAGAATGTTCTTAGCAGCTTTATTCATAATAGCCCGAAATGAAAACAATCTAAATATCTATCAACAGGTGAATGGATAAACAAATTGCTGTATATCCACATAAGGGAATACTATTCAACGATATAAAGAAACAACATAGATGAATCTCAAAAATGCTACCCCAAATGAAAGAAGTCAGATACAATAGTACGTATTGTCTGATTCCATTTATGTGAAACCCTAGTAAAAGCAAATCTAATCTAAAGTGATACTGGATAAGTGGCTGCCAGGCTAGAGCAGGGAGAGTGTGAAAAAAAAAGGGAATTGAGTGGAAAGGAGTACAAGGAAAATTTGGGGGATTAAAAAAAAAATGTCCTATATCTTGACTCTGGTGGTACTTACACATATGTATACCTTTGTCAAAATGCACTGAGCCATGTATTAATATATTTTTTCCTCAGCTAACTTTCAATTCGCTAGTATCTTTTCACTAATGTCTACCCAACGTTCAAATCGTTCACTGAGTTTTTGATTTCAATGATTATATTTTCATTTCTTGTCTTATATCTACCCATACCTTATTAGAACATTTAAAAAACACTTAAAGTATCTTTTAAAGCACCTGCCAGTACTTTAAGTATTCCTACCACGTCAGATGTAAATGTTCTCATTTGATGTGCAACTCATTTCTTTACATGTTTTGTAATATTGAATTTTGCATAAAAGTCTTTTGTGTGTTCTGTGAGCTACAGAAGCATTCCTCACTGAATATTTTCAAGTTTACCTCTAAAAGGTCACACTGGTTCTACAAGGATTGGACCATTTTGAAGATAATTTCTCAGCTGAATCCTTGGACATAAAAGTAGCGTAAACTAAGAACCTACATCTACGTGTAGCACAGCCTGGAGTTCCAGTTTCTTTGTGACTTTTTTCCTACTCCGTATCAAGAGTAAATATCAAATCCCCTGTAGCTGGTAGGTAGGGGCTTTCTAGGCCACATTTTCATAGTAGGGCAGCCCTTCCAGACCCTAAGGTTCACACAGGAAGCTCTTTTCTAGTCCATAGGGCTTGAAGCCTAGATTTCCCTAATGCTATGATTATCAACTTCAGCCTCCAAATAGGTTTGCACACCCCAATGAGCCATTTAGACTTTACCTCCTCTCACCATTTGCTTTTAGATATCCTTTTTATTTCTAGTACATGAACATTTTTCTCACTTTGTTTTAAGCTTGGCTATATACCCCACAATTCATTTGTTATATTTTATCCAGTTTCTACTCCACATGTTTGGAGTGAGAAGTCCTTTCATGATAGCAAAACCTTGATACCAAAAATTGACAAGGACAGTATGAGAGAGATAAATTACAAGATGATTACAATTAGGAACACAGATTTAAAAGCCATAGGTGAAAAATTTAAAAACTGAGCGCAGCAAAGTATTAAAAAAAAAAGTCATCACAACCAAGTTGGGTTTATTTCAGGAATGCAACGCTGGCTTAACATTAGAATACTTAATAATGTAATAATTCAAGGGTCAGCAAACTTTAGAGAGGAAATATTTTAGCCTTTGTATGCCACATGCAGTCTGTCACTTATTCTTCTTTGGTTTTGTTTGATTTTTCATTGTTTATGATCCTTTAAACACGTAAAAACAATTCTCAGCTCACAAGCCATATAAACACAGGCTATGGGCCATAGTTTGCCAATTCCTGATATATTTCAACTTGCTAACAGAATATGAGAGAAAAATCATATGATTATCTCAGTAGATGCATAAAAATGTATTGATAATATCCAACATCCATTTATGATTTTTTAAATTGTGCATAATCTAGGAAGATAACTCCCTTAACCCGATAAGGATTATCAACTTATAGCAATTTATAGCAACCTATACCAAACTTCCTTCTTAATGGAGAAATGTTAGAAAAATTCTTGTTAAGACTGGGAACAAGATAAGGATGCCTGCTGTCTCTACTTCTCTTCAACATTGTATCCTAGCCATTACAATAAGGAAGGGAAAGTAAATTAAAGGATTAAGGTTTGGAAAGGAGAAACAAAACTGGTACTATAGAAGAAATAATATGATGGTCTACATAGAAAACCCTAGAAAGTACAGATAAAGTATTATTAGAATTTACAAAGAAGTTTAGCAATGTGGCTAAGTATAAGATTAATGTATCTCTTTATTCACAAGCCGGTTACTTGGTTGAGTTTAGTTTGCAGAAGCTCTTGAAGAAATGTAATTAGGCAAGCTTCCTTCCAGAGAAAATTTCATCTTAGTTTCTACTTAGACACTACTGACCTGAGATTACAAAACCCCAAAATGTAAACAGTGGTGTTGTTAGAATAAGTTATGAGTAACTTGTTTTCTCTTCTGTATTTTCCATATCTTCTATTCCTGATCTTATTTTGTTTTTATACAGAAGCAGCAGCAATACAGTTTATTTTTTAAAAGAAGTTATACACAGGACACACAAAAAAACTGTGTTTAAGTATTATTGAAAAGCACAAAAGAATATTCATCAAGCATATACTTACTTTTCAAACAGTATCTTTATTAATTCTCATAAAAATTCTGTAGCTTTAAGTATCATGATGCTTAATTTTGCAGAAGAGGAAACTGAGGCTCAGAAAGGTTATTTGCCCAAGTGACAGTACTGGGATTTGAATTTGAAAATACTTGTTCCAAGGCCAGTGCTTTTTCCACTGAACCACGCTGCCGCCCACAAGACAGTGTTTTCACATTACCACCTGAGAGATCTAACTAAGAGATAGTAATTAAACAATTCTCCACTCCTGACAACAATATTTAAGCTACTGACATTTTAAAGAAATTAATATGAACAGCTTTTTTATCTGCTGATAGATACTATACCTAAACTCAACTACAAGCTATTTCAAAAAGAAAAGATGCCAATATGAGTTAAATGCTTTTTCAAAGCATGGCTAATTACTTTATCTATTAATGGGACATGAAGCATAAAAATGTTGTCCAGTGACCAATATAATTATAAAAATGATCAACCTGACTAGCAATCAAAGAAATAAAATTCAAGTAACAATGATATATTGATCAAATTGGCAAAAAAAATTTTTAATAGTAATAGCCAGCTTGGGTAAAAAGTGAAATTCTCATGCATTTTAGGAGAGAAGGTAAAAATCTGCTGTAGGCCAGTTGATAATATTTACACTTTAAAACATATGTGGCTACAGACCTAGTAATTCTTTACCTAGGAATTAATCCTGAGGAACTAATTGCAATATGTGTATAAAGATTTAGCTACAGGGCTGCTTATCTTAGAATTACTTGTAATAGCAAAAAAGAAAAAAATAATAAAGAAAAGGAAACTGAAATAAATCTAAATCTACCTAATTAACCTAAGAACTTCGGTTAATGATTTTTAATACATTTTTTTAAAAACTACATCCCAGTTTCAACATTTACAGGTGGTGAGACCCTGAGCAAGTCCATTGAACTCTCTCAATTTCATCGAAAATAGTGAGAACAATGATAGTACCAATTTCATAGGGGTAGTTTAAGAATGAAACAAAACAATTCATGTAGAGACCACAGCACAGAGCTTGGCCTATGTATGCTGTCCATCAGTAATATAGTTAATGTCGTGATTAGGAAGGCAGATATAAAATCTGATTCCCTAGGTTTGTAACTTACTAATGGTTGTGCAAGTTATGTGCTTCTCTGTATCTCAGTTTTCTCGTCTATGAAATGAGAATAATCCCATAGAGTTTGTGTGAGGATTATATGAGATAAGTATTTACAAAGTATTTAGCACAGTGCTTGGCAAACAGGAAGCTCTCGACAAATTTTGACTTTTATTATTAGCATTTGTATTAGTATTGAATAAATATATATTATTTTTATAATAAATTATATACCAACTCTGAGTTGTTTACTGTATTAGGTATGATACATGATACCTACTATATAGGCTGTGTTACATCATGTTGGTTTTCCTGGAATTCGTTGTTCCATTCCAGTGTGTATAACCTCACTAGTAAAAATTTTACACATACTATAATCATAATCTATAATTCTATTACATTTTATAGCCAACATTTCCAAAAGATAACATAGTCCTAAATCCATTAATGAAGTTTTCCAAATGACAATTATTTTATTGTAACTTCTTTTTTCCCTTCTAAACACCTTTCCCACAAATAAATGACAGGGAGACCAACTCTTTCTAACCAAATCCCCCTCCTCCTCAAACCCACACTTAATATAAGAATCAGAGAGACCTAGACCCAAAACCTTTCACATCCAAAAGACATGTGGATTTTCAATGTTTGGAGGGCATAAAACAAGAAAAAGAAAAGAACTAAGGACAGGAAGAAATGAAGATAAGTGAAACAAAGAATAAAATTATTACTGGAAAAATCTCTACTTGGTTTCCAACCAGCAAAGCCTACTTCTACATTTTCAATACATGTGAATGCTAGCTGGGAATTGAGGTCCCAGAACCATGTTTCATTGCATCCTTATAAGTTCTTTTTCTTTTTTTAATAAATTTATTTGTTTGTTTGTTTGTTTGCTTGTTTATTTAATTTTTGGCTGCATTGGGTCTGCGTTGCTGCACGCAGGCTTTCTCTAGTTGCAGCGAGCGGGGGCTACTCTTCGTTGTGGTGCACGGGCTTCTCATTGCGGTGGCTTCTCTTGTTGTGGAGCATGGGCTCTAGGCTCACGGGCTTCAGTAGTTGTGGCACGTGGGCTCAGTAGTTGTGGCTCACGGGCTTAGTTGCTTCACAGCATGTGGGATCTTCCCGGACCAGGGCTCGAACCCGTGTCCCCTGCATTGGCAGGTTGATTCTTAACCACTGTGTCACCAGGGAAGTCCCATCCTTATAAGTTCTTACAGAATAAAATTTCATATCTTGGGATCTCTTCCCTGTTCAAGAGATGTACATGATTCCCTCAAAGACCCACACCTGGAAGAAATAAACCCTTATGCAAGGGATGTTTTCCTACCTTAACAGCTTCTCCAAGAGTTTGGTTTTTGTCAGCTTCCTCACTGGAATGTAATTCAAGCCTATAATTCAACTCCTGTAGTTGCTGTGCCTGCTCATTCAATAGCATTTGAGCCTGCTGTTCCCGTAGTAATGCATTATTCAATTCTTCACACGCACTTTCAAACTTCTCATGGGTGATCAATTTCTGAACAAAGCAAAAAAATTTTAATTATAAGCTAACTGCATTGTTGTATCATTTAATCTTCAGAACTCTATTTGCTAACATAAAGAGTATAATACAAACATTTCTAAATATCTGATATATGACAAAAGTACAATTCGTTTTTCTTAATTTCCTAAGTCAAGATAAAAAACATCACTCTGATTTTTTTTTTTTTTTGGCCGTGCCGTGCAACATGCAGTTCCCCAACCAGGGATCGAACCCACACCCCCTGTAGTAGAAGCGTGGAGTCTTAACCACTGGACCACCAGGGAAGTCCCACATCACTCTGATTTTTAAAGCACAACAGCTATACTCCTAAAGTTATCATTTTTAGTCAAATAAAATCTCAGGAAACATTCATGTTCTAAGTAAATCCATAACGCTCGGTTTAAATCTTGATACAGGAGCACTTTTTATAAAGATAACGATGTGGGAATTAAAGCTTTTAACAAGTTCAAATGCTTTTAAAGGATTACCTGAAAGTCTGTGTTCAGTGTATGTTACCATTCAGGTTTCCCTGGTCAAACTACCCTCTCCTTGGAGAGTCCTTACCACACCATACCTCTCTCACTCCCACCACCACTCACACTATTGCCATCTTCTTGTATTTTCTTCACAGCCATTATCATAATCTAAATTCACCTCAGATAGTTGTCCACTTTTTTATTGCCTGTCCGCACCCTTCCACCAACCACACATTTAAGGATGTGAGCTCCAAGGGGCAGAGACCTCCTTCAGCTTGCTCACCCATCACACAGAGGAGTGCCTGGCATTCAGTAGCTTCTCAGTAGGTATTTGCTGAATAAAAGAATATCTATTCATATATAAACACCTGCCAATAAAACTCTGCACAACTTTTACAATATCATGACTGCATCTGCTCTGGAATAACTGACAGTTCTAGAGAGGGGCCATCTCTTAAAGGGTATGGAATCCAGGACAGGACATACTTGTATTATCTCCTGTGCAAAACTCTTAAACAAACAAAAATTAGTTACAACAAATGGCAAGAGACACCTTGATCTTGAGGTACAAAGAACAGAAATGTTTCACAAATGGTAGGTAACCTGAGAAATATATGTGGAAAACTAAAGGAAACCACGCAGGTCTCTTAATCACACTAAGTGTATATAAATCTATTTAAGACATAACTTTCCCATTGTTGAAAAGAATTTGAGGTGTCAACTTTTTAACATCCTTCTATTCGCTAATGGCATAGCACTTCTCTGGGTCTTGTGAACAAGTATTTTTGTACTTCTTCTGCCTTTTACTTGTTATGCTGTTTGAAATTATCACTCCTTGCCATCAGAACATTCTGTTCTTTGCAATCCACTTGGCCTCTATAAATGAAGATCCCTGTCATTTTGCAGGACTTCTTCCCGCTCTTCCAAAATTTCTCCTTTACCTAAAAACTTAGCTAATGTTAGCCTTTCTCTTGTCCATATATCCCTCCCAGAGACTGGCGCAATTCTGTTCACTCTTCTGTGACTAAATAGGGTCAAACAAGTATAGCAATGCAGAATAAGAAAGAGATAGTGTGTGAAAGCAGTTGTATGGAGCTTAAACCAAAAACAATAAAAAAGATCATGGGAGTTAGCTATTAAAGAACAACTGTCAGTAGATGATCATGGGAGTTAGCTATTAAAGAACACCTGTCAGTAGATGAACATGATATTCCAAAACAGTGCAGGTACTAAATCACTTTTGGTGGGCAGGATGTGTCCCTTTATGTTACAATTTTAGATGAACTATAAGAAGCTATTTTGTTTGCCTCCTGTATACTTCGCCTGAAATAAATGAAAGATGATGGTTGCAGGCACATTCCCTGATTTTTAAAGAGCAAAATAGCATCATTTTCCCATCTATTCTGTTTTTAGTAAAACGATCCTTTATTAACATAGCTGGATATGAACATTAACCACTTTAGTGAAGTGGTTAAAAGTTTGTGTTTTGGAGTCAGAATACCGAGGTTCAAATCCTGTCATTTCCACATACTAACTGTGTGACTTTCGGCAAGTTACTTAGCTGTTCTGTGCCCTACATTCCTCATCTGTTAAAAAAAAAAACAATGGATAATAATATTATTGAATTATTATTGAAATGAGAGGACTAAATGAATCAACACCTTAAAGTGCTTAGGGCCAGTGCCTGATACATGTTCAATATGATCATTAAATGTTAGAAATCATCACTTTATAACTTTATACTATATAATTGGATGTCAAATATAAAAATTACATACATCATTCCTTCAATTATTATTTCAATTAATCCTATTTTTATTTCTACACTTCAGTGGAAGAAATTCACACTAAACATTTCTTGGAACACGTTCTTTGCTCTTGCTGCGAACCAGTTACTCAACCAAAGTTTATTTGCCATAGCAGTTAACCATCCTAACTACAGCTTAATCATTTTCTATACTTTCAGTCACAGTATACATTTTAACAGGGCTATAAGCTCTGCTGACACAATCAGTACTCCTTTAAGCATCTGGAATAAATCTTTTTTTTCAATGTTTTTTGAGATGATTTTAATGATGCTGTGCTTTTTATTTAATTGACACACAACACTGCTTAAGTTTAAGATGTACAATGTATTCATTTGATACACTTCTAACTTGCAAAACAATTACCACTGCAGCCCTAGCTAACTCTATCAAGTCACATAATTATTACTTCTTTTTTGTGGTGAGAACATTTAAGTTCTAGTCTCTTAGCAAATTTGAAATGTATAATACAGTACTGTTGGGGAATTTTAGAAGGGAAGTTTTCTAAAGAAAAAGAAATTCTATTAATGGGATTTGATTATTTGAAAAAGGAAACATAATAAGAAGTTAAGGAAAACAAACATATATATTTGCCCTGTGATAGTTTATATACATATTATATGTATATAATACATATTTTATATCAGAGGAGAGCTCACCAAAGCCATAGTTTTTAAATCATATATACTTACTGACTGCTTAAATTCATTTAACTGCATCTGAAGACCCTGGGTTTTGTCAAGCTCCTTCTTCAGTTCATTCACATTTCGTTTCATTTCTGTGACCTCTAAGCGTAGTGAACGGCGCTCCACTTCTGCTGTGTGCAGTCTTTGTGTAAATCCAAATATTTGCTTCTGTAATGATGCTGTGCTTTTCTATTGTCAAATAAGAGCAATTTTACAAAAAGTCACTTCAGATTTACTAGTAAGTCCACAGCAATGGTCATTTTACCAAATTAAATGTAACTTAGGTTATACAGAAAACAATACCAGCTCTTACTAAAACTTAAAGTGAAAGCTTTATTTTTTTATGTGACTAATAATTTGCCTTATATGAAATAACAAATGAAGAAAAGAAATAATCTAGATGGCTAGAAAACAGAAAAGATAATTGTTTATGTCTCACACAATTCTGTTGCAGTATACTCGTACAGAACAGTTAATTCAGAACTCATGCCAGAACTTTTGTATTTTGACATTACGGACACTTATTTGGAAGTTCTTTTATTTATCATATTAAACTATTACATGAAATCTAAAAGAAATCTACCTACACTCGTGTACAACTAATATAAACTACAAATAAATTTGATTCAGAATTAAATTTACAAGTCCTAAAATCCCTATTTAATGAAATTGCATACATACCAAAATGGGCACATGGCCACGTAGACCGTATTTCAGGGCCAGTGTGTTTACTTTATGAAGTCCACGGGCCAGCCTCTGAACCAGGGAATCTTTTTCCACATATGTAATACTCCTGTTGCTGTGCAAAGGTATACTGTCCATTGCCAGATTAATTTTATCCATGAGTTTTGCAAAAGAACTCTTAGCTGCTCCTATAAGCAAATGTCCACAAATTCTGGAATTTGGATCTTCAAAGAAAAAGAAAACAAGCACAGAAAAATAAGAATTGTCTCTTGTTCATTTCACAACACTGCCAGTCACAACACAATGAAAATATTTTCTCAGTTATATCATTCCCATCCACCTGTAGTAATCCATTCAATAAGTCCCCGCCTATATCAACTTTCACTATGTAAGAAATAGCCCACCTACTAAATAATGTATCTAAAGAAAATCTGCATGTATTTACAGTATGTCATTCATACTGAACACTAAGACACTAAAAAATCATCCTCACTCCTTTCTTTGTTTTAAAACCTAACAAATTCATTTTCTATTTACAACTACTGAAGCTTATTACCTTAATGTCACACTATTTATATTCTCAGACAAGAAAATATAACTTGCCTTATTCCAAGGCAATTAAAATTTTACAACTACAATTACTCATTTCCCCGTAGGATTTTGGTAATCACCTCTCTCATATAATGGACTTAAGGTCCCAGCATATCCAACATGGCCTGCTTACTGCTAGATTCATCAGGTCTGTAATTAATAATTGTATTTAATGTTGATAAATAAAATTGTCAGTGCTCTTTCTACTAATTGGTATTCCAAATAATGGTTAATAGGTTTATTTATGCCTTAATAAAAGTCGTGTAATTTAGTTTTCCCTCTGCTAGGCAGGTCTTAATCTGTCATTACTTGTGTTACGATACTATCCGTGTAAAATGACGAACACGGAGAGACTCTTTAAATTCTGTAGTATACCATTCTACATTTCAAGAACCTCTGCTGTTGGGAGTTAGTTTAAATCTTGTCTTTATATCATAAGCACAAAAAGCATCTTTGGCCAGTTTTATCCAAGAGAAAAATGTTCCATAATTCTAAGAACACATGGTTCAACACTGAAGAGCAGCACTGACTGAGAAGGTGATCCATCAGTGGTTTTCTATGTCAGAAAAAACCATCTCACAGAAGCTAGATAAAAGCTCATTGTTCTAGGAAATTTTCAGAAATACAAAAATAATAAAGTTTTCACAGATAAAGAGCCTTTAGAAGCAAAAATCAACTATAATTAAATTTTAATGAATAGTGGTTTTTTACTATATCACAGCAATGTGTTGTGTAGACACTAACCACTCTGAGAGGTGAAATTAAGTTGCAATATAATTCCACAAGGCATTCCTTTGAATTTTTAAGAAGTGGGAAAGAGGCATACACTCTAAGTTCCTGACTGCTACTCTCAATGAATTACAGAAAGAGCACTAAATAATTTTATGCTTTGATGAATAAGAAGTATTTTTATGATATACTTCACATCATACAGTATAGGGTACAATTAATTCAATATTAAATAAATGAAGAAACAAAAAAAAATCCTCTAGTGACATAGTTATAGAATTATTTGAATAATGATACAGAAGAGAAAAAATATCACTAAAATTCCTCATGTCTAAACTTGTCTAGACTAGTTAAAATGTTTGACTTGTTACATTTAACAAATTCTTGTTTAGGCTAAATACATTTGTTAATCACTTTTCCCCTATCTAATAGCATGTCTTTCAAGAAAGAAGAGGACTCTATGTTCTGCAACTACCTTTTCCAATAGAAGGGGCAATATTGCACATCTAAGGTTAAAATCTTCAAAACAAATTCACAGAGAATTGTTTCGACCAGTAGTTCTAAACCTGTGAACTACAGATCTTGAGGCAGGGGGGAGGGGAGGTTGAAAAGTTATTATAATAGTTCCACCACTTTCAACTGCAGTATTGTCATTTGACCTTTATTTAGCCCTAAAAAAATATGTGGCATGAATAATATATGCTTATGATGTTGTAATAAAATTAAAAGTCCTTCAAAACATTGCAGAAGTCAACTGCTGCTAAAAATACAACTAGTGTGTGGGAAGAGCAGTCTACAATGTGTTTTCTTATTAAAATGGAATCCTCACATTCAGATTGAGAAACACGCCTTTAATGAAAAAAAGGGAATAGTGAGTAATTAATTAATTAATATGTATGTAAATATGTCATGATTTAATTTAATAATAATGTGAGTCATGAATATAATAATAATAATAATGCCTAATGGTAATAATAACGTTAGAAATGTTAATCACGAGTAATGTTAACTGCATTAAAATTCGACTCAGTTCTAGACAGTTGGGAACATTTTCTCATCCTTGACACCTCCATCTTTCTTGCCATCTCCCTCACACCCAATCACATCACATTTCTACCATCTATTCAATTTTTTCTGTGATCATGGCATTGTCTCACCTATGTTCTTACAAGGGTCTCCCTACTCTTCTCCAGTCATTTCCCCTCTTCAATCCATCCTCCACCGTAGAAAAAATGACTTCTAAAACACAAATAGGATCTTGTCACAACCCCTGCTTAAGCTCCAGTGAGTCTCTTCAGATCTGGGAATAAATTTCAAACTCCTTAAACATGGCTCATAAGGTCCTACATGATCTGATCCCTGCTTACTTTTCCAGGAGCATCTTTCACTACTATCCCTTTCATGTATAACTCCTTTCAAGGGACCCCAACACATCACAATCTTAGAGCACTCTTCTGAGCAAAAATATGCCTGTGTCTTCAAAGAGCTGTAATTTGAAAATATGAATCAGTTTTCAAACTTGGGAGCCAATCATTAAGGTAAGATTCAAAACCGTGTTCTATCTAAAGATGAAACTAAAAATACTATGAAAAAAAGCCCAAAATACTATTTTCAAAAAGTAATAAGAGAATGTCTTACCATATTTTAAAACTTCAAGAAATACTCATGAAAAGGGCAGTATGATACCGATACCAGAAGAGACAGGAAGACTAATGGAATAGACTGGAGAGACGGGAAATAGATCCAAGTACGTATAATAAATATATACTAAATGGCATATCTTAATTCACTAGGTAAAAGATAGATGATGGAATTAAAACGTAGTGGGACTAGCTGGTCATCCATACACAAATAAATATTATTAATTTCCTCACTACTTCTCTGAAAATAATTCCAGATAAAATCCAAGATTTAATGTAAAAATCAAAAATACTAGACCAAAATATGAGCACCACCACCTGAGGTGAGGCTAGCCTTTCTAAATAAATCACCAAAAGAAAAACCATAAAGTAAATGATTAATAATGTTAATCATATAAAAATGCACAAACAAAATTAAAATACAAACTGGAAAAATTATTTACACTATATGGCAAAGTGCTAATATGTGTGATACATGAGGAGTTCTTATAATTCTATAAGAAACACACACACACCCATATATGAACATAATGAGATAATTTGTAAAAGAATATGAATGGGTGTAGAACAAATGAAAAGATATGCAACCGAACAGTCAAAATTACAAATAAGGAATGATATAGTTTCTTTTGCCTTTCAAATCGATAAAAATAAAAAAGATAGTTAAAACTTCATGTACCAAAGGCATTATGAGAAAGCCAGAACTCGCAGTACTGTTCATGGGAGTGTAATGCAAAGCAACTTTTACAAAAGGCAGACTGGCAATACTTTCCAAACGTAAAATATGCAAACTCATTTCTGAGGAGTTTAGCCAAGGAAATAATTGCACAAGTATAAAATGATTTTATGTACAAACATGTTAATTATAGCATAGTTTATTATAATATTAATTAAAATAGTAAAAAAATATGAAAAAATGCCAATATCCATCAACAGGGAATTTTCAGAGTAAACTATATAAACAATGAAATAGTATGTGATCAAATAAAATTAATGATGTACACCTACCTTATTGACATGGAAAGACATTTATTATCCAGTGAGTAGAAAAAAAATTATGATGAGGCATGATTGTATGACTCCCTCATATAAAACTGGGTGTGTTTGTGTGTATACCTGTTGGTACACATGTCTGGGAGATTTGTAGAAATCATTAAAGTGTTAAGAATGATTGGCGGGCTTCCCTGGTGGCGCAGTGGTTGGGAGTCTGCCTGCCGGTGCGGGGGATGCGGGTTCGGGCCCTGGTCTGGGGGGATCCCGCATGCCACGGGGCAGCTGGGCCCGTGGGCCACGGCTGCTGAGCCTGCGTGTCTGGGGCCTGTGCTCCGCGGCGGGAGGGGCCGCGGCAGTGGGGGGCCCGCGCGCCACTATGGCAGGTGGCCCCCCGCTCACCGCGGCTGGGGGGGGGGCCTCGCGCTGGGGCGGAGACCCAACGCAGCCAAAAGTGAATAAATAAATAAATAAAATTTTTTAAAAATTAAAAAAAAAAAGAATGATTGGGGATGGCCTTTTGGGTGATTTTATTTCTTCTGTGCAGGTTTCTATACTGTGTGAAGTTTTTATACCAAGCATAAACACTTTTCCAGAAATAAAACTATTTTTAAAAGCACTGTATACTGTCTTCCTCAATCATTCATTAAACAGCTAGCTATAGGGCAACTCATATGCATGAAGGCACTGTGTTAGGCAATGTGGAGAGGAGATCTATAACACTGATTAAGAATCAGTAGCTCCTGTTTCTATCAGTGTTATTTATAAATAATACTATAGATACAAATGCCCAATAATAGAACTACTCAAAAACATATCTTGATTTAGATAAATGGTATTTAGGGGAATGATTATCAAAAGCAGGGGTTCTTGGACTTCCCTGGTGGCGCAGTGGTTAAGAATCCACCTGCCAATGCAGGGGACACAGGTTCGAACCCTGGTCCAGGAAGATCCCACATGCCGCGGAGCAACTAAGCCCATGCGCCACAACTACTGAGCCTGCACTCTAGAGGCCGCGAGCCACAACTACTGAGCCCATGTGCCACAACTACTGAAGCCCGTGTGCCTGGAGCCCATGCTCCGCAACAAGAGAAGCCACCACAATGAGAAGCCTGCGCACCACAAGGAAGAGTAGCCCCTGCTCGCTGCAACTAGAGAAAAGCCTGAGCGCAGCAACAAAGACCCAACACAGCCATAAATAAATAAATAAATAGTATCCGGTTTTTACATAAAGCAGGGGTTCTTGCTCATTTTTTGTCCCGTGTATACCCTCGATAGCCTAGTAAAACCTATGGATCCCCTTCTTAGCATAATACTTCTAAACATGTTAAGTCGAAACATGTAGGGTTACAAAGGAAGCAAATTTTATTAAAATGCAGTTTTCAAACTATTTTGTTTTATTATAAATATATTATGCATAAGACAATACATTTAAAATATAGACTGAAATTTTTTTAAAAGACATAGCATGGTGAAAGTTGTTGCTTAGCCAAACTAAGATATTGAACTATGAGGTGATCTTTATGAAGGCATCAAACATGTCATACTGGACATCAAATATTTTTATATTTTAAATTTTTTATATTTAGAAGTGATTAAAATCCTGATCCACAAATATATACTGCTGAAAATGTAATTAAAGTTCCTATAGTTCACTTTACAACGTATAGGTAGGCATCTCTCAAAAAATACTACAGTACTCCAAGACTCTTAAATTCTTAACATATACACACTACTATATATAAAATAGACAACCAACAAGGACCAACTGTATAGCACAGGGAACTACACTCAGTATTTTGTAATAACCTATAAGGGAAAAGAATATATATATATATATATATATATATATATATATATATATATATATATATATATATGTATGTATGTATAACTGAATCAATTTGCTGTACACTTGAAAATAACACAGCATTGTAAATCACCTATACTTAAATAAAAAAGTAAAATTTAAAAAATGAAAACCTATTGTGGAAAGTTTTTTGTTCAAAAGTCAATGAGTTCATCTTTGGCTAGGTCAACTTATTCAATAAGTTTATGTCAGAAAGAAAAACGATTGTGAATCTATGGTTCAAATTTGATGCTATGAAGATAGAAGGAACTTAAGTAGCACTTTTGAAAGAGTTCTAAAGTGTTTCCAGGTGCTTGCAGGTTGCGCTTTCAAAGAATAACAGAATTTTGTACTTAGGGAATATTGGAAAGCAACATAGACATGAAGAATATAGAAGCTCAACTGGATGGATGAACAACAACTAGGTGTAGAATTGCCCTGATACATGGCCAGCTACATTGCACCAGCATCCATCTGTACATAGAAGACTGTGATTACATACCATGTATGTGATGAGTCTCATGATTACTGATCATCAAAGATGAGCATAAACAATATCTGGAGATAGCTGCAACAACTGTATTACAACTTGAAAATATCTGTAATTCCTATTAGTAAATAAGTCACCATGCTGCTAATATTATCATGGTCTGTCATCACCATTCATAATTGAAGGAAATGTTCATTAATGGTTAGTGAAACAAGATGTAATTATTTTCCATCCAAGTCCACAGATGCTCCCCCTCTGAATTCTATCCATGGACCATTTTGAGAAGGGTTCTATGAACCCCAGATTAAGAGATCCCTTATCTAAGGAATATACTACACAATCATAAAACTATATCCTTCAGCCTCTACTTCTCCGTCAACTTAAATAATAAGAAAGCTGCATACCTGGACTACTCCACTCAGAGAACCATAATATAATACGCTCTCAGTTTTCACTGAAGACAAATATAAGCAACACTAACAAGAAAAAAACTTCTGCATCTTCTATGAAGTAGCTTTTAAAGATATAAACTGTGAATGTTATTCAATATTTTCAATATGATAATCCATGTAATAAATTCCTCTTAGGGTTTAGTAGCAAAAAAAAGTATTAATGGTTTGCTCCGTATGTTTGGAGAAATAAGAGAGCATCTCATATCTGGGGAACAACAAGCAGCTCAGTTTAGCTGAACTGTAGGTTTATCAGTGAGAGTACAGGGAGGTGAGACTATACGAATAAATGAGAATCAGATCAAGAAAGGTCTTGTATACCGAGCTAAAGAGTTGATTCATAAAGTAGGAAATGAGGAACAATACTGCTGCTGATACAAAGATATGTGACAAACCAAGCACTGCCAACATGCAATAACTCGTTTAAACCCTTACAATAGCCAATGAGATGGTACGATTATTATAGCCATTTAAAATAAGTGCGAGAAAAAGAACAATGAAAAATGGTACATAGAATGACCCAGTCATATTGGAATACACACAAAACAACTTGAAATAAGTATACACAAATATTAATCATACTCTCAGGGAGATTACAAGACCTATCTTATAGTGATATTTTACAAATACCTGTAAGCTGCCATAATTTTTTTTCTGGAACAAGGTGGAGGTTTAAAATATTTTTAAATATACATGTATTATTTTAGAATAGATCTGAGAGGAAATTTTTTCTTTTTTTCTTTTACAAAAATCTTAAAAAATAATTGTGTCGTTTTGTTAGACAGTATCTGGATATTCAACTAAATCTTCTAAGAAAAGGCTCTTAAAAGTTTTCTACAAACTGCCTATAAGTTGCAAAATATGTTAAAGCCTCATATATGTTTCTTAAAATAATTTTGATTTTGTATATTATTTTAACAAATAAATATATTCTATGAAAATTGTGACACTGGAATTTTACACAGTCATGAACACTTCCAAGGATAAACTATTCATTCAAAAATTCTTCTTAAGAATGATAGGCAAATAAATTTTAATTTAGAAAACAAAAATTCTTTCACATTTTCCATATGCTTGAAAATTCTCAGAATAAAATGTTTGAAAAAATATGGGAAAATGCAAGAATAATAATTTTAAAAGTCACAAAATGAAAGTCAGTAAGTTAAATGTGGCTCAAAATAGACACTAATAGCTCAAGTACTAAAAATGATCCACGGGTCAGATTGTACTTGTTTCAATTTCAGATATGAGTGAAATTATGTGTATAACAAAATTCTCTAAATTACTTCCTCTCACACTTTACTGTGGTTATAAATCATCTTGTTAAAATGCAGATTCTGGCTGAATAGCTCTGGAATGGAGTCTGAGACTGTGCATTTCTAACACCCCCCAGTTAATGCTGATGCTGCTGGTCGACAACCACACTTGGAGTAACACATCTCTTTATTCTTTGTTAGGATTCACTAAAGCCTTTAAGCTTTAAAATATATACTAATAACTACTTATTAATACAAATATCTTTACTTAGTGCTTTGAACTTCCTAATATGAAACCTCAGTGTTGTGCCGAATACAACCTAGATTTCTGAGTTTTACCTGGAAGAGCTGCTATGACCTCTACAAAGTTAACTCAAAGTATACGATGAAAGAAAGCTGTGAGTAGTAATAGCAGGGGCATGTATATTTGAGTCATCTATCCTCTAGATAATTAAAATTCAATTATAATTGAAATGCGTAAATGTGTAAGAAAATGGATGAACATTCTACTCATAACCATCTACTCCTGTATTTGTTCAGAGATATTTCAAAGCAAATCAGCACAATTGTTTCTATCTCGAGAAATTCAGTCTGAACAAGTCATATAAAAATGCTCAGCTATCTATAGGGTTCTTTAGTCCATTCCTATAATGATTGATATCCCAGCCCTTCAGTGGAAGTAACATTCTCCCCTGTTTGAGGTAAATGATCTCTTGCAGGCACACCATTTGGATACCTGGAAGAGGTAATTTATCTCAAGTGGGCAAACACTTTAATGAAAGCAAGAAGGTTGCCACCTGTCCAGTATTTACAGAGACAACATGGAAACTGGAGTCTTTGCCCACTGCCTGTAAATACATCGTCAAAGTTTAAGAAGGCAGCAGTGGCATCTACCTTTAGCAAACACCTCACTTTCTGAGCAATGAATTCAAGCTACCACTATTGAACTTCCAGTTTCACAAAAAGGTATAAACTAATATACAGGTTCCACTGAAATGTCAGTGCACAAAAAAGAGATAACACAACATTTATTGGACAATTACATATACAAGGGACTTGGCTGAGAAAGTTACATTTACTCCGAATAACACTATGAGCTAGGAACCGCCCTTAGCCAAATTTTACAGATGGATGAAGAAGGATGAAATGATTTTCCCAATGTCACACACATAGTAAGCAGTGGAACCCAGATTCAAATCTAGAATCCAGGTTCTTAATCCATATTCTACTGCATATCCGACATGTTTCATTTTCTATCCTAGACAATTTTAAAACTTTCTCTCCTAATTAGTTAATAGTATAATTCAGAACTTACTCTAAAAAGATAAGCACCTAACTTTTCAAAAGAGTAATTTACTGATTTTTTTTTTTAAAAATGATAATAGGAGAAGCAATAGTTACTATTTAATATATTAAAAGCTACTACTTGCTATTGCCATACATGTACTAGTTTTCCTGGAGCTAAAAAGAAAAAAGTGAAAATGAATGAGATAATGCCATTTGCAGCAACATGGATGGAGCTAGAGATTATTATGCTAAGCGAAGTAAGTCAGAAAGAGAAAGACAAATACCATACAACATCACTTATATGTGGAATATAAAATATGATGCAAATGAACTTATTTACAAAATAGAAACAGACTCACAGACAGAGAAAACAAACTTATGGTTACCAAAGGGGAAGGGATGGAGGGATAAATCAGGAGTTTGCGATTAGCAGATACAAATTACTAGAGACAAACTAGGTAAGCAACAAGGTCCTACTGTATAGCACGTGGAACTATATTCAATATCTTGTAATAAACTATGATGGAAAAGAATATGAAAAAGATTTTATTTATATATATATATGAATCACTTTGCTGTACACCAGAAATTAACACAATATTGTAAATAAACAGAAAAAAGTGACAGTGATGCCATCAATACATAGTCCTGACACGTAATATGATTTAAATTTTCAGCAAGTTCTTCAAAAAGAAAGACAGAAGGAACAGAGAAGAAAAATCAGAGTTCTAAGAAATATCCTCTTTCATTTCAGAATTTTCACATTTCCTAAATAGACTTTCCCAAGATTTTGCCATTTCAATTTCCCACATGGCTGAAAGAATTAAGATACTATTCATAGTATTAGATGATTCAAGGGACAAGGAATCAATTGCAAATCAAAGCTGAACTGATATTCTTGATACCTGCCCTATGATGAAAACCTCCTTTTGTAAATTGGTTAAATAGATGAACGAATGCCCAACTGATATATATTACCCAGACATTACAATCATTCTCTAGAAGATTATTAACAGAAATAGAGAAAAATCCTCAAAAAGTATATTTTTTAAACTATAGCTATGATAGTATATCATAAGCAAAGCACAGCATCACTTCTGTGATATTCTTGCTGAAAATGCATAAGCTAAATCTGATCATGAGGAAACAAATCAAAATTAAGGGATATTCTAGAAATAATTGGCTTGTAATCTTCAAGGTCACAAGGGTCAAGGAAAAACTGAGGAACTCTTCCATACTGAAGAAGACTAAAGAGACATGAGTAAATGCAACACATAATTCTAAACCAGATCCTCTTGCTAAAAAAGACGTGGTTGGGACAAATAGGGGAAGTTGAATGTAGTCTGAATGGTAGTAATGTATCAATGTTGGTTTCCTGATGTTGATCATGGCACTCTGGTTACGTAGAAGAATGTCTTTGAAATGCATGCTATAATACGAGGGAGTGATGGGGCATCATGTGAGCAACTTGCTCTCAGACTATTCAGGAAACAGAATTCTCTGCTGTGAACTACTTGCAACTTTTCCATAAGTTTGAGGGTATTTTGGAATAATTTTTAAATGAAGATATTAAAGAGTATGTAGCCTATGATATCATTTGTATCATTTGTTAGTCTGCTAGTGGATGGATGAGTAGGTGGCACGAAGGAAGGAAGGAAGGGTGAATGGATAGAGAGAGAAAGAGGGATAAAACAGATTGGAAGAACACATAAGAACACATAAAAATGCTTACATTAACTATCCCTATGTGATGGGAAAATATGTTTGTTTTTGTTTTGTTATTGTTCTCTGATTTATTTCTTTTCCAAGTTTTCTGAATTGACCTGTTTTCTTGTATAATGGAGGTAGTAGAAGTGGAGGTAATTTGAAAAAAAAGAACAAACAAAAACAATCCTCTCTACTGCAGATGTTGATTAGCTGATTCATTCCATCCACAAACTCTTCCTTCTCTTTTGTCAATCTCCAGGTAGCCATCAAGGAGAATCATGTGACCCAGCTCAGGCCAATGAAACAATAGCAAAAGTCTGCTGGGGAAGCTTTTGGGAAAGCTTTTGCCTTCCTGATATAAAGGGATATATTCAGCAACACATGTCTCATATTTTTAACAATTTTCTTGAGATATAATTCACACACAATATAACTTACCCATTTAAAGTGTACAAATCCATGGTTTTTAATATAATCACAGTTATGCAGCCATCACCACAAGCAATTTTATAAAATTTTAGTCACCCCCAAAAGAAACTCCATATCTATTAGCAGCCACTTCCCATAACCCCCAACCCCTCCCCAGCCTTAGGCAGCCCCTAATGTACTTTCTATCTCTAGATCTGCCTAATCTGCATATTTCAAATAAATGGAATAATATGATATGTGATTTCAAATAAATGGAATCATATTATATACAATCTTTTGTGATGTAGCATATTGCTTTCATGGTTCATCCATGTTGTAGCAAGCATCAGTACTTCATTACTCTTTACGGCCCAATTATATTTTATTGTTTGGATATCTGTCCATTACCCATTTATCAGTTGATGGACATTTGAGTTCGTTTCCATTTCTTGACTATGCATTATGCTGCAGTAAACATTCATGCACAAGTTTTTGTACATATATGTTTTCATTTCTCTTGGCTATATACCTAGAAGGAGAATTGCTGGTTCAAATGATAACTCTATGTTTAATGTTTTGAGGAACTGCCACTCTTTCCCAAAGCAGCTATATCATTTTTTATTCCCACCAGCAATGTATGAATGTCTTCACATTGTGTCCCTCCCTTCTCCTTCCTGCACAAATACAATCCTGATGCCTAAAAGTAGAGTGACCAGCTTAAAACTAGGAGGCATAAACACGAAGATGCTAATGGCTTAGCAGAAAGACACAGTCTGGATTTCTATCTACCTCCAGACTTACTATTTGGGAGGAGAAAAAAAACCTTATATGAATAAGCTACTCTAAGTGGGGGTCTTCTATTAGGTACAAAGAAAGCAAACCTGTGATGCCCCCAAACATCCAATGTCGTTATATTCAGAGGAAGAAATTTCTTCCTGATCTTTATATGTATACTAATTTATAACAGAACCATGTTTTAACAAGTTGGAGCTGTATGGGATGTGTAAATGGTCTTGAAATTTTAAGATAAACTAATGTATTTTCATTTTATTTACTCTAAATTTTTACGAAATTTCTTCATTATTATTCAGTTAATGCAATAAATCTTAATAAAGACTGATATCTGAACTAAGAAAAGTAAGTGAAAGAGTAAACAAAGGCATTCTAAGCACTTTACAAATTAACTCATTTAGTCCTCTAAACTCTGCTCTAGTAATACTTACTATTCCCACTTTACAAATAAAGAAACTGGGAAACAGAGTTTAAATAACTTGCCCATGTCATGTGGCTAGCATCAGAGTCAGTATTCAAAGTCAGGCAGAATACCTGCTTAACCCTACACTATGTTGCCTCCACTGTACAGCAATTTAGCAATTTTAGAACAGAAAATTAATCATTAGTAGTCTAAAAATGTATACAGGTAGGCGTGTGTGTATTCATGTTCATTAATGCTAAATGCTACTTTCATGGTGAGATGGGTGGTAAGGGAACAACAATTTTTTTTAGCACCCACTATGTACCAGATACCGTACAAAAAGTTCAACAAGCGTTATCTCATTAATTAACATAACATTAATTGTTAATTCTCATAACAATGGGGAAGGCGATACCATCTTCATTTATGGGAAAAGAGTGTGAGGCCCAGTAAAGTTAAGTAACTTGCCCAGTTTCACACAACTAATAACTAGCAATGCTGAATATAATATCAAGTCTGCCTTGTTCAAAGCTAATGCTCTTTCTATTATACAATAATGATTACCTATTTAGATTTTTCAGACACTTAAACTATAAACTCAACATGACTATATAAGCTGTTATGGCTTTACATTTATTACCCTTATCTGTTGATAATCACTCATAGACTTTGAAAATATTTTCCCATCTTTTCTGCTAAAATATCTAAAATTTCTACTAGGATACACTTAAAAATGAAAACACAATTGCCTAGATAACAATACATTAACCCTTCATCATGTTTTGAAAGAATTATTCTATAAGCCCAGCTAGTCAAGCCACCACTGCAGAAGATCCACACTGATCATTTTTGTAATAGTTCAGTAACAATTATCTATCTGCCTGGACCATATCCTTTCCAATACTCTTCAGGACTTTGATACATCAATTATTTTCCCCTTCTAAGCAACAATCATTTTCTCTTCTCCAAGTAGTGTTCTTTATCCAACAACATTTAAAGGCTTGCCTAAAAATACGTTTTCCTGAACTTGCTATTTCCTCAAGCTAGAGGCATACCAGGTTCTAACATCAAAGACAGCTTGTTCCTAGAGATAGGCAAGCACTTAAAACACCACTCTTGGTCTACATTCTACTTCACAGATCTTACCTACACATATTTTTTTCAAGGTCTGAATAAAAATTTTGTCAATATTTTAACTTAAAAATGTTACAAGGGGCTACTTTTAGAAAACGTGCTCAGGGGAAATCGCTGCCTACTTTCATAAATCAACAATCTGATCCCATGCCAATGATCTACCCTTTCCCCCACTACTTCCCAATATGGTTAGAGTTGACAATATATTTTATCCATAAGTCAGACCTGCTACGCATGGATTTACATTCGCACCTCTTGAATGTCCCTTCTTCCCATTCTATGCTTATTTCCACCTCTACATCTCTGCTTAAGCTATGCCCTGCATCTGAATGCCATCTCTCCTCTCTAACTTACTGTCATTCTTGGCCCAACTAAATCACTAGTCCCTGAAGCCTTCCCAATACTCATAAGCCCACATTGAGCTTTACCTTCTGCATATTCTTACATTTAAAGCCTGTACTTCCTCATCCAATCCTTGATTACATTCTGCCTAAGTTGTTCATGAGTTGTCGCTCTTATTCTTATGACCATTATGTATATTTTCTAGAGGATTGATCAAGTCACATCTTTTTCTTTTATCTCCTCAAGCATATAGCACAGAGATAAGAAAAAAATGCATTAAATAAAGTAATAATATAAATGAGATTATAGCTTAAGAAACCAATCTACTTTTAGGTCCACATACCTGAAAAAATATGACTAACAAAAATCATCTGTTTATTAAACTAAACCCCAAAATTTATTAAGTTCTTTCAAGAATGTTACAATTTTGCTTTGAAGTTATAATACCAACATTCTTAAAATATATTTATTTGCACTTTTATTTCAGACTCCAAACCCAGTATGTTGAGATTTTGCCAATACATTAAAATATGCATATTCCCTACCAATATTTATGGCCACAACCTAAAAATAATCTTTGGATCATAAGTTTTATACTATAAGAGCCTAGTTTACATGTTTGAAATCACAATAAATGATCTATATTTACACAGCAGAATTGTCTGAAGAATTAAATTACATCCCAAATTATCATTTCATTAATACTTAGAATATTTCATTACGCAGGCAAGTATTAACAAGTCTACTACTATACATTTTTTTTTCTATTAATGTATCTGAAACGACCATAATTAGTCCAATGACATAGCTTAAGCAGTAGGTAACTTTATGTTACTCTTTAAGTGCAGAGAAATTAGTTTTCATTGAACCTTTCACACAAACATGCCACGCAATCTGAGTCATGAAAAAATAAACTTGAATTTTAGACCTTTGGAAATCACTGGTTATAGGTGGCTTCACACCTAGTGGAAAGGAGCAGACTATTTAAATTAACTCTATTTAAAATTAAATAGAAAAAATAAAAACATGTTGCCAGGGGCTTCCTTGGTGGCGCAGTGGTTGAGAATCTGCCTGCCAATGCAGGGGACACGGGTTCAAGCCCTGGTCTGGGAAGATCCCACATGCCGCAGAGCAACTAGGCCCGTGAGCCACAACTACTGAGCCTGCACCTCTGGAGCCTGTGCTCCGCAACAAGAGAGGCCGCGATAATGAGAGGCCCGCGCACCGCGATGAAGAGTGGCCCCCACTTGCCACAACTAGAGAAAGCCCTCGCACAGAAACGAAGACCCAACACAGCCATAAATAAATAAATAAAAATAAACCCAAAGTTTAAAAAAAAAAAAAAAATGTTGCCAAATGAGAGAGAAAAATTTTCTACTGATTCAGTTATTATTCGGATTTCTAAAGCACATGGCCAGAAACAGAAGAAAGATTAAAACATTTGAAAGAATATTACCAGTATTACTTAATAAAAAAGCTAATGATGAGTTTTCCATAGGAAAAGCATATCACAAAGGAAAAAGGTGAATGTATTCACCAAGAAGTGTCATTTAATTTCCCCATAAAGACAAAATTAACATCAAAAATTACATTAATTCACTACTTCATTAAATACAGATTTAGTAATCTCTGTGCCTGAATAAAAGAAAGATAAAAACAAATACATTTTCTTCCTTGAAGGTTTATTAGAATTTGTACCATAAAGAATTTCTGGACATTTGCTTTTTAAATGTATTTTGCAAGGACATAAAAAGGGGAATCATACCTGTTTTACTAATAGCTTCCTGTAACTCAGCCATAGAACTGATTATTGCAGCAAGAAGGTCAGAACTGGTGAGCCAACTGACAGCTTGCAAACAACGTAACTGCTCCTTTTGATGTTCTGCAAAAACAGAAGAAAATCCATTATGCAATTCTACAAAAATTTATTAAAATCCATTTTAAAATTATAGCAATATTTAGCTATTTAAGAAGTAGATCAAAATTTGTACGTAGAACTTCACCTAGTGCAGAGAAGTCTACAATAGATGTGAGATTTTATTGACTTTATTTATGGTTCAACTTTTCCATATAAGAAGAGAAGTCAACTAATGTATTTGATCATGAAACAAACAGGCATTTTATTAACTCCTCTCTATATATAATGGTAACTGACATCATAAAAGAAAAGGGAGAAGGAAATTTTCTTTAGCTCTACTTACTTAATAGCTTGCTTTTGAAAAGTTAAAAACTGAAATAATTGTTTCCTCAGAATAGTCAAGCATTCAAAAAAAGTTAGCTATAAAACTTACATTAGTTTCATTTTCATTCAATTCTTCAATAGATTTTTAACTCTGATCATTTTATACTAATTCAAAGAAAGTGAAAGTAAATTATGCTACTAATTAATTTTAAATAGGGCAGAGTTTCTGGATTGACTTTATTGAAAAGTCACTGTACAAACTTCAATTTACTGTCAAAAGAGCATTCAAATATAATAAACCTAGGCAAAGTTGAAATCATATATATTTGCTACTTTCTTTATATTTTAATGTTTACAACAAAAAATTAAAGCCTAATTTATACATAGATACACACTTATTCATACACACATACATATCTACATATGTATGTAGATATGTTACATGATTTGACATTGTAAATAATTTTTTTATGTTTTTGCCCAACATATTCACTTCGTATGTCACTTACATTCGACTCAGATTTTTAAAAGCACAAATTATCTTACTTGGAAATTTATGCTTGTCTTTGGGCTCTCCTGTACACACTAACATGCCTATGCCTTCTTTGAAACTCTCCATCCAGGTAAAAAGAGAGGCACACGACTGGCCCAAAATCTTGAGTCTGTTTGCTGCCAAAATTGCAATAACACCTTTCCGGAATACACGTATCAATCCTTTGAATGCTTTTTTCTTCATCTTGGCTTCCTCTTGCTTCTTTTCCTCTACAATTGACAAAGCCTGGGCTAGAGTTCTAACTTCCAATTTTAACAACTCAAAGGTGTTGACCTGCTCCTGGAGAAAATCTCTCTGTGTGGATAAGGCAGATGATCGGCTATACAGAGGATATAAGGCACCAGCCATCAATGCACAGGCCGCCAGCAAGGACGTTTGTTCCCTTTTAGTCTGTGATAACAAGTTTTTGAAATGTGTGTTTTCAACAACCAATTGTTCATGTGACTTCTCAATACGGTTCAATTTTTCCATATTTTTTTCAGCAATTTCTTGAAATTTCTATAAGAAAAGTCAAATAATATATTTGATCATGAAACAGGCATTTTATTAACTCCTCCTTTAAAAAAGAAAAACTTTTGCTGACAACTATTTCTTTTTCTTCAAAAGATCTATGTTCTAAAATATCCAAAAAATACATATGATAGATCAACAGTGAGCCAAACAGCTTAGATCTAAATGTGCACGGTAATTTTTAAATCCCTTATATGGAAGCTTTACACAAAGTAGAGCACATACATTTAAAAATACTTTGTAAATTTCCTGTATACTTAGGCATAAATACACATATTCAGAAAAAGAAAATTTCTTCTCTTCCATTCCTCGGTAACATGTATTTCCTACTTTTAAACAGAAATCACACCAGCATTAGAGGCTTTTCTATATGTAAAAAGACTTAACTTTTTGTCAAAATAGCAAAGGGTTAAATAAATAATACAATACACAGCATCTGACTATCTGCCATTTACTAGACGAGAGGGGACTGATTCTCAAAGCATACTCTCTTATTTCAGTTTCTTCTTCCCCAAGACAGAAGGCTGTACAAAGTACAGCTCCAGTGCTGGGAGTAAATACTAACTGTGGGCTGGGCCTCAGCAGCTCTCTGGTCCTCTTTTCCTGATCAAGGTACTTATAATTCAAAACTTAATATGCAACACACAGAAATTTTAACTGCAGGCACTGAATTTTAATCACTAGAAAATAAACTAGCTCTCCATGAAATCTTATACCTAATCATTAAGGAATTGTTGAAATAGAGTAAATTTTAGAAGATAACAGATGCCAATTTCTTTTACTGATTCATTTATCATTCAATAAACATTCACTGATTGCTCACTAAATTCCACACGCTAGGAAAACAGACAAATAAATCAATGATTGTGGTATAATGCTGTGATGGAGCTATGCTAGATTGCCAGAGATGCACAAAAGGATGTTTATACCAAATGACGTTGACAGGCTTTTGGAGGAATATGGCAAAGGACAAGTGGGAGTGAGATGTGTAACAGAAAGAACAACAACAAAAAAAACTCAACTCCACCAATAAGGAGGCTAGCCAATAGCTACCCTTATAATAAAATTTAATCTAATCTAGTCCATGGTGATTTAACAGCTTTAGCTGAATCTTTACTTAACCAAATAAGCTGCCCTGGCTTGTCCATGGACTTCATTCTTTATAAAACAGGCCAAGGGAGTTCAATTTGAATAAGGGGGTCAGTCAGAGACAGAGAAAAGTCATGCTCTATATAAAGTGAAGTAGTATCTTCATTATGAGAGAATCCTTTTGGGGGCATTAAGGAAAATATTTCTCTTTGTATTATTGGTTCAGGTCACACTCCATCTGAAATTTAACAATGGTCTTTGGGAAAGGTTTACAGTGAGTGTGTGTCTGATTCAAGAGTTATCCACGAACAACTAGAACAATCAAAGGCATTTCTAAAATTTACATTGGCAGGAAGACTTCAAAGGTGATCAGACTTAGAGAAAATCATACAAACTCTTAACTACTCTGCAAGATTTGGGTGTCAAAGCCTACCATGGACAATATTAACAGGAAGTAGCCAAAAGGATTCAAACTTGTCGAAACACATGGCTGAGGAAAGTAACCCCCGGACCAAAACCAGTCCTGAGGCCAGAAAATGAGGTTCCCAAAGGTGCATGGTGAGTAGAAGGAGGCACTCAGAAGTACAGTCCTGAATACAAACGAGTAAAGCAAGTATACAAGAAGCCACTCTCTGATGGATTCAACTTCTTGAATGCTTTCCCTTGGGCAGGAGGGAAATTGGATTTAGTCTTGGTTTTAAATGTTTCTCTACTATACTTTAATTTCCTTTATTTACTCCAACTATTCTCTGAAGTCTGATCCAGCCGTACCTGTGGTGGTACTGTGAGAAATAAAGGAATGGGGAAATAAGGGAATTGTAGCTTGCTCCAACCACATCTCTACTGATAGCCAAGTTGTGGCAACAGCAGTCTATCAATGGGCTTGTGTCCCAGAGCTCCATATAAAGACCACTAGTAAAGGTCGTGGTGTTCCACTGGGAGCAGCTGGAAGAAGGAAGAAACTCTGAGAGCCAAGTGGACGGCTGAGAAGCAGATGTACAGCAGAACACAACAATGTGTTCTAAGGAAGTACAAATAATTCAGAATATTTGAAGAGGAAAATGATGGAAATTTGAGAAGTATGTAGATAATAAATGATTAAGCTAAAGAATTTAAACTTTACCCAGAAAGCTATGAGAAACCATAAAAACTTGGGACAGTTGCTAAGCTTTAGTAAATGGATGGGAAAATTGGAAACATTAATAAAGACTGCCTGGGATAGCAGCAGAGTTGCAGGGAGTAGAGGGAGCAAATGGAAATTACAAAGTTTAATTCCATATTCTCTCCAAAATCAACTCCACCAGCTCATTTAGAGAAAAAAAGGAAAATTATAGAAAATCTAGGATAAAAGAGATGCACTGGTCATACCTAAGTAATGGAAATAAAAATGAACCTAATCGGGGTGGACCTGAGCGTCCTGAGGGGAAACGGGGAAAGGGAGGCGCAGGGTCCGGATGGAGCGTCAGCACCCCTCTTCCTGACTGTGGGGAAAGCGGCTTAAAACTCATCCCTAGGCTCGCAGGTCCCTTATTCAGCCAAGTCCCTCTGAGCTCCTTCCTCCCTCAGCTAAAGTACCAGGGGGGAGGGGACAGGGGAGGGGACTGGCACAGGTAATGGGGAACATCCAAAGATGATTGTTAACTAAGGAAAACCAGCTATCCCAAGATCACTCATCCTGGGTTAAGCCAGCTACCATGTCATGAGGACACTCAAGCAGCCCTAAGGAGAGATCCATGTGGCAAGGAACTGAGGCCGCCTACCTAAAACCACGGGTTGCCAGGCTGCCATCTGCCAAAGAAGAAGATGTGTCACCAATACCTGCCGTTGGAATTTCTCCCCAGGCACAGGCTGCACAACTGTAGTTCTTCTTGCTTCTGCTGTCTGTCCTTTGGTGGATGAGGCTATCTAAGAGGCTTGTGCGGAGGAGCTTCAAGATGGCGGAAGAGTAAGACGTGGAGATCACCTTCCGCCCCACAAAAACATCAGAAATACATCTACATGTGGAACAACTCCTACAGAACACCTACTAAATGCCTGCAGAAGACCTCAGACCTCCCAAAAGGCAAGAAACTCCCCACGTAACTGGGTAGGGCAAAAGAAAAAAGAAAAAACAGAGACAAAGAATAGGGACGGGAACTGCACCTCTGGGAGGGAGCTGTGAAGGAGGAAAGGTTTCCACACGCTAGGAAGCCCCTTCGCAGGCAGAGACTGCGGTGGCGGAGGGGGGAAGCTTCGGAGCCACGGAGGAGAGCGCAGCAACAAGGGTGCAGATGGCAAAGCGGAGAGGTTTCTGCACAGAGGATCGGTGCCGACCAGCACTCACCAGCCTGAGAGGCTTGTCTGCTCACCCGCCAGGACGGGTGGGGGCTGGGAGCTGAGGCTCCGCCTTCGGAGCTGAGGCTCCGCCTTCGGAGGTCGGATCGCAGGGAGGGGACTGGGGTTGGCGGCGTGAACACAGCCTGAAGGGGGCTAGTGCGCCACAGGTAGCCGGGAGAGTGTCCCGGAAAAGTTCTGGAGCTGCCGAAGAGGCAAGAGATTTCTTCTTGCCTCTTTGTTTCCTGGTGCACAAGGAGAGGGGATTAAGAGCGCCGCTTTTGAGCCCCAGAGACAGGCGCGAGCCGCGGCTATCAGCGCGGACACCAGAGACGGGCACGAAACGCTAAGGCTGCTGCTGCCGCCACCAAGAAGCCTGTGTGCAAGCACAGGTCACTCTCCACACCTCCCCTCCCGGGAGCCCGTGCAGCCCGCCACTGCCAGGGTCCCGTGATCCAGGGACTTCCCCGGGAGAACGCACGGCGCCCCTCAGGCTGGTGCAACGTCACGCCGGCCTCTGCCGCCGCAGGCTCGCCCCGCCTCCGTACCCCTCCCTCCCCCCGGCCTGAGTGAGCCAGAGCCCCCGAAGCAGCTGCTCCTTTAACCGTGTCCGGTCTGAGCGAAGAACAGACACCCTCAGGCGACCTACACGCAGAGGCAGGGACAAATCCAAAGCTGAACCCCAGGAGCTGTGCGAACAAAGAAGAGAAAGGGAAATCTCTCCCAGCAGCCTCAGGAGCAGCGGATTAAATCTCCACAATCAACTTGATGTATCCTGCATCTGTGGAATACCTGACTAGACAACGAATCATCCCAGATTGAGGAGGTGGACTTTGGGAGCAATGATATATATTTTTTTCCCTTTTTCTCTTTTTGTGAGTGTGTATGTGTATGCTTCTGTGTGTGATTTTGTCTGTATAGCTTTGCTTTTACCATTTGTCCTAGGGTTCTGTCTGTCCATTTTTTTTTTTTTTAGTATAGTTTTTAGCACTTGTTATCATTCGTGGATTTCTTTTCCAGTTTGGTTGCTGTCTTCTTTCTTTCTTTCTTTTTTTTCTCCCATTTATTCTGAGACATGTGGATGACAGGCTCTTGGTGCTCCAGCCAGGCGTCAGGGGTGTTGTGCCTCTGAGGTGGGAGAGCCAAGTTCTGGACACGGGTCCACAAGAGACGTCCCAGCTCCACATAATATCAAACGGTGAAAATCTCCCAGAGATCTCCATCTCAACGCCAAGACCCAGCTCCACTCAACGACCAGCAACCTACAGTGCTGGACACCCTATGCCAAACAACTAGCAAGACAGGAACACGACCCCATCCATTAGCAGAGAGGCTGCCTAAAATCATAATGCCACAGACACCCCAAAACACACCACCAGACGTGGACTTGCCCACCAGAAAGACAAGATGCAGCCTCATCCACCAGAACACAGGCACTAGTGCCCTCCACCAGGAAGCCTACACAACCCACTAAACCAACCTTAGCCACTGGGGGCAGACACCAAAAACAACGGGAATACGAACCTGCAGCCTGCGAAAAAGAGACCCCGAACACAGTAAGCTAAGCAAAATGAGAAGAAAGAGAAACACACAGCAGATGAAGAAACAAGGAAAAAACCCAGCAGACCTAACAAATGAAGAAGAAATAGGCAGTCTACCTGAAAAAGAATTCAGAATAATGATAGTAAAGATGATCCAAAATCTTGGAAATAGAATGGAGAACATATAAGAAACGTTTAACAAGGACCTGAAGAACTAAAGAGCAAACAAACAGTGATGAACAACACAATAAATGAAATTAAAAGTTCTCTAGAAGGGATCAATAGCAGAATAACTGAGGCAGAAGAATGGATAAGTGATCTGGAAGATAAAATAGTGGAAATAACTGCTGCAGAGCAGAATAAAGAAAAAAGAATGACAAGAATTGAGGACAGTCTCAGAGACCTCTGGGACAACATTAAACGCATCAACATTTGAATTATAGGGGTCCCAGAAGAAGAAGAGAAAAAGGGACTGAGAAAATATTTGAAGAGATTATAGTTGAACACTTCCCTAATATGGGAAAGGAAATAGTTAATCAAGTCCTGGAAGCACAGAGAGTCCCATACAGGATAAACCCAAGGAGAAACACGCCAAGACACATATTAATCAAACTATCAAAAATTAAATACAAAGAAAAAATATTAAAAGCAGCAAGGGAAAAACAACAAATAACACACAAGGGAATCCCCATAAGGTTAACAGCTGAACATTCAGCAGAAACTCTGCAAGCCAGAAGGGAGTGGCAGGACATATTTAAAGTGATGAAGGAGAAAAACCTACAACCAAGATTACTCTACCCAGCAAGGATCTCATTCAGATTTGACAGAGAAATTAAAACCTTTAAAGACAAGCAAAAGCTAAGAGAACTCAGCACCACCAAAGCAGCTTTATAACAAATGCTAAAGAAACTTCTCTAGGCAGGAAACACAAGAGAAGGAAAAGACCTACAATAACAAACCCAAAACAATTAAGAAAATGATAATAGGAACATACATATGGTCAATTACCTTAAATGTAAAGGGATTAAATGCTCCAACCAAAAGACATAGACTGGCTGAATGGATACAAAAACTAGACCCATATATATGCTGTCTACAAGAGACCCACTTCAGACCTAGGGACACATACAGACTGAAAGTGAGGGGATGGAAAAAGATATTCCATGCAAATGGAAATCAAAAGAAAGCTGGAGTAGCAATTCTCACATCAGACAAAATAGACTTTAAAACAAAGACTATTACAAGAGACAAAGAAGGACACTACAGAATGATCAAGGGAGCAATCCAAGAAGAAGATATAACAATTGTAAATATTTATGCACCCAACGTAAGAGCACCACAATACATAACGCAAATACTAACAGCCATAAAAGAGGAAATTGACAGTAACACAATCATAGTAGTGGACATTAACACCCCACTTTCATCAATGGACAGATCATCCAAAATGAAAATAAATAAGGAAACACAAGCTTTAAATGATACATTAAACAAGATGGACTTAATTGATATTTATAGGACTTTCACTCCAAAACAACAGAATACACATGCTTCTCAACTGCTCATAGAACATTCTCCAGGATAGATCATATCTTGGGTCACAAATCAAGCCTTGGTAAATTTAAAAAATTGAAATCATATCAAGTATCTTTTCTGACCACAACGCTATGAGACTAGATATCAATTATGGAAAAAAACTGTAAAAATTACAAACACATGGAGGCTAAACAATACACTACTTAATAACCAAGAGATCACTGAAGAAATCAAAGAGGAAATCAAAAATTACGTAGACACAAATGACAATGAAAACATGACGACCCAAAACCTATGGGATGCAGCAAAAGCAGTTCTAAGAGGGAAGTGCATAGCAATACAATCCTACCTTAAGAAACAAGAAACATCTCAAATAAACAAGCTAACCTTACACCTAAAGCAATTAGAGGAAGAAGAACAAAAAAACCCAAAAGTTAGCAGAAGGAAAGAAATCATAAAGTTCAGATCAGAAATAAATGAAAAAGAAATGAAGGAAATGACAGCAAAGAACAATAAAACTAAAAGCTGGTTCCTTGAGAAGATAAACAAAATTGATACACCATTAGCCAGACTCATCAAGAAAAAAAGCGAGAAGACTCAAATCAATAGAATTAGAAATGAAAAAGGCGAAGTAACAACTGACACTGCAGAAATACAAAGGATCATGAGAGATTACTACAAGCAACTATATGCCAATAAAACAGACAACCTGGAAGAAATGGACAAATTCTTAGAAATGCACAACCTTCAGAGACTGAACCAGGAAGAAATAGAAAATATGAACAGACCAATCACAAGCACTGAAATTGAAACTGTGATTAAAAATCTTCCAACACACAAAAGCCCAGGACCAGATGGCTTCACAGGCGAATTCTGTCAAACATTTAGAGAAGAGCTAACACCTGTGCTTCTCAAACTCTTCCAAAATATAGCAGAGGGAGGAACACTCCCAAACTCATTCTACGAGGCCACCATCACCCTGATACCAAAACCAGACAAAGATGTCACAAAGAATGAAAACTACAGGCCAATATCACTGATGAACATAGATGCAAAAATCCTCAACAAAATACTAGCAAACAGAATCCAACAGCACATTAAAAGGATCATAAACCATGATCAAGTGGGGTTTATCCCAGGGATGCAAGGATTCTTCAATATACGCAAATCAATCAACGTGATACAGCACATTAACAAATTGAAGGAGAAAAACCATATGGTCGTCTCAACAGATGCAGAGAAAGCTTTCGACAAAATTCAACACCCATTTATGATAAAAACCCTCCAGAAAGTAGGAATAGAGGGAACTTTCCTCAACATAATAAAGGCCATAATAAACCCACAGCCAACATCGTCGTCAATGGTGAAAAACTGAAACCATTTCCACTAAGATCAGGAACAAGACAAGGTTGCCCACTCTCACCACTATTATTCAACAATAGTTTTGGAAGTTTTAGCCACAGCAATCAGAAAAGAAAAAGAAATAAAAGGAATCCAAATCAGAAAAGAGGAAGTAAAGCTGTCACTGTTTGCAGATGACATGATACTATACATACAGAATCTTAAGGATGCTACCAGAAAACTACTAGAGCTAATCAATGAATCTGGTAAAGTAGTAGGATACAAAATTAATGCACACAAATCTCTTGCATTCCTATACACTAATGATGAAAAATCTGACAGTGAAATTAAGAAAACGCTCCCATTTACCACTGCAACAAAAAGAATAAAATATCTAGGAATAAACCTACCTAAGGAGACAAAAGATCTGTATGCAGAAAATTATAAGACACTGATGAAAGAAATTAAAGATTATACAAACAGATGGAGAGATATACCATTTTCTTGGATTGGAAGAATCAACATTGTGAAAATGACTCTGCTACCCAAAGCAATCTACAGATTCAATGCAATCCCTATCAAACTACCAATGGCATTTTTCACAGAACTAGAACAAAAAATTTCACAATTTGTAGGGAAACACAAAAGACCCCGAATAGCCAAAGCAATCTTGAGAAAGAAAAATGGAGCTGGAGGAATCAGGCTCCCTGACTTCAGACTATACTACAAAGCTACAGTAATCAAGACAGTAAGGTACTGGCACAAAAACAGAAATATAGATCAATGGAACAGGATAGAAAGCCCAGAGATAAACCCACACACATAAGGTCACCTTATCTTTGATAAAGGAGGCAAGAATATACAGTGGAGAAAAGACAACCTCTTCAGTAAGTGGTGCTGGGAAAACTGGACAGCTACATGTAAAAGAATGAAATTAGAACACTCCCTAACACCATACACAAAAATAAACTCAAAATGGATTAAAGACCTAAATGTAAGGCCAGACACTATCAAACTCTTAGAGGAAAACATAGGCAAAACACTCTTTGACATAAATCACAGCAAGATCCTTTTTGACCACCTCCTAGAGAAATGGAAATAAAAACAAAAATAAACAATGGGACCTAATGAAACTTCAAAGCTTTTGCACAGCAAAGGAAACCATAAACAAGACGAAAGGACAACCCTCAGAATGGGAGAAAATATTTGCAAATGAAGCAATTGACAAGGATTAATCTCCAAAATTTACAAGCAGCTCATGCAGCTCAACATCAAAAAAACAAACAACCCAATCCAAAAATGGGCCGAAGAGCTAAAAAGACATTTCTCCAAAGAAGATATACAGATTTGCCAACAAACACATGAAAGAATGCTCAACATCATTAATCATTAGAGAAATGCAAATCAAAACTACAATGAGATATCATCTCACACTGGTCAGAATGGCCATCATCAAAAAATCTAGAAACAATAAATGCTGGAGAGGGTGTGGAGAAAAGGGAACCCTCTTGCACTGTTGGTGGGAATGTAAACTGATACAGCCACTAAGGAGAACAGTATGGAGGTTTCTTAAAAAACTAAAAATAGAACTACCATACGACCCAGCAATCCCACTACTGGGCATATACCCTGAGAAAACCATTATTCAAAAAGAGTCATGTACCACAATGTTCACTGCAGCTCTATTTACAATAGCCAGGACATGGAAGCAACCTAAGTGTCCATCAACAGATGAATGGATAAAGAAGATGTGGCACATATATACAATGGAATATTACTCAGCCATAAAAAGAAACGAAATTGAGTTATTTGTAGTGAGGTGGATGAACCTAGTCTGTCATACAGAGTGAAGTAAGTCAGAAAGAGAAAAAAAAATACCATACGCTAACACATATATATGGAATCTAAAAAAAAAAAAAAGAAAGGTCATGAAGAACCTAGGGGCAAGACAGGAATAAAGACACAGACTACTAGAGAATGGACTTGAGGATACGGGGATGGGGAAGGGTAAGCTGGGACAAAGTGAGAGAGTGGCATGAACATATATACACTACCAAACATAAAACAGATAGCTAGTGGGAAGCAGCCACATAGCACAGAGAGATCAGCTCGGTGCTTTGTGACTACCTAGAGGGGTGGGACAGGGAGGGTGGGAGGGAGGGAGACACAAGAGGGAAGAGATATGGCGACATAGGTATATGTATAACTGATTCACTTTGTTATATAGCAGAAACTAACACACCATTGTAAAGCAGTTATACTCCAAAAAAGATGTTAAAAAAAAAAAAAATGAACCTAATCATTCGGGTTCTAGGTGGCTGCCTATTCACACTTTTACAGATATCAAAGTCTCAGGCAGAAGTTGGTTTTCAAGAAATATTACTTTTTTTGACCAAAAAGAAAAATTTAAAAAGATATATTTGCTAATGATATTTTAAATATTTCACAAAAAATTCAGTCACTGGTCAAAATCAAATGGATTGTGGAAGGAGAGATAAAAGTAAAGTAAACCTATTGCAAAAGATTTAATTTTACTCCATGATAGATTCCTCTACTGTATACAGCTGGTCCACTTCCACAGAGCATCAGGTTAAAGTTAAAGCATTTCAGAGAGACAGCCAGAAACAGATAGTCCTGGGATGAGGATAAGAGAGTAATTAAAACATGGCCAGAAATGGATAAAAATCGAGAATATATTACAACTTCTCTCTATATAGAGGAAAAACAGGAGCACATTTTTGGAATTTTGGAATTTTTGGAAAACAGAATTGAGATTCTTGACTTACACAGCCAGTTTTCATTTTAGGCTACCTAGTAGAAGCAGTAGTGATGTCATAAAGCAATTTTAAATATCCTCATGTCATTTTATGGCTCCCAAATTTTGATCATTTGTATTGGTTATTTATTTAAAAGTGCTAGTTAATATTAATTACTACCACTATGAATGATTTCATGAGATGCATCATATAATTTGTATTGTAAGAAAGAGATGCTATTCACAAATTGCTATAAGAATAAAAATAAGACTAAGAATACATATGAAGTGGTAAATTCTACCAAATATTCAAAGATGATTTAATACCTATCATTCTCAAAATCTTCCAAAAAACTGAAGAGGAGAGAACACTTGCTAATGCATTTTATAAGGTCAACATTATCTTGATACCAAAACCAGACAAGCACAAGACTAAAAAAGAAAATTATATACCAATATCTCTAATGAACATAAACGGAAAAATCCTCAACAAAATATTAGCAAACCAGGAATTCCCTGGTGGTCCAGTGATTAGGACTCCAAGCTTTCACTGCCGAGGGCCCGGGTTCAATCCCTGGTCGGGGAACTAAGATCCCACAAGCCACGCAGCATGGCCAAAAAAAAATTAGCAAACCAAACACAACAGTACATTAAAAGGATCATACACCATGATAGTGGGATTTATTCCAGGAATGCAAGGATTGTTCAATATCTGCAAATCAATCAACATGATATACCACATTAACAAAACAAAGGATAAAAATCACATGATTATCTCAACAGATGCAGAAAAAGCATTTGACAAGATTCAACACCTATTTATAATAAAAGCTCTCAATAGAATGGGTATAGAAGGAAGGTACCGTAACATAATAAAGGCTATTTATGACAAACCCACTAGCATCATACTCAATGGTGAAAAATTAAAAGCTATCCCTCTAAGATCAGGAACAAAACAAGGATGCCCACTCTCACCACTCATATTCAACTTGGTATTAGAAGTCCTAGCCAGAACAATTAGGCATGAAAAAGAAATAAAAGACACCCAAATTGGAAAAGAAGAAGTAAAACTGTCCCTATCTGCTGATGATAGTATTTTATATATAGAAAAACCTAAAGTTGCCACAAAAAAACTATTAAAAATAATAAATGAATACAGTCAAGTTGCTGGGTACAAAATCAGTATACAAAAATCTGTTTTGTGTTTCTATACACTAACAACAAACTAGCAGAAAGAGAAATTTTTAAAAAATCCCATTTACTATCACAACAAAAAGAATAAAATACCTAGGAATAAATTCAACCAAGGAGGTGAAAGACCTGTAGACCGAAAACTATAAGACACTGTTGAAAAAACTGAAGACATGAAGAAATAGAAAGATATTCTGTGTTCACAGACTGGAAGAATCAGCATTGTTAAAATGTCCATATTACCTAAAGCAATCTACAGATTCAGTGCAATCTGTATCAAAATCTCAATAATATTTTTCACAAAAATAGAACCAAAAAATGCTAAAATTTGTATGGAACCAATAATAGCCAAAGCAATCCTGAGGGAAAAAAAAAAAAGTTCAAGGTATCACATTCCCTTATTTCAAATTATACTACAAAGCTATACTAATCAAAATAGCATGGTATTGGCAGAAAAACAGACAGATCAATGGAACAGAACTGAAAGTCCAGATATAAACTCTCACATATATGGACAATTAATTTATATTAAACGAGTAAAGAACATACAATGGATAAAGGACAGTCTCTTCAATAAATGGTGTTGCGAAAACTGGACAGCCACATGCAAAAGAATGAAACTAGATCACTATCTTACACCATATACAAAAATTAACTCAAAATGGATTAAAGACTTGAATGTAAGAACTGAAACCATAAAAATCCTAGAAAAAAAATAGGCAGTAGTATGCTCTCTGACATCAGCTTTAGCAATATCATTCTAGATATGTCTCCTAAGGCAAGGGAAATGAAAACAAAATATGCAAATGGGACTACAACAAACTAAAAAGCTTCTGCACAGCAAAAGAAACCATCAACAAAACAAAAGGACAACCTACCAAATGGGAGAAGACATCTGTAAATCATATATCTATAAGCAGCCAATATCCAAAATATAAAAGAACTCATACAACTCAACAACAACAAAGAACTCAATTAAAAAGTGGGCAGAGGATCTGAATACACATTTTTCCCCAAGAAGAAATAAAGACAGCCAACAGGCACATGAAAAGGTGTTCAACATCACCAATTATTAGAAAAACGCACGTTAAAACAGCAATGAAATATTATCTTGTTACCAAACCAGGTCCATTTGTCTAAGGCACAGCAAGCCAAACGCTGAGACAAAGATTTGCAGCAGAGAAAGGGTTTATTTACGAGGCAGCCAAGCAAAGAGACGGGAGAACAAATCTCAAATCCACCTCCCCAAAGGTGAAGGGCTTGGGATACTTCTGGGTAAAGCTGAGGCGTGGGGAGTGTGGGGAAAGTAATTGGAGACAAGAAAAAGGTGAGGTATCATCATTCCGCACAGGCGCAAGTAAGCTACATGCTTCTCCTCGGGATGCACGTTCTGTAGGTGGAGTTTTGGGCCTTCTGACGTCAAAAGGTCACTGATTGTACATTCATGCATGCCCATTTGGAGGGTTGGTGACCCCACCAGTCCTCACCAGATCAAACTCTAACTGGACACAGCTGACTCCAAGTTCCTGCAACACAACTCAGGCAAACATTTTTTAGGCTACCTGATGCTTACAGAACAATTAAAGCAAGCTTGATGAGTGAAGGCAGGTTACAGTTCATTATTTATTAAGCAAGTTACAGTTTAATGGATCTAACTGATGACTACCCTCAGTCTCAATCTCATGTGCATTAGAATGGCTAATTATCAAAAAGACAACAAATAAGTATTGGTGAGGATGTGGAGAAAAGGGAACACTTGTGCACTACTGGTGGGAATGTAAACTGGTGCAGCCACTGTAGAAAACAGTATGGAGATTGCTCAAAAAATTAAGTATATAATTTACTACCACATGATCCAGCTGTTCCACTTCCCCAAATTTATCCAAATATGAAAACACTAATTTGAAAAGAGATATTATTGCACTGCACTCTGAAGGCCTGCAAGTCGTGGAGTTGCCAAGCCTTGACACTGAAGAAAGAGCCCAGAGACAGTGACAGAGACAGTAGTGATTTATTGGACAGGGGGATCTTACACAAAGGGTCCTGGAGCTACACCCCACCATGTGCGGGCAGATGCTGGGCAGGACATGACAACAGTCTTTGCTACTCAGGGGAGAAAGAGGCCACCATTTATAGGGGGAATTGATGTCAGGTGTGCTCATCAGTTACCAGGAGCTAATTAAGCCTTATAATTAAGACAACTGGATAGTCATGTGAGTGAAGCAGGGACTGGTCTAGGAGGGGATGTACAGAGAGCAAGAGAACAGGCATCTTGAGTGTAGCCTAACCATACATATATGCACCCCTATGTTCATTGCAGCATTATTTACAAGAGCTGAGATATGGAAACAACCTCACTGCCCATCAACAGATGAATGGATAAAGAAGATGTGGTATATACAAGCAATGGAATACTATTAAGCCATAAAAAAGATGAAATCTTGCCATTTTCAACAAGGGTGGACCTTGAAGGTATTATGCTAAGTGAAATGAGTCAGAGAGAGAAAGACAAATACCCTATCAATTCACTCATATGTGGAATATAAAACACAAACAAGCAAAAACAAAATAAATGAAAAAAACAAACCAAACAAAAACAAACATGTAGACACAGAGAACAGAGTAGTGGTTACAGAGGGAAAGGCTCAGGGGAGGGCAAAATGGTTAAAGAGGGTTAACTGTATGGTGATGTATGGAAACCAGACTTTTGGTGGTGGGCATGCTATAGTGTATTCAGAAGTCAAATTAAAATGTGGTACACATGAGATTAATATAATGTTATAAATCAATGTTACCTCGATTTTTTTTAAAAAAGAAGTTATTAAAAAAGAATACATGTGAAGTCTGTATATAAATAAAAATAAACAACCTCTGAAAGACTGTTTGTCTAACAACTGTCTGTTGTCCTAAATCATTCTTGGTTTATATAATCAAGATACCAAGTATTAACGGTTATCAAAAAAAAATCAACCAGGACAACATTCAATTAAATAACTAGGGTTAGCAGAGTGGGATATTTGAAATAAAGATTTTAAAATAATGAAATTAAGTACCTAAATTTTTAAAGCTCTTATTGACAAATATGAGATTAAGAAAACCACACTAATATTAATGCTAATAAATACTGAGAGTTTGGATTATTTCTTAACAATTACATTTCTGCATTCCTGGCAGATCCACTGAAATCCAGAATTACAGATCTGACTGCCCACTAGGCATCTCCCCCTAGATACCTCATAACCATCTCAAGTACTGCTGTTTTTCCTCCTAAAGGTGTTTATAATAGTCCTCTTTACGAGTACATTGAACCAACATCCACCCAATTGTTCCAGTCAAAAACTTTGTAGTAAGTCTTAATTCCTCCTTCTTTCACCCGATTCTCTCCATCCCTAAATCAAAGCCATCAGCAAGCAATGCTAGTTTCATGTCGGACTGTGTCAATCCAATCCTATTGCTGAAACTCTTTACTGAACCAAGGTCTCCCCTCAGGTCACAACACGCCCACATGCCGTCTCCTGTAAAGACTTCACTTCCTCCTAGGATCCTCAACTTGATGAAAAAGGAGATGATCTGCTCCTTTGCTATCCAGACAGGAACCTCACCACCATTGTGACTTTTCACAATTTATCCATGGTCTCTAGCACCACCAGGTCCTTTCCTTTCAACTCCCCTAACACTATTCAAATTCTAACAATTTCCTGAGCCCATTTCAGGGTCCATCTATTCCATGACACCTATTACTAACATTCTCATTCATGCTGACTTTGATCTTCTCTGAACATAATTAAACCACTCAGGCACTTAATTCCTGCACTGCTACTTAACTTATTTCATGTGTATATATTTACTCTCCCCCAAATACAATAGAGTGCTAGTTCCTAGAGGCCAGGAATTATTTACTACGGTGCCTGTCACAATGCTCTATATGCTGTGGGTATTTTATAAATATTAAGTGAATTAAATAATCCTTTATAAAATGTTCCCTGATGCTTAGCACAGTGCTTTGCCTATAATAAGCACTGAGTAAATACCCAATGAATAAAAAGTTTTACAAATGTAAAGAGAAGAAAAATATAATCCAAAAAAGATATGATTTCCAAATATAATTTGGAACTTATCAACATGTCAGAATTCTGTTTTAAATTAATTCTGATATTCCAGAGAGACTTTCAGAGGCATTGCATTATTTACTGTGAATTATTCTTGAAGAACAAAGCTTGTTTGATGGTAAGGCTAGAAACAGCTATAAGGGCAAGTATTCCTTAAAAAAGAAAACCTATGTTCTTTACCAAAGAAGATTAAAGACCAAAATTTTTCAAACAAACATAAGGAACATCACTTTCAAATGGGACAAAAGCATTCCTAGTACTGGTATAATCTGCCCCTTAGTGTGTTTAATTTCAAAAATAATATTCACAAATCCCCCCCAAAAAAATTCTTAAAAAATTTTAACAACCTGAAACTATAAAATTTATACCTTTTACACAGACTTTTTTTGGCATGTCAAAAATACTATCTAATTTTATTAGTTTTCCTTGACTTTTAGATTCAAAGTGCACCCAAAATGAGGGGGAGAGGACAGCTTCTTTCCTTAATGAATCATGCACTTACTTTCTGAAACACAGGAGCCTTGAGGGATACCTTACTGGCTTTCAGCAACCCATGAACTTTGAGACTTTGGGCCAGAAATTAGACACTTCCCTACGGAGTAAAATTCTTTTTTTATCACTTTCGCTTGCTGATTTCTTATTCTTTATGCTGGCAAAAAGACAAACTGCAAACTGGACAGTCAGTGACAAATAGATATCAAAGGACTACATTTTAAAAGTCTTTTATACGTTTCATATCTTGTCTTTTTATGCAATGGTAATATTTTAAAATATAATAAACATAAATTCGCCAGCTTTTCCTACAATGTAAATGTTTCTCTGTTAAAAAATAAAGCACATTTTGTGGAGAAATTGGAGCCTTCATACACTGCCTGTGGAGATGTTGAAATGGTGCAGAGGCTTTTGAAAACAGTTTGGCAGTTCTTCAAAAAGTTAAATATAGAGTTACCATACGACCCAGAAATTCCATTATCTGGTCTTCATATATATACTCAGGCCCCATAATGGCTACTTACTTAACTTAAAAACACTATCTTCACATTTTGTAAGTTTAGCACATCAAAAATATTGCAGTATGTGTCGAAAATGGTACATGCCTGTGTGTACTCTAGTTTCTAAGGCAGTACAAATTATAAAATTATCCAAAGAGATAAGCCAAGCTCTCAAAAGAAAAGAGTTCTCCTTATCATTAGACTGAGAATAAATTGCCAATACAGGCAAGATGCTTGATTTACTGATTGTTAAAAGATATTATCTCAGACTGTTGGAAAGTTAGCATGACCTCTAAGTTCTGATCTGTCTGATGTCTCCCTTCCTTCTGGGCTTTCAGATCCTGATAACAGGGCCCAGGTGGCTCTAGTCTCCTCCAGGAAGCCTTCAAACTTTGACCACCTTCAATTCTGAGTTGACAGCATTCTTTTGGCAATTAATTACATACAGCCTTGTGATAAACCTTATATTATTTAATTTTTCATGTGTTTTTATAGTGCCACCCCAACTAAATTTGACACTTTTTGAGAAAATAAGTATTATACCCCTTTGTTAGTATCACAGCATGAAACACAGTGTTCTATATATCTGATATATATATATAACATGTATTTATTTAATTAATATTAACTATATTATGTAAAAGTTATTTTGCTATTCTTACCTACAGTAGTAATTTTGCAATATAGTATACTAAAAATTCAGTCTCTCAGAAAAAAGAAGTCTGAGAAAAATAAGAGATAGGGAACTACCATTTTTGAATGACTGACAGCATGGCACTGGTTAGCTCTTTCATACATTATCATGTTTCATCACCAGTTAAGCAAGATTCACTCGGAAAAGTGAGTTCAAGAAATATGAAACTGAATTGTCACTATACCTGCTTTCAGATATTACTTTATACACAAAAATAGCATGTTTCTAAAAGAAACAGTGTTGTAGTATAATGCAAAAAGGACTGGAAGATAAGGATGATAATATATTCAAACAGCACATAACATTCACTTTGTAATTTCTAAACGCCAAGCAAGGTGCTAAACATTTCACATCTGTTATCTCCATTCTAATTCTGACCCTAGAACTTCCTCGCTACACAAATGAGTGGTACCAGTTCTCTGAACCTTACTTTCCACATTTGTAAAATAGAAATGATGTTTAAGTTACCTTTCTCACATGGTTGTTGTGGGGATCAAGTAAGAGGAGGCAAGCAAAAGTAATGAAGAGCGTTGAAAAATCGATCAAGCATTACAAAAATTCAATTGATAGCATTATTATTAAGAAAAACAGGGGCTTCCCTGGTGGTGCAGTGGTTGAGAATCGCCTGCCAATGCAGGGGACACAGGTTCGAGTCCTGGTCTGGGAAGATCCCACATGCCACGGAGCAACTAAGCCCGGGCGCCACAACTACTGAGCCTGCGCTCCAGAGCCCGCGAGCCACAACTACTGAGCCCACGTGCCACAACTACTGAAGCCCGCGCGCATAGGGCCCGTGCTCCACAACAAGAGAAGCCACCACAATGAGAAGCCCGTGCACCGCAACAAAGAGCAGCCCCCTCTCGCTGCAACTAGAGAAAGCCCGCACGCAGCAACAAAGACCCAACACAGCCAAAAGTAAATAAATTAAATAAATAAATTTAAAACAATTTTTTTAATTAAAAAAAAAGAAAAACAACTTCTAAAGCAATTATTTAAAAAGCAGTCAGAGGACTTTCCTATATTTCATTAGAGTCGCCCAGTCACACCTACTCACAGTCCATCAAAACACACTGTGCACCGGATTGTGTCGAACTCCCTGTGAATCATTTCAGGCAGGCATGTATCCCTATCACCATCAACAATATAAACAAGCTGCACTTTATCTCTGAATATTTTTGGAATTCAATTTAAAGGAAAAAAAGTTCAACATCTAATAACACTTTTATGATTTACTCAGATTTCTTGCCAAATATACTCTTAACACTGTGATGTAAGAGGAATAAAATGCAATATATTATGATGAACCTGAATTTCTTTGATTTTTGTTCTCCATTCTAAATTCACTTGTTTTTACTAAAATGTCACATAAACCAAAAGTGTTTACAACAAACATCACATCAAGGGTTAACCATCCTTAACTGACAATGCAAAATCTTTAGTTCTAGAGAGAAACTTCTTGTTCCAGTAATTTCATCTTTTTCAGATAGAAAAGAAATAAGAACATAAATACTAAGATTACAAAAGCAAAGTTAGTAAGGCAGTGTAACATGGCACTCAGCCCTGATCCTTCAGTAGGCATAGATGCTTGAGATATATTTATATGATGGCTCCAAAGTATTTAAATTCAAGAATTACCAAACCATGTGGCTAGCACATTTTAACTAACGCTAAAAACCTGCTAAAAGCCAAGCTTCCTATTCTACAAGTTTCATTACCTAATAGCATTTCCAGTAATTGTTTTGGGTTTTTTTTTTAAGATTTTTTTTTGATGTGGACCATTTTTTTAAGTCTTTATTGAATTTGTTACAATGTTGCTTCTGTTTTATGTTTTGGTTTTTTGGCCCTGAGGCATGTGGGATCTTAGTTCCCTAACCAGGGATCAAACCCACACGCTCCACATTGGAAGGCTAAGTCTTAGCCACTGGAACGCCAGGGAATTGTTTTAAAAGCTTACACATCCAAAAATCTTGCAAATTATAATACTTTACATTTTTTCAAATAAAAGCAATTAAAATCCAAAAATTGTTTTTTATTTAACTACCTGTCTTTTACTAACCACTTCTTTATAGTAACCAGACACTAAACACAGGGCTCTATAGATAAGTCATTTGTTTTCCAGCAGATGGCATCTATTAGTGGCTATGTTCATCTGACATTAAATATCCTCTACAACACACAATCCTATGCAAAACTGTGGATTTTTGCCTCTCATGTCCTTATCAACACAATTTTTGAAAATTAAGTGATATAAAATGAAAATATATTTGCATTGCAGCTTTGGGGAAAAGAGCAGAGAAATAGAATTAATCATAGGAAAATTTCCTAAAATAAAATTTATAGGTCCTGTAATATACATTATAATATCAGTTTACCAAATATAAACCCAAATGAATTGCTGCTGTGTATCCAATTACATTTTATGAAAATTCAAATATTGTAAATAAATAATATAGACAATATGCCAATATATAACATTAATGTACTTTTAGGAATAATGAAAATGATACTTTTAGTTTGCATATCCAGGGATCAAAGCCAGGATGTTACACATTCTTCAGAGAAAAGTCTTCAGTGAGATCTTCTCCTAAAACATTAGCATTTGTCATAACTGATTCCCTTACTTGAGAAAGTGAATTGCTATGCTTTTCTGCAGATTTAGAATAAAGGAAGTGAGTTCAAAACACTGATAGGACAGTTTGAAATCAGGAACTGTGATACCTCCAATTTTGTTCTTTTTTCTCAGGATTGCTTTTGCTACTTGGGGTCTTTTGTGGTTCCACACAAATTTTAGGATTGTTTCTTCTATTTCTGTGAAGAATTCCTTTGGTATTTTGATGGGGATTGTGTTGAATCTCTAGATGGCTTTGGGTGGTATGGTCATTTTAACAACATTAATTCTTCTGATCCATGAAGAAGGGATGCCTTTCCCTTTGTATTTTCCTCAATTTCTTTCAGCAAAGTCTTGCAGTTTTCATCTTCCAGATCTTTTACTTTTCTGGTAAATTTATTCCTAAATATTTTATTGTTTTTGATGCTATTGTGAATGGGACAGTTTTCTTTATTTCTTATTCCAATGCTTCCTCATTAATGTAAAGGAATGCCACAGATTTCTATAAGTTGATTTTGTAACCTGCTACTTTACTAAAATCATCAATTAATTACAACAATGTTTTGATTCACTCTTTGGGATTTCCTTATATATTGAGATACATAAGATCATAGCATCAGCAAGCCATAGTAATAAAAAACAATGTGGCATTGGCACAAAAATAGACAACTAGACCAATGGAACAGAACAGAGAGTCCAGAATTAAAACACGGCCTTTATGGTCAGCTAATATTCAACAAGGGAACCAAGAACACCCAATGGGGAAAACATAGTCTCTTCAACAAATGGTGCTGGGAAAACTGGAGAAATACATGCAGAACAATGAAATTAGACCCCTTTCTCACACCATTCACAAAAATTAACTCAAAATGGATCAAAAACTTAAACATAAGACCTAATACCATAACACTCGTAAAGAAAACATAGAGAAGAAGCCCAAAGATATTGGTCTTCCAATGATATTTTGGATATGACATCAAAAGCACAATCAATACAAATAAAAATCAACAACTGGGAATACATCAAACTCAAAAGCTTCTGCACTGCAAAATAAATAATTAACAAAATGCAATGGCTGCTTACAGACTTGGAGGAAATTTTTACAAACCATATATCAGATAAGGGGTTAATATTCAAAATATATAAAGAACTAACACAACTTTTTTTTTGAATTTTATTTTACTTATTTTTTTATACAGCAGGTTCTTACTAGTTATCCATTTTATACATATTAGTGTATATATGTCAATCCCAATCTCCCAATTCATCACACCACCACCACCACCACACCCTGCCACTTTCCCCCCTTGGTGCCCATACATTTGTTCTCTACGTCTGTGTCTCAATTTCTGACCTGCAAACCGGTTCATCTGTACCATTTTTCTAGGTTCCACATATATGCGTTAATTTACGATATTTGTTTTCCTCTTTCTGACTTACTTCACTCTGTATGACAGTCTCTAGATCCATCCACGTCTCTACAAATGACCCAATTTCATTCCATTTTATGGCAGAGTAATATTCCATTGTATATATGTACCACATCTTTATCCATTCGTCTGTCGATGGGCATTTAGGCTGCTTCCATGAACTGGCAATTGCAAATAGTGCTGCAATGAACATAGGATTGCATGTGTCTTTTGAATTATGGTTTTCTCTGGGTATATGCCCAGTAGTGGGATTGCTGGGTCATATGGTAATTCTATTTTTAGTTTTTTAAGGAACCTCCATACTGTTCTCCATAGTGGCTATATCAATTTACATTCCCACCAACAGTGCAAGAGGGTTCCCTTTTCTCCACACCCTCTCCAGCATTTATTGTTTGTAGATTTTTTGATGATGGCCATTCTAACTGGTGTGAGGTGATACCTCATTGTAGTTTTGATTTGCATTTCTCTAATAATTAGTGATGTTGAGCAGCTTTTCATGTGTTTCTTGGCCATCTGTCTGTCTTCTTTGGAGAAATGTCTATTGAGGTCTTCTACCCATTTACGGATTGGGTTGTTTGTTTTTTTAATATTGAGCTGCATGAGCTGTTTATATATCTTGGAGATTAATCCTTTGTCCATTGATTCTTTTGCAAATATTTTCTCCCATTCTGAGGGCCGTCTTTTCGTCTTGTTTGTAGTTTCCTTTGCTTTGCAAAAGCTTTTAAGTTTCAATAGGTCCCATTTGTTTATTTTTGTTTTTATTTCCATTTCTCTAGGAGGTGGATCAAAAAAGATCTTGCTGTGATTTATGTCAGAGTGTTCTTCCTATGTTTTCCTCTAAGAGTCTGATAGTGTCCGGTCTTACCTTTAGGTCTCTAATCCATTTTGAGTTTACTTTTGTGTATGGTGTTAGGGAGTGTTCTAATTTCATTCTTTTACATGTAGCTGTCCAGTTTTCCCAGCACCACTTATTGAAGAGGCTGTCTTTTCTCCATTGTATATCCTTGCCTCCGTTGTCATAGATTAGTTGACCATAGCTGCGTGAATTTATCTCTGGGCTTTCTATCCTGCTCCATTGATCTATATTTCTCTTTTTATACCAGTACCATATTGTCTTGATGACTGTAGCTTTGCAGTATAGTCTGAAGTCAGGGATTCTGATTACTCCAGCTTGGTTTTTTTCCCTCAAGACTGCTTTGGCTACTAGGGGTCTTTTCTGGTTCCATACAAATTTGAAGATATTTTGTTCTAGGTTCTGTAAAAAATGTCATTGGTAATTTGAAAGGGATTGCATTGAATCTGTAGATTGCTTTGGGTAGTATAGTCATTTTCACAATATTGATTCTTCCAATCCAAGAGCATGGTATATCTCTCCATCTGTTTGTATCACCTTTAATTTCTTTCAGCAGTGTCTTATAGTTTTCTGAGTACAGTTCTTTTGTCTCCCGATGTAGGTTTATTCCTAGGTATTTTATTCTTTTTTGTTGCAATGGTAAATGGGAGTGTTTCCTTAATTTCTCTTTCAGATTTTTCATCATTAGTGTATAAGAATGCAAGAGATTTCTGTGCATTAATTTTGTATCCTGCAACTTTACCAAATTCACTGATTAGCTCTAATAGTTTTCTGGTGGCATCTTTAGGATTCTCTATGTATAGTATCATGTCATCTGCAAACAGTGACAGTTTTACTTCTTCTTTTCCAATTTGGATTCCTTTTATTTCTTTTTCTAATCTGATTGCCATGGCTAGGACTTCCAAAACTATGTTGAATAATAGTGGTGAGAGTGGACATCCTTGTCTTGTTCCTGATCTTAGAGGAAATGCTTTCAGTTATTCACCATTGAGAATGATGTTTGCTGTGGGTTTGTCATATATGGCCTTTATTATGTTGAGGTAGGTTCCCTCTATGCACATTCTGGAGAGTTTTTATCATAAATGGGTGTTGAATTTTTTCAAAAGCTTTTTCTGCCTCTATTGAGATGATCATATGGTTTTTATTCTTCAATTTGTTAATATGGTGTATCACTTTGATTGATTTGAGTATATTGAAGAATCCTTGCATCCCTGGGATAAATCCCACTTGATCATGGTGTATGGTGAATAGGGATGGGACCTGCACCTCTGGGAGGGAGCTGTGAAGGAGGAAAAGTTTCCACACACTAGGAACCCCTTCACTGGCAGAGACGGGGGTTGGGCAGGGGGGAAGCTTCGGAACCACAGAGGAAAGCGCAGCAACAGAGGTGCAGAGGGCAAAGCGGAGAGAATCCCGCACAGAGGATCGGTGCCAACCAGCACTCACCAGCCCAAGAGGCTTGTCTGCGCACCTGCCGGGGCGGGTAGGGGCTGGGAGCTGAGGCTCGGGCTTCAGAGGTCAGATCCCAGGGAGAAGACTGGAGGTGGCTACATGAAGACAGCCTGAGGGGGCTTGGAGCCACAGCTAGCCGGGAGGGAGTCTAGGAAAAAGTCTTGACCTGCCAAAGAGGCAAGAGACCATTGTTTCGGGGTGCCCGAGGAGACGGGATTCCTTCCCCGTGTGCCCACAGAAGGCAGAGCACTGTCTAAGCAAGCTCCAGAGATGGGCGCGAACCACGACTACCAGCTAAGACCCCGGAGACGTGTATGAAACCGGTAATGCTGCTGCTGCTGCTACCAAGAATCCTGTGTGCAAGCACAGGTCACTATCCACACCGCCCCCCAACCCTGGGAGCCTGTGCAGCCTGTCACTGCCAGGGTCCCATGATCCAGGGACAACTTCCCTAGGAGAAAACAAGGCGCACCTCAGTCTGTTGCAACATCACGCTGGCATCTGCCACCGCCCTGCATTCCAATTATGACTACCATACCCCTCCCTCTCCCCAGCCTGAGTAAGCAAGAGCACCTTAATCAGCCACTGCTTTAACCCCCTCCTGTCTCAGCAAGGAACAGATGCCTGAGGGCGACCTACACGCACAGGTGGGGCCAAAACCAAAGCTGAACCCCAGGAGCTGTGCGAACAAAGTAGAGAAAGGGAAATTTCTCTGCACAGCCTCAGGAGCAGCGGATTAAATCCCCACAATCAACTTGATGTACCCTGCATCTGTGGAGTACCTGAAGAAAAAACGAATCATCCCAAAATTGAGGTGGAGGATTTTGGGTGCAACTGTAGATGTGGGGTTTGCTGTCTGAAACTGATTTGTTTCTGACTTTTATGTTTATCATAATTTAGTTTTTAGCACTTGTTATCATTGGTGGATTTGTTTATTGGTTCGGTTGCTCTCTTCTTTTTTTTTATTTTTCTTTTATATTAATAGTTTTTTTTCTTTCTTTTCTTCTACCTTGTCTTCTGAGCCATGTGGCTGACAGGGTGTTGGTGCTCTGGCCTGGTGTCAGGCCTGGGCCTCCGAGGTGGGAGAGCCGAGAGCAGGACGTTGGACCACCAGAGAACTCCTGGCCCCACGTAATATCAATTGGCAAGAATTCTCCCAGACATCTCCATCTCAACGTTAAGACCCGGATCCACCCAACGGCCAGCAAGCTCAGTGCTGGACATCCCATGCCAAACAACTAGCAAGACAGGAACACAACCCCACCCATTAGCAGAGAGGCTGCCTAAAATCATACTAAGTTCACAGACACCCCAAAACACAACACCAGACACGGTCCTGCCGACCAGAAAGACAAGATCCAGCCCCACCCAACAAAACACAGGCACCAGTCCCCTCCACCAGGAAGCCTACACAAGCCACTGAAACAACCTCACTCACTGGGGGCAGACACCAAAACCAATGGGAATTACGAGCCGGCAGCCTGCAAAAAGGAGACCCCAAACACAGTAAGTTAAACAAAATGAGAAGACACAGAAATATGCAGCAGATGAAGGAGCAAAGTAAAAACCCACCAGACCAAACAAAAGAAGAGGAAATAGGCAGTCTACCTGAAAAAGAATTCAGAGTAACCATAGTAAAGATGATCTAAAATCTTGGAAATAGAATGGAGAAAATATAAGAAACGTTTAACAAGGACCTAGAAGAACTAAAGAGCAAACAAACAATGATGAACAACACAATAAATGAAATTTAAAATTCTCTAGAAGTAATCAAGAGCAGTATAACTGAGGAAGAAGAAGGGATAAGTGATCTGGAAGATAAAATAGTGGAAATAACTACAGCAGAGCCGAAAAAAGAAAAAAGAATGAAAAGAATTGAGGACAGCCTCAGAGACCTCTGGGACAACATTAAACGCACCAACATTCGAATCACAGGGGTCCCAGAAGAATAAGAGAAAAAGAAAGGGTCTGAGAAAATATTTAAAGAGATTATAGTTGAAAACTTCCCTAACACGGGAAAGGAAATAGTCAATCAAGCCCAGGAAGTGCGGAGAGGCCCATACAGGGTAAATCCAAGGAGAAACACACCAAGACACATACTAATCAAACTATCAAAAATTAAATACAAAGAAAAAAAATTAAGCAACAAGGGAAAAGCAACAAATAACATACAAGGGAATCCCCATAAGGTTAACAGCTGATCCTTCAGCGGAAACTCTGCAAGCCAGAAGGGAGTGGCAGGAAAAGTTTAAAGTGATGAAAGGGAAAAACCTACAACCAAGATTACTCTACCCAGCAAGGATCTCAATCCAGATTCGATGGAGAAATTAAAACCTTTATAGACAAGCAAAAGTTAAGAGAATTCAGCACCACCAAGCCAGGTATACAACAAATGCTAAGGGAACTTCTCTAGGCAGGAAACACAAGAGAAGGAAAAGACCTATAAACAAACCCAATACAATGAAGAAAATGGTAATAGGAACATACATATCAATAATTACCTTAAATGTAAATGGATTAAATTCTCCAACCAAAAGACATAGACTGGCTGAATGGATACAAAAACAAGACCCGTACACATGCTGTCTACAAGAGACCCACTTCAGACCTAGGGACACATACAGACTGAAAGTGAGCGGATGGAAAAAGATATTCCATGCAAATGGAAATCAAAAGAAAGCTGGAGTGGCAATTCTCATATCAGAAAAAATAGACTTTAAAATAAAGACTACTACAAGAGACAAAGAAGGACACTACATAATGATCAAGGGATCAATCCGAGAAGAAGATATAACAATTGTAAATGTTTATGCACCCAACATAGGAGCACCTCAATACATAAGGCAAATGCTAACAGCCATAAAAGGGGAAATCAACAGTAAAACATTACTAGTAGGGGACTTTAACACCCCACTTTCACCAACGGACAGATCATCCAAAATGAAAATAAATAAGAAAACACAAGCTTTAAATGACACATTAGACAAGAAGGACTTAATTGATATTTATAGGACATTCCATCCAAAATCAACAGAATACACTTTCTTCTCAAGTGCTCATGGAACATTCTCCAGGATAGATCATATCTTGGGTCACAAATCAAGCCTTGGTAAATTTAAGAAAATTGAAATCATATCAAGTATCTTTTCTGACCACAACGCTATGAGACTAGATATCAATTACAGGAAAAAAAAAACTGTAAAAAGTACAAACGCATGGAGGTTACACAAAAATCTGAAAGAGAAATTAAGGAAACACTCCCATTTACCATTGCAACAAAAAGAATAAAATACCTAGGAATAAACCTACCTAAGGAGACAAAAGACCTATATGCAGAAAACTATAAGACACTGATGAAAGAAATTAAACATGATACAAACAGATAGAGAGATATACCATGTTCTTGGATTGGAAGAATCAACATTGTGAAAACGACTATACTGCCCAAAGCAATCTACAGATTCAATGCGATCCCTACCAAACTACCAATGGCATTTTCCACAGAACTAGAACAAAAAATTTCACAATTTGTATGGAAACACAAAAGACCCCGAATAGCCAAAGCAATCCTGAGAAAGAAAAACGTAGCTGGAGGAATCAGGCTCCCTTACTTCAGAGTATACTACAAAGCTACAGTAATCAAGACAGTATGGTACTTGCATAAAAACAGAAATATAGATCAATGGAACAGGATAGGAAGCCCAGAGATAAACCCACGCACATACGGTCACCTTATCTTTGACAAAGGAGGCAAGTATATACAATGGAGAAAAGACAGCCTCTTCAGTAAGTGGTGCTGGGAAAACTGGACAGCTACATGTAAAAGAATGAAATTAGAACACTTCCTAACCACCATACACAAAAATAAACTCAAAATGGATTAAAGACCTAAATGTAAGGCCAGACACTTTCAAACTCTTAGAGGAAAACATAGGCAGAACACTCTATGACATAAATCACAGCAAGATCCTTTTTGACCCACCTCCCAGAGAAATGGAAATAAAAACAAAAATAAACAAATGGGACCTAATGAAACTTTAAATCTTTTGCACAGCAAAGGAAACCATAAACAAGTCGAAAAGACAACCCTCAGAATGGGAGAAAATATTTGCAAAAGAATCAATGGACAAAGAATTAATCTCCAAAATATACTAGCATCTCATGCAGCTCAACATCAAAAAAACAAACAACCCAATCCAAAAATGGGCGGAAGACCTAAATAGACATTTCTCCAAAGAAGATATACAGATTGCCAACAAACACATGAAAGGATGCTCAACATCACTAATCATTAGAGAAGGCAAATCAAAACCACAATGAGGTATCACCTCACACCGGTCAGAATGGCCATCATCAAAAAATCTACAAACTATAAATGCTGGGAGGGTATGGAGAAACGGGAACCCTCTTGCACTGTTGGTGGGAATGTAAACTGATACAGCCACTATGGAGAAAAGTATGGAACTAAAAATAGAACTACCATACGACCCAACTATCCTACTATTGGGCATATACCCTGAGAAAACCATAATTCAAAAAGAGACATGTACCACAATGTTCATTGCAGCACTATTTACAGCAGCCAGGACACGGAAGCACCTAAGTGTCCATCAACAGATGAATGGATAAAGAAGATGTGGCACATATATACAATGGAATATTACTCAGCCATAAAAAGAAACGAAATCAAGTTATTTGTAGTGAGGTGGACGGACCTAGAGTCTATCATACAGACTAAAGTAAGTCAGAAAGAAAAAAATACCATATGCTAACACATATATATGCAATCTTAAATTAAAAAAAAAAGGTTCTGATGAACCTAGAGGCAGGACAGGAATAAAGACGCAGACGTAGAGAATGGACTTGAAGACACGGGGAGGGGGAAGGGTAAGCTGGGATGAAGTGAGAGAGTTGAACTGACATATATACACTACCAAATGTAAAATAGATAGCTAGTGGGAAGCAGCCGCATAGCACAGGGAGATCAGCTCGGTGCTTTGTGACCACCTAGAGGGGTGAGATAGGCAGTGTGCGAGGGAGATGCAAGAGGGAGGGGATATGGGGATATATGTATACATATAGCTGACTCACTTTGTTATACAGCAGAAACTAACACAATATTGTGAAGCAACTGTACTCCAATAAAGATGTAAAAATAAAATAAAAATAAAATAAAAACGGGCAGAAGGACTAAATAGACATTTTTCCAAAGAGGACATCAAAATGGTCAACAGCCACATGAGAAGATGCCCCACATCACTAATCATCAGGGAAATGCAAAACCACAATGGGATATCACCTCACACCTGTTATGATGGCTATCATCAAGAAGACAAGAGACAACAGGTGCTGGTGAGGCTGTGGTGAAAAAGAAACCCTTATACACTATTGGGGAGAATGTAAATTAGTCCAACCACTCGGGAAAACAATATGAAAGTTCCTCCAAAAATTAAAAATAGACCTACCGTACGATCCAGGAGTTCCACTTCTCAAAATATACCCAAAGGAAATAAAAACAGTAATTCAATGAGATATATACACTCCCATGTTTACTACAGTGCTACTCACAATAGCCAAAATATGGAAACAACCCAAATGCCCATCAAATAAATGGGTTAAAAACATGTACATCACAATGTAATATTTTTCACCCATGAAAATGGAGTACATCCTGCCATTTGTGACAACATGAATGAACCTTGAACACACTGTGTTAAGCAAGATAAGCCAGACAGAGAAAGACAAGTACCATATGATATCACTGATGTGCGAAATCTAAAAAACCAAACAGGTTAAGCATACAAAGTTGTAACAACTACTAAAATAACCATAGAGATCTCATAGACAATAATTTTGTACTATAAGTATGTGATGTAATAAATATCATTACAATGGCAACCATATTACAATATGTTAATGTATCAAAGTGATACAATGTATATGTTAAATTTACACATTACTGTCAAATTTATACAATTAAAAAAACAGATAGGAATTGAAGAAAGTTGGAAGACTCACACTACCTGATTTCAAGATGTACCAAAAAGCTATAGAAATCAAATCAGGGTGGTACTGAAAAAAGAACAGACACATAAATAAATGAAATAGATGAGAAAGTCTAAAAACACACACAAATACAATGAATTGATTCCTGAGAAACGTGCAAAGGCAATTCAATAGATAAAGGATAGTCTTTAAACAAATAGTACTGGAACATGGACATCCACGTGCAAAACAAAGGACACCAACCCACACCTCACACCTTTATAAAAATTAACTCAAAATGGATCATAGATCTATACGTAAAACCTAAAATTATACAACATCTAGAAGAAAACATAGAAAGAAATCCTGGTGACCCTGCACTAGGGAAAGAGTCCTTAGATACAATAATAAAAGCACAATCCACAAAAGAAAAAAATCGATAAACTGAACTTCATAAAAATTTAAAATATTTGCTCTGCAAAAGTACTTCTAGGAGAATGGGAAAGAATACTTGCAAATCACATATCTGACAAATGACTTGTATCAGAATATATAAACAACACTGGAAATTCAGCAATAAGAAAACAAGCAACCTAATTACAAAGCGGGCAAAAGATATGAACATATAACTCACCAAAGAAGATATACAGATGGCAAAAAAGCATATGAAAAAATGCTCAACATTATTATTCATCAAGGAAAATGTAAATTAAAACCATAATGACATACCACTACACCCCTATCAGAATGGCTAAAAAGAAAAAGAAAAAATGATGAAACCACATGCTGGCACAGATGCAGAGCAATGAGAACTCTCTTACATTGTTAGTGAGAAGGCAAAATGGTACAGTCACTTGGGAAAACAATTTGATAGTTTCTTATAAAGTTAAATATATACTTACCATATAACCCAGAAATCAGACTCCTAAGTATTCACCCAAGAAAAATAAAAACTTATGATCACACAAAAACCTATCCATGAATGCTTAAAGCAACTTTAATCATAATTGTAAAAAAATAAAAACAACCCAAAGGCCCATCTGCAAGTACGTGGATAAACAAACAGTGCTACATCCATACAATGGAATATCACTCAGCAGTAAAAATGAGTGAGCGACTGATACAAGCAATGATGTGAATAATTCCCAAACATATTTTGTTGAGTGAAGTAAGACCTAAAATGCTACATACTGTATGATTCCATTTATATGACATTCTGGAAAAGGCAAAAATGTAGGGATGCAACAAACCCGCAGTTCCCATATATAGTCAGTTGTTTTTTCACAAAGGGACCAGGGCTACTAAATGAGGAAAGTAAAGCCTTGAATAAATGGTGTGGGAACAACAAATGCAGGGAGAAAATGAACCTCAGCCTCCATCTAACATCACACACAAAAATTAATCTGAGATGGCTCACAGACCTAGACATAAAAGTTAAAACTACAAAACCTCTAGAAGAAATGATACATTATCTTCACAATCTTGGGGTATAGAAAAATTGCTTACCACATAAAAATAAAATACTCAAAAGAGTAAAAGATGTATAAGTTGAACTTGGCCAAAATTTTAAAACTTGTGATCATCAAAAGAAACATTAAAAAATGAAAAGGCAAGTGAGATACTGAAAGAAAATATCTGTGGTACTTATATATGACAAAGAATTTACTATATCCAGAATTTATAAAGAACTTTTACAAATCAACAAAAACACAAACAACCCAATTTTTTTCATGTACAAACACCTGAAGAGACACTTCACAAAAGAAGATATATAAATGGCAATAAGAACATGAAAAGTGCTCAACATCATTAATCACCAAGAAAATGTGAATTAAAACTACAATGAAATCCCATTTTAAAACAACTAGAATGGCTAAAATTTAAAAGACTGACAATGTCAAATTTTGCAGAGGATGTAGAACAATGAAAACTCTCATACACTGATGGTAGAGATATAAAACGATAGAACCATTTTGGAAAAAAGTTTGATAGTTTTTAATAAATATACACCTATCTTATGACCTAGCAACTATACTCTTAACTTAAAAAAAATGAAAAAATGTGTCAATAAAATACTTATACAATGTTTGTAGCAATTTTATTTACAATAGCCAAAAACTGGAAAAAAGACAAGTATCCATCAATTCACAATTTATCAAATTGTGGTATAATTATAAAATGGAATACTATGCAACTATAAAAAAGAATGAACTACTGATAAACACAACAACAAGGATGAATATCAAAAAATATGTTGGGTGAAATAAGCCAACCACCAAAGACTACATACTGAATGATTCCATTGAGATGAAATTCTAGAACAAATGAAAGTAATCTATGATGATAGGTATGAGAACAATGGTTGTCTATGGGGAGTGGAAACTGACTGGAAGAGGTCACAAGAGAACTTTCTGAGGTAATGAATATGTTTAAGTCTTCAATGCGGTGATGGGTACATGGGTGCTTACATTGATCAAAACATCGACTGGTACACTTAAGATCTGTTCATTTCACTGCATGTCAATGTTACCTCTAAAAAAATTATTCAGGTCTTTTACTACAGTGGTAGAAAATGCAGAACATATCACATGGCACCGTGCATGTAGTGAACAAAGGGCCACTTTTAGAGAATGTATGAATTCATTCAAATTCATAAAGAAAGGCTTAATTTCATATAGGGTCCAAATGCTTGGGAAAACAGAATGGTCTTATTTTAAGCAATCTGAAACTGTTTGTTGGCTAATTTTTAAAATGTGGTTTCTGGAGAAATAAGGAGATTGGTTCAAGATGGCAGAGTAGAAGGATGTGCTCTCACTCCCTCTTGCAAGAGCACCGGAATCACAACTAACTGCTGAACAGTCATCGACAGGAAGACACTGGAACTCACCAAAAAAGATACCCCACATCCAAAGACAAAGGAGAAGCCACAATGAGATGGCAGGAGGGGTGCAATCACAATAAAATTGAATCCCATAACTGCTGGGTGGGTGACTCACAAACTGGAGAACACTTATACCACAGAAGTCTACCCACTGGAGTGAAGGTTCTGAGCCCCACGTCAGGCTTCCCAACCAGGGGTCCGGCAAGGGGAGGAGGAATTCCTAGAGAATCAGACTTTGAAGGCTAGCAGGATTTGATTGCAGGACTTCGACAGGACTGGGGGAAACAGAGACTCCACTCTTGGAAGGCACACACAAAGTAGTGTGCACATCAGGACCCAGGGGGAAGGAGCAGTGACCCCATAGGAGACTGAACCAGACAACAGCTAGTGTTGGAGGGTCTCCTGCAGAGGTGGGGGGTGGCTGTGGCTCACCACGGGGACAAGGACACTGGCAGCAGAAGTTCTGGGAAGTACTCCTTGGCGTGAGATCTCCTGGAGTCCACCATTAGCCCCACCAAAGAGCCTGTGGGCCTCAGGCCAAACAACCAACAGGGAGGGAACTCAGCCCCACCCATCAGCAGACAAGAGGATTAAAGTTTTACTGAACTCTGCCCACCAGAACAACACCCAGATCTACCCACCACCAGTCCCAAGAGGCTTGCACAAGCCTCGTAGATAGCCTCATCCACCAGAGGGCAGACAGCAGAAGCAAGAAGAACTACAATCCTGCAGGCTGTGGAACGAAAACCACATTCACAGAGAGATAGACAAAATAAAAAGGCAGAGGACTATGTACCAGATGAAGGAACAAGATAAAACCCCAGAAAAACAACTAAATGAAGTGGAGATAGGCAACCTTCCAGAAAAAGAATTCAGAATAATGATAGTGAAGATGATCCAGGACCTCAGAAAAAGAATGGAGGCAAAGATTGAGAATATGCAAAAAATGTTTAACAAAGACCTAGAAGAATTAAAGAACAAACACCTAGAAGAATTAAAGAACAAACAAACAGAGGTGAACAATACAATAACTGAAATGAAAAATACACTAGAAGGAATCAATAGCAGAACAACTGAGGCAGAAGAACAGATAAGTGACCTAGAGGACAGAATGGTGGAATTCACTGCCGCAAAGCAGAATAAAGAAAAAAGAATGAAAAGAAATGAAGACAGCCTAAGAGACCTCTGGGACAACATTAAATTAAGAGACCTCTGCACCAACATTCAAATCACAGGGGTCCCAGAAGAAGAAGAGAAAAAGAAAGGGTCTGAGAAAATATTTGAAGAGATTATAGTTGAAAACTTCCCTAACATGGGAAAGGAAATAGTCAATCAAGTCTAGGAAGTGTGGAGAGTCCCAGGGAGGATAAACCCAAGGAGAAACACGCTGAGACACATAGCAATCAAACTGACAAAAATTAAAGACAAAGAAAAATTATTAAAAGCAACAAGGGAAAAGTGACAAATAACATACAGAGAATTCCCATAAAGTTAACAGCTGATTTCTCAGCAGAAACTCTACAAGTCAGAAGGGAGTGGCACGATATAGTTAAAGTGATGAAAGGGAAGAACCTACAACCAAGATTACTCTACCCGGCAAGGATCTCTTTCAGATTCAATGGAGAAATCAAAAGCTTTACACACAAGCAAAAGGTAAGAGAATTCAGCACCACCAAACCAGCTCTAAAGCAAATGCTAAAGGAACTTCTCTAAGTGGGAAACACAAGAGGAGAAAAGCACCTACAAAAACAAACCCAAAACAATTAAGAAAATGGTAATAGGAACATACATACCAATAATTACCTTAAACATGAATGGATTAAATGCTCCAACCAAAAGACAGGCTCACTGAATGGATACAAAAACAAGACCCATATATATGCTGTCTACAAGAGACCCACTTCAAACCTAGCGACACATACAGACTGAAAGTGAGGGGATGGAAAAAGATATTCCATGCAAATGGAAATCAAAAGGAAGCTGGAGTAGCAATACTCATATCAGATAAAATAGACTTTAAAATGAACTATGCTACAAGAGACAAGGAAGGACACTACATGATGATCAGGGGCTCAATCCAAGAAGAAGATATAACAATTATAAATATATATGCACCCAACTTGGGAGCACCTCAATACCTAAGGCAACTGCTAACAGCTATAAAAGAGGAAATCGACAGTAACACAATAATAGTGGGGGACTTTAACACCTCCCTTACACCAATGGACAGATCATCCAAACAGAAAATTAATAAGGAGACAGAAGCTTTAAATGACACAATAGACCAGATAGATTTAACTGATATTTATAGGACATTCCATCCAAAAACAGATTACACTTTCTTCTCAAGTGCGCACGGAATATTCTCCAGGATAGATCATATCTTGGGTCACAAATCACGCCTCAGTAAATTTAAGAAAATTGAAATCATATCAAGCATCTTTTCTGACCACAACACTATGAGATTAGAAATCAATTACAGGGAAAAAACTGTAAAACAGCACAAACAAATGGAGGCTAAGCAATACACTACTAAATAACCAAGAGGTGACTGAAGAAATCAAAGAGGAAATCAAAAAATACCTAGAGACAAATGACAATGAAAACATGATGATCCAAAACCTATGGGATGCAGCAAAAGCAGTTCTAAGAGGGAAGTTTATAGCAATACAAACCTACCTCAAGAAACAAGAAACATCTCAAATAAACAATCTAACCTTACACCTAAAGGAACTAGAGAAAGAAGAAGAAAAAAAACCCAAAGTTAGTAGAAGGAAAGAAATCATAAAGATCAGAGCAGAAATAAAAGAAATAGAAACAAAGAAAACAATAGCAAAGATCAATAAAACTAAAAGCTGGTTCTTTGAGAAGATAAACAAAATTGATAAACCACTGGCTAGACTCATCAAGAAAAAGAGGGAGAGGACCCAAATCAATCAAATTAGAAATGAAAAAGGAGATGTTACAGCAGACAGCGCAGAAATACAAAGCATCCTAAGAGACTACTACAAGCAACTCTATGCCAATAAAATGGACAACCTGGAAGAAATGGAAAAATTCTTAGAAAGGTATCACCTTCCAAGACTGAACCAGGAAGAAATAGAAAATATGAACAGACTAATCACAAGTAATGAAATTGAAACTGTGATTAAAAATCTTCCAACAAACAAAAGTCCAGGACCAGATGGTTTCACAGGTGAATTCTATGAAACATTTAGAGAAGAGCTAACACCCATCCTTCTCAAACTCTTCCAAAAAATGGCAGAGGAAGGAACACTCCCAAACTCATTCTATGAGGCCACCATAACCCTGATACCAAAACTAGACAAAGATACTACAAAAAAAGAAAATTACAGACCAATATCACTGATGAATATAGATGCAAAAATCCTCAACAAAATACTAGCAAACAGAACCCAACAACACATTAAAAGGATCATACACCATGATCAAGTGGAATTTATCCCAGGGATGCAAGTATTCTTCAATACACTCAAATCAATCAAAGTGATAAACCATATTAACAAACTGAAGAATAAAAACCATATGATCATCTCAATAGAGGCAGAAAAAGCTTTTGAAAAAAATTCAACACCCATTTATAATAAAAACTCTCCAGAAAGTGGGCATAGAGGGAACCCACCTCAACATAATAAAGGCCATATATGACAAACCCACAGCAAACATCATTCTCAATGGTGAAAAACTGAAAGCATTTCCTCTAAGATCTGGAAGAAGACAAGGTGGCTCACTCTCACCAATATTATTCAACATAGTTTTGGAAGTTTTAGACACAGCAATCAGAGAACAAAAATAAATAAAAGGAATCCAAATCAGAAAAGAAGTAAAACTGTCACTGTTTGCAGATGACATGATCCTATACATAGAGAACCCTAAAGATGCCACCAGAAAACTACTAGAACTAATCAATGAATTTGGTAAGGTTCCAGGAAACAAAATTAATGTACAGAAATCTCTTGCATTCCTATACACTAACAACGAAAGATCAGAAAGAGAAATTAAAGAAACAATCCCATTCACCATTGCAACAAAAGAATAAAATACCTAGGAATACACCTACCTAAGGAGGTAAAAGACCTGTACTCAGAAAACTATAAGACACTGTTGAAAGAAATCAAAGATGACACAAACAGGTGGAGAGATATACCATGTTCTTGGATTGGAAGAATCAATATTGTGAAAATGACTATACTATCCAAAGCAATCTACAGATTCAATGCAATCCCTATCAATTTACCAATGGCATTTTTTACAGAACTAGAACAAAAAATCTTCAAATTTGTATGTAGACAGAAAAGACCCCGAATAGCCAAAGCAGTCTTGAGGGAAAAAAAAGGAGCTGGAGTAATCAGAATCCCTGACTTCAGACTATACTACAAAGCTACAGTCATCAAGACAATATAGTACTGGCACAAAAACAGAAATATAGATCAATGGAACAGGATAGAAAGCCCAGAGATAATCCCATGCACCTATGGTCAATTAATCTATGACAAAGGAGGCAAGGGTATACCATGGAGAAAAGACAGCCTCTTCAATAAGTGGTGCTGGGAAAACTGGACAGCTACATGTCAAAGAATGAAATTAGAACACTCCCTAACACCATACACAAAAATAAACTCAAAATGGATTAGAGACCTAAATATAAGCCCAGACACTATAAAACTCTTAGAGGAAAACATAGGAAGAACACTGTTTCACATAAATCACAGCAAGATCTTTTTTGATCCACCTCCTAGAAGTAAAAACAAAAATAAACAAATGGGATCTAATGAAACTTAAAGAGCTTTTGCACAGCAAACTATAAACAAGACGAAAAGACAGCCCTCAGAATGGGAGAAAATATTTTCAAACGAGTCAACAAAGGATTAATCTCCAAAATATATAAACAGCTCATGCAGCTCAATATGAAAAAAACAAACAACCCCATTAAAAGATGGGCAGGAGACCTAAATGGACATTTCTCCAAAGAAGACATACAGATGGCCAAGAAGCACATGAAAAGCTGCTCAACATCACTAATTATTAGAGAAATGCAAATCAAAACTACAATGAGGTATCACCTCACACCAGTTAGAATGGCCATCATCAAAAAATCCACAAACAATAAATGCTGGAGAGGGTGTGGAGAAAAGGGAACCCTCTTGCACTGTTGGTGGGAATGTAAATTGATACAGCCATTATGCAGAACAGTATGGAGGTTCCTTAAAAAACTAAAAATAGAATTACCATATGACCCAGCAATCCCACTACTGGGCATATACCCAGAGAAAACCATAATTCAAAAAGACACATGCACCCCAGTGTTCATTGCAGCACTATTTACAATAGCCAGGCCATGGAAGCAACCTAAATGACATCAACAGACAAATGGATAAAGAAGATGTGGTACATATATACAATGGAATATTACTCCGCCATGAATAAGGAACAAAACTGGGTTATTTGTAGAGACATTGATGGACCTAGAGACTGTCATACAGAGTGAAGTAAGTCAGAAAGAGAAAAACAAATATTGTATATTAACGCATATATGTGGAATCTAGAAAAATGGCAAAGATGAACCGGTTTGCAAAGCAGAAATAGAGAGACAGATGCAGAGAACAAACATATTGACACCAAGGGGGGAAAGCGGGTGGGGGGGAGGGGTGATGGTGGTGAATGAATTGGGAGATTGGGATTGACATATATATACTAATATGTATAAAACAGATAACCAATAAGAACCTGCTGTATAAAAAATAAATAAATAAAATTCAAAAAAAAAAGAAAAAGGAATAAAAAATTTAAAGTGAACAAAAAAATAAATAAATAAAAATACAATAAAATAAAATGTGGTTTCCTTTTTTAATTAGACTTGCCAAGATAAGCATGAGTGGATCAAATAAAGACGATAAATACTGAATCAAGTATGGGAAAAATATACAGCCTTCTGGTTTCTAAGTATCTTATCTTGAGAACAAGTGACCTATTATTAAATTTAATACAAAAAAATAGTACACACTATCTTTGTTATTCCTCATTGGGCAGGGATGACAGTTAACCATATAAATTATGTTGACAATATTTTGTACTGGAAAAAAATATGGTTCTGTTAACTATCCATTATTTCTGTTCTCAATCGAATCCAACATAGAGGACATATTATATCTCACAGACAATAGTTTGCTACAGGGTCTACAACTACAACTCTAGTCCTTCAACAATGTTAGGCGGTATGACAAATTTCAACCCCACATGAATTAAAATGATGGTTCACAAAGAAACCCCACGAATGGAATAAGCTGGATCAAAGGATATCTACACTAAAACAGACAATATTTCACCAAAGTTTCTTAACCTTTATTTCTAAAATAAGGGAAATACAATTTTAGTATTTAATTGATCCACGTATTCTAGGATGTTTTAACCAGAAACCCATCTACTTCCAAACTTAAATAAAAGACAATCCGTAATACACCGGAGTGCACACGTGCACACAGGCCCATTTGCGTGTGTGTGTGTGTTTGCATGATCACATGTATGTGTACCTAACAAGCAAGTTCTGTGTGGTTCTCCAAAGTTGTAACTGACTTGGCATGGGTACTGAAAGAAAACACTTGGAAGTAAAAGGTTGAGCATTCCATTTTAAAGCTCTTTGTGGAAGTAGCATACCTGTGCCCTCTTCTGTACCTCCAGGAGGAGTTCGGAGTACTGCAGCTCCAGTTCCTTCTTTTGCTTGTGCCAGCAGCTCTCCTGGGCTTTGATCTGCTCTGCCACTTTGTTAAAGGTGTCTTCCTGGGTTTGCTGAAGCTCTCTCATCGTATCAGACTTGTTTTTACAGATATACTCTAGATGACTTATCTAAATGGGGAAATGCAACAAATAAGATAGGCTCACAAACAAGTCCTTTGTATCATCTCCCCCAAAAGCTATTCCAGAATTTTCTACTACATTTTATTCCTTAAGATCATATAAAAGTTTTAAGTTAAAATGAAAAAAAAAATTAAGAAACAGGAATTAGTAGAACAAAATTATATTTTAGCAGAAAATATGTGAATTGCATGTATAGATGACATCTATTATTTTTCTCTAATAAAGTTACTTATTCTAAAATCAATTTTACTGAGAAAATTAAGAAGAATATTTTAACCTCTAGAACCAAAGCTCAAGCTGTTCAGATATCTCAATGGGAAAGGAAGTATTTAAATGAGATTTACAAATCTACAAACATTTTACATATAATAAAGCAGAATGTTCCAACCATTTTCTATTTCACATTCAAAACACTGGAGAGAAAATCCTCATCATCTAACGTGTATGACAATTAATGATGTTTGAAACTATGAAAAACTATTAAAACACAATACCATCTCAGAGGATTAAAACATGTGCTCATTTTCATTATCAGTACTTTTCAAATCCGTTATACACACAGTCACAATCAAGATCAGCATCTCCACTTCTCACAATTTATTCCCTCATTTCCTCAATCCTACTTCTCAGTGTCTATGATTGTTTGCCAATTGGACCAAGACAAAATGCTCTTACTCTAAAACTGGGCCAAGATGCTATTTCATTACTTCAACAGAAGTAATGAAAAAAAAACTTAGGGAACAGTTTTTCTCTCTGTGTCCCTTAAGAGCAAATGTCACTGCAACTAAGATCTGGAAACTACATCACATAAATACAGTTCTGACTAGTTCAATAGACCTGGGATAAGAATCAATACCTTTAATGGAGGAATACATTGGACTGCTAAGCCACTTTCATTTTCAATAACCAAAACAAGGTTTTTAAATTCTTTTTTGGAAAGACTGAATTCCTAGGTTTGTGAATGATAAAAGCACCATAATAGTCTACTGTTTTCTCCTACAATATATCCTTCTTACATTCTAAAGCACTGAATGGGTTTTGCGATATACAGTTTGTTATATTACAAGAAATGTCATAAACATAATTTTTAAATTTTAAGTGCTTTTAAAGTAACACCTCGTTATTTCCTGAGCAAAGAATTTTAAGATCATGTTTTGAATGACTGTATCTTGTTTCTATTTTATGCTAACATAAAGAGTTGGTTTATTAATGTAAATGACTAAGTTCTTTGAATTGCTTCATCAGTAAGATTAATTTATTTTCTTTTAATTAGGTCCCTGTGGCTAACACTGGCTAGCAGTATTAGCATGTCCTGAACAGAAAGTGGAGCTCAGAGACTTCATACAGACTTCAGTCACATTTACATGCCCATAGCAATGGCATCAAACTGAGTTGTAGACAAGCCATAATTAATGGTATTGAATTATTAACACTCAAATTCTTTTTGAAATAAGATGAATGTCAGCCTCTCTTAATGATACTGTGATGTGGACAAATGTCACTGAATTTAATAGAGGTATCTGGTGCCTGAGGACAGTTACCTTCTCATTAGCCCTGTTGAGGTCTACGATCAGAGTATCAACATTCTCCTGCAAAACTGCACAAAGCTCAGACCAAGAGAATTTATCCAGCATGCCTTCTGGTTGTTTTATGAGCACAGAGCCTGCTATCAAGTGCTGATACAAGGTATGGAGGAAGGTTAGCTTCTCCTACGAGAAAAAAAGAAATTAATTCCAGTATATAAACACCGTAAGAAGTAAAACACATAATATACATGGTGAAGAATTTATTTCAAAAATCCTAGAAAGGAATGAAGATACTCAAGTATCAGAATATTGCCATTTTGGCAACTTTTTTTACATTCAAAATTAAGCATCAGACAGAAACTTGAAATTGCTTACATTTAGTTTTCAAAACCAAAATCTCAAGTCTAGAAGCTAGAAGACCCGGGTTCTGACACCAGCTCTGCTACTGCTAAGGACGTGATCTGAGTAAGTGTCTGTTCAGACCTCACCTTCCCCAGCTGTAACATGAGGTATCTGGACTAGTTGTTTCTAAGCCCTTCTAACTGGAACTTAGTATGGTAATTCTATAATTTCATATTTACATTTACCACAAAAGATGTTATTTAAGTCAAAAAACCAATATAAAGAGAAGAGCATTACCCAACTCTGTTGAAGAAAAAGTTATACCAATATCTGTACTTTACATGCACACAAGTATTCAGCTTTCCTCCTCCTCCAGAGATTCCAGTTTACTTACCACTTATAGGAAATCTATCCCAAGCCCCTTAGGCAAAGCAGACAGTGATATGAAAGAGATGGAAGATGGACTCATTTTTCTTCCCCACTTAGAAGTTCATACTGTATTTGGCACACTGGGCATTTGTAGGTGTTTAAATATTACAAAGTTAACAGTCCAAAAAATGGACATAGCTGCCCAAGATATACTTTCAAAACTGTCCAATTAAAAATATGTAAAAAAAATCCTTTAAAATTATATTGCCATTGTCATAGCTAAACCATCCATTGTTTAATCACCTAGAAACTCTACACTGTAAATTCAGTAAAAAGCTGATCCCATCTTGAACACACAAGGAGAGTTTACTTACTAAAATGCTAAATGGCTCTTTCTATAAGGCATTTCATCTATAAAGTCAAAGAATGGAACTCAAGACAAGGTAATTGTGAAGCTGCAAAATGAGTATTTTATGTAGATAAACTAAGTTCCCTCAAGATTTTTTAACAGATCAGCAGGAAAACTTTTAAAAGAAGAAAATTTAAGAGGAAAAAAATAGGAATTCTAATCTTCCAGATAAGAAAAACTGAATGTAGTATATGTAAAGGTTTTATAGTTAGAAATTGTGGTGAAAGTTTTCCAATATATATAAAATTGTGCATCTTTAATTCTCCCTGTATGTCACCTTAGTTTTTTTCCAAATATAACAATTTAAAAACCAAAAAATTTGAATATGTAGTTACATCCACAAACTTGAGTTAGGATATCAGAAGAGTCTTCATAAATATGCTATGTCTTTTTCTTTTTTAAGCAATTAAAGATGTCTTTTGCATTTTCAACTAAGTTGAGATGTTTAAAAATCTTATTAAATATAACTAACCAAACAGAATATTCAGGCACTAAAAATCGTTCCTCTCCACATTTTGCCAAGTGATCTAGTTCTTCCTAAAGGGTAATTCACTGTGTTGCCATCATGTCCTTTTTGCTTGGGCTGTGATGAACCGTGCATGATAATCATCCATTTGGCGTGAAAAGAGAATCTCAAGATCCAAAATCAATTCACACATGTTGAACCCAACCACAATGCTGTAGACATGCTGACTTTACAATACAGTCAGGCTTCTAGTTTCCTTTACTTTAATCATTATCTGATGTGTAGAACAATTCCAGCCCCTTCATGTGGACACAATTTAAATCCCAGACTGTAAGAAGAGTGGAAAGAATGTTTCCTTTTTACTCTCTTGGCATTCATGTTCGTATTTGTTGGAGTAATGAACTCAATATGCAGGATGACTCAGATAAACTAGCTCCACACTAGCTAGACTAGCTCTACCTCCCATGGGTAAAAGAAAATATAAGATAACAATTCTACTCACACAGGCTCATACAGTTATATAAAAGTTTGTCATAATATTTTAAGAAGCCATTAATAAATTAACACAGATAGGTAACCCTCAAGGGCATCCAAATAAACTTTTAACTTTGTGGGACTTGTATTTTTCTAAATTTTGTTTAATATCCTACAATTATAAAGAGTAAGGTGACTGTCTATTAAAGTAGATATTATTCCTGTTTTGCAAATAAGGAAACAAAGATGTGGAGAGACCAAGCTATGTGGCTTGTCCATATTCACAGTTTGTAAATAAAAGTACCTCTATCCATGTCAATTCTTTCTGATTACAAAAAAGATTCTTTCCACCATGGCAGGCTACTCAACTACTGAAATAAAAAATAATTTTGTCATTGGCAAACAGGACTGTTAGGAGCATACCTACTTGAGATCGGATGTTCTAATAGAGAAAATTACTTGTACAAATGATAAAAGGGTTAAACTATTTTATTTCTCTCACAAAATAGGATCATACAAGAGTAATGGAATGATTTTGCAGCTGGCATGAACATTTCAAAATAGCTCAGAAGAATTTTTTGAATTAAATCAAATAAGAATAAAAACAGACACTTGACAGATGTAAACTTCTAAAACTGAGATAAGTGCAAGGCCTTTCCTGACAGTCATCTTGTCTCAGGTAATACCTCGGTATCCTTATGGAAAGTCTGGGAAAGCTTCTGCAGCTCACTTTCAGATTGGGCTGCTCGCACCTTTTCTTTCTCCCAACAGTGCAGCACATTTTGTAGTTCCACTTTTAAAGTGCTTATTAGAGCCTCTCTGTCTGCACATTTAGTGCGTAAATGACTTAACTCTTTATTGACATCAGCCAATTTATCCTGAAGGTCCTGTTGGAGACACCAAATAAAGAGATTGTATGAAGATGATAACATTTAAATATAAAATGTTAATTACTTACTCCAAAAAGCTCTTTGAAAGAGCTTTCCTTTCAACTCATTATAAGAATATAACTTGGTAGCCCAAAAACTTTTAAATAACATGTAAATAACATTTTAAAAATAAATCTCTTACATTTACTATAAGAACATTTACTTCCCAATGACATTCCAAATACCAATAGAAATCTCAAATACATGACATAAAATTCTGCTGAACTATTTACTCCTTACCCTTAACAAATTCTATTCAAGTATGTCCATGACAAACGACATGAACCAACACCAAAAAATTCCAACTCTGAACGTTGGATTAGTACAATTTTGCAAAGATGTAGTACATAAGACCAGCACAGAAAATAAAATAAACTGTTGCCCTAGACCTTAGCCAGGTGTGGTCACAGCCCACTACTAGGCATGATGTACTAAAAACAATGGCTCCACCCCAAAATGATGAAAACTGACTCCAAATACTGATGTGCTATGTAAAATATGTTGAATGTGTATCTAAGGCTGGATATCAAATCTTAAATCATTTTTTGAATCTATGGTAGTATAATTAAATCTGGGAAGTGAATTTTTCCTTTAACCAAAACAATTTCCAATCAAGTTTTATTTTTTTAATGAAAAAACATTTTTCTTACTTTGACCAACAAAAAAAATATTTTTTAATTGTATCTAAACATACTTCATAAAAAATAGGAAGATATATTTTCAGATATCTCTACTTAAAAATATTCCCTAAATAATTATATTTGTTTCTTAATAAAAAAGGAAAAAGTTATTCTAAATCACAATACCTTTATATTTTTAGCGTGAGAGTCTACCTTCTGTTTGGTAGACTCAAGTTCATTAGATGCCTTTTCCTTAGCATGATTCATGTTGCTTAGCTGATGAAAGAAAATGTAAGTAAACTTTTAAAATATTTTTCAACGGTGGGTAACTCAAAAGCTAATCTTTAAATGTTTTTTATGCAATTAGTTAAATACAAATTTTTTATAGTAATCCAGAGACTTAAAAAATTATTTCTTTTGGTTAACTATGTAATTTCTGTCCCAAGTTCACATGGCTAAAAAGAAAAGAAAGCATTCAAGCTTAAAATGTCGGTAATGTTATTGTGTTTTTACTAGATATCTGGATAAAGTATTTCATTCTTACTGTAAACAAATATAACTTTATTCTTAAAATCCTACTGGACCAAAATGCCAGAAGCAGTGGTATCTATACAGAAAGAAAAAAGGACAGACCAGAAGACTGTTCTTTCTACATCACGAGAATATTCACTGGTCTCTCAGTCCATATGACAACTTCAGGGTCGGTCACATGCTGCCCTACTGGGAAGGCTTGTGGCAGGTCATCAGTTGGTCCTGCTCCGCTTGTGATTTATTTTCTTTGACAGTTCATTCTTCTTTCTGTCAGACTGCTCTTTTTGCTTTCTTTGCAGCCACCCCTTGGTCTCCCCACTGCTGTCTCTGGCACTGGTTCACAACAAAGCGCATTACTAAGCCAAAGCCTGCTGAGTCGACTTTTCAACTGTGCTGAGGATCATGTGACATTCATCCTCCCAAATAACAATTCGCTGTGGGTAATATGTTCCTAGTTACCCCGCAGCTTCCAGACCTAGGCCTCAGAAGAGTTTCATAAACTACTAACAATACAGGTTGTCTTGTCTCACTGAGAAAGAGTTAGCAATGTTTGCTCTTTATAGAAATTTAATTATTTCAGTAGTCACTTTCTTTTATGCCTTTTGAACAATTACAATTACAGAGGGCATTAAGAAGACTCACTTTTCCTTCTTTATTCACATTAGCAAACTAAAGTAAAATATGCCTCTTCTTATGGGAAATATAAGGGTTTCAAGGCCTTTGTATTACATAAAAGCAACAGATAAACAGAGGGATAAACACTAAATTCCATGCTATTTGGCTTGTCTTTGGTTGGAACAACTGTTTGTTGCTTTGCTAACTAATTGTGTTTAATGTAGTTACTTCATATTCTCTAATTTAACAAGATGTAACTAAATAGACTCTTCAATTTTTAAAGCACAAATTCATAAAACATTTTAATACCCAAGAAAATTATCAACCCACAAGTTAAACAATACAAAAGAGAAGATAAATAAAAGCATGAGCTTTTTCAATCAGGAAACTAAAAACCTCCAAGCTACATCAAACAGATATTTGTTTTTAAAACCTTCTAACGCTTTACTCCCTTTAGAGAATCACACTAATTTCTCTCTTTTTTATTGACTCCTACAATTTGTAAAACTCCTAAGCCAAAATATTGACAAACCCTAAATTTCCAGTACCTATTCCAAATTTCATAAAAACACATTAACATTTAAATATAACACATGTTAACTAAATGAATTGCACAGCTCTTTTGTTAAATTAAAATAGACAAATTATGAAGACCAAGAAGTGACAGTCTTTATAACTTTGAAAATAGTAGTGTGACAGAAGAGAAAGTGAGACCCGACTTTAGGCCACACTTAAAGAAAGAACAGTGACAGACAACTTGTTATTTTTTGTATCTGTGAAGCTGTCAAATCAACATTCCCAATACTTTTGACCTTTGTAACAAGCAAGTAATACGTACTGCTGCAGGCCGAAGGCTATGTGTGTGGAGCCAAACAGTGCAAGTGTTACCTCATTAGATGCATCTTCCAGCTTGTTCTGGTAATCTGTCAAGGTACGCCTCAAACTCTCAAGGACAACAGGGAAGCTGGGAGGTTTATCTTTGTCCTTGTGGATGCCTAGAGAAAAATACAGGATGAAAATATACCGTTAAAGTCGCAAAGGGACAAAAGCTAAGCAAACAGTAACAGAGATATTACAATTAGATATAGCTGAAAAGACATCATGATACACCGAGTAGAATCTTATTCTCCTAAGTATACTGCTGTATAGCCCTAGTATTAATAGCTTTTCTAAACAAGTGATCAAATTAAGTTCATAATATATCAAGTCCAAATTTATGGCTACTTTGTACCTTACTATGCCCACCTTGTAGTTAGCAGTAAAGCTCTTTTTTTTTTTTCCTATTTCCAAGGTAACTGAAGTATTTGTACACACCTGTTATCCACCAATTAAATAAACAGTCTACACTAAACACTGTTTGGGGGAGTTACATACATTTACTTTGGTCCTTGTGTCAGGTCTGTTTTTCTTAAACAATAATTTCTGAACCCAAGGGCACATAATTTTCTGTTATGCTTGGAAATAATGTTCTTCAATCCTTAAAATTCTCAAGTTACAATTTGAAATAAATAATAAAAATACTATTATCTACATAGGCCACATCATGTTTCAATTAAAACCCTTAAAACTGACACTCATTGTAAAAATATGAGTATTTCCATATTATGCCCTCAAACCATTTTAATTTAGGTAGGCCATAAGTTAGTTGAGCTAATCAAGATCACATGGTCAAATGTAGTTTATTTAATTTTTTTTAAAGATTTATTTATTATTTATTTATTTATTTTATTCATTTTTGGCTGCATCGGGTCTTAGTTGCAGCATGCAGGATATTTGTTAAGGCACGCGGGCTCTTCGTTGTGGTGCGTGGGCTTCTCTCTAGTTGTGGCGTGTGGGTTTTCTCTTCTCTAGTTGTGGCGCACAGGCTCCAGGGCACGTGGGCTCTGTAGTTTGCAGCACTCGGGCTCTAGTTGAGGCGTGCGAGCTCAGTAGTTGTGCACACAGGCTTAGTTGCCCCTCAGCATGTGGGATCTTAGTTCCCTGACCAGGGATCGAACCCTGGTCCCCTGCACTGTAAAGCGGATTCTTTACCACTGGACCACCAGGGAAGTCCCTCAAATGTAGTTTAAAATAGTAATCCAAAATAATCAAAAGTTTAGTTTCAAAAACCACTTTGAACTGATTGCTTATTGTACTACTCATTAACTGTTAAAAATTAAATAGCAAATTTTAAAACATACTTACTAAAATTACTTTTATTTGCCTATATTTTCTCCCTATCATATTTTACAATCTTAATATTAATATCGATAAGAAGCATTCACAATACCTTTTTTATTATTCATTGATTCATTCATTCAACTAATTTAATGCATTCCTACTATGTATTAATCCTAGGCATTAGGCACATGGAGGTAGATAAGAATGGTGTAGTCTCTGTTCTCATAGAATTTACAGTCTAAAAAGAGGAGGTAAGATTGTAAACAAATAATTACATAAGATCATTCATCCATTCTTCAAGTATTCAGTTGCTGGAACTTTGGGGAGAGGAGGGACAAAGGCAGTAATACAGGAAAGAAAGAATGAATAAAGGGGGAAAAAATGTTTGGTTAATAACAGAACAACTTTATTCATATCAGAGTATTAGTGATAATTATTATTTTAATTTTGGACAAAATGTTATTAATAAACTTATTACATTCACCAAAGTATAATTTAAACACTATCTGAAGTATGGGTACACCTTAGATTTTCTTAAACAGAAGAATAATAATTAACTTAAAAACCAAAAGTAATATGGAAACAACATATATCCCAGCTGGGGGTGGGGGGTGGGGGGGCGGGAAAGACAGTGCTCTCAGCCGTGAAAATGAAGGAGACAGTACTCTTTGTAATGACTGTGAGTTGGAGAGACAACTCATTAAAATTTTTGTTAAAGGTCTTACCAAATATATTTTTTAAAAATTGCTCTCTTGCACAAGATAAAAAAAGTGTAATGTATAATTCTTTTCTTCTGCTACTACACAAGTAGGTCATGAATAAACCATTCGAGGACACCCAGGAAATCTTAGCTTATACAATAAGGGAGAAAACTTGCTCTTAGAAATCCAGAAGAATAAAATCATCATAATATGGGTGTTGAGGAATAAGGAGACAAAATGCCCTCTCCTTACTGACTCATGCACATCTTATATTCTACACAAAAAAGTTTCTTTGCCTGAAAATGCTTTTACAATAAAGTTCAGCTGAAGTACAAAGTATGCCTTATGTCCCACCCACATTCATTATAAAAAGAAATATTTACTCGTCCCTTAACATGAAGAAAATATTTACAAATAAAAAGAAAGGGTCGCTCAGGACCCAGGAGCTTACTGACTAAAATTTTATTTAACCTAATAATATCCTAATCACTGCACTATTGCCCGCAAAACAATAAACTATTAAAGCTATACTATCAGTGGATGGTCTAAAACCTCACAGTAAAGATTAAAAAAATAAAATAAAATAAAATTTTAACAGTAGTCATAAATAGCTTTTCAAAGGTTAAAGTCCAAATGAAGAACAGAATGTGTCAGGATGTGTCATTTATACTTCAATTACGCCAACTCAAAAATCTTCTGAGTTTCTCTGTCCCTGTCCCTATACACGTGTGTCTCTATACATGGGTGCCAGCCTATACTTTCACATCACTGCTGCCTGTCTCAGTCTCTTTCTCACTTTTAAGTACGTTTCAACAAGATATACCTTGGCAAATCTTTTCTTTGAATTAGTAGCCCACAGGAGGGAGTGAGGAAGAAGAACAGGTCCCAAACCTTCTATTTAAATGTTCCCTTTTGGACAATCTAAAAAACTAAATATTTTTAAATGACTCAAATAAACCACTGTTTTTCAAGATGGTGTTATCACCTCAGTAACCCACAGTTCCACAGGAGAAACAGTAGGTTGTGATGAATGAGGTGAGTCTATTTCCTCCACCTTGTCAACCATTCTCTTATCTACTTCAGTATCCTGCAAGACCTCAATTATTAAGAAATAATGGACAGAGACTATAAAACAAAAGACTGAGCTTTTTTTAAAAAAAAGATATCTGTTGTAGAACATGAGTAGTCACGTTCATCCTCAGAACAAATCGGAAAAAAAGAAAAGAAAACCCTGTTGTTTAATGCTGATTTTTAATCATGTAATAAAACACAGAAAATGACATTCAAATGGGTTTTTCACCTGAGAAAATCTACATATTTAATACACTGATGACTAAGAAAATTCTTTTTTCATTCTAAAAGCACTGAATATAAACATTTTGTTGGCAGTTATACTTTTCAAACTCAGACTACATTCCATATATTAACTTGTCTTATTCACTGAGATCATAAACAAACATCTTCATTATCTTGCAAACACTGGTACCCATTCTAGAGTTTTTAAGGAAAATGACTCATAACTTCTCTAACATATGGATAGTATTTATCATGTAAATTCTGCTCACCCACCTACTCTGTCCCCAGGAAGAGTCCAAAAAACACTTCCTTTACCAAGGTTTGAGAAATGTATTGGTGGGGGGAGCCTCAGCATCGTTGATGAGCTCTGTATGGCTTGGTAGTAAGCATCTAGGCCAGGTAGCTGGAAAGCCATGGATAACAGTGGGAAATGGTGCCACAAAGCTGGGTTCCCTGAATTCAGTAGGGATGCTGGAATCTCAAGTGACACAGGCCAAGTGGTAGCACTTAATTTTCAGAGACAAAATGTACATGGTTACCATAATGGGCAGTGGATTCAAAGCAATAAACAAAATGGTTTTACCCACAGAGACCGCTGGCTTTGGCTAACTGATCATGGTGTTCCTAGGACTAAAATAGGCACTCTACTTGAATGTTACCCGATCTGTATAAGTAGAAAAGCTCTGGGTCTAATTACCAGAACTAGGAGTTAAATCAACACAAAAGACAGTCTTGGCCCTCAACCAGTTCTCAGTCTTGAGCTAGTTCACAGACCCAGTGTCCCTAGAATAAAGAGGATGGATCCTCTTTAGGAATCCTAACATACTGCCAAAAGCTTATACTGTAAATCTTTCTCCTAGCCTTCCTCAAAGAAACATACAACCATTTACCCGGGTGACCATGTACTGAAGAAGGGGAGTTTCTCACACATACCATGGATAACTGGACACTGGATCGGAACTGACACTGATTTCTGGAGACCTAATGTGCTATTGTGGTTCACTAGTTAGGTAGGAGTTTACAGAGGTCAGTTTTGGCTAAGGTCTATCTCCACTGGGCCCAGTAGGTACCTGAACCCACATAGTTATTCCCCCAGTTTGGAATGCATTGTTATAAAAGACAAATGCAGAAACTGGCACAATGCCCATAGCAGTTACCTGACCCATGGAGTGAGGGATTTACAGAGGAAAACAAAACAGAAAAAAAGCAATTGGAAGTCACCAAAACTTTTACCTACCAAAACAGTAAATCAAAAATAATGCCACATTCCTGGAGAGACTGCAGAGATTAGCCCCTCTGTTAAAGAGTATAAAGGGGTGGAGATTCCAACCACATCAGCATTCAACTCATCTATCCGGCCAGTGCAGCATACAGATGGGTCTTAAGGAATGATAGTGAATTACTGTAAGCATGATCACATGTGACTCCAACTGCAGCTGCAGTTAAAGATGTAGTTTCATTGTTGGAGCAAATCGATACATTTCCTGGCAATTGGAAGGAAGCTATTTCTTCTATCCTTTTAGTAAAAATCACCAGAACAGTTAGTTTCTGCTTGCAGGGCCAGCAATCTACCTTCATGGCCCTACCTCAGAGCTATATCAACTCTAGCATAATCCAGTCTGTAGAAATTCTGATCAACTCTTCATTCTGGAAGACATCCCGTATTCCACTTAGTTCTCTACCAAGTTGATGATATCATTCTGACTGCTTGAGTTTAAGCAGGCCAAGTTTGGCAGATCCTTACAGGTGAATGATAGTGTAAACTTTTAGGATTTTGGAACAAAGGAAGCCATCCTCTACAGATAACTATTCTCTTGAAAATCAGCTTTCAACTGGCTACTAGTCCTTAGCAGATACTGCATTCATGCCCACCAATTTAGCACATGACCTGTGTTGCCCATCATAAAATGTCTGATTCCCCAGCCCATGAACTTGGGCATGCATGATATCACTCTATCATCAAGTGAAAGTGGTATATACAAAACTGGATTCAAACAAGTCCTGAAGGTACAAGTAAGTTGCATGAATAAGTAATCCAGATTCCCATGGGCCTTATTCTTGTTACATTGCTTCTTCCCTCTTAACCTACACCCTGGACCCATGGGAAAGTTCCCTATAACCAGTTGACTAATGGGGGGAAGGGGGCGGAATGGGCTTGTTATATAGATGTTTCTGTATGATGCGCTGATACTACTCAAAAGTAGACAGTTGTGGCACGACAGCCCTACTCAAGGGTGGCCTTGAAGGACGGTGGTGAAGCAAAAATCCTCCCAGTATGCAGTAATGGACCCAACCATCATTTTGTCTGGAATGAGAGATGACCAAAGGTACAAATATACACTAATTTGGAGGTAGTAGCTAACAGTTTGGCTAATGGTCAGGGACTAGAAAAGAACATTATTGGAAAACTGATAACAAGGTGGTCTGGGCAAGAGTGTGTGGACAGACCTCTCCAGATGGTCACTGTGCCCAGATCAACTTAAGTAGAGGAGGATCTTAACAATCAGGAGGACAAGATGAAGTATTCTGTGGATGTCAGCTAGCATATTTTCCCAGCCACCTTTGTCCTTGCTCATCTTTGTTGCCCCTACAACACAGGAGCCATGGCAGCAAGAATAGAGGTAATGCATGGGCTCAGCAACATGGACTTCCATTCACCAAGGCTGATAGGATTACAACTCCTGTTAAGTGCCAAATCCACCAATAGCAAAGACAAACACTGAATCCATGATATGACACCACTCTCTAGTGGCACATCCAGTCACCTTGTGGCAAGTTGATTATACTAAGTCATTTCCATCATGGAATAATCAATGTTCATTCTTACTAAGGTAGACACTCTAGAAAGACATTTTCCTTCCCTGACCATAATATTTCTGCTGAAATTGTCATCCATGAGTTTACAAAATGTCTTATTCACCATTATGTATTCCACGTAGCATTGCTTCTGACCAAGGAACTCATTTCATAGCAAATGAAGTATGGAAATTGGCTCATTTTCATAGAATTCACTGGTCTTACTATGTCTCCCAACACTCTGAAGTAGCTGGCATACAGAATAGTATAATGGCCTTTTGAAGATTCATAGCACTGGCTGGATGGCAACATTTTGTGGGACAAGGATAATATCCTCCAAGATACAGTTTGTGCTCTGAGTCAGCAATCAATATATGGTATGTTTCTCCCATAGCCAGGAATCACAGGTACAGGAATCAAATGTTGGAAATGGGAGTGGCTTATATTACACCTAATGATCCACCAGTGAAATGTCTGCTTCCCATCCCAGGAATTGTGGGCTCTATTGGTCTAAGTCTTAATTCCCAAGGAAGAAATGCTTCCACCATGGGACACAGCAATGGTTCCATTAAAAATGGAAGCTGACACTGTCACCTGGTCATTTCTGGGCTCTTCATGCCAGGAAACCAAAGAGCAAAGAAGGTTCTTCTATACCAAGACAATTGGTCTTGCTTACCAAGGGAAAATTGGTGGTAAGAAAGAGTATATCTAGAATACAGGACATCCCACAGGACTCTCACTTGAGTATACTCAAGTTCTGTGATAAAAGTTGATGGACAAACAATCCCACTTCTGGGTGTATATCCAAAAGAACTGAAAGCAGGGTCTAGAAGAGATATTTGTATATCCATGTTCACAGAAGCACTATTCACTATAGCCAAGAGGTGGAAGCAACCCAAAGGTCCATCAGCAGATGAATGAATAAACAAAATGTGATAAATACATACAATGGAGTATTATTTGCCTTAAAAAGGAAGGAATTCCTGTCATATGCCATGTCATGGATTAACCTTGAGGACATTATGCTAAGTAAAATAAGCCAATCACAAAAAGATAATATATGATTCCATTATATGAGGTACCTAAAGTAGTCAAATTCATAGAAACAGAAAGTAGAATGGTGGTTATGAGGGGTTTGCAGGAGGGAGAAAAAGCGGTGGTTAATTTTATGTGTAAACTTGACTGGGCTAGGGGCCCAGATAGTCAGTTAAACATTATTTCTGGGTGTGTCTATGAGGCTATTTCTGGATGAGGCTGACATTTGAATCAGTAGACTGAGTAAAGCAGACTGCCCTCCCCAACGTGGGTGGGCCTCATCTAACTCACTGAAGGCCCAAATAGAACAAAAGGCTAAGTAAGAAAGGATTCTTTCTCTCTGCCTGACTATCTTCAATTGGGACATCAGTCTTCTCCTGCCTTTGGACTCAGCCTCAGACTGGAACTTACACCAGGGTCTCCTGTTTCTCAGGCCTTCGGAGTCAGACTGCCTCTCCTGGGACTCCTGATTTCTCAGCCACCTTAATTGTGTGATTAGTTAATGACCTCATTAGAAATGCTGAGCCCTCTTAGTGCAGTCACTTCTTTGGATTTCACAAACCAAAGCTATAAGCATGATGAATTAGGACACATTTGGTTTGTAAACCTCAGTGAATTGGGAGGTGAGGGAAGCAAGAGAGAAGAAACTGGCAAGTGACACCAAAGGAGACCTGTGTGCTGCAGGCATCCTCAACTTCTCAGTAAACCATGAACCTCTAATTAAAAGGTACCAGCCACAGGGTTCACAAGGACAATTAAAATTCTCAAGAAGATACTAGATCTAGGCAATAATCCTTTACTAAGGATAGAAAGGAGGAGCAAGGAGAGGAAAAGTACCATTTGTTGTCCTGATTTTCCTAAGAACAGTCCCTGAAACTGCCCAATTCCTGGGTGATATGCACATACCTAAAGGCATCAAATGCTGTTGCTATTATTTCCTAGGGTGCTTCAGCCTCTCCAGTAGAAAGAAAAAGAATACATCTGGAGTATTACAAATGATTTCCTCAAGGAAGGAAAGGTTGAAGAGGGTTGGAGGGGCTCTGTCTCAGTTGACACAAAAGTCAAGCACCCTAAGGAGGATCCAAGATTGAGTCAGAAGAAAAACTTTCTTTCATGAACCTAATGAAGGAAAAGTCACATTCTATATGTTTGCTAACATCCTCAGGCAGAGGTAAAACTATAGTAGAAGAAATACTTGAGGCAGAAAGACTACATGGGTTCAAAGTGGGAAAGGATTTCTCCCCATACACACTCTAAGAATTTCCATCAAAAGAAATATGAGCAGCTGTAGTGTGTCAGTTTTAGTGGAAAGTAGAATGCAGAAATAGGAAATAAATGTCCCTAGTTGAGTAAATTGAGGCTACCTTGTCTAATAAAAGTAGGCAATCAAGGTGACATTTCTATAACCCATGAAAGACTGTACATCTTTTCCAATGAAGATGGAAAGTCAATCTTCCTGGTGACTCCTTATGGATTACCACCCAAAGGGCTGCTAAAATTTTGAAAGAGATTCCATGACTACCTTTACAACCTCAAAAACTATAATTTAAAATAGAACTTCAACCTATCAATTCATTCATGCTTTTTCATTCATTCATATTCAATAAATATTCGAGTGCCTCCTTTGTGCCAAGTACTATTCTACCTGCTTAAAATCCTTTAGTAAATAAAAGATACAAAGATCCTTGCCCTCATGGAGCTTGGATATTGTGATGGTCAATTTTATGTGCCAACTTGACTGGGCTAAAGATATGCCCAGATAGCTAGTAAAACATTATTTCTGGGTGTGTCTGTGAGAGTGTTTCTGGAACAGATTAGCATTTGAATCAGTAGACTAAGTAAAGAAGATCTGCCCTCACCAATGTGGGAGGGCGATATCCAATCCATTGGCCTCCCTTATCCACCCCCTACTCCTATCCTCTCCTCCTCCCACCCCAACAGAACAAAAAGGCAGAAGGGAAAATTCTCTTTTTTTTTAAGCTGGGATTTTCATCTTCTCCAGCCCTCAGACATCCTGCTCCTGGTTCTTGAGCCTTTAGATTCTAGAACTTATGCCAGTGGCCCCCAGTTTCTTAGGCTTTTGGACTCAGACTGAATTACATCACTGGCTTTCCTGGTTCTTCAGCTTGCAGAGGACAGATCACGAGATTTCTTAGCCTCCATAACCATGTGCAACAACTCCTATAATGTATCTCCTCTTGTGTGTATCTATATATATCTTATTGGTTCTGTTTCTCTGGAGAACCCTGACAACGCAGATATAATAATAAATGCACCACATAGTCTGTTAGAAATGTTGGACACCAATAAGTGCCATGGGATAAAACGTAGAGCAGAAAAGGGAGAGAGGTAGGGAGGCAAGCAGCATGGGACTGGGTAGTGGGTAAGCTTCAAGGAGAAGGTGAGATTTGAGCATAGATTCAAGGAAGATAAGAAAGAGAGCTATGCTGATATATCTAGGTGAGGAACTTTTCAGGTAAAAGCAATGGTCAACACAAAGGCCCCCAAAGCAGGAGCTTGCTTGGTATGGTCAAGAAACAGCCAGAGGACAGAGTGGCCCAAACAGGGAGAGGGATGGGGAGAGTAGTAGGAGGTGAGGACAAAGAAGTGATAAATATAGGGGTAGACCGTGTAGGGTCTTGCAAGTCATTGCCCGCAATTCGGTTTCTACTCTTAGCAAAGCGCAGAGCCCAGCGAGCTTTACAGGAAAGGAATGACATGCTCTAATTTAGGTTTTCTAATGCTCATTCTGATGGCTTTAGAGAAAGAGACCGAAGGGGAACAAGGTGGAAGCAGAAGAGGGGGAGGAGGTGTTGGAGGCACTAGGAAACAAGGTGTAAACTGTCACACTGATTTCTGGTGTAAAGATCAAGTTAAATCCTCTAAGTAAATAAATTCCTGAATGTCTTAGACTAACTGAAACTTCGCCTTATCTGCTACATGAAGAGAAACTGATGAGTTACTCTTGCTTCAGAAAGATTTCTTCATGTAGAAGACCACAAAATCTGAAGAAGACAGGAAATAGAACACCTGGCAACTGCTGTCAACTCTGGACTAAAATTCATTCAGAAAATTAGCTTTCATTCCTACCATCTTAAAGAGCAAGTCAAAGAAAAAAAAGAAAAATTTGTAAACATCCCTCTAAATTTCTACCATGGATTATTTTTCCTGAAATGGAGGGGGTCGGGGGCGGTAGGTAGAGTATATATTGAACTGAAAGGTATGAAGAGGTAATAAAAGGGGGTAAGGTACTATGGCCTACTTGCCATAACTACAAAACAGAGGATCTCTCTGGAAAGCCCTTTCCAAGATAACAAAATTAATTTTGTAACAAATTCTAAAGCTGTGCTACCATCACATAGTAAGAATATTTCTATTTGAAATAGATTTTTTCTTAAAGACATATATACTATGAGATATATACATGTTTATATAAACAATCTCACCCACACACACACACACACACACACACACACACACACACACCCTTGAATTATCCTAAGATAAGTTTTTTAATTACTTCATTTCAGGGGAACAAATTATTTGGTCATCTTTGTGTAGTTGAAGCCAGGTCTGATGCAGTAAGGCAATCTCAATTGTTCAGGCGCTTCCATAAAATGTTGAGCAATAAGGTTGATTAACTATATCCCTCTTTGTTAAGTAACAAAAACCCAACCTGAGGTGGTATGAGCAGAAAGGGAGTCCATTATAGTTATACAGGGCTATTTCATGGAAGCCCAGAGCAAAAATAAAATCAAGTCTGAAGCAGGTATGTGAATGAGTCAGGGTATCAGCAGGAAGAAATGGCATACTCAGAAGAGTTCACTGGAAGAAAATTTAATAAAGATATTTACAGAAATGTGAACAGGTTAAGAGAACCAAAAAGATATGATGAGGCACCAAGAACCAGCAAGACTGGAAAACCAGTACCATGGCTTAGGGGGGGTCAACTGGAAGGAACGTTGTTACCATAGTCCAACACAAGCCACAGCTGCGGAAGAGGACCCAACTTGACAGAAGCTGTAGCTGCCAAAAATGAAACCACTGCTAGGAATGCACTGGAGTAGAGGGAGCAGGGGAAATAAACACCCTGACTTTCTTTGCTTTCCTTTCTTCCTCCACCCTCTTAATCTCCTGCTGGTGCACCCACTGTCCAAATCCAACCCCAAAGCCAGAGGGCACAGGAGCCCAGATCATGCAGTCCACAGAGGTCAGCCTCTACAAGGCAAAACAGAGACCATAGGAGAATGATTCTAGGGCAAGTAAAAAGTGAATAACCAGCACAATATGGAAACAAAGACCACTATAACAGTACAAAAATCACTAATTCAGCACACAGTCCCTTTCCCAGGAACACTTTCTCTGTAATATATAGGATGTGCATATATATATGGGAAACTAGGACATTCAAAAAGGATTGTTACTAGGACTTCCCTGGCAGTCCAATGGTTAAGACTCTCCACTTCCACTGCAGACAATTCTTTTTCTATAGGTTTAGTAATAACTTATAAGTTGCTTTATTATCAACTAATTTTAAACCTCAAAGGAGACATGACCTCATTATTCTTAGCTTTTCTAATTCAACTCTGAATATTGAAGCATTAAGATATGCTATGATAATAATTTAACAACTTTTAAAGATCCTAAAACCATTAAACAATGATACATCTCAATAATAAAACAGTACCACTGCAAAAGAAAATTTTACACCCCAAAGCTTTAGCAAATACAATTAAAACGTGGATATCTATATTTTTATGTTACTTGTATACACCTTGATTTTTCCACAGTAACAAACCATGAAACACTAATGCTTTTAGAAAAAGTTTAAATAAAAACAAAGTTAAAAATAGATAATAGCAAATCACACTAAATTTCTAATGGTTCACCAACAGAAATCTGCAGATCCATAATGTGAAAATAGGCCTTGTTCATATCCTTCTGCTTTTTTGAGGACAACAAACTTTCCTGAACTTAAGTGTTTCCTAAAGAACTCATTTGCCAAATATCTGTTTGATTCCTTTAGAAAAAGAGTCTTCAAGCTATTTTAAGGTGTAAGGAATTTAATTTTATATGTTTTTTGAAAAATATAACTGAGTTAGAAAGCAACTAAATAATTTGAGGCTGACAGTATGGCAAAAGAAAATAGGTAGAAAAGTGAAAGTATTTAAGTCAAAGCTACTATAGCACACATAATGGCATACACACAAAATAATTAAGGAAGTAGAAATCATGGAATGGATGGAACTCATTAGCCAACTAATGCTTTTGCTAGTTCCCAAAATATGCCTACCCAATATACAATCTTTATAGTTCTTTATCATATTAAGTGGGCTAATACTAAAACCGAAACATTTTACCTAAGCACTTTTATCTGGAGAGTGTGTATACGGTAGTAGGAAATCAAGGAGAAAACCAGCCTAGAAAGCAATAGTGTAGAATATGCACTGTGTTACAGCCTGTGTCCTACATAACCTTTTGAATGCATGACCTTTAAGTTGCTGAAGGTTGCCTCAGAATTTGGCTCGGTTTGATGGAAACATCTGTTCCCCTTGCAGGTATACTGTAAGGACTTTTTTCTCAGTTGGATTCAGAACACAGCAAGTGAGCCCTTGTCTGTCCAATCATACAGACACCAACACTTGTAAATCAAGTTCTGGGAGGACAACAGCAGGTCCACAGTCCGTCACCCTTTCTTAGCCAGCTAGGCCAACTGACTGCTGTGAGAACTGCTCTTATCATGTCATCAAATCAAAACATGTTGAGATGAGGGACTATAAGAGGCATCTGCAGAATTCCCAAAATGCAGTGACTTTGGAACATTGACAGATGCATCTGTCATTTTATACCTTCAACTAACCTGATGTCCACTGGCCAGACACAGAAAAGCTGTCCAAGATTGATTCCAACTCTTTCACGTTATTTTCACATGTCTCTACTAGAAAAGCCTGGTGCTTCTTAGCCTTTTAATTAAGAAAAAAATTACACATAATAAGGTCACGCATTATAAGAGTAGCAGATTTTTTATGTGAACACATATAGCACAATTAAGTATAAACGAGCTAATAATTACTCCATTCAAATCTATTATTAATAAACTTCTTTCTGTCGTAATCATACCTTTTACTTGGCTTAATGCAACACTGTGTAAGGTCTCAATAACAATTTACTGAGGTCTTAGTGCCTGGCACTATTCTCAGTATTCTAACATAATAATTCTTTTTATCCTCACAACAAATCTATGAGGGAAGGGCTATCATTATCCCAATTTTACAGATAAGGAAACAGAGACACAGAGAAATTAAGGAAAACTTTAAAAGATCACGCTTGCAGTCATGCAGCAAATTGCCAGATGGTGGTCAAAAGTGAATGCAGTATGACCAGTTAGAAGGAACTGGAGCAGTTTACTCAAGAGGTGATGGTAGCTTAGATTAGGGTCTTAGCAGAGCAAAAGGGGTGTGGGGTGTATGCACTGAAGGATGTTGGGGGGGTGTATACTTAGAAGGTGGAATGGGCAACCTTGGTAACACTGCACTGGGTTAGATGATATTGACTAGATTGGATTGGATTGGACTGGATTAGATGAGATTGGAAAAGTGCTCAGATAAAATGAGGAGTCAAGACTGATCCCACTTTTTCGGGAGGGGGGCGATGCTGAGATGGAGGCGGTGGCAGCCGAAGCGGATCGTACTCTCTTTGTGGGCAACCTTGAAACGAAAGTGACAGAGGAGCTGCTTTTCGAGCTTTTCCACCAGGCTGGGCCAGTAATAAAAGTGAAAATTCCAAAAGATAAGGATGGTAAACCAAAGCAGTTTGCATTTGTGAATTTCAAACATGAAGTATCTGTTCCTTATGCCATAAATCTGCTTAACGGAATCAAACTTTATGGGAGGCCCATCAAAATTCAGTTTAGATCAGGAAGTAGCCATGCCTCACAGGAGGTCAGTCTGTCATATCCCCAGCATCATGTTGGAAGTTCAAGCCCTAGTTCCACATCTCCTAGCAGGTGTGAAAGGACAGTGGATAACAAGACTCCATCAGCACCGATAATTCAAAGATCTTTTTCTTCTTCAGAAAATTTTCAGAGACAAGCAGTGATGAACAGTGTTTTGAGAAAGATGTCATATGGAGGGAAATTTGGTTCTCCACATCTGGATCAACCAGGATTTTCCCCATCAGTTCAGTCACATAATCATACTTTTAACCAGTCTTCAACCTCCCAGTGGTGCCAAGATACACCATTATCACGGCAAAAAGTCAGACAGAATTCTCATCCCTACATAGTGGATAGACATTATAGCCGTGAACAGCTTTACACTGATCATGAGTCTGACTATCATTACAGAGGAAACAGAGATGATTTCTTCTATGAAGAGAGAAATCACGATGGCTGGAGCCATGACTATGATAACAGAAGAGACAGTGGTAGAGATGGAAAATGGCGCTCATCTCGACACTAACAAGTGTTAAAAGGATGTTTTCATAGGGTCTTTCTAGGCCCTTTTTCTTAAGTTGTTTCTGGGAATGTTTTCTTAAAACAACTCTATAGAGCAGCTTTACAAGTTGCCACATTTCTTTAAAAAATTTTTTAAACCTAACTGCAGTCCAATACAGAAATGAGAAGAATTGTGGTTCAGGTTTTATTACATTAATAACATTTCACCTTAGGGTTTTAAGAAGAGGAAAGAGTTTTATGCAAAAGAAAGTGCCACAATTCCTAATCATTTTAGACAATTGAGGAACGGATGTATTATATCGATTAGTTGTATTATGAAGCAAATATTTTAATTATCTGTTATCTTTTTGTATTGCAAGAAGTTTCTTGTTAGGGAATCAGATTTTTGGTGTATATAATGTAAAACATTCAAGTTGACAGTCTGAAATGACTCAGTATTTTGTTAATAAATGAGAAAATGTAAATTCAGTGATACATTTTACTAACATTTGAGAAAACCTTTTGGTCAAGTTTGGGGATAAATCATATTATTTAACTTCTTAGAGAACTTAAGTGCAAGTTCTGTGACATGATCTTGAGTTTTATCATAAGTGAGCATACAGGTATACATCTACACTTGCTATTTCATTATAAAATTTTAGAATTTGCTCATTAAATCATGTTCGATGTATGACTGAAGTCACTCAGGAAGTTAAATATCTCTAAATGTATTTTTTTACAGTAAAACTACAGTGTTAATGTAAATCTTTTTATGGAAAAACAAAAATGTAAATGTATAGTCAGATAAAATGGTAAAGTGTTTTACTGAAAGTATTCTTTTTTGGGAAAAAAAGGTTCACGAAACCTTTAAGTGCTGCCTCTATCACTCAAATTTCTAAAATTATGACATTTTCAAAGTGCTCAGGACAAGTGTACAAGGACACATTTTATTATGGAGACTGTACAGGTTGCTTTCTGTTTTTGTTTGAACATTTGAAAGAATTTAGTCTAAAACACTTTGATTTAAAAATTTTAAAATCTTGTTTAACAAAACTTTTATGTATCAAGATGCTGTTTCCCTTTCATCGTAGACCTTGCTTATAAAAATTCATTCCTGGGCTTCCCTGGTGGCACAATGGTTAAGAATCCACCTGCCAGGACCTCAGAAAAAGAGTGGAGGCAAAAATCGAGAAGATGCAAGAAATGTTTAAAAAAGACCTAGAAGAATTAAAGAACAAACAGAGATAAACAATACAATAACTGAAATGAAAACTACACTAGAAGGAATCAATAGCAGAATAACTGAGGCAGAAAAACGGATAAGTGACCTGGAAGACAGAATGGTGGAATTCACTGCTGCGGAACAGAATAAAGAAAAAAGAATGAAAAGAAATGAAGAAAGCCTAAGAGACCTCTGGGACAACATTAAACGCAACAACATTCGCGTTATAGGGGTCCCAGAAGGAGAAGAGAGACAGAAAGGACCAGAGAAAATATTTGAAGAGATTATAGTCAAAAACTTCCCTAACATGGGAAAGGAAATAGCCACCCAAGTCCAGGGAGCGCAGCGAGTCCCATACAGGATAAACCCTAGGAGAAACATGCCGAGACACATAGTAATCAAATTGGCAAAAATAAAAGACAAAGAAAAATTATTGAAAGCAGCAAGGGAAAAACGACAAATAACATACAAGGGAACTCCCATAAGGTTAACAGCTGATTTCTCAGCAGAAACTCTACAAGCCAGAAGGGAGTGGCATGATATGCTTAAAGTGATGAAAGGGAATAACTTACAACCAAGATTACTCTACCTGGCAAGGATCACATTCAGATTCGATGGAGAAATCAAAAGTTTTACAGACAAGCAAAAGCTAAGAGAATTCAGCACCACCAAACCAGCTCTACAACAAATGCTAAAGGAACTTCTCTAAGTAGGAAACACAAGAGAAGAAAAGGATCTACAAAAACAAACCCAAAACAGTTAAGAAAATGGTCATAGGAACATACATATCGATAATTACCTTAAACGTGAATGGATTAAATGATCCAACCAAAAGACACAGGCTTGCTGAATGGATACAAAAACAAGACCCATATATATGCTGTCTACAAGAGACCACTTCAGACCTAGGGACACATACAGACTGAAAGTGAGGGGATGGAAAAAGATATTCCATGCAAATGGAAATCAAAAGAAAGCTGGAGTAGCTATACTCATATCAGATAAAATAGACTTTAAAATAAAGAATGTTTCAAGAGACAAGGAAGGACACTACATAATGATCAAGGGATCAATCCAAGAAGACATAACAATTATAAATATATATGCACCCAACATAGAAGCACCTCAATACATAAGGCAACTGCTAACAGCTCTAAAAGAGGAAATCGACAGTAACACAATAATAGTGGGGGACTTTAACACCTCACTTACACCAATGGACAGATCAGCCAAAATGAAAATAAATAAGGAAACAGAAGCTTTAAATGACACAATAGACCAGATAGATTTAATTGATATTTATAGGACATTCCATCCAAAAACAGCAGATTACACTTTCTTCTCAAGTGTGCATGGAACATTCTCCAGGATAGATCACATCTTGGGTCACAAAGCAAGCCTCAGTAAATTTAAGAAAACTGAAATCATGCCAAGCATCTTTTCTAACCACAACGCTATGAGATTAGAAATGAATTACAGGGAAAAAAACGTAAAAAACACAAACACATGGAGGCTAAACAAAACATTACTAAACAACCAAGAGATCACTGAAGAAATCAAAGAGGAAATCAAAAAAAAAAAACCTAGAGACAAATGACAATGAAAATACGATGATCCAAAACCTATGGGATGCAGCAAAAGCAGTCCTAAGAGGGAAGTTTACAGCAATACAAGCCTACCTCAAGAAACAAGAAAAATCTCAAATAAACAATCTAACCTTACACCTAAAGGAACTAGAGAAAGAAGAAAAAACAAAACCCAAAGTTAGCAGAAGGAAAGAAATCATAAAGATCAGAGCAGAAATAAATGAAATAGAAACAAAGAAAACAATAGCAAAGATCAATAAAACTAAAAGCTAGTTCTTTGAGAAGATAAACAAAATTGAAAAACCATTAGCCAGACTCATCAAGAAAAAGAGGGAGAAGCCTCAAATCAATAAAATTATAAATGAAAAAGGAGAAGTTACAACAGACAGCGCAGAAATACAAAGCATCCTAAGAAACTACTACAAGCAACTCTATGCCAGTAAAATGGACAACCTGGAAGAAATGGACAAATTCTTAGAAAGGTATAACCTTCCAAGACTGAACCAGGAAGAAATAGAAAATATGAACAGACCAATCACAAGTAATGAAATTGAAACTCTGATTAAAAATCTTCCAACAAACAAAAGTCCAGGACCAGATGGCTTCACAGGTGAATTCTATCAAACATTTAGAGAAGAGCTAACACCCATCCTTCTCAAACTCTTCCAAAAAATGGCAGAGGAAGGAACACTCCCAAACTCATTCTATGAGGCCACCATAACCCTGATACCAAAACTAGACAAAGATACTACAAAAAAAGAAAATTACAGACCAATATCACTGATGAATATAGATGCAAAAATCCTCAACAAAATACTAGCAAACAGAACCCAACAACACATTAAAAGGATCATACACCATGATCAAGTGGGATTTAGCCCTGCGATGCAAGGATTCTTCAATATACGCAAATCAATCAATGTGATACACCATATTAACAAAATGAAGAATAAAAACCATATGATCATCTCAATAGGTGCAGAAAAAGCTTTAGAAAAAAATCAACACCCATTTATGATAAAAACTCTCCAGAATGTGGGCACAGAGGGAACCAACCTCAACATAATAAAGGTCATATACGACAAACCCACAGCAAACATCATTCTCAATGGTGAAGAACTGAAAGCATTTCCTCTAAGATCAGGAACGAGACAAGGATGTCCACTCTCACCACTATTATTCAACATAGTTTTGGAAGTCCTAGCCATGGCAATCAGAGAAGAAAAAGAAATAAAAGGAATACAAATTGGAAAAGAAGAAGTAAAACTGTCACTGTTTGCAGATGACATGATACTATACATAGAGAATCCTAATAATGCCACCAGAAAACTACTAGAGCTAATCAATGAATTTGGTAAAGTTGCAGGATACAAAATTAATGCACAGAAATCTCTTGCATTCCTATACACTAATGATGAAAAATCTGAAAGAGAAATTATGGAAACACTCCCATTTACCATTGCAACAAAAAGAATAAAATACCTAGGAATAAACCTACCTAGGGAGACAAAAGACCTGTATGCAGAAAACTATAAGACACTGATGAAAGAAATTAAAGATGATACCAACAGATGGAGAGTATACCATGTTCTTGGATTGGAAGAATCAATATTGTGAAAATGACTATACTACCCAAAGCAATCTACAGATTCAATGCAATCCCTATCAAGTTACCGATGGCATTTTTTACGGAACTAGAACAAATCATCTTAAAATTTGTATGGAGACACAAAAGACCCCGAATAGCCAAAGCAGTCTTGAGGGAAAAAAAACGGAGCTGGAGGAATCAGACTCCCTGACTTCAGACTATACTACAAAGCTACAGTCATCAAGACAATATGGTACTGGCTCAAAAACAGAAACATAGATCAATGGAACAAGATAGAAAACCCAGAGATAAACCCACGCACCTGTGGTCAACTAACTTATGACCATTGTATATAAAAGATACACAATGGAGAAAAGACAGTCTCTTCAATAAGTGGTGCTGGGAAAACTGGACAGCTACATGTAAAAGAATGAAATTAGAACCCTCCCTAACACCATACACAAAAGTAAACTCAAAATGGATTAGAGACCTAAATGTAAGACCAGACACTGTAAAACTCTTAGAGGAAAACATAGGAAGAACACTCTTTGACATAAACCACAGCAAGATCTTTTTTGATCCACCTCCTAGAGTAATGGAAATAAAAACAAAAATAAACAAATGGGACCTAATGAAACTTCAAAGCTTTTGCACAGCAAAGGAAACCATAAACAAGACGAAAAGACAACCCTCAGAATGGGAGAAAATATTTGCAAACGAATCAACGGACAAAGGATTAATCTCCAAAATATATAAACAGCTCATGCAGCTCAATATTAAAGAAACAAACAACCCAATCCAAAAATGGGCAGAAGACCTAAATAGACATTTCTCCAAAGAAGACATACAGATAGCCAAGAAACACATGAAAAGCTGCTCAACATCACTAATTATTAGAGAAATGCAAATCAAAACTACAATGAGGTATCACCTCACACCAGTTAGAATGGGCATCATCAGAAAATCTACAAACAACAAATGCTGGAGAAGGTGTGGAGAAAAGGGAACCCTCTTGCACTGTTGGTGGGAATGTAAATTGATACAGCCACTATGGAGAACAGTATGGAGATTCCTTAAAAGACTAAAAATAGAATTACCATATGACCCAGCAATCCCACTACTGGGCATATACCCAGAGAAAACCATAATTCAAAAAGACACATGCACCCCAGTGTTCATTGCAGCACTGTTTACAATAGCCAGGTCATGGAAGCAACCTAAATGCCCACTGACAGATGAATGGATAAAGAAGTTGTGGTACATATATACAATGGAATATTACTCCGCCATGAATAAGGAACAAAACTGGGTTATTTGTAGAGACATTGATGGACCTAGAGACTGTCATACAGAGTGAAGTAAGTCAGAAAGAGAAAAACAAATATTGTATATTAACGCATATATGTGGAATCTAGAAAAATGGCAAAGATGAACCGGTTTGCAGGGCAGAAGTTGAGACACAGATGTAGAGAACAAACGTATGGACACCAAGGCGGGAAAACTGCGGTGGGGTGGGGATGGTGGTGTGCTGAATGGGCGATTGGGATTGACATGTATACACTGATGTGTATAAAATTGATGACTAATAAGAACCTGCAGTATAAGAAAACAAACAAAAAACTAATACTAAACTTTCATTGGGTTATTTGTATGGAAATATGTTAATATAAATGTTTCAGACATTACATGAAATGTCTAAAAATCTTATGTTCTCGTATAATGTTATAAGTCATAATTCTAGTTATTACTTTAAAATGTATATCTCAGAAATAACTAAATTTCCTTGTCAATTGCATTATTATGAACTTTCATCAAATCTTTAACCGTGGTCATTTTTAAGTCTTTTGTCATTTACAGACAGTTCTGGGTGTACTCTGATGCTTTTGCAAAACTGTTCCTATAAAAGGGTTTCATCTTCAAGGAATTCATGGAAAAGACTCTGACAAGTACAGGTTTCTGGTAACTGACTATATTGCTGAACTGAATGAATAAGCAGTTTCAGAACTCTAATGGAAAACTGATGAATTCATAAAAGTGCTAACAAAAGATCAAGATGAGAAAAAAAAAATTAATTACATGGGACTGAGTGAACTGATGAGGATGATTATAATTTTTGTGACTTTCTGTTTGAATTAAAAAAAAAAAATCCCACAAGGACTCAGAGGCAAAAAACATACAAATCAATTTTCACTGCAAAGTAAAGGAGCTGTTACAGTGGAGGATTACTGGATTGAATGTCAATATTATGACATAGTATGAGTGTGTTTCCTGTTTGGTAATTGCAGTCACTGTTGCTTTTGTTGTGGCCATCCATTTACAATGCTTGGTGTCAGTTTATTTATCTCTTGTAAAAATAAAATACAGTGTGTGTGTGTGAAAAAAAAAACAACAACAAAAAAGAAACATTTATACAGAAAATCTGATGGAATCCACAAAAAGTTACAAGAATCATAAGTGAGTTTAGCAATGCTGTAGAATATAACATCAAAATTGAAATTCTATTTCTATATAGAAGTGAATAATAAGAAACTTAATTTTTTAAATACCACTTATAATATTATAAGTAAATATGATATAGTTAGGAATAAATCTGACAAAAAAGGTGCAAGACCTGTGTACTACAAACTTCAAAACATTGCTGAAATTTTAAAGGGCTTAAATAAATGGAGAGATATACAATTTCAACGGTCAAATGACTCAATATTGTTAAGATATCAATTCTTCCCAATATGATCTATAGATACAATACACTAAGGATACAAGAAAAAAAAAAAAAAAGAATCCGCCTGCCAATGCAGGGGACACGGGTTCGAGCCCTGGTCCAGGAAGATCCCACATGCCACAGAGCAACTAAGCCCGTGCGCCACAACCACTGAGCCTGTGCTCTACAGCCCGTGAGCCACAACTGCTGAAGCCCGCGTACCTAGAGCCCATGCTCCGCAACAAGAGAAGCCACCACAACAAGAAGCCCGCATCGGGCTTCCATGGTGGCGCAGTGGTTGAGAATCTGCCTGCCAATGCAGGGGACACGGGTTCAGGCCCTGGTCTGGGAAGATCCCACATGCCGCGGAGCAACTAGGCCCGTGAGCCACAATTACTGAGCCTGCGCGTCTGGAGCCTGTGCTCCGCAACAAGAGAGGCCGCGATAGTGAGAGGCCCACGCACCATGATGAAGAGTGGCCCCCACTTGCCACAGCTAGAGGAAGCCCTTGCACAGAAACGAAGACCCAACACAGTCAAAAATAAATAAATTAATTAATTAATTAATTATTTTAAAAAACGTAAAAAATAAAATTAAAATAAAATAAAATAAAAAAAGAAGCCCGTGCACCTCAACGAAGAGTAGCCCCCGCTCACCGCAACTAGAGAAAGTCCGCGTGCAGCAACGAAGACCCAACGCAGCCAAAAATAAATAAATTTTAAAAAAAAAAGACTGATCCCAAGGTTTTGGACTAGAAGAACTGGGCGTATTTCAGTACTTCAGTGAGAACAACGGAAGTAGAAAAGGTCTTATTTTGGCTATTTCAGTTTATTTATTTGTTTGCTTGTTTTGGCAGGGAGTGTAAATCATAAATTCTGTTTTGATCATATTCCATTAAAATACCTTTACGAGACTCCCAGCACCAGTAGAATACCTGGCAAATAACAGACCCTAAATATATTTGAATTAACAAAGAACAAATCAAGTAGAAAAATACAGGAGGCAGCTGGACATACTGGTATAAAGCTCAGAAGAGAGGTCAGATATAGGCTTGGGAATCATCTAGGGATATGTGAAGCTTGCCTTGAGAGTGTTTGATGGGAAGAGAAAAGAACCTTGGATAAAGACTAAGGAACTCCAGAATTTAACACTTAGAAAAGAAAAAGTCAGCAAAGAAGACTGGAAAAGGAGGAAGAAAAACAGAAGAGGATAATGTCATGAAAACCAAGATTAAAAAAACATTTCAATGTCACCTGTCCAATGTCCAATGTCACAGAATATTCAAGCAAAATGGAGACTAACAAGTGTTCACCAGACATGGAAGTCACTGGTGACCATGATGAAATCTGTTATAACCCAGACTAGAACAGGTCAAAGGAGGAGTAAGCCTGTACTTGTTTGTCTTAATTTAGTGAGAGATAAGTAAATGGAAACGGGAAGTTTAGACAACACTTTCTTTGGTAAGAAGAGAAGGGGAGATAAAGGGCAGTAGTTGGAAAGAAGAGTAGGGATGGAGGAGAGTTTTGGTTTTTTTAATAAGTGAGAAACTTAAGCATGTTTAAAAGCTGACGAGATAGAGGCACCAATAAAGGAATGCTTATAGAAACAGAAGAAATGGATATAGATATTACAGGACAAAATTCATCTGTAAAATATGCAAAACTAATAATTCTTTCTTTAGACATCAGTTCAATTATCACTTTTTTGGAAAAGCTATCTTTTACTCCCTGAGTATATCAATTCCCTCTATTAGAATCTTCTCAGCACTTATTAGAGTTGTAATTCCACATTTATTTGAGTAGGTCTTTTATTAATGTCTATCTCATTGAATTCAAGCTCAATAAAAATATGGTCTTTTATTTTTTGTCCTCATCAATGTATCCCCAGCACCTAGACAATACTGAGTAGATAAAATAAGAGTTAAATATCATATTAAACATGCTACCAACATGCCATCAACAGAAGATTGTTAAATCAATTAGGATTCATCCACAATGACTTTAAATAGAAGGAGGAAGCTCTTCTTCATATCTTAATATGGAAAGATCTCTAAGCTATATCTTGGAGTTAAAAACAAAAGAGGAGGTGGAAAAGGTATGTTCTACTATAAAATAAACGATCCAATGTCCAACTGAAAGCCCTCTGAGTTGGGAAGTAAAACCAAACAAACAAAAACAAAACAAGACTTTAAATTTTCTGCATTAGCATATCATTAGTAACATGCTTTTAATGTCGTCATATTAAACAAGTTAATATCGGGGGAAAAAAGAGAACAGTACATTTAATATGCTACCATTTTACTATTTGTGTAAAATTCATGTGTGTGTGTATGTGTGCATATCTGTAAATGTAGAGAGAATCGCTACACAGAATCACAAGAAAGTAGTAACTAGGGTTGCCTCTGGGAAGAGAATCTTGGTGGCCAAAGGTTGGGAATTTTACTTTTCACTGTATAACCTTTTATCTTCGAAATCTTGTATTATGTGTACCTATTACATTCAAAATTCAATTAGATTTTTGAAAAACTGCAAATAAAACAAGCCAACAAACAAACAAAAAACACTTTCCCATGGCAAATAAGCATGCATATTGTTAATGTGTTAGGAAACACTATGAGGACCAATTGAGCAAAGAGGCCCAAATGAAGATTTCTGGATATTATCAAAGTACTGACTCACAGACCAACGTAAGATTCATATCCATAGAAAAAGAAACACCAAATTTTAGTTACTAAAAAATTAAATATGTAAAAGAGTCAAAATGGAATATATTATTACCAATGGGCACCAATCAAAGTTTATCTGAAAAAACATAGTATTTATAAAGCACCAATTATATATATGTGATAATACACTGTAAAGTTATTTTTAATCATGACTTTTAATTATTAAACATTTAAGTATTCTATTAAATTCTTTGAGTTTATCTATATTATCCTTGTAGTAAAAAATCAAGCAATTGAGAAAAAGAGAAGATAACTCAATCCTCATAGGTACGTTTTATTCAGTTTGCTTTATAATTATAGAAATCTTAATATATAATTTTATATATAATAAAACTATATTTTATATAATAAAAATTTTATTTATATAAATATATATTATATACAATTTTAAATTCAAATAGGATCATAGTATATAACTTATTTTTTCATCCATAGTAGGTCTCTTAACACCTTTCCACATCACATTTTTTCAGTTGCATAGCACTCCATTGTTTAGATGAATTAATTTATCCACTGTAAATGAATTTAACCAGTCCCCTACTGCTAAGATTTATAGGTTATTCGCATTTTTTCTACTAGTGACAATACTACAATATACATCCTTACATGTGTACTTCTATATCTTTGCATGCACATTCAAGTATATCTACTCAATAAACTCCTAGAAATAAATTTGATGGGTAAAGGGGTATGTACAACTATTTCTAGACAAGGGTTATCAAATTGCTCTCTAAAGAGTCCAACTTGTGTAAACTACCATGAACAGCAGAAGTGCCTATTTCCCCATACCTTTCCAATGGTAAGCATTATCAACTTATTTTACTGTGCATTTCTTTAATTTTAAATAAGATTAAGCATTTTTTCATTTGCTTATGAGCCACCTGTATTTCTTTATCTGTAAACTGCCTTTTCATGTGCCCATTTCTATATTACATTGGCCACATTTTCCATAGTGATTTATTACAGTCCTTTGCAAATTATGGAAACAATCCCTTTGTCATACATGTTGCAAATCATTATTGCCAATTTGTCATCTGCCTTCTGACTACATTCTTAGAAACAAAAATTTTTTAGGTAATCAAATTTATCAATAATTTGCTTTGGGACTTCTAGATTTTGTGTCGTACTTTCCTTGCTCCAAGATTATAAAACACTTAAATTCCCTTTTTCTTCTGCTGCTTTTTTTTTTTATTGGAGTAAAATTGCTTTACAATGTTGTGTTAGTTTCTGTTGTACAATGAAGTAAATCAGCTATATGTATACCTATATCTCCTCCCTCTTTATCTTCCTCTTTTATGACTCTGATCAATCTAGAATTTGTTTGATATAAGCAATATGGCAGGGACTTAGTTATATTGTTTCCTCTTATGTATAGCCAGTTATTTAAAAACTATTTATGAGATAATCTATCTTTATACATTGATTTGGCATACTGTATGACATTGTGATTTATAATAAGGAATATATATTTGATCTTCACCCATGGTTCCTGGCACATAGCTCTTAAAACCCTTGTAATTTCCCGTATAAGAGCCATAAAGGCATTTTTTGTTATACTATTTAGTTCTGCTCCCAGTTCCCGAAATAGCTTCAGAGTGATAAAGGTGAAATGGGTGTCAAAATTCCTTTCAACCACATCTGAGTTTTATGTTAATGAGTTGATTTTTGGAAAGACCCTAGATAACCTAAGGATGGGGGCTGGTTGCCAGGGGAACCAACCATGTGATTAGAAGGTTGGAACTTTCAGCTCCACCCCCGCCAACCTCCTGGGAGGAGAGAGAAGCTAGAGGTTGAATCAATCACCAATGGCTGGCTTCACTGGTGGTGCAGTGGTTAAGAATCCACCTGCCAAGGCAGGGGACACGGGTTCGATCCCTGGTCCAGGAAGATCCCACATGCCACGAAGCAACTAAGCCCGCGAGCCACAACTACTGAGCCTGTGTGCCACAACTACTGAAGCCCACATGCCTAGAGCCCATGCTCTGCAACAAGAGAAGCCACAGCAATGAGGAGCCCGTGCACCAACACAAAGAGCAGCCGCCACTCGCCGCAGCTAGAGAAAGCCCGCGCACGGCAACGAAGACCCAATGCAGCAAAAATAAATAAATAAATGAATAAAATCACCAATGGCCAGTGATTTAATCAATCATGCCTACATAATGAAGCCTCCATGAAAACGCAGAAGAATGGGGTTCCAGGAGATTCTGGATTGGGAAACACCTGGAGATGCCGGTAGGATGGCATACCCAGAGAGCATGGAAGCTCAGAGACTCTTCCCACATACCTTGTCCTATGCCGTTCCCGAGTTATACTTTTATAAAAACAAACAAACCTGCAATCTAGTAAATAAACTGTTTTCCTATGAAACACTTGCAACTGGCCTCTGAGGGTGTGTGTGTGTGTGTGTGTGTGTGTGTGTGTGTGTGTGTGTGTGTGTGTGTGTGTGTGTGTGTAGGGAAGGGGGGAGGGGGGAGCAGTCTTATGGAACCGAATTCTTAACTTGTGGGATCTGACACTATCTCCAGGTACATAATGTCAGAATTGAGTTCAATTGTAGGACACGTAGCTGGTGTGGCAGAATTGCTTGGTGTGGGGAAATCTACACACACTTGGTGTGACTGCCAGTGTTCTGTGTGAGCAACGTTGCATGTAGAGAGAGGAGACACATGAGTATGTTCTTCCTCAGAGCTGAAGTTTTTTCCTTTATGCATGCAACTTTATCACATATTAAATTCCCATACATATTCATAGCTATTTTTTTTAAAGATTTATTGATTGATTGATTGATTGATTGCTATGTTGGGTCTTCGCTTCTGCGCTAGGGCTTTCTCCAGTTGCGGCAAGCGGGGGCCACTCCTCATAGCAGTGCGCGGGCCTCTCACTATCGTGGCCTCTCCTGTTGCGGAGCACAGGCTCCAGACGCGCAGGCTCAGCAGCTGTGGCCCACGGGCCCAGTTGCTCCGCGGCATGTGGGATCCTCCCAGACCAGGGCCCGAACCCGTGTCCCCTGCATTAGCAGGCAGACTCTCAACCACTGCGCCACCAGGGAAGCCCCATAGCTATTTTTGAACTCTCTGTTTCATTGATTTCTCTATTTTGTCAGTATCAATTCTTAATTATGGTAACTTTATTTTTTATTTTTACTAAGATATAATTGACATAACATATAATTCACCCAATTAAAGTGTACAATTCAATGTTTTTAGTATATTCACAGAATTGTGCCATCATAACCACAGTCTAAATTTAGAACACTGTTGTCCCCACTAAAATATATGCCATATGCATTGACTGCCACTCTCCATTCTCCCATTTCCACTCCCAGCCCCTGAGCAACCACCATTCTTATGTCTGTTTCTATAGATTTGCCTATTCTGGACACTTCATATAAATGCAATCATAAAATACAGCCTTTTATGACTGACTTCTTTCACAAAGAATAATATTTTCAAGGTTCATCTCTGTTATAATATATATAAGTATTTTGTTTATTTTTATTGCTAAATAATATTACATCATAGGGATAAGTCACATTTTATTTATCCATTCATCAGTTGAAAAACATTTGGGTTGTTTCCACTTTTTGGTTATTATGAATAATGCTGCTACAAACATCCATGTACAGGTTTTTATGTGGATGTATGTTTTCATTTCTCCTGGGTATATACCTAGGAGTGAAACTACTGAGTCTTATGGGCACTCCAGGTTTAACTTTTTTAAAACCTGCCAAATGTTTTTCCAAAGAGGCTTCCATTTTTTACCTTCCCACCAGCAAAGTGTGAGGATTCCAACTTCTCCACATGTTCACCAAAACTTGCTACTGTCCATTTTCTAATTATAATCATGCTAATGAGTGTGAAGAGGCATCTCATTGTGGTTTTGATTTGCATATCCCTGATTAATGATTTTGAACATCTTTTAACATGCTTATTGGCCATTCGTATATATTCTTTGAAGAAATGTCCGCTTAAACTTTTAGCATATTTTTAATTGTTATTTCTCTATTATTAAGATGTGAGAGGCATTTATACATTCTGAATACAAGTTCTTTATCAGTCACTTGATTTGCAAAAATTTTTCTAGCACTTTGTGATTGTGTTTTCACTTTCTTTACAGTATCCTTTGAAGTACAGAAGTTTTAAATTTTGGTGAAGTCCATTGTATCTATTTTTTTGTCACTTGTGCTTTTGCTGTGGCTCCTAAAGAATCATTGCCTAAGAGTTTTGTAGTTTCAGCTATTCTATTTGGGCCTACGAACCATTTAACTTTTGTGTAGGGGTTCAAATTCATTCTCTAGCTTGTGGATACCCAGTTCTTTCAGCACGATTTGCTGAAAAATATTACTCTTTTAATATAATTAACTTGGCACCCTTTTCAAAAACAATTAAACATAATTGTAGGGGTTTATTTCGGTACTCTCAATTCTTTTCCATTGATCTATATGTCGACATTATGCCAATACCACACTGTCTTGATTACTATAGCCTTGTAGTAAGCTTTAAAATTGGGAAATGTTACTCCTCCAACTTTACTCTTCTTTTGCAAGATTATTTTGGCTATTCTGTCTCCTGTATTTCCATATGAATTTTACAATCAGCTTGTCAGTATCTCCAAAAAGCCAGCTGGGATTTTGATAGAGATTACAATGAATCTATACATCAGTTTGAGGAGTACTAATATCTTAACAAGTAATAATATTAGTTCTTATGATCCATGAACATATAATGTCTTTCCATTCACTTAGGTCTTGTTTAATTTTTTTAAGTGATGATTTCTAGTTTTCAGCATACAATTCTTGTATTTCTTTTGTTGTTACTCCTAAGTACTTTATTCCTTTTGACACTATCATAAATGAAATTGTTTCCTTTATTTCATCTTTGGATTGTTCATTGCTGGTGTATAGAAATACAATTGATTTTGGTATTGATCTTGCATTGTACCCTGCAACCTTGCTAAACTTATTTATTATTTCTAATAGTTGTGTGTGTGTGAATTCCTTATAATTTTAATATACAAGATTACATGATCGGCAAATAGATAGTTTACTTCTTCCTTTCCAAAATTAATGCATTTTATTTCTTTTTCTTGCCTTATTGCCCTGGCTGGAACCACCAGTACAATGTTGACTAAACACGGTGAGAGTATACATCCTTGTCTTGTTCCTGATCTTGGAAAGAAAGCAGTCTTTCACCATTAACTTTGATGTTGGCTCTAGGTTTTTCATAGATGCTCTTTCCCAAGTTGAGAAAGATCCTTTCTTCTCCTAGTTTGTTGAGCATCTTTATCATGAAAAATGTTGAATTTTATCAAATTTTTTCTCTGTCTATTGAGATGATCATTTGGTTTTTGTCATTCTATTAATAAACTGTATTAACTAGTTGATTTTCAGATGTTACACCAGTCTTACATTATGGGATAAATCCCACTTGATCATAGTGTAAAATCTTTTTTATAAATTGCTGGATTTGGTTTGCTAGCACATTGTTGAGGATTTTGGCATCTATACTCAAAAGGGATACTGGTCTGAGTTTTCTTTTCTTGCTATGTCTTTGGTTTGTTATCAGGGTAATAAAACTAACTTCACATAATGAGAGGGGAAGTGTTGCCTCCTCTTCTCTTTTTTGAAAGAATCTGTGAAGAATTGGTGTTAATTCTTCTTAAACATTTAGTAGAATTCACCAGTGAAGCCTTCTGGGCCTGGACTTTCCTTTAAGAAAAGTTTCTTGATTACTAAGTCAATCTCTTTATTTGTTATAGGTCTATCCAGATTTTCTATTTCTTCTTTACCAGTTTTGGTAGTTTGTGTCTTTCTACAAATCTGTCCATTTCATCTAAATTATCTAATTTGTTGGCATATAGTTGTTCACAGTATTCTCTTATAATTCTTTTATTCCTGTATAGTCGATAGTTGTGTCCCCTCTTTCATTCATGATTTTAATAATTTGAGTCTCCTCTCTTTTTCCCTTGGTCAGTCTAACTAAATGTTAATCAATTTAGTTATCTTTCCAAAGAATCAACTTTTGGTTTCATTGATTTCCTCTATTATTCCATATTATTATTTCTTTTGTTTCTGCTTTAGTCTTTATTGTTTCTTTTCTTCCACTTGCTTTGGGTTTAGTTTGCTCTTCTTTTTCTAGTTTCTTAAGGTGAAACGTTAGGTTATTAATTTGAGGATTTTTTTTTAATACAAGTGACTCCAGCTATAAATTTTCCTCTTAAGCACTGTGTTAGCTGCATCCTATAAGATTTGATATGTTGTTTCAGTTTTCACTCATCTTATTTCAAGTAAGGTCAGTCCCATTAAACAGAGCTGCAGAGCTCTTTCCCCTTACAGCCAGCCAGCCTATCCCCCTAGGCAGAACTCCTGTGCCACTGCATTGGAGTTGGGAGTGAGGACCCACTTTTCCAAAACAACAATCCTGCTCTCTAAGTGACCAAGTGCAACCCGTGGTGCTCTGGGGCAAGGGCAGTTGGCCCCAATATTCTTGGTCTGCCATGCCTGGGGTACAACTACTTCATTCCAAGTAAAGCTGGGTAGAGGAAGAGAGATCTGGACCTCTCAGCCCCGCTTGCCTGGAATAGAGTTGCTACAACACAGGGGTCTGACAGATGAGAAATTCCAGCAGTGTACCTCTCCTACAATGAAAGCATAGCCCCAGCCTTGGAGCTAGAGAGAGAGGAAGGGATCATCCTCTTGGCTGCAACAGCCCAGGGTAGAGGTTCTGTAACAAGGAGCAGGGGGTAGAAAAGGGGTTATGGAACCAGCCATCACTCAAATGCCACACTCTTGCTGTTCTTACTGAAATTTACTAGATTTTCTTATTTTCAATAGCTTGAGATACAATTTACATAATTCATCCATTTAAAGTACACAATTCAATGGTTTTTAGTACATTCATAGAGTTGCTCAACCATCACCACAATCAATTTTAGAACAATTTCATCACCCCAAAAAGAGATCCCATTCCCATTAGCAGTCACGCCCCATTTTCTCCCAATCCCTTCAGCCCTAGGCAACCCTAATCTACTTTCTATCTCTACAGATAGCCTACTCTAGACATTTCATATAAATTGAATTATAGATTATATGTCTGGCTTTTGTGTCTGGTTTCTTTCACCTAGTTTAATGTTTTCAAGGTTTATCCATTTTGAACTACTGATCAGTACTTTATTTCGTTTTATCCCTGAATAATATTCCATGTTATGTTTTTACCAACTTTTGTTCATCCATTCATCAGCTGATAGACATTTGGGTTGTTTCAATTTTTTTGCTGTTATCAAAAATGCTGCTATGAATATGTAGATGTATATTTTCATTTCTATTGGGTATATACCTAGGAGTACAATTACTAAGTCATATGGTAACTCCAATTTTAACATTTTGAGGAACTTCCAAACTATTTTCCAAAGTGGAGGCATCATTTTACATTCCCAGCATAAGTGTATGAGGATTCCAATTCTTTCACATCCTTGCCAATAATTGCTATTACATGTCTTTTTTATTACAGTCATCTTAGTGTATGTGATACAATATGTCATTATGGTTTTGATTTGCATTTTCCTGATGACTAGTGATACTGAGCAGCTTTTTATGTGTTTACTGGCCATTTATATATTTTCTATGGAGAAGTCTCTTTTCAGATCTTTTGTCCAGTTTTCGATTAGGTTGTCTTTCTATTGTTGAGTTATAGGAGTTCTTTCAGTTAAAACTCCTTTATCAGATATATGAGCTGCAAATATTTTCTCCCGTTCTATAAGTTGTCTTTTTACCTTTCTGATGGTGTTCTTTGAGGAACCAAGGTTTTTAATTTTGATGATTAGTAGATTTTCTTGAATGAAAGTTTCTCCTTTGCCCTTAGGACAATTTTCAGAGCTTTATATGGTTGGTTTTTTGTTTTGTTTTTTTTAATTTTTCACCAATTAAATTTTTTTTTGTTAGGTTCACCAAGCTCCTTACTCCATCATTTCAGAAGTTCTTCCCTACAATATATTTTAATGTCCTAAAGGTTTAGTATCCTAGGACTTCTTATTCAGCATTTTCCTAATATTATCATAGAAGTATATTTCCAGAGGAAATCCAGCATCATATTCACAAATTACATGCATATACACACACTCTATTATTTCAACACATATATTATCTTTAATGCTCACTGAAAATCCTGCACAGTAGATATTATTAGCACCATTTTACAATGAGCAAACAGATTCAGAGGGATAATATCACTAAAGGTCACACAACTATTATGAGATGGAGTTGTGATTAAAACCCAGATCAATCTGTCGCCAAAATATATGAAATATTATATATGAAATATGAAAATATATGAATATTATGAAATGCCAACTGAGGCTAAGTCCCCATCAATCTCAAGGAATAGAAATTTACATAAGTATAAATGTAGAATTCCAGAAAAATTGCATACTTGGAGTCAGCTTAATATAAAGGTTCAATTAAATTCCTAGTTCAACAATAATTCTTCTCTTTCAAGTGTAGGGTTCAATCCTGACTAAACAATGAGCTAAATATGTGAAATAAGTCAGACAGAAAAAGACAAATACCATATAATCTCACGTGTGGAATCTAAAAAACAAAACAAATAAACAAAACAAAATGAAAACAGACTCACAGATACAGAGAACAAATGGTGGTTGCCAGAGGGGAGATGGGGGAATGGGTGAAGTAGGTGAAGGGAATCAAGAGGTACAAACCTCCAGTTATAGAATAAATAAGTCACAGGGATGTATTATACACCATAAGGCATATCATCAATTATACCATAATAACTTTGTATGGGGACAGATGGTTACTAGATGACTTACCATGGTGATCACTTCATAATGTATTTAAATGTTGAATCACTATGTTGTATAACCTAACATAATATTGTACATCAGCTATATTTCAATTTTAAAAAGATGAACTAAAATTTCAATACCATTACAGTTTAAAACCAAATTTAATGTCAAATTAGCCAGGAAACACTGATTAGTGTAAAATTTTTCGAACAATAAAGAAAAGATCTGATGAATGACAGGCTTAAAAAGAATTAATTAACTATGCCTTAAAGTTGCTATTCTATTTATAATTAGTAGTATTATAATTTTCTACAGAGGTATCTGGGTCATAGTCTCATAATACAGCCAATACAAATTTTACTTACATCTAATAGGTTTATGAACCAGGTTATGACCAGAAAAACTGTCCTTTTCATTGTTTTTTACTGAAGTAGAGTTGATTTACAAAATTGTGTTAGTTTCAAGTGTACAGCAAAGTGTCCTTTTCTTTTTACAGTTGACAATTTTTTTCCTAATAAATTGTTTTTGTTTTAGAAATGAAGCTTCCATTCTTCATTCATATAGAGAAAACATTTGGGACTTTTTTTAAGTGTGGATTGCACTTATATTTAAATTTTGTTCTCAAAGCTGTTAGTTCTCTTAGTAGCCTTTTGATATGCAAGAAATTCTAGAATAAAAACAGAACCTACCAGCTAAATAAACAAAACTGCTGGGTCAAAAACAAACTGCAAAGCAAGATAAAATACTAAGTTTCTAATTTTTGATTAACATGCTTTATTGTGTGACATAAAGAGTAAGTTTAGGTTAAATGTTAAAATGCTGATTCAACAAATTCTGTAATTCTAAACATGCTCAGAAGTTTAAAAGACAAAATGGTAGGATAAAAGAACTCACTTCTTTTTGCTTTGGACATAATTCACATAAAGAGTTTATTACCCTAGGAATAAAAGTTCCTTACTGCTATGTTGGCTAATCAGATGATGTTCGGATGAACATTTATTGATCACTCACTCTTTAACCTTGGTTAAAGAACCAAGGACTACTTTATGGATGTCATGATGAATCTACAACCAGTGTAGAAAGGGGACTAAAAATATCAAAATATTCAAAGAAAGTTCAGAAGCATTTGTGACTGACAGACCTTAATGTATTATTAAAGAGGAGTCAAGGTTGGTTATAGAATATCTTTAACCAGAAAGAACAATGAGATGACAAAGAACTATGTAGTATTTCCACCTTGGTATACTATAAACACTGCTAAAGTAAATGAATTTCTGGCTTAATCTAACATGTCATTCTATCATCTTATCTTTCTTTGAGCCTATAAAAACTCATCCCTCACTTTTGCTAATCATGCATGAATATCATAAATGGATATGCATGTAAATAAAAATTTCTAACACAAACTCGTGAAGAAAACATTAAAAAGCATATGCAAACATTTATATCTAGAAATTAGCCAAATGAGCTCTGCTGATCTGCAATGGAAAAGTTGACTCAAACCATAAATAAGAATAAAAGCAATTAAGGGGAACTGTTAATAAGGTTAAAAATTATAGAAAAAACAAACAGGTAAAAAATAAATACCTTTACTTAGTCACTGGATTTGTTTAATGAAATTAGCATTTTAAAAGTAGGTTGAACTTTTGTAGCAGTGATACATAACACCTATAATTTCTGGACAGTTTTGAACTCACATAAGCTTTTAAATTAGTTTAAATGTATTTTAAGCCATTACAAAGGAATTCTGAAAAAAACAGAGGCGCATCAGAACCTGCAACCGACATCACATACTTATGCTCCACATCTCACCTTTTCATCTTATCTTCCACCCAGTTACCACATAGGCAGCCCATGTAAGGACTCCAGGAGAGCTTGCTCAGCTAAACTGAATTTGATCTGGTTAGCTTTCATAATCATCACCATCTGCAGCTTTTCCTTTGATCATATTGAAGATAACTAACCTCACTTACTTCTTCATAAAACAGTTTACTATTTTTTTCCCTCCTTGCTCACCTATGCTGCTTCCACGGATGTGAGCATTCTATGATCCCAATTGCTTATGGCATATGACGAACTGTCACCTTCCCTTACACAGCTTTACACTTAGTTTATTTTTCAGAAAATGCTACTGTCCAATCTCAATATAGGCCCTGACATATAAACATCTCTCTCTATCTCTATCTTTCTCTCTCTCTCTCCTTCTCTCTCTCTCTCACACACGCACACACACACACACATACACACAAACACAATACCATTTTATTTTTTCCCAGGTCAAAAATGAGATTTAAATTTTCAAAATTTAAGAATATATATATTAATAAATTTCAAAAAGCTTAATAAAAAAGCTTTATGCCCACATTATAAATTTAGGAAGCCAGTCATATAATACACATTTAAATACACAAATACAAACATACACACATTTGAGAAATACTATTTAATAGTATTAAATTTTTAAGGACCACTAAGAGAGACAGAAAGTGATGTTTATATTAGCAAAAACAATGCTCATATATAAATACTACTCCTATTATTGGTAAAAAGCAGGAATCAACAAATTTTTAGTAAAAATTCAGAATAGAATTTTTATTAGCCCACTAGTTTTGAATGCCTCCTGCAAAATCAGAAACATGTCCTTCTAAAGCAAACCTAACTGATCATTTGATGCAAAAATATTATCAAGAAACTTTTACTTTACCACAAAGCACAGCAATCAAAGCACTTGCCAAAATCCTATCTAATGCTAGCAATCATTATTATTATATAATCAGTCAAGCCCCCAAAGTATAGGGAAAAAACATACACTTGACCATTTTCAATCACAAGTTCTTTAGAGAATAAAATATTCTTTGAGCAAAACCTCATGAGAACTAGAATTCCCTTTTCAATATGTGGTCTCTCCTAGAGCTGTAACTAAATATTACTGAGTGGCAGAAAAACAAATCTCAAGAAATCATGGACTTAAAAAAATTTCATTGTGGAAAGCACAAAGCAAATCCTAATAATACCAATTTGAAAATGATAGCTCCCCTGCTTCAAGAGAAGCAGATATAAAAACTCACAGTAAAAAAAAAAAAAAAAAAACTCACAGTAATGACTAAAAGACCCAACTGGATCTATTGAACCTCTGATGGGCTTTAATAAGCATGATCACTAAGCAGCTTAAACTTGAAATTCGGTTTTAATTAGCAGTTGATTAAATCATTATTAAATTCATAGAATTTAAAATTAATAGTTCAACTTTAATCAAAACTTTTTAAAGTCAAATTCAATAGTGTATAACATGGAACATGAAACTAATTTTGTTAAATCCTTAGATGTCCTATGTTGAAATTCTATTAATTCTATGACATTAAAAATAATAATAATATACTACTCATTTGCTAATCATATCTTCTAAATCCACACCTTTAATAGGAGTATTTTCACAAATATAAAAGTACAATTAATGTTGGCTGGGTTTATATTCCTTAAATATCAACAAAAGACTCAACATAACCAGTTCGAACTTTTCCAAAATTATGCTCTATATTTTTATTCTCTCTCTTGAAACAGGGAAGCTATCACTTTGCAACTGGCTTATTGACACTTTGTATATCCTGACCTGGATGATCTCTATGGTTTCTTCCAGTTCTGAGAGGCTATGCGACCTTAGGTTATACAATTGCTATTTTTAAGTCTCAAAACTTCCTGAAGTCTTTGCATATATTAATAATACCTTGATCTCACTAGTAAACCTATAGAGGAAAGTGGCTTTAATTTTCTCTTACAATGCAACATAGAAAATAAAGACCAAGACTTGAATAATGGCCATGAATGTGACCTAAGCTAGAAAACAAGCGGTTACCTCAAAGGGAGAGGAAAATTACCTGTAGCTAACTTATGCTTCCCATCTATATTCTATAAAAGCTGAAACTATTATGTTCAATAGAAACATAACTGTAGGAAAGACACACTAGGGTACGTAGGATCATAGGATGTCATTAAAACAAAGTTTTATTTCCAAAAACAAAAGGTAAAAGCCTCTTCTTAAGGCATTTTCTCTTCAGTCAAAAACAATTATGAATTCAAAGCAAAAATAACAGACTGTGAGGATGCAGAACTAAAAAAAACTCCATTTTTTATGGTTTAAAATTTTTAATTTGACAGATACCTCTTTAGAGAGAAATTTATAAGATTCCCCTCCCAACTCAAAGGCCACTAACCTACAGAAAAAATAAAAGGAAATAAAGGAATATATACCCAAAAAATGATTTAAGAAAAGCTACAGATGAGTTTTTTAATAAAAAATAAAACACTGTACTATTTAAAGTAATAGTATTTTCATTAAATATTCTTTAAATTTCATATTATGGTTGGGTAAAGAGATAGAAAGCAACTGTTCTAAAAAGAATAAAACAGAACAAGTTAAAAGAGAAAGCTAATAATAAGGAAGGATAAAAAGAGGAGGACAAGAAAACAGAAAGATGGAAGAAAATAAGACATAAAGCTAGGGCTTTAAGAGAGATGAAAAAACAGAGAGGAACATATAAATAGTTAGGCTGAACCATGTAAACTGTAGATCACTTAGGCTGCAACCTGAATACGTTTCTGAACATCCCAATGGCTTTTCCACCAGTCAGAACAATAGTGCTTTATAGGCTGAGTGCCAATGGTCCAAACAAGCAAACGGTGGTTGCTAGTGAGCTACAACTCGCCTTATTTCAGACCATCCACCAAATTGTAAAAGTTAAAAAGTAAAAACCTGTTGGCACCAAGTAAATTATTTTTAATCACAAAGCGCCCTGAATTCAGTGGTGAATTCAGCCAGTCTTCTTTTATCTAGTCATTGGAGTGCTAGGAGACCAGAATCAGGAGGATTCACGCAAATTATATTGGTGACAATGTCTTCACCATTGCATTCTCAGTTATAACTCACTTTCCAAACTGTTTGATTACAGCAAGACCAAGACTCAGCTCAATGACTCTGATGTGTTTTTCTCCACCATGATTTACCCTCCTGAACCAGGAGTGAGAAGTGGGATAGCCCATGAAATTTAGGGTAGCACATAACAGTGAATAGGCACTACAGCATGCCACACAGAGAGCTCTAAGCTTTCTAAAATCCCACATCCAAAGAACTCAAACTACAAATTCAACCACAGTGCAAGCAATGATATCAATCCCTTTATCAGAACAAACTGGATATCCTGAGTTAAATGGAGACAGAGTTGAACATTAGAGGATATACAGACATTTGTTACGGGAAAAGAAGGAGCATTTCAGTCAATGTGGGTCAAAAATATGAACAACCAAAACAGAAGCAAGAAACTTAAGAAAATATATAATTTGTTTAGGAAGCCAAGAGTACTCTAATGTGGCTGAAGCAAGACAGACAGAGGGCCACCTGTCTGTATATAATATTGGGTCATTTGAAAATGATAAAGAATTTAAATGTTATCCCATCATTACTTTCTTTGTCATTGTTACCTTTCTAACTAGGCAGCATTGATTTGGCTACCACTTCTTAGTATAACCCTGAGTTTCCATCTTTTTTGGACAAGGAAAAAAATATTCATTTTCCTCAGTAACTAACATGGCTAAGAGTTGTGGAATATAATTGAAAGTGAAGTAGCCAAGTCTCTGGGTAAGGTATGTACGTGGAGAACAAGACAAAGAGGAAATAGGGTATTACTATAAACTTTGTGCCCTCCCTCTTGGGGTTCCGAGCAAACTGCAGAGTAGGAGTATGTGCATCGACCAAATAAATCCATCCAACAAATGTTTATTGAGGCAAGTACTACTGTGGAATCTTGGCATGTAAAATGAAGTTAGCCTCAATGCACTCTCAATCTCTTGGCAGAGATAATACACATCAGATTTTGGTGTTATGATAAAGATGCTAAACTAAGAACTAAGGAAACACAAAGTTGGGAGGGGGCAGAATTCTGACTTTAGGTGGATGAAAAAGTAGGAAAAGATGGAACCATAGAAAGCGTCACAGACTGCAAAATTTCAGAGCTGACCATCACAGGATAACATAGGAATTTGTTAAAAGAAGAGAATGAGCATTTCAGTCAATGTGGGTCAAAAAATGAACAGTCTGAACAAACGTAAGACACTGTGAAGATATATAATGTGTTTACGAAGCTGAGAGTACTTTAATGTGGCTGAAGCAAGATAAAGAGAGGGCAACGACAATAGAAGAAGCTGGAAAAGTTAACATAGAGCCACAAAGAAAAGGGCCTTAGATTACATGACAAGAAGCTGGACTTTATTCTGAAAGCAACAGGGAGACACTGATGGTTTTTTAATAAATGGAGGGTGACAAGAGCAGATCAATACTTTAGAAAGATAAATTTGGTGATGGTGTAAAGGCTCGATTATTGGGGAATGGAGACAGGGTGATCAGGTTCAAAATGATTATAAAAGGGAGTCTTTGGGGCTTCCCTGGTGGCGCACCACAACGAAGAGTAGTCCCCGCTCGCCACAACTAGAGAAAGCCCGTGCGCAGCAACGAAAACCCAACACAGCCAAAAATAAATTTAAAAAATAAAAATAGGGCTTCCCCGGTGGCGCAGTGGTTAAGAATCCACCTGCCAATGCAGGGAACACGGGTTCGAGCCCTGGTCCAGGAAGATCCCACATGCCGCGAAGCAACTAAGCCCGTGAGCCACAACTACTGAGCCCGCGTATCACAACCACTGAAGCCCGCGCGCCTAGAGCCCGTGTTCCCCAACAAGAGAAGCCACCGCAGTGAGAAGCCCACGAACCACAACGAAGAGTAGCCCCCGCTCGCCTCAACCAGAGAAAAGCCCACGCACAGCAACAAAGACCCAACACAGCCAAAAATAAAATAAATTTATTTAAAAAAAAGGGGGGGGTCTTTGAAATCATTAGATCTACCGATTATAAACCCTAACCCCACCTCCATCTAGGTAACATTGTTTTATGCACTTAAAAAAACAAAACAAAAACACCTGAATCAATTTTAAAACACTCTGTAATTCAGACTTTCCACTAATTCATTTAGTTTTCCCAATTATTCCAAAAAAGAGAGGTTTTATTATGTATAGCTTTGTTGTAAACAGCATCTCCAGTTTTGAAATTTTATATCAATGTCACTAAAATTACTTTCATACAATTATCTCATGGCATGTAGTGAGAAAAAAAAACCTGTTAAACATCAAATTTGACCCAATAAAGTAACTGCCATAGGGTTTTCTTTTTTATCCTTACCATTACAAGTTCTTCCTGTAATTCACTGCAACTTTTTTCATTATACTGGAGTCTCTTTGAAAGGTCTATAATTACTTTCTTCTGTTCCTCGATTTCTTCATTTAGTTTCTTGTTTTTGGAGAAATACTCTCTTTCTAATCTGAAAAGTTAAAGTGTGAGAGCAGGTTTTTCAAATATGCTTTTATCAGGTCCTATTATACAACTTTAACACAAGTGGCAGATGTATTATATATCATGGTTTCATGCCCAGAGGTTTTAAAGGTCACTTCTCATTTTTTCAAATAGAAAGAATTGTACATTCTTAAATGAAAGACTCTAAAGGAATAATAGCCCCACTTTTTGATAGCAGATATCTGTACTATACCCAAGGTTATAGGCAAAATAGATCTGGTTAGTGTTGATTCACCACTATTTATGATAAACAAACCCCACCCACCACAGTTCAATTAGCTCAGAGACTGCCTCAAAACAGAAAGCAGTCCTATCAAATGATTTTCAAATTAAAGTATAACATTAGAAATGACACAAATGTTTTACTCCTGAGTGTCCATGCAAGTGGAACTGGTGTGGTGACATGGAAAATCCAAAAGCAAGAATAATCAAAAATCATTCATATTCACTGTGAAAACATAAATTTCTTTTCAAAGGATTTGCTTGCCTATTTGAATTTTGCTCAGGCTAGCACTAAACTGTATTTACATTCTTGTTTGGACATAAGATGACAAGCAGTTCGGAAGTATTTTAGTTTAAATTTTGCTGTAGATAATACACCAAATGGATAATTTTAATTCAAATTAAAGTGTTGCCGCTATTTTTAACCTGATATCTTCCTGATAAATGTAGTAGATCTGTTTCCTATAACTTTTAAGCTGTAATATGAGAGATAGGGTGACTCAGTATAACTAAATCCACACTACACTCAGGCTATAATCAAATGAAGAGCTAATTTTTGAATAACACATGATCTTACTCTGAACAGTCAACATTTCTTTCTCTAGGAATGGAACAGAGACAATTCTAGTGCCAACCCTTTGGTATATTCTTCCTTGAATCAAGGATATTCCACGGCAGAGTGGGTAAAATTTAAACATGTATAGATTAGATAAGACATTGATATCAACTTCCCAGAAAGTAAAACTAAACAACAAAAATGGATCAAAGTAGAGAAAAGATAAGAAAATCAATCCAGGAATCCCAACATATAAATAACAGAAGTTCTAGAAACAGAAGGTAAAGAAAGTGGAAAGGGAGAAATCAGCAAAGTAATAATATAAGAGAATTTCCCAGAAACGAATTATTCAAATCTCTAAAATTGAAAGAGCTCAGTGAGTGCCCAGCATGAATGAAAAACTATCTATGCCAGGCCCATCATCATGAAATTTCAGAACAGTGGGAACAAAGAGAAGATTCCACATTGTGTTCATAGAGTACAGAAATACATATTATTAGTATTATTTTATCATGTGTTACAATGTAACACCAATAAACCATTTCTAGATATTTGCCTGTTTCCAGACTTGGTAACATATACACTCTATACAAGTTTCCAGAGGAAAACACGGGCCACATACAAAGATCATGAATCAAATGACTTCAGTCTTCTTGACACTAGAACTGAATAAACAGCCAGCTAAACTATGAAAAAGGGTAAAGATCAAGTAAAGACATTTTCAGAATGCAAGTTTTAAAATTTTTCCTCTGATGTATAATTTCTCAAGAAGCTACTTCACAAGGGAGTAAATCAAACAAGGAAGATGGGCACGAGATCAGTAAACAAGAGATCCAATATAAAAGAGAAGTAAAGGGAATGCCAACGATGATGGTGAAGAGAAGTCCTGGGATGACTGTGACAGGGAGCCTATAAAACAATTCATCCAGAAAGGAGGAGGTGGAGAGAACAGTCCAAGAGTGATACATCTTACAACAAACTCAAAATGATAGAATTTCTGAGGTATAGAAACATAATGAGAGATTTTCAATTTTGTTAGACAGTTTAAGAATAACTTAGTGATTGGTGCACACAAACTAATCCAACATAAAATGAGACAATTATTAACTACTCATTCATTTGATGATTCAGCAAATCTTTACTTTGCAGCTCTTGTGTACCAAGCACTAGTCTAGACTTTGGGAGATAGCGATGAACAAAACAAAGTTCCTCTCCACATACGAAGACAGACAATAAACAACAAATATAATAAAACGTTGTAGAGAGTAAAAATAAAGATGAGGGACCAAAAAAAATGTAGAAAAATACACCAAAATACAACCCTACTGAAAGGATGGGAGGAAGGAAGAAATAAGTGTGTGCCGTGTGGTAGAAATGTACAATGTAGATAAATAAGTTGAAGCCAATAGATAATATGTAGAGGTGGAAGTTGAAAAAGTGGCACAATATGCATGTTATTTAGAAATACAAAGTTAAATATCAGAAGAAACAGCTATAAGAATTAAAATTGGTTGCTTCAAAGGAGCAGAAACTGGTCGTAGAAAGCAATGGGGTACCAAAATGTGGTTTTTCATGAGCTTAAAAGCACTATTTTACTTTTTAGATTATGTACAAGTGCTAACTTTATTAAAATCAAATTTTAATTTAAAAAATTATTACTCAGCAAATATAAAATTAAATGCACCTGTTATTTGGTGCTATTTTATAAATAAAGTCCAAGTTGAGTCCACTGAAATGGGAAACATCCCTTGCTGTCAGTAATCTCATGCACAACCCAAAGAAGTTGGCTCCTATGCTTCTGACAACAGCCCCACCCAAGGGGAATGAGTAGGGCGGGAGTAAACTGAAGGTTCAAGGGAGCCCCAGTCTCTTTGAATACAATAGAGAAGAGTCAGGACTTGACAGATGGAGGATTTTAGGCAAGAAAGGAAAGGGAGAAGAAGGAAACTTGTAGTTAAGAGCCGTTCTTTCCTACTGGATTCCCATTTTGTTGTTGTTGTTATTGTTGTTTAAGAGTTCAGCTAAGAATTTGACAACAGTACAGCTGTTTTAACAAATAGCCATCTTCAGGCTATCTTTTACCAAGAATATAAACAATAGTAGTGCCACAAGTTATACTACTGGGTTGGCTAAAAAGTTCATTCAGTTTTTTCAGTAATTTGGCTCTAGTACACCTTAGTTGTCTTTAACTTCATTCAAAACAATTTTGTTAGACTGTATTGTGACAGCTGTCATATCAGCGTGCATTTAGAAGAAACTTATCAAATTTGGTGAATTTTTGTGTAGCCATTTGGATATTGAAGATGGAAGAAAAAAAGCAACATTTTTGGCATATTATGCTTTATTATTTCAAGACAGGTAAAAACGCAACTGAAACACACAAAAAAGATTTGCGCAGTGTACGGAGAAGGTGCTGTGACTGATCAAACGTGTCAAAAGTGGTTTGCGAAGTTTTGTGCTGGAGATTTCTCGCTGGATGATGCTCCACGGTCGGGTAGACCAGTTGAAGTTGATAGTGATCAAATCGAGACATTAATTGAGAACAATCAATGTTATACCACGCGGGAGACAGCCGACATACTCAAAATATCCTAATCAAGCATTGAAAATCATTTGCACCAGCTTGGTTATGTTAATCGCTGCGATGTTTGAGTTCCACATAAGTTAAGCGGAAAAAACCTTTATGACCGTCTTTCCGCACGCGATTCTCTACTGAAACGCAACAAAAACGTTCCGTTTTTAAAACAAATTGTGACGGGTGATGAAAAGTGTACAATAATGTGGAATGGAAGAGATCGTGGGGCAAGAAAAATGAACCACCACCAACCACACCAAATGCCAGTCTTCATCCAAAGAAGGTGATGTTGTGTATACGGTGGGATTGGAAGGGAGTGAAAACCAAACAATTAATTCCAACAAGTACTGCTCTCAATTAGACCAACTGAAAGTGGCACTCGACGAAAAGCATCCAGAATTAGTCAACAGAAAATACATAATCTTCCATCAGGATAACGCAAGACTGCATGTTTCTTTGATGACCAGGCAAAAACTGTTACAGCTTGGCTGGGAAGTTCTGATTCACCCGCCATATTCACCAGACATTGCACCTTCGGATTTCCATTGATTTCGGTCTTTACAAAATTCTCTTAATGGAAAAAATTTCAATTCCCTGGAAGACTGTAAAAGGCACCTGGAAAAGTTCTCTGCTCAAAAAGATAGAAAGTTTTGGGAAGATGGAATTATGAAGTTGCCTGAAAAATGGCAGAAGTTAGTGGAACAAAATGGTGAATACATTGTTCAATAAAGTTCTTGGTGAAAATAAAAAATGTGTCTTTTATTTTTACTTAAAAACCAAAGGAACTTTTTGGCCAACCCAGTACTTTTGTACTTCTTTTTATACTTTTGGTTGATGTATTTAGAAAAATAAAGAAGTCCCTAAATACTGAATGTAATAAAATAAATAAATTTAGATTGTCTGTTCAGTATCATATCCTTGACTAGCATTATTTTAAACTAAATTTAAACTTCAACTAGATTTAAGGATTATCAGGATCTTCTCCCTACCATTGCCCAACAATCAGTTACCACAGCTAATGAAGACCTGACATGTTGAAGGGAATTCCCTGGCGGTCCAGTGGTTAGGTCTCTGTGCTTTCACTGCCAAGGGCACAGGTTCGATCCCTGGTGGGGGAATTAAGATTCCACAAGCCGCACAGTGCAGCCAAAAATTAAAAAAGAAAAATTTCAAGTATAAAAAAAATTATTGAAAAATTTTAGTTTTATACTATAAGTTTTCAATGGAAAAAAAATTTATAACTAAGAAAATTTAATTAGAGGAATATAGAGAATATATATTCTTTCTAAAGTTATACATTATATGTATTCGTTAAAATAGCCTGTTGTTCAAATTCTTAGCTGAGTTCTTCAAAAGATATGTTTAATATATAATAATTTTATTTATTATATTATTATATGTAATATTTAATATATAATAATATATTAAAATATATACATATATGCCATCTAATATATATGTATACATATGTATATTCCATCTACGTATGTATACATATACATTCCATTGAAAATCGTTTCATGCAGGAATATTCATTGTTATGAAACTGTTGGCCAAAATTAAAACTCTAAAATACACACACAGCTTTTTCCTCCTGCCTTTTAGTGAGATCCTGCCTAGATCTACCTGGAAGGAAACAGAAGCTTAAAACCCTTAACCACCTGCAAGGTTCAGGCAGCATTTCCTCTATAACCTCGTTATCACCAATTGCTAAATCAGATCTATCCAACAGGTAAAACAATGTCCTACCCCAAAACTCACTGCTCTCAAAGTTGTAAATTAAAGGTATTATTTACCTTAAAGACCTAAAATATCAATTCTCCTTTTGAAATACACTATCCAAAACTTAGAACTACTTTGAAAAATACTCGAGAGTTTGTGACTCTAGAAGATTTTAAAGAAGATTCTGAAAAAGAATCAGAAGTATAGGTAGAAAATGAAATAACTTATCCAATCATCCCTCATGTCATATCAGTCCTTCTCATACCACTGATAAATGGAAAGGAAGTGGCTGTCGTATGACATACAATGACAAGAAAGAGGGGATAGGGGAAGAGAAGTCACAGAAACTATCAGTGAGTCATGGACTTTAATTACTACTTAATTTTTACTGTTTCTTGTTTATTTATTAATATTATTAGTAACTTCTATTATAGTACAGTTATATAGGGATGAAGAACAGATAAGGGACATTATATTAAAGCATTTAGGATTGTTAGCTGGTGCTTAGTTGTAATACATAATTAATATTTAGAACTGTTAGTTTGTGCTTATTGGAATATAAAACTTGAGTGATATTTTTCAAGCACCAAAACACAAATAATTGAAAAACAAACTTAAGGAAAAAATTTGCTCTGGAGTCCCAGCAATCCCACTACTGGGCATATACCCTGAGAAAACCATAATTCAAAAAGAGTCATGTACCAAAATGTTCATTGCAGCTCTATTTACAATAGCCAGGACATGGAAGCAACGTAAATGTCCACCATCGGATGAATGGATAAAGAAGATGTGGCACATATATACAATGGAATATTACTCAGCCATGAAAAGAAACGAAATTGAGTTATTTGTAGTGAGTTTGATGGACCTAGAGTCTGTCATACAGAGTGAAGTAAGTCAGAAAGAGAAAAACAAATACAGTATGCTAACACATATATATGGAATCTAAGGGAAAAAAAAAAGGTCATGAAGAACCTAGTGGCAAGAAGGGAATAAAGACACAGACTTACTAGAGAATGGACTTGAGGATATGGGGAGGGGGAAGGGTAAGATGTGACAAAGTGAGAGAGTGGCATGGACATATATACACTACCAAATGTAAAATAGATAGCTAGTGGAAAGCAACCGCATAGCACAGGGAGATCAGCTCTGTGCTTTGTGACCACCTAGAGGGGTGGGATAGGGAGGGTGGGAGGGAGATGCAAGAGGGAAGAGATATGGGAACATATGTATATGTATAACTGATTCACTTTGTTATAAAGCAGAAACTAACACACCATTGTAAAGCAATTATACTCCAAGATGTTAAAAAAAAAAAAAGTACATAGGTTAAAATCTTAGAGCTTAAACGTTAGGAATTATCTTAAAATTCCTCTAATCCAACCTTTGCAGAGCTCTTTTCTTCAGTAACCATGACAAAGAATCATCTACCCCCTGTTTCGAACTTTCCAAGGCAGAGAGTTCACTAGTTCCCCCAAAGAAGCCTATTATGTCACTGCTGGAAAGCTTTAATTGTTGGGAGTACAGTCTGACTTCTTACAGTTTCACTAGTAGGTCATAATCATTACCTCAAAGCAACAGTAAAGAAGCCTGTACTATATGCTACATAAAGGCCCTTCAAACATATTTATATATAAATGTGCAGACTCAAGATATGATTCAAAGGAAATAAAGGAGCATAAGTCCTTAGAATAATGTTCACAGAATGTCATTTAAGTCATTCTGGAGGAAGCAAGAAAATTCAGTTAAGAACTACTCATTTAATGTATTATAAGCATTACTAATAAAGGTAATCACAGTTAAAGAGTTTTAAATTTTTTCAAACTTCAGTCTTTCAAGTGCCATCTTTATAATTTCTGCCATACTCACAATTCTAAATAATACTTCTCTTTAAATTAACTCACATCATAAGTTAAATGAAGTATTTTAAAAGGAAACTATATTACAACTGTAAATGGAAAACTACTATCTGTCATAAATAGAAATAAACATTAAAAATAAATACATAACTCTAATATATCAACCTATTATCATGTCATGTACCAATGGTGGTACACATTTCATCCTCTGAGAGGAAATGGCTTAAAATGTCTACTATTGACTTATTTTTGGAAGCATATTAAATAGCTATAAACTTCTTAAAAAATTTCACAGAACTTTTCAGATGATAGACATTTGAACTGAAAAAGGTTAAAATCAATAGGAGTCAGAAAGATCCTGACTCTATACTTAGCTGTGTGTCCTTACCCTCGTTAGGCCTCAATTTTCACATCTGTAGAACAGGGATACAAAAGAGTAGCTACCTCATAGGTGTTATAAATTAAATAAAACCATGCAATGCTAGGTATGAAGTGAGCCACATACATGTTAGCCCCAGTAGCAGTATTACTCCTACTATTATTTCTACAGTTTACGAAAATCTCAAACATTACCCATCTCCCACATAGCCCATTTTAGGTGGCCTAGAAGTCAAGGCCTTAAAGATACTATATCACATCAGTAAATATAAAATACATTAATATATTTACTTTCTAGTATAAGAAAGTATTTCTGCATTTCTGAGACTCCTTGGAATTGCCATGATACTTCAAAATCCAACAGAGCATTTCCATATTTACCTAGTACTACACATTCATACTCATGTAGATTTCATAAACTCTTAATATTAATTTAGAGAGTTTTACAGTATAACACTTACATATTTAGTTTTGCAAAGCTCTCTTGTGCATTATGCTTTTCTCGTTCATATGCACTTTCAACTTCTTTGAATTCATTCTTGATCATTTCCAAATCAGCAACAGCTTCTGCTTGGCTGGCCTTTTCTACCTGCAAAGCTCCTTCAAGGTCTCGAATCCGTAACTACCAGATGACAGAAAAGTAATTAAAGCAAGAAAGGAAACACTAGCGCCAATCTCAAATTGAGTAGAATACTTTATCAAACAGCAGATCATCATTCATCCAAACAAGTCTTTCCTTCTGTTTTTGGTTTAAAAAAGGAAAATAAACAAAAGGCAGTTTATTCCCTTTCTCAACATGTGTAATGGAAGAGAAGAAGAGTGGAAGAATACAGACTCAACTGTGCTATGAAAAGGGACAGGCGGATACAATATAACGCGTCCCATCAAAGTGCCTAATTTTGATCTACTAACCCATTTGGACTTTTTTTTATAAACATAATAAATTAAGTGGTTTTTGAAAACTAGAGGGAAGTATCCTTCCTCTCTTTTGAGAAACATTATTATACGAACATCTTTATAAGCCTAACAAAGTTAACAGATCTTTTTATTCCTGGAGATTTCTTACTGTAGAAAAGCAAAATTTTTATTATCAAACAATACTATTTGACTAAAATATTTATGGGTGTAGTAATATGATATCTAGGATTTGCTTCAAAATAATCTGGGGGTGGTGGAGTAGAAGAGCATTAATATTATAGATAAAACACAATTGTCCTGTGAGATAAGTCTTGAAGCTGAGTGACGGGTACACGGGGAGTCCATTTTACTATTCTCTCTACTTTTGCATGTACTTGAAATTTTACACAAGACATTTTAAAAACTATATTCCCTGTATACACCAACAGTAGAATAGATAAACAAAGTGTATATCCATAAAAGAATAATTTGTAGCTATAAAAAGGCTACAAAATAACTTTTGAAAAGCAAGTTGTCTACATGGTTCTCTGCGTAGTGTTAATACATATTGGGAGGAGCAAAGTCCAGATTATTGTATGTAGTATGCTATATTTTAGGTAAACAAGTGGAAAAAATAAGGATAGACAGCAGGAAAGAGAGAACAATAGGAGAGACAAGAGTGAAAGCAAGAGTTCTCAATCGCTAAATTTTGTTTTAATTTTTGAACTATGTGAATATTTTATCTTTTTAGAAAATTAAGTTAAGAATAAAAAAATAGCTTGCTAAAGCTCAAAAAAGGAGGGCGGTAGGAAAAAAATGCTTCACACTAGATAGAAAATGGGGCTTTAGAACCATAAGTCTCAGGTTTGAGTCGCAGCTCTACAAATCAACTTACATGCCCTTGGGCATATTAAACTCCAAAAGCCTGAGGTTCCTCATCTGTAAACAGTAAATACTAACAATAATAATAATAATAATAATATACAGACTCTACAGGGTGGCTACAAAGATCTAATGAGACAACATTTATTTAATATTAATATGTATTTAACATTAAATATAAATATATAATAACTATTTAAAAAGTGTTTAGATAAATATTTATTAGGCACTTAATATGTGCCAGGCAATGAGCTAGTGCTCACGGTATATACAATCATCATGAAAATACACAGTCTCAGCTCTTGTTAGGAAAGGACAGACCATAAGAGAATATAGGCAAGTGCTTCCTGTCACAGAAGCAGGCCCAAAGGGCCATGAAATCAGAAAAAAGCTATGAACTCTGTGTGACACAAGCTTCCCAGGGATGGCAAAACATAACCTGAGTTCGGGAAAATGAACTCACCAAAAAACAAAGCCTAGGAAATATGAAAATGTTTCATAAATTAATCCATACAAATAGTAATCACCAGAATTATTTCTAAGTATCCAAAACTATTTTGTATTAATTGAAACACTTATTCTCTTACACTAAAGGAAGTAGAATAGATATGTAGATAGAACTTTGTACATTTTCAAATTTGGTCTTTTAAACTTTATTTTTCTTTGTTGTTATGTCTAAATCCAGTGTACAAGTAAAAATTAATAAGTCTAGGAAACATTTTCTTCTATCTACATTGGTATGTTCTTTCAGAAACTATGCACATTCAATCACAAATGATAAACCAATCCAACTGAAAGAAAAATAGACTTAAACAATTCCAAGTCAACTCTTCTGAATCTACTTTCTCATTTTTATGACATAGCATCCAAACAAATTTAATAACAGAATACTTCAAACATATTTTTAACTACCATTTATGGTAAGATGGTGATTAATTACAACTCAGTAGTCTCATTTGCTTTTAAACTAGTCTGAAACTGAATTTTACTGGGTGTACCTCACTAAAAATACTTGTCAATATTTATAAATATATGATTCAAATACACACTTTTGCTTTTTTCCTAAGTTATAGCACTAAGTTGGGTATCAAATATTAATTTTTAATTATGAGTAAAAAATACACATGTAACAATTTTCATTTTTATACCTATTAACTATATATTCCCAGTGATATAACTACAATGAAAAACTTAATTTTGAATTCTACTTCTTGCATGAATTTAAAACTTCAGCCTTATTGCTTATTAATGCCATTTTGGGTAATCCAATCATTTTTGTAAAAAAAAAAAGCTTAACTTACACAAATTTGCTTTACATATAGATGCACTCAAATACATGGGTCTGAGAATTTTGCAGGCAAAAGGCATTTCATTAAAGATAAAAGTAAAAAACAATTATTATAAAATTCTTACAAAGTTAGTTGCATCCTAATTAAGACCTGTTTAAATAATAAAATAAAACTCTGCAAATTCTATTAATTAATTTTTAATATAGGGGAAAAGTCTAAGTCTTTTTTAAAAATCCAAATTAAATTATGGACTTGGACTTATGGAACTTTATGTAAAACTATTTACAACAAAGGCTGAGGGTCAGACTTGGTCCACGACAGTAGTTTGCCAACCCCCAGTTAAAATGCCTTTGCTAATCTTAGAAGTTTCTTCTCATTCGCTAAGCCCTAGGGAAAAGGACGCTTTCCTTGGGATGTCTTCATTCAGTTCCCCTCTCAGATTTAATCCTTCTCTTTATTATGCTCCCATAGTACTTTAGTATTTCATATTTCTACCTATATATCAACATATAGGTACACAGTATCTCTGGTAATGGAATGTTTGAGCCCCAAAAGGAGCTCATTCACCTTTATGCCTTCAGCTCTTAATATAGTGACAGGTGATATGCACAAGATATGCACTCAATCAATGAAGGTGCATATTTTAAAATGTTTTCAAAAAGAAATTCATCCCATGGTTGTTGATAAAAAGAACACTCTGATCAGCAGATCTTCCTGTAATGCGCCAGATGGCAAACACATTGGACTTTGCAGAACGTGAGGTCTCTGTCGCATCTACTCCACTTTGCCAAGGTAGCACAAAAGCCACCACGGACAAGATAAAACTTCATAAGCACGCTCAGTGGGTGAGATTCAGCCTGTGGGGTGTAGTGTGCCCGCTCCTCTCTAATAAAGACTATCTTCAACTATATCATTATAGTAAATAGAATAACGTGTGTCTTTAACAACATGCTACCTGTTCTAAACGCACACCTTAGTTCTCTGAACATAATGCTGTTCTTCCCAGCTTAATAAAATCCATAAAAAAAATGTTGTTCACATTTTACCTGAATAATTTCAGAATTAAATTTCGATTCCAAATGTGCTGCTCTCTCTGCTTCAATATTTTCTTCTAATTTCCTCACTCTTAGAGTAGTTGCCTGAAAACATTAAGTTTAAACATTGGAATTTAAATTGAATATAGACCACTATATTGTAATTAACACTTTGGATTACTACAGCCTCATTTTTTCATTTGCAAGAGTATAAAAGTCATGTTGCAAAAATCATGCTCGGGAAGAATGCTCCAGAGCTTGTTTTCTTTTTCTTTACTCAGTTATACTTTACATGTAATAAATTACACATATTGAAATTATATAACTTGGTAAGTTTTGTATATATACACCCGCGAAATCATTGCCGTAATCAAGATAGACAAATATTTCTGTTACCCCAGAAGATTCCTTGTGTCCCTTAGTAATCCCTTCATCCAGTCCTCACCACCCCATCCCTACCCCCAAGTAAACACTGATCTGCTTTTTTGTCACTATAGATCATTTCCTGTTTTCCAGAATTCAATATAAATTGAATCACACAGTGCATACTATTTATTGCCTGGCTTCTTTCTCCCCACAAAATTATTTTGAGTTTCATCCATGTGGTTGCACATATCAATAGTTCACTTTTTACTGTTAAAGTGTTCCACTGTGTTGATACACCACAATCGGTTTATCAGTTCACCTACTGATGGACATTTGAATTGGATGCTATACAAAGGAATATATATAAGGCTATATATTAGGGCTATACAAAGGAATCTGCTATGAGCAACTGTGTATAAATCTTTGTATGGACATACACTTTCATTTCTCTAGGATAAATAGTGAAGGACAGAATGACTGGGTCAGATGGTAGGCGTATGTTTAATGTTTTATGAAACTGACAAAGTGTTTCACAAATTGTTTCCAATTTCATACATCTTCACCAACACTTGGCATGGTAGTGTTTTGGGTTATTTGGGGGCAAGGGTTAGACATTCAAATAGGAATGTAATGGTATCTCATTTTAGTTTCAATTTTCATTTTCCTAATAACTAATGACATTGAGCATCTTTTCATGTATTTATTTACTATCTGTATATCTTTTCTGGTGAAGTTTCTGCTTAAATCTTCTTCTCATTTTTTAATTGGGCTGTTTGTTTTCTTATTATTGAATCTTGAAAATTCATTATATAATCTGGATACAAGTCATTTGTTGGGTATGTGATTTGCAAATATTTACTCCCAAATATTGTCTACAGCTTGTCTTTTCATTCTCTTAACATTAGTGTCTTTCATATAGCAAAAGTTTTTGTTGTGACAAAGCTTAATTTATTAGTTTTTCAAGCTGGAGTCAGCCCCGCCACACCTAGAGTCCTGTCTGTCAAATATAGATAGTTCAACAGTGAAAGAGAAAGACAGTAGTAATTTAATTTCCTTTCTTAGATAAAATTTGGGCAAGAAATGTTTCTATTCATTATACTTACTCTGTCATTTAGCCTTAGCTAAAGGTTTTTTTAAATGCTCGGCTTGATTAATTTGATTTTTCCTCTTTTCTCCCGCCATTTCTTTTTTGCATACAGACAGAGATGGTAATGTATCACAACCAGAAGGGGCATAAATAAAAATAGGATAATCCAAAAACTAATCAAGTGGTCTGTGGATAAGTAAGAAATGACTACACTTTTCCTTGAGTAAAACATATTCCTATAATGTCTGCTACAGTGCAGAGCATAAACACAAAAAAGGTGAAAAAAACCCAAGTGCCCATCAACTGATGAATGGATAAACAAAATGTGGTATAGCCATACAATGGAATATTATTCAGCCATAAAAAGGAATTAAGTACCAACACATGCTACAACATAGATTAACCTTGAAAATATATGTTAAGCAAAAGATACCAGATGCAAAAGACCACATATTAAATGACTTCATTTATATGAAATGGTCAGAATAGGCAAATCCATAGAGATAGAAAGTGTATGAGTGGTTTCCAATAGCTGGGGACAGGGGAAGGAAGGAACGAGCACTGACTGCTAATGGGCATAAAGTTTCTTATTGGGGTGATAAGAATGTTCCAGAATCAGATAGTGGCAATGGTTTCATAACCCTGAACTGCATACTTTAAAACAGTGTATTCAATAATATGTGAACTATATCTCAATAAAAAATAAAAAGAATCCCTAAGTGTAAGAACAAATGACATTTCAAAGAAGTGACCGCCACCTATGTCAAGCTTCTTCATTTCTGTTTAAAAGTTCCTCTCAAGGCTGACTTTGAATCCTAGAACAAGGGATCCCCACTGGTTGTAGGTATGAAGCATGATACATACTAGATCAGAAAAATTCTTAATGGTTAGCCAGATTAAAATGAGTATTACCCTAGGTAGGGCCAATACTAGTAAAAAAAAATTTTTTTAATGTAATGCCACAAGATGAAGTTCCTGTCCTTGAAGAACTAAAGTCAACTTTCTCAATATTCAAAATACTTGTGTTCTGCAAGTCAGAAGAAGTCTAACCAGTGTCAAGGAAATAGCCCACAGACATTGAGAATAAAGGATCAAAACAGGCAAAAAGCTAATAAAGGGCAAATAGAAGAAACCAGTCTAATAATGTTAATATATTCTTTCATATTCCAAAAGGCATTTACATAGTTTTATCAAAATAAGTGTTATATTTTATTAAAATACAGAATATTCAGTGATTCCACGATAAAAGAGGCAAAATTTTCATTTTTCATGTACATGTTGTCATATTCATCAATTTATCTGATTTCACTCCAAAAGTCACGATGACTTTTTTTTTCTGCCTAAACCAAAATCAAACGGGTTGAAATAATAAACCAGAGATCCCACCTTTATTTCCATACCTTCCTGTTTTAAATGAAATGTCCAGAAGAAAACAAATTTATAAACTATTTATTATTACTAAAACAATAAATTAATCAGTAAGGACAGCAAAAAAAACTTCACATATTTAAAAAAATTTCTTCCAAGAGTGCGTTTTGTTGACATAATTAAAGCCCTCCTAATAAATATTTTTTAAAAATCTTCTAGTCTGGTGAATTAATTCTTATCTCCAGCAGAGGGTGCTAGAGGAACATCAACTTGCTGTTCACAAATATTTTTCTCCAATATCACCTAAGAGAACTAGTACAACAATCATTATCTGTCACTCATTAGTCTCCAATCCTAATATAATCAACATAGCAAGGGCAGAAAGCATAAGAGAATTCAGATTAAAGTACAAAATCCAACACAAATTCATATATACCACCGGCCAATTTAACTATACATAAATTTGCCTGTAGTACAAGGATTACACTATATACTGTCTGTTCCCTAATACTATGAACATCAGAGTTCTTTATGTGACACAAAATGATCACATATTTTATCATTTATTAGCTGGCTGTCATGTCCTTTCTGACTGCAATATACTGCCAAGAGATTTTTATTCCAGTAAATTCTGTGTTCATTGTACCCAAATTTTTTTATTTTTATTCCAGTAAATTCTGTGTTCATTGCACCCAATTTTTTTTATTTTATGATTTGTATCTCACTAAATCACAATAAGCCCAATTAGACAGTCTACTCCACTTAAGAAAAGTGAGTGTTCATTCTTTGAAGAAGGTAACATAGAAAACATTATTTTATCATAACACAGGGCATGAGCCGCCAACTCCAATTCACAAGCAGAACTAACGAAACACATCCAGACCACATTTGTTCTCCACACCACATCTGCTCCCATGGCTTCCATGGGCCTGTTCCAAAGTTTCACAAAAATTATGAAAACATATGTGTTCAAGGAATTTGCTGAGACACTGGGCAAAAACAGCTCCTACTACATTCTTGCCTCCTCAAATAGAATATACCCAGCCCAGAGGATATACATGAACTTAAAGGGATTAGTCAAGCAGAAAAACCTTGATATATGAAATTTAGCCCACTAAAATGGACATCAAGAAAAATAAGGGAGGAAATATCACACAAGTACCTACCAATCAGAGACTTCTCAGTAGTGTGTTAGGCAGTACTGTTTCCAAAAGAGTTGTACAAAGTTTACCCCAGAATATCAATAGCTGTATAAATACGAAATGGTTGTTTATTTAACTATTGTTCCAGATTTTATCACCTGATATTTCCCATTAATGAAAACTCTTACAAGTAACCAATATAGTAATAATCCATCTTCAAAAAGATGATTCTAAGGGACTGATTAATTCTATAATGGTTATTTTAGTGCTAAGTATATGTATTATATTTTAGTGGTTGTAAATAATATATTAAATGTGTGTTAACAATTAATGACAATTAATTCCCTACCTTATTCCCTATCTGTGTGAGAGAAAACAAGAGTAGTTACTATACTTGGAGCTCTTAAACTGAAGATCTTAAAGTATTTTTTGTTACCAAAAAAGATATCTTAGAGAGTCAGAATCTCTAAGGAACAGAATTTACAAGCCACAAATTGTTTGGCATGGTAATAAATTAATTTAGCATCTTTAAAATCATCTTTACCTTTCCTAGCAGTAAAAACTTCAGTATTTAACAAAATTTTTAATGAACTTCCAGTTTTAAAATCCATTATGAGCATAAATACAAAAATGTATAATACTTATAAGCACAATAGTATAACCCAGGTGATTTCATCATTTACCTTTTATAGTTGGTAATCAACACAAACAGGTGTTTAAAAATCATTCCTACAAACACATGATGGCTTTAAAAAGATGATTCATATGAGGTTGCTTCAGGGACAATACAAAAGGTAAGAATCATTTTTCTTTTCCTTTTTCACTTGAGTATGGTATATGTGTAAGTAAAAAACTACATTCTACCCTTCTTTATGTTACCATAATATAGAATATGACTGACAGAAGCAATTCAGAATTTATTTGCAAAGACTGCTCTCTCTCCACTGTAATCTTCACGAGATTCTTCAGTTCACTCAGAATTAGGTTTGCATCTTCTCTTTTCTCTTTTCTTGTTGAGTTAAACTTATTTCCCATGATAAAAAAAAAAAAAAAAAAAAACCTCCCCTAGTTGTAAAGAGGTTTATAAAAGCCACAGATATTTCTTTTTCCAGTTCACTTTTCCCTTGGTTCTCTGGTATCCAGCACCATATTTAGAAAATTGGATTGGGAATTTGTTATTTTTTTAATCTAAGAAAACATTGATCCGTGTTAAGATGATTAAGCCACACAATGGTCTATAGCGTATCAGATTTTTTTTAATTTTTATATACACACACACATACACACACACACACACACACACACACACATATATATATATAAACTTCTTTGGCCCAGGCACATAAAGAAATCACCTCTTCATGAAACGTAACTGTTGAAGCTTCATTAAAATTTAAAACATTTATTAGGCTAAACGTCTATTAGTTGCTTTAGTCTGATATTACTGACATTAAATAATGTGTTCTATTAAATTAAAATTTTAACAATTTTCCTCTTTATTATTATTTTATATTAATCCTTTTTTAAAAATACCAATGATGATTATAAGTACCCAGAATTACTAGTACTTAATGTCTCCACAACTGAATGTAAAACTACATAAACTGCTCTCTAGGAATTTAACTTCTCCTTCATTATGTCATCATCTGGTCAAAGAGCCAATACAAAATACATTCACTTAAATATAAAGCAAAACTTTGTAAGGTGTCTGAACATGAAAAATTGTAGGTAAGTCACAGGACTATACTCGTCCACTTAGAAAATTCTTATAAATAGAATAAAAATAGACTCTCTGGACACCCTCAAAGCTTCAAATTCTCCAAAAGCAGAGACCTGGTATTATCAAAAGTATTTACAGAGTAGCTAAGAAAAAACTCAATATAAAACTAGTCTAAAACAATTTTATATTTACAACATTAATCAATTAAAAAAAAAAGAAATTGGGGCAAGTAAGTATTTTACAAGAAAAAAAAATCAATACTGAGTTATCCAAAAACAAATCCTAAAGTTTAGGCATTAGACACTACCTCAATTGAGTCAAAAGTGACTTATCAAGAATCTTATCAACAAAAATCACTGTTACCTAGCACTTCTTCATACCTATAAGGCAATTAAAATGTTTTTAGTGATGATCATAGAGTTTTATAGCATCCTAAAGTGACTTCTAAATGATCTTTTTAAATTCTATGTATATTCAGAACTTTATTCTAATCCTTTTCTAATAGGCCATCTACAAACCACATGATATTAAAAATGATGATATAAAATATGATGATGCATTCCTGAATTTTCTGGCCTGAAAAAACGTTCAGCACAAATGACAAATAAGCTAAAAATACTACTTGGAACATAATCTCACTTTTAAATTTCTTTCTCTAACCTCATATAAAATTAGACCATGTGTGGTAAGCGTATGAGTAATTTATCTTTGCCAAGTTCATAATCTGGCATTATTACTGAGAGTTCCTATACACTCCACACCCCGTTTGCCCTATTAAAACATCTGACAATCATATAGCACAAAGAACCCATTAAAAATGTATAATGGATCTGAATAGCTATTTCTCCAATGATATACAAATGGCCAATAAGCACATGAAATGATATTCAGCATCATCAGTCATCAGAGACATGCAAAGCAAAACCACGAGATACCATTATACACCCACTAAAGTGGTTATAATTAGAAAGACTAATAATAACTAGTGTTGGTGAGGATCTGAAGACACTGGAACCCTCATGCATTGCTGCTGGGGATGTAAAATGGTGCCTTCACTGTGCAAAACAGTCTGACAGCCCCTCAAAAAGTTAACCATACAGATATCATGTCACCTAGGTGGAACTGCCCACTAGGGCAGTGGAATGCCCACTCCTAGGTGGAACTGAAAACATGTCCATGTCCACACAAAAACTTGTACACAAATGTTCATGGAGGCATTATTCATGATAGCCAAAAAGTGAAAACAGCATAAATGTCTATCAACTGATGAATGGATATACAAAATGTGGTCTATAATACAATGGGAGATTATTTAGTAATAAAGAGTAATGAAGTGCTGATACATGATACAACATGGATGAAACCTAAAAACATCCTGCTATGTGAAAAAAAATCACAAAAGACCACATATTGCATGATTCCACTAATATGAAATGTTCAGGACAGGCAAATATATAGAAGCAGAAGTAAATTAATGTTTTTTTAGGGATGAGAGGAATGGGGAAAGAGGAGAGTGATAGCTAATGGGTGTGGGGTTTCTTACTGAGGTGATGAAAACATGCTCCAATCGACTGTAGTGATAGTTGTACAACTCTGTGAATATACTAAAAACCACTGAATTGTACCCTATAAATGGGTGAATTTGTAGCATGCAAATTATATCTCAATAAAGTTTGGGGTTTTTTTAACATCATCAGTATGAAGAGTTTAACCTCCAGGCATCCACCTCCACCCTAATTAGCCCTACAACTACCCCTCCCTAACCACTACACAAACTCACAAACTGGAGGTTTATTATCTGGAAAATGTCAATCTGAAGCCAAGGTTGGACATAGAGATACATGGGGTGGGCAGAGCAGGGGTAGGGGGGTTGGTGCACAAGACTGAAGCCAGGGGAAATTCTGTATACTGAATAGTATGAAACACAGATTTTTCCTCCATTTCCTTCTTCCATTTAATAACCACCAAAGAGGAAACTAGCAGGTCACTCCTTGTAGAAACAAAGAGAAAAGTCCTATGGATTGTAACATTTCACCACTTCCCAGTGAAATACTTGGCACATCTCATCACTCTACAGTAAGGTTTCCCTAAGGCCAATACTTAAATTCAATTGCCTACTCAACATCTCCACATGGATGTCTAATGGGCATGTCAAATTTAACATCTCTAAAACCAAACTCCTCATCTCTCCCGAATTTACTCCACTTGCATTCTTGGCCAGGTTGAGTAAATAACAGTGCCATTCCCCCAAAGGCTCAAGCCAAAATCTATGGCATTATCTTTTACTCCCTTTCTTTTTCTCTCACAAGCCATGTCCAATAAATCTGCAAATCCTACTGGTTCTATCTTCCAAAACACATACAAATCTGACTACCTCCTCTACCACTACTTTGGTCTAAAGCACCATAATCTCTCATCTAATTACTTTAATAGTTTCCTAAATGGCCTCTTACAATCTGTCTTCCAAAGAGTATACAGAATGATGCTTTTAAAACAAATTAGAAGGGACATGTCACTCCTCTGCTCAAAACCTTTCAACGGCTTTCCATCTCAGAAAGAAAGCCAAAGTTCTTACAATGAACTCCAAAAGACCTTCAAGACTCTATAACATCTGCCTACCATTCTCTACACCCTACTAGTCTCTCTCTTGCTCAATCCATTTCAATCACAATGGCCTACTTGTTATTCCTCAAAGTTTCCAAGCACACTCGCATCTCATGGCCTTTACACTTTCTATTCCTTCTACCTAGAATCTCTTCCTCCAGATAACCACATGGCTCAGTCCCTTTCTTCCTTCAGGTCTCTGCTCAAATGCCATCTTATCAAGTCAGCCTTCCTTGACCACTAACACAAGAAGGTAACCATTCCGCCCCACCATTTATTACTCCCCTCGTCTCCTTTATTCCTCTCCATAGGGCTTATCATATTCTGTTTCATTTCATGTGTGATTCCCCCTGACAAGAGTGTCAATTTCAAGAGGGAAGAGGCTTTGTTTTGTTCACTGCTATGCCTCAAACACCCAAAAGTGTGCCTGACACTCTCGATGTTTTCTGAATAAACAAATGAATACAGTAGTCATAATATAGGATCAGGATGCTATAAAAATGGTACAAAGAACAAGAGCCCTCAGAAACTAAAAAGAAAACATAAAATATTCAATTAGAAGATTAGAAAAGTCAAGTAAATCGCCCACGAAGCAACAACAACAAAAATACAAAGAGAAAGACAACAAAAGGTAAGAAAAGCAAAACATCAACCAGTTGGTCTATCAACTGAACAATTAAAAACCCAAGAAAGAGAGAATAAAAAAACCCTGAGGAGGAAATTATGAAGAAATAACACAAGAGAATTACACAAAATAAAGATCATGAGTCTCCTAACTAAAATGGCCACCAAATGCCCTGCACATTGAACACAAAAAAATCTATACTAAGAATCATTGTTTATCTTTGATGTTCTGAAATTTTATAGTTAGTGGGAACTCTATAGCAGAAATAGCTTGGTGTCTTCACAAATACAAGGGAAAAAGAAAGCTATAGATGGAGAACCTATAGATTGAGAGACTTAAGAGACATATCAACCAATTATAATGTGTAGACCTACTAGGGATTCTGATTCAAACAAACTGTAATCATACATACACTTTTATGCCATATATGTAGCAATATGAAATTTAAATAATATCTGGATATTTGATTATATTAAGTAATTACTGTTAATTTAAGTTTGATATTGATAATGTGGTTCTAAATAAAAGGCCCCTTATTTTTTAGAAATCACGATGAAATATTTACGGTTAAAATGATATGATGCCTGGGATTTGTTTCAATATAATATGAGAAGAAGGAAAGTGAATAGGCGTATGAATGATTCAAGATAACGCATAAATGAATAATTTTTGAAGCTGGTGATGGGTACCATTAGGTTTATTATACTATGCTGTCTACCTTTTTTTAATATTTAAAAAAAGTGAAATAAAAGAAAAGTGAACCCTCATGCACAATTGGTGAGAATGTAAACTGATACAACCACTATGGAAAATAGTACGGAGAGTACTCAAAAAATTAAAAATAGAAAAATAAAAAAATAGAACTACCATATGATCCAGCAATCCCGCTTTTTGGTATTTATCCAAAGAAAACAAAAACACTAGTTAGAAAAGATATAATGTACCCCTATGTTCACTGCAGCATTATTTACAACAGCAAAGCTATGGTAGCAAACTAGGTGCCCACCAACAGATGAATGGATAAAGATGTGAGATAGATATATATATGTGTGTGTATATATATATATATATATATATATATATATATAAAAATGCAATATTACTCATCGATAAAAAGAATGAAATCTTGATATTTGCAACAACATGGATGGACCTAGAGGGTATTAACCTAAGTGAAATAAGTCAGACAGAGAAAGACAAATACTATATGATTTCACTTACATGTGGAATCTAAAAATGCAAAACAAATGAACAAACATGACAAAAACAGTTACAGCTACAGAGAACAAACAGGTGATTGCCAGAGGGTAGGGCGTGGGAGGGGAAGAAAGATACAGGTGAAGGAGATTAAGAGGTACAAACTCTCAGCTGCAAAATAAATGAGTCACAGGTATGAAATGTATAGTGTAGGGAATATAGCCAGTAACTAGGTAATATTTTTTGTATGGTGACAAATCATAACCAGACTTATGGTGATCATTTTGAAATGTACAGAAATATCAAATCACTATGTTGTGTAATAGGAACTCACATAGTGTTGTAGGTCAATTATACTTCAAAAACAATCAACCTCATAGAAAAAGAGATCAGATTTATGGTTACCAGAGGCAGGGGGGTGAGGGGAGGGGTAACTGGATGAAGGCAGTCAAAGGTACAAACTTCCAGTTATAAGATAAATAAGTACTAGGGATGTAATGTACAACATGTTATATATAATTAATACTGCTGTATGTTATATATGAAAGTTGCTAAGAGAGTTATTCCTGAGTTCTCATCATAAGAAAAAAATGTTTTTTTCTGTTTCTCTAATTTTTTATCTATATGAGATGATAGATGTTCACCAAACTTATTTTCATAATCACTGCATGATGTATGTAAATCAATAATTATGCTCTACACCTTAAGCTTATACAGCACTGTATGTCGATTATATCTCACTAACTGGAAGAAAAAAAGTCTTAAAAAAAAATAGAGAAACAGGAAAACTTTCAGAGAGGAAGAGTGAGAAAAGGGTCACCATAAGGGAACACAAACAAAAATAACATCAGGCCTCTCAACAGCGACAGAAGAGACTGGGAACGAGGGAGGCAAGGCCTTTAAATTCTGAAAGAAAAAATTCCATCCTAAAATTCTATATTCAGCCAAATTCTATCTACCTTAATACTTCATTGATAAAAAAAATCATGTTCAGATATGCAAGATCAAATAAAACTTAGCTCCCATACACCCTTTCTTTAGAAGCTACTAGTCTATGTACTCCAACGAAGTGAAGAAGGCAAGAGACCTAAGAAACTGAAGATCCAACAGAGGATAATGAAAAAGTCCCCGGGTGACAGCTATGCCATGTGCCTAGAAAGCAATGAGGAGATGGAACAGGAGAGAGTCCCAGAAGAACATGATAATTTTCTGAGAACAGACTCTATAAAGCAGCCAAACAGAATTCCTTCAAGGTTTTAAAAATTTACACACCCACCATCAAGGTACAAGAATTTTTAACACCACCCTCACCAGTACTGGGTACTATCATTTTCTTTAATCTTATTATTTTGAGTGTTACTGTCTTTCTTACATTATGGTGAGGTGGAACATTTTTCCTATGTTTGTTATCCATCTGAAATTATTCTTTCATATCTTCTTTGATTTACTTGGTAGATTTTTTCATAAAGACCTTCTCCTTTCTCTTATCAAATAGTAGGGGATTTAGAGAGACAGAAATATATTTACCCTTTGCTGTAAATATTTTTCTCATTTGGTTGTCCTTTTATTCGAAGTGGGGATTTTACTTACATACGACTTTAATCTTTCTTAGTCAAAGCTATAAATCCATTCCTAAATATTTTGTTCCTTGGTTTTTATGATTAGTAGTAAGTCATAATGACTCAGAGAGCAGAAAAAATTAATCTACATTTTCTTCTTATTTTATCATTGTTTTTAATATTTCACTTTTTAATCCAACTGGAATTTATTTTAGAATATAATGTAAGATAGGAATCTAATTTTATTTTGTCCCAAATAGTTAACCAATCGTTTCAACACGATTCACTGAATAATTTTTCCTATCCTTACTGATTTAAAATGATATACTCTACAAGTCTACTACTGACCTTTCAATTCTGACATTGAAAGTCTGGTCTTAGAGGTATTGTACTTTTTGGCCACTCAACAATCTTTCCCCTTCTTTTTGTACCAGCACCCTAATTTCTATATAAGAATTTATTTGGGGGGCTTTAATTTTAGCAGAATTAGAGGGATTTACTTGGGGCAAATTACCTCTTTCAATCAAATGTTCTCTTCCAGATTAGAATCCTGAATAAAGTTACAAAAAGAATAAAAACTACTGGTACCAATTCACCTCAGCTTCATCCATCATTTCTGCTACCAAGAACTCTGGAGATGCTCTGGGACTCATATGATTTCTAAGCTGATTCCCCAACATTCCTTGTGATTCTGTGGATATGATTCCCATATTCTTCCACTGAATTCCCCATTTATGTTAACCAAAGTCGGTTTCTGTTGCATACAACCAAAAAAACACAATTGATATATTACTGAAGTTTTATAATCTGTACTAACTTCTGGTATAATAAGTCCCCACTCATTACTCTTATCAAAATGTTTTATAGATCCTCACGTGGATGAACTTTAGAATCTGTCTTCCCAAGATAATTCCTCTCAATTTTTGATTGGAACTGCTTTAACCCATAATACAATCTAGGGAGGATTCATAACTTTACACTGTTAAGGGTTCCCAAAATGTATCACCATTTTCTTTTAAGACTCTCAGTTAAATTTCATAATTTTTAATGTATTTGTTGTTAACTGTATTCCTGTTTTTGTCACTATGGTGACAAAAACTTTTTTAGTATCTTATTCTCTGATTATTACTGGTATATAAGAGTGTAAACATAATTGCTATATATTATTTTCTTCTTGATCTCCTTATTGAATGTTCTTACTAGTGTCAATAATTTCAAAGATGATTTTCTTGACCATTTAGGGTTATTAGCATATCATCTGAAAATAATCAGAATCATACCCCCTTCTTTCCAAAAATTATAATTTTTTATCACTGTTCTTGCTTTTATATATTTCTTTGGCTAAAATTCTCAGCAGTGTTAACTGACAGAAGTGAGTTTAATGAGAGTACCTCCAGCATTTTATCATTAAATACTCTTTATAAATGTTTATTTACCTTATAAGAATTATAAATTATGTTTAAGACAAACTTCTTTATCTATTGAAATACTTAATTTCCCACAAAGCAAATCTTTTTAAAAAATTAACAAATAAATTAGCTATCTCTCAAGATTAAAGTGGTTATCAGTATCATTTACTCACAAAAATCATATTTTTTCATTTGTAAATTAATGCTCCTTTCCAATCTAAAGTCTAACCTGGGGACTTCCCTCGTGGCACAGTGGTTAAGAATCTGCCTGCCAATGCAGGGGACACAGATTCAAGCCCTGGTCCAGGAAGATCCCACTTGCTGCAGAGCAACTAAGCCCATGCACCACAACTACTGAGACTGCACTCTAGAGCTCGCAAGTCACAACTACTGAGCCTGCATGCCAAAACTACTGAAGCTCACGTGCCCAGAGCCTGTACTCCACAACAAGAGAAGCCACCACAATGAGAAGCCCGTGCAACGCAACGAAGAGTAGCCCCCACTCGCCACAACTAGAGAAAGCCCGCGCACAGCAATGAAGACCCAACATAGCCAAAAATAAGTAATATAAATAAAAATAAATTTATAAAAAAATAAAAATAAAGTCTAACCTGAAAAGCACTCCACAAAACTATGCAGCTAGTACACAGCATTCAAACTACAAAATTAGAATTTAATATCTTTTCTTGTGTTGCTTCCTCAAACTTGTAATATAAACAATTACCTTCAAACTTTCCAAATATTCCAGGACAATTAATTATTAAAAATGAATAGTTTTTTTTTAATTAGGAGCAAAATATAATTTACTCAAATACAAAAGTTTTCAAGGAAGCCAATATTCAATACATATAAATGTCAAAAAATTATATTTTATTACAGAGTAAAACTTTGTCCTTAAATTACTAACTAGCCAACATATATGTGCTATAAAAGAATGAGAAAATATACCTCAAACTCTTTTCTAAGACGTTCCTCTCGTTGAGTGCTAAATTCGAATTCACTTGTCTGTCGACGTAAAAGGTCAGAGCACTCCATGTGTTCGGCTTCTAATTTTTCTACTTTCTCATGCATATTTTGTAAAGCATTATCTTGCTCCTAGAAAATAGTTCATTTTTGCATCAATAAAGTTTATAAGCCAACAATGACTAAAATTTATTCTATAAAATACAGTGAGCAACTAAACCTGTACTTCAACCATAATAATAGGTTAATTTATATAAGCAAGAGAGGCCAAGATATTCTCTAGCGATGTTTCAGAATATACATGTGTTTAAAAAGCGCTACTGGAGTTTTACAACTTAAAAAATCTGAATAAGGGAAGGACCTTCAAGACAGCGGAGGAGTAAGACATGAAGATCACCTTCCTCACCACAAATACATCAAAAATACATCTAGGGCTTCCCTGGTGGCACAGTGGTTGGGAATCCGCCTGCCAATGCAGGGGACATGGGTTCGAGCCCAGGTCCAGGAAGATCCCACATGCCGCGAAGCAACTAAGCCCGTGCGCCACAACTACTGAGCCTGCACTCTAGAGCTCACGTGCCACAACTACTTAGCCTGCATGCCACAACTACTGAAACCTGTGCACCTAGAGCCTGTGCTCTGCAACAAGAGAAGCCACCACAATCAGAAGACCGTGCAACACAACAAGGAGTGGCCCCCGCTCGCCGCAACTAGAGAAAGCCCACGCGTAGCAATGAAGACCCAATGCAGCCAAAAATAAATAAATTAAAAAAAAAAAATCTACATGTGGAACAACTACAGAACACCTACTGAATGCTGGCAGAAGACCTCAGACTTCTCAAAAGGCAAGAAAATCCCCACGTACCTGGGTAGGGCAAAAGAAAAAAGAAAATACAGAGACAAAAGAATAGGGACAGGACCTGCACCTCTGGGAGGGAGCTGTGAAGGAGGAAAAGTTTCCACACACTAGGAAGCCCCTTCACTGGCGGAGACAGCAGGGGGGGTGGGGGTTGGGGAACTTCGGAGCCACAGAGGAGAGCGCAGCAACAGGGGTGCAGAGGGCAAAGCAGATAGATTCCCTCACAGAGCATCAGTGCCAACCAGCACTCACCAGCCTGAGAGGCTTATCGGCTCACCCGCCGGGGCGGGTGGGGGCTAGGAACTGAGGCTTGGGCTTCGGAGATCAGATCCCAGGGAGAGGACTGGGGTTGGCTGCGTGAACACAGCCTGAAGGGGCTAGTGCGCCACAGCTAGCCGGGAGGGAGTCTGGGAAAAAGTCTGGACCTGCTGAAGAGGCAAGAGACCTTTGTTTCGGGGTGCGCAAGGAGAGGGGATTCCTCCCCATCTGCCCACAGGAGGCAGAGCACCGCCTAAACAAGCTCCAGAGACAGGCGTGAGCCATGGCTATCAGCTCGGACCACAGAGATGGGCATGAAACACTAACGCAGGCGTGAAGAATGCTGTGTGCAAGCACAGGTCACTATCCACACACACACAACCCACCCATGGAGCCTATGCAGACCGTCACTGCCAGGGTCCCGTGATCCAGGGACAACTTCCCCAGGAGAACACACAGCACGCCTCAGGCTGTTGCAATGTCACGCTGGCTTCTGCCACCACAGGCTCGCCCCACATTCCAATTCTGACTACTGTCCCATCCCTCCCCCCAGCTTGAATGAGCCAGAGCCCCCTAATCAGCCGCTGCTTAAACCCCTCCGGTCTGGGTAGGAAAAAGATAACTGACAGCGACCTACACGCAGAGGTGGGGCCAAAACCAAAGCTGAACCCCAGGAGCTGTGCGAGCAAAGAAGAGAAAGGGAAGTTTCTCCATGCAGCCTCAAGAGCAGTGGATTAAATCGCCACAATCAACTTGATGTACCCTGCATCTGTGGAATACCTGTACAGACAAATAGTCCCAAAATTGAGGCAGTGGACTTTGGGAGCAACTGTAGACTTGGGGTTTGCTGTCTGCGACTGATTTGTTTCTGATTTTCATGTTTATCTTAGATTAGTTTTTAGCACTTGTTATCATTGGTGGATTTGTTTATTGGTTTGGTTGCTCTCTTCTTTTTTTATTATTATTTTTTTTATGTTCATAAATATTTTTTCTCCCTTTTCTTCTGAGCTGTGTGGCTGACAGGGTCGTGATGCTCCAGCCTGGTGTCAGGCTTGAGCCTCCAAGGTGGGAGAGCCGAGTTCAGGACACTGGACGACCACAGACCTCCCAGTCCCATGTAATATAAATTGGTGACAGCTCTCCCAGAGATCTCAGTCTCAACGTTAAGACACAGCTCCACCCAACGGCAAGCAAGCTCCAGTGCTGGACACCCCATGCCAAACAACTAGCAAGACAGGAACACAACCCCACCCATTAGCAGAGAGGCTGCCTAAAATCATAATAAGGTCACAGGCACCCCAAAACACATCACCAGATGCGGCTCTGCCCACCAGAAAGAAAAGATACAGCCCCACCCACCAGAACACAGGCACCAGTCCCCTCCAACAGGAAGCCTACACAAGCAACTCAACCAACCTCACCCACTGGGGACAGACACCAAAAACAAGGGAACTACAAACCTGCAGCCTGCGAAAAGGAGACCCCAAACACAGCAAGTAAACAAAATGAGAAAACCGAGAAATATGCAGCAGATGAAGGAGCAAGGTAAAAAAACACCAGACCAAACAAATGAAGAGGAAATAGGCAGTCTACCTGAAAAAGAATTCAGAGTAATCATAGTAAAGATGATACAAAATCTTGGAAATAGATTGGAGAAAACAGAAGAAACGTTTAACAAGGATCTAGAAGAACTAAAGAGCAAACAAACAAAGATGAATAACACAATAAATGAAATTTAAAATTCTCCAGAAGGAAGCAGTAGCAGAATAACTGAGGCAGAAGGACGGTAAGTGACCTGGAAGATAAAATGGTGGAAATAACTACCGCAGGGCAGAATAAAGGAAAAAAATGAAAAGAATTGAGGACAGTCTCAGAGAGCTCTGGGACAACATTAAACGTACCAACATTCGAATTATAGGGGTCCCAGAGGAAGAAGAGAAAAAGAAAGGGACTGAGAAAATATTTGAAGAGATTATACTTGAAAACTTCCCTTACATGGGAAAGGAAATAGTCAATCAAGTCCAGGAAGCGCAGAGAGTCCCATACAAGATAAATCCAAGGAGAAACATGTCAAGACACATATTAAACAAACTATCAAAAATTAAATACATAGAAAAAATATTAAAAGCAGCAAGGGAAAAGCAACAAATAACATACAATGGAATCCCCATGAGGTTAACAGCTGATCTTTCAGCAGAAACTCTGCAAGTCAGAAGGGAGTGGCAGAACATATTTAAAGTGATGAAAGGGAAAAACCTACAACCAAGATTACTCTACCCAGCAAGGATCTCATTCAGATTTGATGGAGAAATTAAAACCTTTACCAACAAGCAAAAGTTAAGAGAATTCAGCACCACCAAACCAGCTTCACAACAAATTCAAAAGGAACTTCTCTAGGCAGGAAACACAAGAGAAGGAAAAGACCTACAAAAACAAACCCAAAACAATTAAGAAAATGGTAATAGGAATATACATATCAATAATTACCTTAAATGTAAATGGATTAACTGCTCCAACCAAAAGACACAGACTGGCTGAATGGATACAAAAACAAGACCTGTATATATGCTGTCTACAAGAGACCCACTTCAGACCTAGGGACACATACAGACTAAAAGTGAGGGGATGGAAAAAGATATTCCATGCAAATAGAAATCAAAAGAAAGCTGGAGTAGCAATTCTCATATCAGACAAAATAGACTTTAAAATAAAGACTATTACAAGAGACAAAGAAGGACACTACATAATGATCAAGGAATCAATCTGAGAAAAAGATATAACAATTGTAAACATTTATGCACCCAACATAGGAGCACCTCAATACATAAGGCAAATGCTAACAGCCATAAAAGGGGAAATCAACAGTAACACAATAATAGTAGGGGACTTTAACACCCCACTTTCACCAATGGACAGATCATCCAAAATGAAAATAAGTAAGGAAACACAAGCTTTAAATGACACATTACACAAGATGGACTTAATTGATATTTATAGGACATTCCATCCAAAACAACAGAATACACTTTCTTCTCAAGTGCTCATGGAACATTCTCCAGGATAGACCATAACCTGGGTCACAAATCAAGCCTTGGTAAATTTGAGAAAACTGAAATCGTATCAAGTATCTTTTCTGACCACAACGCTATGAGACTAGATATCAATTACAGGAAAAAAAAACTGTAAAAAATACAAACACATGGAAGCTAAACAATATGCTCCTAATAAACCAAGAGATCACTGAGGAAATCAAAAAATACCTAGACACAAATGACAATGAAAACATGACGACCGAAAGTCTATGGGATGCAGCAAAAGCAGTTTTAAGAGGGAAGTTTATAGCAATACAATCCTACCTCAAGAAACAAGGAAAACCTCAAATAAACAACCTAACCTTACACCTAAAGATATTAGAGAAAGAAGAACAAAAAACCGCAAAGTTAGCAGAAGGAAAGTAATCATAAAGACCAGAAATAAATGAAAAAGAAATGAAGGAAACATTACAAAGATCAATAAAACTAAAAGCTGGTTCGTTGAGAAGATAAAGAAAACTGATAAACCATTAGCCAGACTCATCAAGAAAAAAAGGGAGAACACTCAAATGAACAGAATTAGAAATGAAGAAGAAGAAGTAACAACTGACACTGCAGAAATACAAAGGATCGTAAGAGATTACGACAAGCAACTCTATGCCAATAAAATGGACAACCTGGAAGAAATGCACAAATTCTTAGAAAGGCACAACCTTCCGAGACTGAACCAGGAAGAAATAGAAAATATAAACAGACCAAACACAAGCACTGAAATTGAAACTGTGATTAAAAATCTTCCAACAAACAAAAGTCCAGGACCAGATGGCTTCACAGGCGAATTCTATCAAACATTTAGAGAAGAGCTAACACCCATCCTTCTCAAACTCTTCCAAAATATAGCAGAGGGAGGAGCACTCCCAAGCTCATTCTACGAGGCCACCATAACCCTGATACCAAAACCAGACAAAGATGTCACAAAAAAAGAAAACTACAGGCCAGTATCACTGATGAATAGAGATGCAAAACTCCTGAGCAAACTACCAGCAAACAGAATCCAACAGCACATTAAGAGGATCATACACCATGATCAAGTGGGGTTTATCCCAGGAATGCAAGGATTCTTCAATATATGCAAATCATTCAATGTGATACATCATATTAACAAACTGAAGGAGAAAAACCATATGATAATCTCAATAGATGCAGAAAAAGCTTTTGACAAAATTCAACACCTATTTATGATAAAAACTCTCCAGAAAGTAGGCATAGAGCGAACCTACCTCAACATAACAAAGGCCATATATGACAAACCCACAGCCAACATCGTTCTCAATGGTGAAAAACTGAAAGCATTTCCTCTAAGATAGGAACAAGACAAGGTGGCCCACTCTCACCACTATTATTCAACATAGTTTTGTAAGTTTTAGCCACAGCAATCAGAGAAGAAACAGAAATAACAGGAAGCCAAATCGCAAAAGAAGAAGTAAAACTGTCACTGTTTGCAGATGGCATGATACTATACATACAGAATCCTAAAGATGCTACCAGAAAACTACTAGAGCTAATCAATGAATTTGGTAGAGTAGCAGGATACAGAATTAATGCACAGAAATCTCTTGCATTCCTATACACTAATGATGAAAAATCTGAAAGAGAAATTAAGGAAACACTCCCATTTACCATTGCAACAAAAAGAATAAAATACCTAGGAATAAACCTACCTAAGGAGACAAAAGACCTGTATGCAGAAAACTATAAGACACTGATGAAAGAAATTAAAGATAATACAAATAGATGGAGAGATATACCATGTTCTTGGATTGGAAGAATCAATATTGTGAAAATGACTATACTACCCAAAGCAATCTACAGATCCAGTGCAATCCATACCAAACTACCAATGGCATTTTCCACAGAACTAGAACAAAAAATTTCACAATTTCTATCGAAATACAAAAGACCCCGAATAGGCAAAGCAATCCTGAGAAGGAAAAATGGAACTGGAGGAATCAGGCTCCCTGACTTCAGGCTATACTACAAAGCTACAGTAATCAAGACAGTATGGTACTGGCACAAAAACAGAAATATAGACCAATGGAACAGGATAGAATGCTCAGAGATAAACCCATGCACATATGGTCACCTTAACTTTGATAAAGGAGGCAAAAGTATATAATGGAGAAAAGCAGCCTCTTCAATAAGTGGTGCTGGGAAAACTGGACAGCTACATGTGAAAGAATGAAATTAGAACACTCCATAACACCATACACAAAACTAAACTCAAAATGGATTAAAGACCTAAATGTAAGGCCAGACACTATCAAACTCTTAGAGGAAAACATAGGCAGAACACTCTATGACATAAATCACAGCAAGATCCTTTTTGACCCACCTCCTAGAGAAATGGAAATAAATACAAAAAGAAACAAATGGGATCTAATGAAACTTAAAAGCTTTTGCACAGCAAAGGAAACCATTAACAAGACGAAAACACCCTCAGAATGGGAGAAAATATTTGCAAATGAAGCAACTGACAAAGGATTAATCTCCAAAATATACAAGCAGCTCGTGCAGGTCAATATCATAAAAAAACTGAACAACCCAATCCATAAATGGGCAGAAGACCTAAACAGACATTTCTCCAAACAAGATATACAGGTTGCCAACAAACACATGAAAGGATGCTCAACATCACTAATCATTAGAGAAATGCAAATCAAAACTACAATGAGGTATCACCTCACACCGGTCAGAAGAGCCACCATCAAAAAATCTACAAACAATAAATGCTGGAGAGGGTGTGGAGAAAAGGGAACCCTCTTGCACTGTTGGTGGGAATGTAAATTGATACAGCCACTAAGGAGAACAGTATGGAGGTTCCTTAAAAAACTAAAAATAGAACTACCATACGACCCAGCAATCCCACTACTGGGCATATACCCTGAGAAAACCATAATTCAAAAAGAGTCATGCACCCCAGTGTTCACTGCAGCTCTATTTACAATAGCCAGGACATGGAAGTAACCTAAGTGTCCATCGACAGATGAATGGATAAAGAAGATGTGGCACATATATACAATGGAATATTACTCAGCCATAAAAAGAAATGAAATTGAGTTATTTGTAGTGAGGTGGATGGACCTAGAGTCCGTCATACAGAGTGAAGTAAGTCAGAAAGAGAAAAACAAATACTGTATGCTGACACATATATATGGAATCTAAAAAAAAAAAAATGGTTATGAAGAATCTATGGGCAGGACAGGAATAGAGACACAGACATAGAGAATGGACTTGAGGACACAGGGAGGGGCATGGGCAAGCTGGGACGAAGTGAGAGAGTGGCATGGACATATATACACTACCAAATGTAAAATAGCTAGTGGGAAGCAGCTGCATAGCACAGGGAGATCAGCTAGGTGCTTTGTGACCCCCTAGAAGGGTGGGATAGGGAGGGTGGGAGGGAGACGCTAGAGGGAGGGGATATGGGGATATATGTATACATATAGCTGATTCACTTTGTTATACAGCAGAAACTAACACAACATTGTAAAGCAATTATACTCCAATAAAGATGTTTAAAAAATCTGTTTAATACATACTACAATTGAAAATGTAGATAGCTTACTATAATTTTACTCTAGTTCAATTGACCTCTGAGGGTATTTACATAATGTTATAGTTCAACTGACATATATTAGGTTTTCCCTTCTCATTAAAATTTGATTAAAATGTTTAGTAATACAAATGTGTATTGCTCCTTTGTGTGATAAGGAATGATTAGCTTGAATGCCTAATAATGACCCTTGAGAGATTTTTATGTGAGCTCATGGTACTTTAACTATGCTTAGAGCTTTTTAAGTTGCAGCCACTAGATGGCTGTATTTCATTTTCTCTTCAGTGTTCAAGTTTTTAAATCTTTGCTGTACTACTGAAAGAAAAATAACATCAGGTAGTTCTACTTAAATCTCTCTATCTTCTTTTCCAACTAAACTCAGAAATCAGAGTTGAATTTTATGGAAGTTCAAATATAAAGTTAACACACATATCAAAGATATTTTCCACAGTAACTAATCTAGATTCATCTTTCCTACTTAAGGTCTTTGACAAAGCTCTTTTTCCCACCTTCCCCTCACCAGCATAATCTTATTCAAGAACATACAAACATATATTTATACATGCATCCAAGTATCCCTAGCCACTCAAAAGGTGTCATCAGAACCTGAGTGAGAATGTTGCAAGCACCAAATATAATTCTCTATAAAAGATTCTAGTCTGGAAAGTAACCGGCAGTATAGTCCACAGTCAAAGGATGAAGAACAAAATTTACTTTAATTCCTTCTCTCCACATCCCCTCATTTATAATTACTACTCTATAGCCAAGTACACATGAACTCTTAAGAATTATTTTCTGCAGGTAATGGAAACTCCTTAATTGAAGTTCATCAACTTACATGTTTTTAATCTTTAAACTATCATAGATAAGAACAAAGCTAGGTAGCATAGCACGAGTGTGTCAACATTGCCTACAACCAACAGACAGCACTCACCGTTTTTATCATAACACTCAGAAGCAAATGGTATGATGAACAGCCTTATGTAATCTGATTACATCATAAGAGTACCTTCATATATGAAAGCACGTTTAAGACCATTAAATACTACACAAGTATAAGATATCACTATTATTCTATATAATAGGACCTCCTCCTTCAAGCAATCAGTAGTATTAATTCAAATCCACTGTTAAAATACATGCCTCCTTGATTTACAAATACATAATCTCCATCTTTCAACCATTCACTTAGACTACTGTGTACACATTAAAATGAATAAATAGCAATTTACAAGGCCAATCACAAAGTAACACAAATAATTTGAAATAAAAACAAAGTCTATAACCAAAAATACTTATCTCCTAGTTGATGGCAATTATTTCAAACAATATTTATTAAATCAAGTAAAAGAAATTATTCAGGAAGTCTCACAAGATTTATTTATAAGAAAAGATGACTTGTGATTCCCATTCTATTGATAAATAGTATAGAAAGAAAACAATCATTCTAAATACTACACTAATGTATGCCCATCATTCCATGTGAGTTTGAATTTAATCCTATTTAAAAAAACTGGAAAATGAATGGCCGATCAGATAGGGCTTTTACTTTATGATACTTGACTTATATTAAATATTACTTAACAAACAGCTTTCAAATAAAAGTCTTTCAAGATGTAGATGAAAATCTGACCTAAAAATCACAGTTTTAATGCAGAGGTCAAGTAGTCACTAATATTATGTGATAATTACTATACATTATTAGATATGGATATAAACACACCTATATAGTTTTTACTAAAAAAACTGTTTTCCTCAGCGTAGTGTAGTTTTTAGGAATTCTATTCACATACCCAAGAAACTTATATTACATAATAAAGTTAACAGATTACATTAATTAAAATTACCTTGATTGGTTTTCTAATGTTAGACTTACTTGGCATTTCTTGTATAAAGGCTTTTTATATTATATCTTTTTTCCATTTTGCTACACTCAGTTGGCTAAAAAATTTGTATAATATTTTTGCACCTATATTCATGAGTGAGATTGGCTATAATTATCTTTCCTTGTATCCTTGTCAGTTTAGTATCAAGATTATTAGTTTGTTATGTTATCAAGTTTTCATTCTCTGGCAAAGTTTATGTAAGACTGAAATTATTTGCTCCTTGAATGTTTCTTTCTATTCATTGGTGAAGCAGTATGAGCCTGGAATTTTGACAATGACTCAATCAAGTTTTCTACTTCCTACATCTTCTTAAGTTATTTGGGGAAGGTAGAAGGATTTTATCTATCTCTTTCAAATATCCACCAGATAACCCTACAGTGAAGATCATGGTTGAAAGAGCTAACCCAACACTCAAAAAGTTCTAATAAGTTTTTCAGTCCCTCACTCTTAAACATAAGAAAACACAGTACTTGAAAAAATTCCCCAACATGAAAGATGGAATCTAAATCAAATAGGGAGGGCAAAAACATTCCCTGAGAGGAGTATATACAAAGAGAAGAAAACTTCAGAATATCTTCAGAGAACATAAGTAAGTTCCAGAAGGGCAGAGTAAGGACCACCAATAATTCTTTCCTCCATTAAAGTAACAAGAACACTGGCAAAAAATGTCAAAATCAAATTTTTCATAACTGAAAATTAACCAAAGGCTTGCAAAAATCTAAGAAGCATTTATTCAAGAAAATCAGCTGAATCTCAGTAAGAATAGCAAGCTTTATAGCATTTAAACTCGCCCTGGGCTTCCCTGGTGGCGCAGTGGTTGAGAATCTGCCTGCCAATGCAGGGGACACGGGTTCGAGCCCTGGTCTGGGAAGATCCCACATGCCGCGGAGCAACTAGGCCCGTGAGCCACGGCTGCTGAGCCTGCGCGTCTGGAGCCTGTGCTTCGCAACAAGAGAGGCCGCGATAGTGAGAGGCCCGCGCACCGCGATGAAGAGTGGCCCCCGCTCGCCGCAACTAGAGAAAGCCCTCGCACAGAAACGAAGACCCAACACAGCCAAAAATAAAAATAAATAAATTAAACTCGCCCTAATTCCACACTCCCTTCCCCCAACTCCTGGTGGCCTTGAAAATCAACAACCTCAATACAACAGCCAAGACATGGAAATAACCTTAATGTCCATCAATGGATAAATAGATAAATAAAATATGGTATAAAAGTATACAGATGCGTATGTGTATATATTATATACACAGTTGACCCCTGAACAACATGGGTATGTGTTTGAACTGCATGGGTCCATTTATACGTAGATTTTTTTTCAATAAATACATTGGATAATTTTTTGGAGATTTGTGACAAGTTGAAAAAACTCACAAACTGCATAGCCTAGAAATATCAAAAAAATAAGAAAAAGTTAGGTATGTCAAGAATGCATAAAATATGTAGATTCTAATCTATTTTATCATTTACTACCATAAAAAATATATAAATCTATTATAAAACGTTAAAATTTATCAAAACTTATGAACACACAGACTACATGGCCTCGCTCACAGCCGAAAGAAATGTAAACAAACATAAAGATGCAGTATTAAATCATAACTGCATAAAATTAACTGCAGTCCATAGTGTACTACTGTAATAATTTTGTAGCCACCTCCTATGGCATTGCTCAAGTGTTGCAAGTATCTGCTTAAAATGCACATGCTACTCATCTCCACATGAGCAGTTCATCTCTCCAGTAAGCTTCATATCGCAGCAAAAAGTGATCTCTCTCTCGGTTCTCACGTTTTCATTGTGTTTAGTGCAATACCGTAAACCTTGAATAACAACATGGGACCCCTATGAAGTACCACTAGTGATGCTGGAAGTGGCCCCAAGAAGCAAAGAAAAATCATGACATTACAAGAAAAAGCTGAATTACTTGCTGGCACCATAGATTCAGGTCTGCAGCTGTGACTGCCTGCCATTTCAAGATAAATGAATCCAGTGTTAAGGACCATTATAAAAAAAAGAAAAGGAAATTAGTGAGGCCATGGCTGCAGCTACAATAGCAGGTGAGAAAACTTTGCACTTTTGCAATATACCTTTTTTATCTTATATTGAAAAGGCAGCTTTTATGTGGGTGCAGCATTGCTCTGAGAAAGGCATACCTATAGACTCTAATATGATTAGAGAAAAAGCGAAGTCACTATATGACAACTTAAAGCAAAAGGATGGTGAAGGATCTAAAGCTGGAGAATTTAATGCCAGCAAAGAATGGTTTGATAATTTTAAAAAGAGGTTTGGCTTTAAAAATGCCAAGATAACAGAAGAGGCAACTTCTGACAACCAAGAGGCAGCAGACAAGTTCCCAGATGCCTTGAAGAAAATCACTGAGGGCTAAAATATGGCACAAATGAAGTTATCTACAAAACAGAAACAGACTCACTGACATAGAGAACAGACTTGTAGTTACCAAGGGGAAGGGGGGGAGGGAGAGGAATGGACTGGAGTTTGGGGTTAGTAGATGCAAACTATTACATTTAGAATGGATAAACAACAAGGTCCTACTGTAGAGCACAGGGAACTATATCCAATCTCCTGGGATAAACCATAATGGAAAAGAATATTTTTTAAATGTATATTGTGTATAATTGAGTCACTGCTGTACAGCAGAAAATAGCGCAACATTGTAAATCAACTATAATTCAATTTAAAAAAAGAAAATCATTGAGGAGAAACGATATTTGCCTGAACAGGTTTTTAATGCAGACAAAAATGCCCTATTCTGGAAAAAAATGCCCAAAGGACATTTATTCATAAGGAAGAGAAGCAAGCACCAGGGTTTAAGGTAGGAAGGGATAGGCTAACTCTATTGTTTTGTGCAAATGCAGTTGGATTTATGATCAGTACTGCCCTTATCTACAAAGCTGCTAACCCCTGAGCTGCCAGTCCTTTGGTTGTACAACAAGAAGGTCTAAACAACAAGAATACGTTTTCTGCATTGGTTCCATCGATGCTTTGTCCCTGTAGTCAGGAAATACCTTGCCAGTTAGGGACTGCCTTTTAAAGTTCTTTTGTTATTGGACATGCCCCTGGCCACCCAGAACCCCATAAGTTTAACACCAAAGACAATAAAATGGTCCACTTGTCCCAAATACAACATCTCTAATTCAGCCTCTAGATCAGGGGGTCATAAGAACCTTTAACACTCATTATACATGGTACTCTATAGAAAGGATGGTCAGTGCTATGGAAGAAAACCTTGATTGAGAGAACATCATAAAAGTCTGGAAGGATTACAGCATTGAAAAAATGCCATTGTTGTTACAGAAAAAGCTGTGAAAGCCATCAATCCGGAAACAATAAATCCCTGCTACAGAAAACTGTGGCCAGATGTTGTCCATGACTTCACAGAATTTACGACAGAGCCAATCAAGGAAATCATGAAAGAGATCATAGATACGGTTAAAAAAAAAAAAAAAAATGGGGGGGTGAAGGGTTTCAAGATATGAATCTTGGAGAAGTTCAAGAGCTGAGACAGCACACCAGAGGAATTAACAGAAGATTTCCTGCTGGAGGTGAGTGTTTCTAAACCAGTGTCAGATGATAAGGAAGAAGACATAGAAGAAGCAGTGCCAGAAAACAAATTGACATTAGACAATCTGGTAGAAGGGTGCTGATTTCAAGACTGCTTTTGACTTCTTTTACAACATGGACCCTTCTATGACATGGACACTGAAACTAAAGCAAACAATGAAAGAAGAATTGGTATCATATAGAAACATTTTTAGAGAAATGAAAAAGCAAAAATGGCAGACAGAAATGACAATGTATTTCCATAAAGTTACACCAAGTGTGCCTGTCTCTCCTGCCTCCCCTTCCATCTCCTCCATCTCTTCCACCACTGCCACCCCTGAGACAGCAAGACCAACCCCTCCTCCTCCTCCTCCTCAGCCTACTCAACATGAAGATGACAAGGATGAAGACCTTTATATGACCCACTTCCACTTAATGAATAGTAAATAATCATCATGCCATACAGTTAATAAACTTATCTGTTGTGTATGTGTGTGTTTTCGTGTGAAAATTGAATAACTGTACAGCAAGAACTATATGAGATGCTTTTGTCAGCATCATCACCTAAGTATTCATCGCGTTGAACATCATGTGCAAGATCTGTATTGAAGTAGATAGTCTATCCTGACATAGGCACAAGGTGAGTGATATTTACTATAAAATTAATAATGTGCTAGTTTTCTTACTGTTTTATAACTTCGCCTTCAAAGATTCACATTGCCATATAGTACATCTCTCTCTAATAATTGGAGAAACTGAGTATTAGCCCATGATCACAGGTAAGTGGTTTTTTTAATTTAACAATGTTTCCAATACTGTATTATGGAAAGACTGTAATACTGTATGCCGTAAAAATTTTATTTTATAAAAATTTTATAAATTGAATATTAAGATATGATGTACAGCATGATGGCTATAGTTAACATTACCATATTGTATATTTGAAAGCTGCTAAGAGAGTAGATCTTAAAAGTTCTCATCTCAAGAAAAAACAATTTGTAACTGTGTGAGGTAATGGAAGTTAACTAAACTTGTAATCATTTTGCAGTATATACATATATCAAATCATTCATGTTGTACACCTTAAACTTATAGAGTATATATGTCAAGTATGTCTCAATAAAACTGGAAAGAAAAAAAAAACTGTAGCTATGAAACCCAGCACCCTAGCTGCTTTTAATACTAAAAAACATTCAGTAAAACCAGAGCTCAAATATGAGATGAAAAGTGAGACTCTAAGGTCTCAGAAGGTCATATGTAGAAAGAGCAGAAAGAGGGCACCACCAGTTAAACAGATTGGATCAAAGCTACCCAATCATCTCTGCTTGCTCCTGAAATCCCACTTAAATGAAGATAGAATAAAAATGAGTGGCAGAGGGACTTCCCTGGTGGCGCAGTGGTTGGGAGTCGGCCTGCCAATGCAGGGGACACGGGTTTGAGCCCTGGTCTGGGAAAATCCCACATGCCGCGGAGCAACTAAGATGCAACTAAAAAGAAAGCCCGTACGCAGCAATGAAGACCCAACGCAGCTGAAAATTAATTGATTAATTAATTTAAAAAGAAAGTGAGGGCTTCCCTGGTGGCGCAGTGGTTGAGAATCTGCCTGCCAATGCAGGGAACACGGGTTCGAGCCCTGGTCTGGGAGGATCCCACATGCCGCGGAGCAACTAGGCCCGTGAGCCACAATTACTGAGCCTGCGCGTCTGGAGCCTGTGCTCCGCAACAAGAGAGGCCGCGATAATGAGAGGTCCGCGCACCGCAATGAAGAGAGGCCCCCACTTGCCATAACTAGAGAAAGCCCTCGCACAGAAACGAAGACCCAACACAGCCATAAATGAATAAATAAAATAAACAAAAATTAAAAAAAAAAAATGAGTGGCAGAAAAGATGACAGCCAACAAGAGATGTCAAAAGCAAATTTGCAAGATGGAAAGTAAATGGACAAGTGATAAATGACAGGTTTCAGCTTTCTGAACTTTGTTAAATACTCAAAAAGGGAAGAGCCTAATAGCAAGCTGAATTCACATCCATAAAAGATCAGAAATTGGGAGCAGCAATCATCCCTGAAGCCAAGCCATGGGGTAGCAATGAATACAGAACACTGTTGGAAGCCTCTGTAAGCAGCAGTTAGTTATGTCCTCAGATCTCCTCTGCCAACTCCCTCCCTGACAAAGTCCCCTCTCCATCCTGGAAAAAGAGAAAGTTTATTTACTAACAAGAAAGGTTGCCCCAAAAAGGTTCTGAGGTCATGAAAACCAGACACAACTGAAGGTCAGGGTAAGACACCTTATTAAAAATTAGGAGATTGGGAAATAGTGGGCAGTGAGACTTCACGGCTCCCTTTCTCTCTTCAGCTCCCAGGACATTGACTCCTACACTTAAGGTGCTATAAGCACAAGGAGGAGACTAGAAGACTCCTTTGTGGGGAAACCACCAGTCCAAGGGAAAAGAGCTGCAGATCCTGGCATTTTTAAGGTTCCCCAATTAAATGGAAGGGCTCCACATACGCAGAGCTTTCTCCCAGCTTTTTAGTGCTTCCTTCTTAAAAATGAACATACAGCCAAGGATCAGCAGACATTTGAGGAAAGCTTCTCATGTGAGACTCAGACAAATGGGGTCAAACACTCAGAAAAAACAAAGACAATCTAGGGGGGAAGAATGAGGGGAACCACCTTCAAAGCAAGTATGACTTCCATCCTCAGAGAGCTAAAATAAGGTATTACAAACATGAAATAAGAAGACTCTACTATAAAAATGTATAGCCAAAAGACAAGAAACAGCTCTTGGAAATTAAAAACCCAAAAGCAGAAATGAGAATTCAAAAGAAAAGTTGCTATATAAAATTGAAGAAGTCTCCTCAAAAATAGAACAAAAATATAAAAGGATGGAAAACAGAACAAATTAAGGATGTCAATTTATGCCGAACGGACCTATAAATCCAATTCAATTCCAATAAAAATTACAGCAAGGTTTCTTGGTGGAATGTAACAAGCCAATTCTCAAATTCACATGGAAGATTAAAAGGATAAGAATAACTCTCCTCCTCACCCCCCCCCAAAAAAAATATTAAGAATATGGAGAAGGGAACTTGCCCTATCTGATTTACTCTAAAGCCATGGTAAATAAAACAGTTTAGTATTGGTTCAGAAATAGACCAACATGTAAGTGAAACAGAACAGAGCACCAGGAACCAAACCTTAGATATAAAGGAACTTGAAATATGACAGAGATGACATTTTAAATCAATAAGTGGTAACAGAATAGACAAGTGAATAACTAGTACAGGGACATTTGGTTATCCATTTGGAAAAAATAAAATTAGACCCTCCCTCATGCTCTATACAGAAAAATATATTTTTCTTTATGACTTTAGATTATACAAGACATAAAAAGCACTATCAATAAAGGAAAAAACTGATACATTCAACTACATTAAAATTTAAAAGTGCACATCAAACACAATGTGGATTGTCTCCACGTCTCCACAAAGAGGAAAAAGATGTTTGCCATGGAGATTTAAGTAACCAAGCAACCAAATATATTAAAAACTCTTATAAATCAGTAAGAATATACAAACAATCCAAAAGGAAAAGGGGAAAATATATAAAATTGCAGTTCACAAAAGAAGAAACATGAATGGCCAATAAACATAACATGCTCCACGTCAGGGAAACAGAAATTTAAGCAAGAGCGAGAGACAATTTCACATGCATCCTATTGCAAAATAAATTAAATCTGGGGACTTCCCCGGTGGTCCAGTGGTAAAGGGTCCACCTTCCAGTGCAGGGGACCCAGGTTCGATCCCTGGTCGTGGAACTAAGATCCCACCTATGCCGCAGGGCAACTAAGCCCGAGCGCCACTACTGGGCCCGCACTCCTCAACTAGAGGGCCCGCGTGCGGCAAACTACAGAGCCCATGCTCTCTGGAGCCTGCGCGCAACTAGAGAGAGAAAAAAACCCGCATGCCACAACTAGAGAGAAGCCCGCGTGCCCCAACAAAAGATCCTGCATGTCTCAACTAAGACCCGACGCAGACAAAAATAAATTTAAATAGAAATTAAATCTGAAAAATACCAAGAGTTCAAGAGACTGCAAGGGAAGAGAAACTCTTCTCTCAAATTGATACAACCCCTCGGGAGAATAATTTAGCATATATTTTACCTCTTAATAATTGCATACACACTAAATACATCCCACATAAACAAAAATATTTGATGTTCATGGAAGCATTGTCTGCAATAATTGAAACTTGGAAAGAACTTAAATCTCAATCAATCCAGTAATGGATAAACTAATTATGACATATGCATAGGATAAAATACTATAGATCAGTTAAATTGAATGAACCAGAGATAGTTTATTAACTTGGCTAAGTCTCAAAAACACAAGTGAGAAAGACAAGTTGGACAAAGACTCATACTGTGTGATACTGTATGTATATTTTAAAAATACACAAAATACTAAAAAAATGATATATCGTCAATGTTTACAGACAGAAAATTAAACACCAACTTCAGAATGATGGTTATCTTTTGGCGGTGAGGTGGTAGTGGGATGGTGAAGTGATTCAGTCTTCACTGATATAAAATTTGTTATGAATTCTTAAGCAAATATGACAAACACATGATCTAGATGGTAAGTGTTGGCTATATTAATGGTATTGGTTGGTTATATTGAGTATTAATTATATATTATATATTAATCCCTATTATTTTTTGTATGTTCAAATATTTATAATAGGTGTATGGTTTAATCAATGCATTCCATGTCTGGAGTATATTATAACATAAAAGAAAATTCCAAAAGAACTGTAAAATACCTCATGCAGTTATACATCAAAATTAACTTGCCTGCTCCTAAATAAATTTTTTTAATTTTTGTCACAGAATTTATTTTCTCATCAAACCAAAGCTACCTGGATCCTTACAGTGAAGTGTGTGTGTGTGTGTGTGTGTGTGTGTGTGTGTGTGTGTGTGTGTGTGTGTGTGTAACAAATAAAATCACATTAAGGATAGAGGAAATTGAGTGAGTTTTTCTTTTTGCCACTAGAGGGAGGTGTTGAACTTACAGTGTTTTAAAATGGAGCTTGTTTTTGAACTGACATTTAACATCAAAGTAAACCACACTGTGCTCTTAGAAAATAAACTTGCTTTCTTTCCACACCTTCCAGAAACATAGCCCCAAAAGTATAATTCTTTATACTTACTCATATAAACACTATTTTTGAACTCCAAAATATGGTTTCAAGTCTGAAGGATTAAAGTAGTTAGAAACATATCAGAGCTAAAGTACTCCCCCTTCCTAACTTATGAAATATATCAATATAGATATAGTTACAACCTTAGTCTAGTACATGGTTATCTCTCTAAAACCCCAAAGCCAGCATAGTTCTACAATCAAAAATAGTGTTTACTACTGTAGAGTATAAACTAGTACTAACTTTATGTAATACCTATCACAAATTATAAATCCATAAACTTGAAGACCAAGCAATTATACTTCTAGGCATTTACACAGCTAAATCACATGTACAACAGAGCAAAGATATGGACAAGAATGTTAGTGAATCATTTTAAATTAAAGCAAAAAATTTTGAAGGAAATAAAGTGTCTATCAATAAGGGATTTGTTAAATGTATTAGGAACTTCCACATGACAGAAAAGCTCGCAAACACTACAAGAATAGTGTAAGAATATCAAAAGGTGGACGCCAAATATTACTGAGGCATATTTATGTAAATATAATAATATATGATTATACACCCTTAGATGAGAAGTAGGACTGGAGCGGGCAGGTTTGCGGGGCAGGGGGGGATTCCTTCACTTTGTGCTTTTAAATTTCCCTAAATTCGGGGCATTTTTACAATAAGAACACTATTATGTAATTTTATAAACTGAATATTAAGATATTTCCTGTTTGGAAACAACAGGCAGTACCAGTGCCAGACTGACTTTCTATGCCATTTGCTTACAAAGGGCACCAGCAGACAGTTTCCCAGGAAGCTACAAAGAAAAGCTCCTTGCTACCCTAGATCATTTAAGGCAAAACTCTGAAATACTTCGTTTTCATGCAACTTACTCCAAGCTGTCCCTAGATCACAACTGTGCTTACCAGGTCAATCTCTGACATGTTGTACCCCCCCAATCCCTAGCTGCTGTCTCATCATACAGCCAATGATTGATGCCCACACCTAGTCTGATACCTTCCTTTACCCCCTCGCCCCCCCACTCTTCCTCCTCCTTCTTCAGTCTGCGGTATTATTTTCAGTCTACATTTCCCACGCTCTTTTGCCATCACAAACTCTCCCACCCCTTGATCACTAGATATATAAACCAAATTTAGTCAGTGAATGAGGAAAGGGTCACTTTGTTCCCTGGCTTAGTTACAGAATTTTGGAAATAAAATAAATATGAAAAACATACATTCATCTTCTAAATGCTTTCAATCCTACTGATGAGTTATACATTGAAATGAACTATAAAAATGACAAAGGAAAGAGCATGATGGTTTACCACTGCATGTCCCACACTGCCTACAATAGAAAAGCTCATGGCTAATAAGCATCCTCAAAGTTCACATTGCTATTGCAGAAAACAAAGAAATAAATAAAAACAAAACAAATGTTCATTTTAAATAAAAATTTTAAATAAATAGAGATAAAAAATAACATATTTTTTCCAAGATCAATATAAACACATCATTCTAAAATTACCATGGCTTTGCTTTGGTTTGAAATTTCAAATAATGCTAAAGACATGGAATTTTTAAGTTTATCAAAAGAGGACAGGCATTTAAAAAATGAAAAACACTTTCTTAAAATGAGGTAACTCCATTAATATTCCAGAGAAGTACACCTCTATTCAGCGCTTCAATTACTGGGAAAGAAAGGAGACATGGCATAAAATTAAGATTTGCTTTTTATAGTGAGCCTGAATTCTAAAGCCCAGATGAGAGAAATATTATACCAGCTTTGTCTGTTAAAGATGGGGTTCCATGTAGGTTTATTTAAAACTTATTTTAAAAACTGAATTCCCTTAGAGAGCTACACAAAAGAACACTATGTGATACTAACACCTAATTATAGGATGGAAACCTGAACCCATCAACAGCCAATAGAGAGAGGAGAGAATTTCCATCTATCCCTCAAGTTGTTTTAAAAAAGACTTCTTTAAAATATAAAAGGTTTCTAAGCTTGCTTTATAAAAGGAAAAGCAGTTTTCTTTTGTTAAAATAAAAAGGACAAGAAATTGAGAGACAGTGTTCTGAACATTTTGGTTACAGAGTACAATAAAATCTATCTCACAGAAGGTGGTAGTAACTAAGGAGTATATTCCCCTATTCTTCCCACACATAATAATTAAAGATTGATACAGAATTTCAAATTCTCTTAATACTTTATAATACAAAGTCTGATGTAACCACATACATTTCATGTGAGATTTACAGGACTGACCAGGAAACTGTATCAAAATCACATCATTCACACATTTAAATACAGGTCTCTGCATCATATTCTATAAGTTTCGGGCTTCTGACTGGTAGCACTGGAAATTTCTGAGTATTTAAAAAAAAAAGGGGGGGGTTTGGGACTTCCCTGGTGGCACAGCAGTTAAGAATCCACCTGCCAATAAAGGGGACACGGGTTCGAGCCCTGGTCCAGAAAAATCCCACATGCCGTGGAGCAACTAAGCCCATGTGCCACAACTACTGAGCCTGCGCTCTAGGGCCCACATGCCGCAACTACTGAGCCCACGTGCTGCAACTACTGAAGGCCGTGTGCCTAGAGCCCGTGCTCCACAACAAGAGAAGCCACAATGAGACACCCGCATGCCAGAACAAAGAGTAGCCCCCACGAGCCGTAACTAGAGAAAGCCCACGCACAGCAGTGAAGACCCAACGCAGCCAAAAAATAATAAATAAATAAATAATAAAAGGGTTATTTTCATTTACTTACGTGTACTTGTTTGTTCTAGGTAACCCTGAAGACAATTATCAACAACAGCTCAAATGTCCTCTGCTCTGTGGTGATCTCCCCAAGCTCCCAGGCAATTAATTCATTTCTCTTTTATGATCCCATAGCATTTTGTTCAAAATGTTATTATATTACAATATATTTTCTCTCTTTACATGTCTCTCCATGTTGAGATATCTTTTAGGACAGAAATCATATCTTAATCAATTTTATATCTTCAGGACCCACAGGAGGAACTCAGAAAGTACTTAGGGAATGAATAAATGAACGAGTGACTGAATGAATGAGAGAACTAACTATACAAATTACAAGCAGACTCTAAAAATAACAGGAGCTAAAAATAGAGCTATCATATGATCCTGCAATCCCACGCCTGGGCATATACCGGGAGAAAAACATGGTCCGAAAGGATTCATGCACCCCAGTGTTCATTGCAGCGCTGTTTACAATAGCCAAGACATGGAAACAATCTAAATAAATGTCCATCGACAAAAGAATGGATAAAGAAGATGTGGTACATATATACAATGGAATATTACTCAGCCATTAAAAAGAATGAAATAATGCCATTTGCAGCAACATGGATGGACCTAGAAACTGTCATACTGAGTGAAGTAAGTCAGACAGAGAAAGAGAAATATCGTGTGTGATACCGCTTATGTGTGGAATTGTAAAAAAAAAAAAGATACAAATGAACTTATTTACAGAAGAGAGAAAGATTCACAGACTTTGTTGTATACCTGAAACTAACACAACATTGTTAATCAACTATACTCCAATATAAAATAAAAAGTTAAAGAAGCAAGTAAATAAATGGGGTTACTAATAAGGCATAAGTTATTCATGTTGTTAGACAAATTTGAAGTCATGGCCTTAGAGAGTTCAAGTCTACTAATAAAGAGTATAATTAGTTTTATATCATAAGAAAATCTGAAAATATATTTACCATTACCTCTGCTTAATTTATTTCCAGTGGTTGGTGCATGTATGACAAATAAAGCCTTTATAAAATCTCAAAAACAAATAAAATAACATAAAATAAAAAAATAAAAATACTAAGAGGTCTAAAGAGTGACTGTCTTTCCAAATTCCACAGAGGGAGAGACTGGGAAGAAAAGCATTGCCCAAGGATTGGGAAAGATATGATTTTGTTGGTATTCTGAACACTTACATATACAACAAATTCAGTATTTCCACTGTTTACTGCCAGCTTTCACTATTAAAGAAATAAGGTGCTTTCTATTCTCTGCAGGTTTTGGGCTGCCTTCATCTCACAAAATTGTTCCTAACACAAAGCAACTCTAAAATTTATTTTAGATGGATATTTTTCATTCTGTAAAGAATGCATATCTTTGACATCTATATAAAGACTATATTTCAATTTGTCATTTTGTGTAGAAAAAATGTTTGTCTTACCACAGAATAAGTAAGAGAAGAAATGATGGAAATACATTTGAAATTTTAAATTAGTTGGTTAGTGAATGAACAGTTTTAATTTCTCCTACCTCTCCTTCAAAATAATTTACATATAATCTCTTGAAAGAATGCAAAGTGCACAGGAGTAAAAATCTGGAGACTTGTAGTCTTTTCCCACACTAATCACTCAGTCTATGATCTGAGTAAATCACAAATTGCCATCTGCTCATCTATAATGGGGATTAGATGTAATCAGTGATTTTCAAATTGTACTACTCAAGGCCTGGGGGATTCTGTGGCTTTGCGGGGGAAGAGGTTAAAAGAACATGATTAAGAATCTGTACTTCTTAAAAAGAGTTCAAAAAAAAATCACTATATTGTATGATTTATAAGCATCCTCTAATACCCAAAATCTGATTATTCTATTTCTTTATGTTGTTAAAGACTGCTAAGTCTCATATTTTAAATTGGAAAACTAAATGCCAAATGTATATGTGTCCTTTAAAAATCAAATAATTTATGCAGTAGAAGTCACCCAACTCTAATTCTAATAATATCTTTTGGAAACAGTTGCCCATATTGTCTTGTAACTACAAATGAAACACGGCCTTCCAGAGAGCAAAGACTAGGAATTATTTTTTCCTTGAGTAAGCGAGTCAATTATCACACTAATGTAATTTTTAATTTCATAAGCATTAAAAAGACATATGTATTATTATTTTTAAAATACCTGTACTATAAATTGTAACTCTCTTCTTTCTGCTTCCCATTGTTCTGCTTGTAATCTAAACTCCTCCAATGCTGTCTCCCTGATATGAGACTCCATCTCATTCTTCTCCTGATGTTTCTCCAGCGCTTCCTTTACGTGAATAAAATCTTGTTTTAGTATTAGATCAATAAAAGTTATCTTTCTTCCTTCATCCACAATTTAAATATACAAAGGGCTCTCCTTACCTATACAGACTGTTAAAACTCATTATAATTTGTTAAAATCATTAATTAATAGAATAATTATATTTTGATCATCAGAACGTATATGTGAATAAGAAGCTATGGTTACCCATTTAATTTAAGCGTTTCATATATATATCTATATATTGATAGATATAAATAGATATAGATATTTAACCCAATTTTTCCAAAAAATTTAACTGCAGGGGATTGAACAAAATGCATCATATGATAGAGACAAAACAAAGTAGATTGTTTGGCATATATGTAATCTATATGTAAAGGAGATAATATGGAAAGCTCTAATTAGCTATAGAAAGACTATTTGGATTATCCCTGATAATTTATATATAAATCTGACAAAGAACACCATATTTACAAAAGGGGAGAAGGAGGAGTTTTGTGCAACAAATCAGTATAAGGAAACTCTAGAGTGTTAAAAATTTGAAAAGTCAAAAAAATTTTTTTTAGGTTTAGACTATTAACTAATTTCTAGTTCTACAGATAAACAATATTTGCAAGAGGTTTTTCTTCTGGGGTTATCTTAGTTGTACTACATTTACAAGATCTAATCTGGTTCAAAATCTTAGAAGTATAAAATGCAGGTTTCCCAAGAAGCCCAATTTTCTAAACTATAGGGTTTAAAACTAAGTCTGCATTAACACAAGGAGAAAGATTCTGTGGTTTATATGAGAGAGAGGGAAAGCCTCCTGTGTCCTTATAAACTGTAGCATGGTTCTGCATAATAAAGACTGCCCTCCCAGCTTTCACTAATGGAAAGCCAACAGGAGGAGCCTTGAGGCTTTTTCCCCTTAGGGCAAAACAGTGACTCCTCTTCACCCTCAAAGGTCTCTGTGCAGATTAGTTCAAAGCCAATTGTATAAAATCAAAGCAAAGTTCTCCTACCAAATAGGTGATCAAGATCTATAACAGATCTTGAGATGCAGGCTGATTGACCATAAGGAATGCTGCCACCATTACCCTCTTTCCCCATAGCTCTAGACATTTCATGTGGAGAAGTTTATACAAAGCAGTTCAGGGACTTGTAGTTCCAGGTGCCACCTAAACTCCCCCCATTCAAATACTAATGGAGCCCTTGTATATGCCAGGCACTGTTCCAGGGTCTAGGAATATTACAATAAAGAGAAGAGAAAATTGTGACTGTTGACATGCAGGAAATCAAAAGAAGATATGCTGACAATGTCAGGGAACCTTTGTGCTGAAACTTTTACATTTAACAAATGCTTTTGTAAAATTATTTTTAGTGAAGATTTATTTCCAATATTCTGAAAAGCCATTTACGCCAGTGGTAAATGTAGAGCATTTTTATCATGTAATTTTTTAAATAAATTTATTTATTTATTTATTTTTGGCTGAGTTGGGTCTTTGTTGCTGCACACGGGCTCTCTCTAGTTGCAGCGAGCGGGGGCTACTCTTCACTGTGGTGCACGGGCTTCTCATTGCGGTGGCTTCTCTTATTGCGGAGCATGGGCTCTAGGCAAACGGGCTTCAGTAGTTGTGGCTCACAGGCTCTAGAGCGCAGTCCCAGTAGTTGTGGCACGCGGGCTTAGTTGCTCTGCAGCATGTGGGATCTTCCTGGACCAGGGCTCGAACCTGTGTCCCCTGAATTGGCAGGCAGATTCTTGACCACTGCACCACCAGGGAAGCCCTATCATGTATTTTTAAATTTAAATTGGTACTTCCAAAAAGTGGCAAATACAGACAATTCAAAATCTATCTTTTAAGTGGGTGGCAACTTCAACATTAAACCATACTTTTACTTTAGAGACTAAAAAGGAACAAAAAATGGGAGAATAAATAGCTCACAATAATTTCAATAAAAGGTCATCAAATATTTATATACCGTGCCTATATAGAATGTACTCTACACAGATAATGAAGTTTACATCAGATACATAAAAAATTTTCTATATTTATTGCATATTCAGGTCAAAATCTGGGGCCTACATTTCTAAAATTACAAATTTTCATGTTGCTGGACCAAAAGGGTTGTGGGTTCTTATCTTCTTACAGTATGCCCATATAAGTGAGTTTTTTTCTTTTTTTGATCAGAGATCTCAAACTGTTTTTCACAAAAGAAACAGTATATATATTAATATATTGCTAAAGCATATAAAAAACAGACCTGCAAAAATGCCCCTAAAAAGGAAAGAAGAGAGGGAGAAAGGAAGGGAGTTAGGCGGGGTGGGGAAGAAATTAGATTTTCTTGCTTTCTGGTATTTTCCTTTCCAAAAATAACTTCAAATAATGTATAATACGTATCAATAAATATTAAATATAGAAAAATTCCTTCATAAAATATTTTACCTGTACACTTTTCTCTAGTCTGCTTTTTTCTTTCATAAGTAAATCATATTTTTGATTGCAGTTTTGAATTATATTGTCTCTTTCCTCCAAATCACATTCAAATCTTCTGCATTCTTCTTTCCATTTCTGCTGGGAAGTCTGGAATGCTTTCTCCATCTCACTTGCCTTTCCCTGAAGTTCTGCATTCTGAGCTATTAAAAATATAAAAGAATAATAGGTATATTTACAACCATAAATTAAAACCGTAGGAGTTCAGAAACCTAGGCATTGGAGCTGATTTCATTTACAGCATGATATTAAGACAAAACATTTAACCACTTCATACCAGTGAACTCTTGAAAAGCTCCTGTCCCAAAACCAATCTATTCTACAATTTCTCAATCTCTTCTTCCCCTCCAGACAGAGGTGATTTTGCTGTGAAATGGTTATGACATATTCCTAGAGGCACGCCCAAGTTTAGATGCACCAGCTGCAACTCAAACGCTTTTTCTCCTATTCAAGAAAATAAATCAAAATTTTTTTTAACTGTGACATATAATAGGGCTACTTTTTAAAAAGACTTGATAGATTACAAATTTTGATTTTTGACTTGGCAACAAGTTAGTTGTGGCATATCTTACACTTGATACTGTCACAAAATTGAGGTTGGGAACCCTAGAACTATAGCTCTTTACTCCCCCAAAGTTAGGCTCGATTCACCTCTCATCCTAGTATTACCTCAACAATAACCATCACTTCCCAACTCACTATGGCTGCTGTTCTGTCTCAGCACCTAGAAAGAAGTGATGAAAGGCTTCCAGGTCTGGCTGCATCACCTACCACCTGATTAAACCTCCCTGACTCTCTAACCCTCAGTGGGAATAAAGTTGTTGTAAAGATAAAAATGAGGAAATATGTACAAACGTACTTGTTAAACAAACCAAAAAAAAAAGCCAGTTGGTAGTATTATTTTTAAATTATATTTGTGTTTTGAATGGATCATATGTTCAAAATACAAAAGTTATTATCAAAGGTACAAAAAGTCTCCCTCCCATCCAGTTACTCTCTCTACAAGACATTATTGTATGGTTTAGTATCCTGTATTGCAGGTAAAAAGTTTGAGGCCATTTTCATTCCTGTTCCTTTGCATCTGGCTTATTTTTCTTTCTTTTCCTTTTCTTTTCTCTTTGAAAGCTTTAGGATCTTTTTTTGGTCTCTATTTTTCTGTAATTTCATAATGCTATGCCTTCACATGGGTCTATTTTTTTCCACTATGGTGAATATTCTGTGGACCCTTTCAATCTGGCTACTCATATCCTTCAGCTCTGAGATTTTTTTTAAGTAATTTCATTGATCATTTATCCCTCTCTGTTTTCTCTCTTATCTCTTTCTTTCAATATTACCTATTATTCAGATTGGCCCTCAAAGTTTCTTGCCTCTTCTCTCCTATTTTTCCACCTTTGTCTTTTTTACTCTAATTTTGGGATATTTCTTCCATCTTCATCTTCCAATGCTTCTACTGATATTTTTCATTTCTGATTTCACATTTTTAATTTCTAAGAGCTTTCTTTTTTTTATACCACCTGGTTCTTGCATCATGGATGGAATATATTCTTTTTCAGCTCTGAGGATATTAATAATGCTTATTTGTTAAATCTTCTCCTTGCAGAGTTTCTGATTCTTCCAAATTATTTTTTTCTCTCCATTTTAGAGGCTTTCCACAAGTATCTGTTAATTCTTGGCTGCCTGCTCCCAATTAAGTGTAACTATAAGGGTGACACACCTTTTATACATCCACATAACCACTACCTAGATTCTGCGCTTCAGGATGAAACTTGATAACTGTGGTCTGATAAAAGTAGGCCATTTATTAGGAAATCCCCAACATCAGTATCATTAGGTTTTTCCTCTTGGCTTGGTCAGAGGACCCATGGAAGAGTTTTCCAAGCTCCCACATGAAGTGTAGAAATCTCAGTGCTAGCTTTTGGGAAAGTCAATAGAAAAAAGGAAGCTTGCAGGAATAGTTCCTCAATATTTAACATTGAGTATGTTATCTTCCTGTTTTTGCCAGTCTGGAGACCCTGTATTTTATCATCTCCAGATATTAAGCCCCCCGAATTACACTAGGAAGTGGGAGCAATCCCAGAATATCATACTCTTGGGAAGGGGATCTAAGAACCTAAGTGCCTCTAGAGCAAACAGATTTCATCTAACCCTCTTTATTTTACTTCTGCTATTCCAATTCCCAATTCCAAAGGTAGCTGGTACTTCCCGTTCATAAGCCTTTGATCATCTAACAAGTTGTGTGCCAGCTTTCCCAACCCCTGGCTTAGGATTCTGACGTCTCAGGTCTGCTAAGTCAGTTGTCCCTCATCCATTCATTTTCCAGCTTCCAAAATTTTCTCTCTTGTCTCCTCTCTCAATCATTATGAGATTATCTCTTTTAATATCCCATAACTCCATCAGGTTGTTTTTTATTCTACCCTCAATATTTTATCATATATCTAAAGTTTAAAGTATTGTAAAATGAACACCTGTAAACCCCAGACTAGACTCTACGATTGTTAACATTTTGCCATACGTATTTTCTTTACCACACATTCATCCATCTATCCGTGCATCCACTCATTTTTTTCATCCATCAGACCATACTTTTTTATGCATTTCAAAACAAGTTGCAAATAAAAGTACATTTCACTGCTGAATAATTAAGCATTCATATCAATAATATAGAATTCAATTTTTTTTGCAGGTAAAATTTACATATAGTGAAACGGACAAATCTTAAGTGCTCCATTCAAAGACACTTGACAAATGCATACACTCATGTAACCAAAACCCCTACCAAAATACAGAAAATTTCCTTCAATCGGAAAAGTTTCCCCCTACTTTTCCTAGTCAGTCCTCACTGCCAACCCATCCTAGAGGTAACCGCTGTTCTGAGTTTTTTTCACCAACGACTAGTTTATTCTGTCCTAGAATTTCATATAATGGAATCATACAGGAAGTCCTCTTCTGTGTAAAGTTTCACTCAGCATAATGTTTTTGAGATTCACTCATGTTATTGAATGTATCAGTAGCTGGTTCATTTTTATTGCTTAGTAATATTTCATTGAATGAATATACAAAAATTGTTTCTTCATTCTTCTGTCAATGGACATTTGGGGTTTTTCTCCAATTTGGGGCTGTCATGAATGGAGCTGCTATGAAATTCTTATACAAGTCTTTTGTGGACAAATGTTTCTCAGAGAAACTACCAAAGAGTGAAACTTCTGGGTCACTGGATAAATATATGTTTATTTTAAAAGAAATTGCCAAGTTTTTTTCCAAAGTAGTTGTACCATTTCACTTTCTCACTAACAAAGTATAAGAGTTCCAGTTCCTCTACATCCTAACTAACATTTGGTATTGACAGTCGTTTTAATGAGAGCCATTGGATGGGTATGCAGTGACAGTCACTGTGGTTTTAGTTTGCATTTCTCTGATGACAAATGAGGGTAAGCATTTTTCATGTGATTAATGGCCATTCTTCTATCTTCCTCTGTAAAGTGTCTTGAAATCATCTGACTTTGGGCAAGTAACTTCCCATCTTCCCTGGACTTCAACTTCCTCATAATTAAATAAAAGTCATTAACTTGTACATCTAGTGCCTTTCAAGTCTTATAATCCTAAATTCCAGATAGTAGTTTAGTAATTAAATGCCAAAGGTAATCAAAAGTATTTTTGACCAATGGCCAGGCCAAGACTAGGGATCGTAACCTTTATAATATAACTTGACATTCGCTTGGCCCCATGCAGTTAACAAAGCACTTTTATTTTCTCATTTCATCCTTAAAACAACCTAGGTTCAAGTATCAGTAAGTGGCAGAATCAGGACCTAAATCTAAATCTTCAGAATTCACGTTCAGTGTTCTCTTCATTAAAACCTGCTGAGTATAAGAATGTTCAGGGCAACATTATTCTTAATAAACAAAAACCAGACACTACCCACTACCAATAGAAACGGATGAATATAAGTGTGGTATGTTCACACTATATAATACTAAACATCAATATGAAGTTCATATGACAATAGGAATGAACTCACAAGCACAATGTTGAAGAAAAGAAGCCAGATACAAAAGAGTACATACTATATGATTCCTTTCATATAAAGTACAAAAAAGAGGCAAAATTAATTATTGCTATTAAAAATCAGGATACCAGTTATCTATGTGGAGGACTTCTGGTAATTTTCCATTTCATGACCTGGATGCTAGTTATAAGTCATATACTTATCTAGGCACACTTCTTTATATATATTATACTCTGTGGTTCCTAAACCTAGCTAATCAACAAATCACCTGCAGTGTTTCTTGAACATACAGATTTTCTCAAGCTAGAGATTCTGTTTCAGATTACATGTGATAGGAGGCCTATGAATTTTTTTTAAATCTCTATGTGATTCTGCTGATTATTCATGGAACAAGTGCTCTAAAAAGTGATTAACAGAATTTTGAACCCATTTTTCTATACTTGTACAAAAAAAATAATGTAAGGTAAAGTAAATGAATGTTCTCACAATTGCCAGAAGACATACACACACAGCAAAGTCTGTCCAACAAAGGCCAGTCAAAGAAATCAAAACCCTACCTCTGATCCTATATGGAATGCATACACAACAGGGAGCAATGATATACAATGACGTTACAACCCCAAACATGGAAAGAAATTGAAATAGTTTTACCACAGAGTTTTTCTTGGATCCTATGTGCCTCAGTTAATCTTTCTTCAGCAGCCCGCCTTCCGAGTCCAGCTTCCTTTCTAGCAACAGCCAGGTCATATTCCAGACTTTGTCGCAATGCCTCTCCTTTTTCAACCTCGGATCGTAGCTTGGCAATCTGGCTCTCGTAGCTTGCCAGCTAAAAACAGACTTCTGATATCATGAACCAATATAAAAATATGTCTCCAAGATTATGAGATCATGCACCCAAACACTTAAATTTCTTAGAGAAATTTGTTTCTATAATATTTATAAGACAAGAATTTACAGGTTTATACTTTGTAAAAGACTGGAAAAGAAGCACTAGCCTTACTCACCAAATAACATTCATTAATTTTCTTATTTTAGAGAATCCACTAGAGAAAAAAATTTTTTTAATTCTTATATGCACTTCTTATTAAAAGTAAAGAGAAATCACAGGTTTTAATCAGAAAAAGTCATACCTAAGAAGTGAAAAAAATGCATGACATATAGTAAGAACTTAAAAATTCATTCTCCCCTCTCCTCCCAATCCCTAATTGAAATCAAGAAGCAAATGGTGGACTTCCCTGGTGGTCCAGTGGTTAAGACTCCACGCTCCCAATGCAGGGGGCGCAGGTTCGAACCCTGGTCAGGGAGCTAAGGTCCCACATGCCGCACAGTGTGGCCAAAAAAATAAAAATAAAATAAAATAAAATGCCTTAAAAAAAGCAGCAAATAGTATCAAAATTTGGTAAATATTGTCTATATTATTTCTCTGGAGTATGACATTACTCACAGAGCATAAAGTAATAAAAGTGCCTGTTTTACAGGGATTTTAATGAACGAATATCTAATTTATCTACTATTTAGATAACTAGATAGTTAATAACTAGATTTAATTTATCTAATATCCTTCCATGAAGTAGTGTGACAGGAGGCAGGTCAGAGAGTTAGAACCAGATGATTTATAAAGTCCCTTCCCACTCTGAAATTCTATGATCTAATCAATGATTCATTAAATGATATTAAATACTTGCTACATGTCAAGTACAGTGAAAGATATAAAAACAAACATTATAGAGCCCCTGATCTCAAGTAATGAAATGCTATAGAAAGTCATAAGGGATTAGTTTTACGAAAGAGGTAAAAATGTTATGATAGTTCAAAGAAAAGCAAAATTACTTATTGCTGGAGGGAGAGAAAGAAATGATGGATGAGAGAGAATGCTAGGAAGGTATCATATGGGAAAGCATCAAGCTACTATATCAGGCTAGAAATAGATGGTCCAATTACCAAATAAGACAAAAAGGATTTCTAAAGGGCAACATCAGAAATTACCGTAAGTAGCAGTTAATATGTAGAGTGCAGTAGGAGTTACACTCTTTTTAACACATAAAAAAAAAAAAATTCCATTTTTAAAAATGTTAGAAAAGTAAATGTCTTCAGCACACTTATACTCACAAAATAAGTATTTACAAATATCTTTTAATAAGTTAATAGAAAAAAACATAAAACCTTTATTACATCTTCAAGATAACTCCATTTATTTCAGAATCACGTCATCCCTCCCTGCCCAGGAATAAAGTTGTTAACATTTGGGCATTCCCAGTTCTGCCAGTCATTTACCTGTTTACCCTCAGACACCACCCCCCCACATCCTTCTCCAGCTCTACTCCATATTCTAGGAACTACATGTGCCAGACTTCCCTGCCCACTGGCTTCTTGGGAGTTTGGATCAATAAGAGGCACTTGTGGTACACGTGAGGACAGGAAAGGAGAAGCCAGGGTATTTGTCCCTCTCTAGATCTACCCTGAGCAGCATCTGTCTTCCCTGTGGCTGCAAATCCTTCTGGATGGCTATCTTTTTTCAACCTTAGGAATGGAAGCAACTTCCTAATGTTGCTACCCTCTGGGTTGCCTTAACATCCCCTATTTGTCTTTTTACCTCTTCTGGTACTTGTGTAATCAATTCCATTTGGACACCAAATGATATTACTCTTGGTATCAGAAATAGCCTCAAGATGGGTTTCTGATATTTTGTGGTAAACCTATATGAGCTTAAATACAATGAAGACCTTTTTGCAGGTAGAAATGGGATACTTTTGCAGTGATTCATGGCCTCCAGTGGGATCACAATTATTTAAATTATCATGTGCAATTGTTTAAAATAAAGTGCCAGTTGAGTTCAAGCCTCTGGGAAATGAAGTAGCAACTGCACTTGACCAACACGGCAGTTTTGTTTACTACAAGACCCATGGCATGGGAAGGCTAAATCTAACTATGCTAGAGAATTTACAAAAATGAAAAGGTAATCCCAGGGCTCTAGAATCTCAGCTCAAGACAGTCAGAAAGCCAGAGAGTTTCTATGTTGACTTTAAAGAACCTCTTATTTCTCATAGCCCCATGGCAGACAAGGCTAAAGACCAGATGGAAAATCTAATTATGGGGAATGCAGAATTAAAATACAAGTTGAATAAAGAGCCTCACCAAGTTTCTAACGTTAAGATGGTATATATCAGCTGGGCATTAAGTAGAAAGGAAGGAGATGGATGAGGACTTTTGGAATTAGACAATCCTGAAAACTGTAAACTTCCAATCTCCTCTAAACACCCCTTCTCCCAACAACAGCAGCCTCTTCTCCCTGTCTGAGGTACTTGACCTTCCCTTGCTTAAAGAATTAGCCAGGACCACAACTGAAATAGCTGTCTTGCAACAGGATTCGCAAGACCCACCTTCACCTCTTTGTCGCCATCGATAGACCCAGACCTCAGTAAGCCACGGGGAGAAAAGCAGTCTTCTCTGGGAGAAGATAGCTTCTATAGCAAAAGGACTGCAAAATCTTGCTAATCTTGTAATAGAAGGAACCCACAGAACATATATCGGCTTGATTTGGATTTAATAAGCTAGCTGTAACAGTTTGCTTGGAATGGGTGACTGTAAATTGAATTCAACATCAGCCTGCATCACTTAATAAAGTCAAAATGCCAGTACTTTCCTGATATAATATGCAGACTTTAGAAGATGGGAGTGGGGGCTTCCCTGGTGGTCCAGTGGCTAAGACTCTACGCTCCCAATGCAAGGGGCCTGGGTTCGATCCCTGGTCAGGGAACTAGATCCCACATGCTGCAACTAAAAGAGCCCGCATGCTGCAACTAAAGATCCCGCATGGGGGCTTCCCTGTTGGCGCAGAGGTTAAGAATCCGCCTGCCAATGCAGGGGACATGGGTTCGAGCCCTGGCCCAGGAAGATCCCACATGCCGCGGAGCAACTAAGCCTGTGCGCCACAACTACTGAGCCCACGTACCACAACTACTGAAGCCTGCGTGCCTAGAGCCCGGCTCCGCAGCAAGAGAAGCCGCGAAAATGAGAAGCCCACGCACCGCAACGAAGAGTAGCCCCTGCTCACCGCAACTAGCGAAAGCCCGCGCACAGCAACAAAGACCCAACACAGCCAAAAATAAAAATTAATTAATTAATTAATTAATTTTTAAAAAAAATATCCCGCATGCCTCAACGAAGATCCAGCACGCGGCAATGAAGATCCCGTGTGCCGCAATTAAGACCCGGCGCAGCCAAATAAATAAATAAATATTTAAAAAATAAAATAAAATAAAGTAAAAGAAGATGGGAGTGCTTTTATTATGAGCAAACCAAAACCTCCCCTTTCCCCAACTGCATCCTCTTTGAGAGCCCAAAGGACATTATTTTCCTAATTAAAGTGCTCTAAAATACACTGGCCAGCAAAAGCACCCTTAGAAAGCTCTAGCGGCTAACCTCTATATACCAGAGGTAATAGTAGATGGTGAAGATAATGGTGGGATATGTCATAATTGAGATGGACTCACCAATCTCAATCAAAATGGTGAAATTCCAGAGCAGCAAAGGCCAGGTGATAGCAATTAACCAGTAGAGACAGGGTGAGCACAGTTGCTATAATGGAGGGGTGGAGCACAACAGTAATCATAGCATTTGACCTCCAGGTATGTGTGGTGGTATCTAATTGATCCTCGCATACCCAGGAATTAAAGAGATGGGCAGCCTTCTAAAGCAGTGCTATACAGTAGATATATAATGCAAGAAATTTTAAATTTTGTGTAATTTTAAATTTTCTAGTAGCAATATTTTGAAAAGTAAAAATAAATATGTGAAACTAATTTTAATATTTTATTTAACCCAATATGTCCAAGATTATCATTATTTCAACATAAAATCAACATGAAAAATTATTAGTGAGCTATTATACTTTTTTTAGATATTTTACACCTTTTTGTACCAAGTTTTTGAAATCCAGTGTGTATTTGTAGCACATCTTAATTCAGACTAGTCACATTTCAAGTGCTCAAAAGACACATGTGGCTAATGGCCACCATATTGGAGAAGCGATTCTAAAGCATTATTTGATCTAAACAACAACAACAACAACAACAACAAAAAAACCAACAGAAAAACTCCAAGTCTGGTGAGCAGAATCCTTACTTAAGTCTCTAAAATATGAAGTCATACCCTCCCATCAGTTCCCAGACTCCCTGACTCCTTGAGGCACCGCCACAAGTATATACTGTAAACTTCCCCCGAGCCTTTCCCAATGCGCAAGGTACAAGCTCTGAACTGGAGACTAGCATTTACTGTATCTCGCACACACAGATCCAGGAAATAAAGGATGGAAGTGGGAGTGGCCTCTCTCTATTAACATAGCCTCTAATAACCTTACCATCTACCAACCCACTCACTGGGTTCCCCTCCACCCACCTAAACATGCAACTTTGGGCTTTGATATTTTAGAAGAGATCTTAATTTACAAAGGGTGAATACTTCCACCAGGTGACACAAAAATGATCCACTTTGATACATACTGCAACATGGATTAACTTTGGAAACATTATGCCAAATGAAACAAAACAAACACAAAAGGACAAATATTCTACAGTGCCACTTATATAAGGTATCTATCTAGAATATGCAAATACATAGAAATATAAAGTAGATTAGAGGTTAGCAGGGGTCAGGTGGGGGAAGGGGGAAGGAGGACGGGGGAGTTATTGCTTAACAGGTACAGTTTCTGTTTGGGATGATAAAAATTTTTGAAAATAGATACTGGCGATGGTTGCACAGTGCTGTGAATATAAATATAACTGAATTGTACACTTAAAATGGTTAAAATTGTAAATGTTATATATTTTTACCACAGTAAAAAAAATTTTTTTTAAATCCATTATATCAGAAGCTGAGACTACCTCTAGGCTAGTTTTGGGCTCCTTGTGCCAGTGAAACAAAAGGCAAAGAAAGATGATGTTACCAGAGTCCTGATTACCAAGACTGGCTGGGGTGACTGATCCTGATTACCAAGGGGATAGTGAGGCAGAGGAGACCATGGAAACCTGCGGATTCAACGGTATGATTGTCAGTATATCCATATCTACAGAGATCCAATAGAGGTGGCACCATTAAGGAATCAAACTTTTCAAGAATGAAATGCGGTCACTCCACCAAGGAAAATGCTGGCAGAGGGTAAGGGAAACAAGGAATCAGTTGTGACAGAAGTGAAGTGAAAAATATCAGCTTATAACCCTAGAACCCTAAGAATAAGAACTGCAGCAGCTCTGCATATCTGTTATATGTATATATTAGTGATTTTTTTCTTTGCTCCTCATCTCTGGCATTATATGAAGAATGTTGGTACTATTGGTCTCAATTTAATTCATGAGACACAAAATTGTAAGATTCTGATGGTGAGGATATATATCATCTGTGAGATAGAAACAATGGACTAATAAGCCTTTGTGTCTCCCATTGTGGAGTGGGTGAGAGCATCTTTGTATAGAGGATATTTGAGTTGCCTTGCAAGATTACGCAGGAACAAGATATTATTGCATGGGAGTTACACATGGGCAGAAGAGTGATAATGAATGCTGAAGAGCAAAAAGTGTGGACTGTCAATCATTTGTCCATTTGATCCATTTCTCAACCCCCTTCTTTTGCTCTACTCTATTATATCATAGGAACTGTAATTCCCATGCTCCATTGTTAAATGGCTCTACTTCTGGCAGTGTCTCTGGCAGTAGCTGCATCTCTTTTCAGGTTCCAGCTGCCTATCCTTCATTCCAGCATCCCAAACTGACTGAACAGCCCCTACCATGGTTCTCCCTCCCACCAGACAGCTCCAACTTCTGGACTCTGGTAACATCATCTCCTCCCATTGGTCCTCTGGCCTAGAGGTGATGGTGGCTTCCTGATGTAACTAATCTCTAGGTGGCCTCATCGTTCCCTGTTTGAATTCCTAGGTCTTTCATCACCTGTACAACCAATTCCGTCTATTAATGTCCCTCTTTTAGCCTGACTGGGCCTTATTTGATTTCCAGAGCTACCCACAGAGCTGTGAAAAACATATCCTCTAGCTGTGAAAAACAACCATGAGGTTGTTTTCTCATTTAAGCTTCAACATATGCACTACAACATGCAACAGCAACAAAATGGTATCTCCCTCCTTTTCAAAACAAGTCTTCATTCTTTTAGGTCTTATGTTCAACCAGTTGTCTTAGAACCTCCTCTCTGTGTCATCCTCCATGTCTTCCCTGATGCCCTCCTACAGCATATCTCAGCCTCTAAAAGGTCTTTCACCATTTTTACTCCATGACCCTCTTTGGCAATCTGGCAAGGCCTTTTCAAAATAATGTAATTACATGCATAAAATAAAATACACAAGATAACAAAAAGAATCAATGTATAAAAATAAATATATGATATAACAACCAATTTGTGATGCTGTAATCTATGTTACTTCTTTAATAACACATTAAATAACAAGTTCTACCCACAAGTCTAATAACCATTTCAAAGTAATGACAAGTATAAACAATATTTCAATATATTTGCAGTAACTGAAGTATGGTATGTGTCTGCAATTTCTATTGGTGATAAATTCAAAAGTACTTCTAATCCTACTATAGCTTGCTGTTAAAAGGACGACTGGCTGGGCCAAGCCCTTCATAACAGAAGGAAATACTTAACATGAGTTAGAGGTTAATAAAAATAAAAATATAATTTCTCCCCATCCAACTACATGGATTCCTTGATTTCTCAGTTTGTAAGGACCCCTGCTTAAGACCCCTACTCCTAAGAAATCTGGCAGGATCAGTCAAACATCTTTAGGTCTTGAACCCTAGAAAGCCTACTGCTTCGTCCTAGGTATCCAGTAACTTTTAGCTAGAGAAAGTTACATTGCTTTTCTTTATTCTCTCCCACCCTCATTGCTCTAAAAGATTTTCTTGCTCTATCATCACTATCGGGGCCAATGAGATATCTGAATAGCTTCATGATCTCTTTCCTGCTTTGCACATCTGTATTATTATGCTCAAATAATTTTAATAACCACTGCAACAGTGAAAACCTTGTGGCATTTTCCCATCTCAATCACCCACATTAGTACAACTTAGTTTCATTCGGAAGCTGTGAGTCTATAAGAAACTCCTCTCCCCCATACCCTCTGCCCACTAATAAATCTTCTCAACAGTAACCTATTATTTCCATACCTAGGAAAGAAAACTGGGGCTCAGAAAAATTACATAAGTTGTCCAAGAATCCACAATAATGAAATTCCTAGAGAAGTCATTTTAAAGATTTTTATTATTTTTTATTGTGGTATAACTGACATATTATGTTAGTTTCAGGTGTACAATATAATGATTTAATATTTATATATATTGCAAAATGATCACCACATAATTCTAGTTAACATCCGTCACCGAGGAGGAACCAAGATGGCGGAGTAGAAGGACGTGCTCTCACTCCCTCTTGCGAAAACACCAGAATCACAACTAGCTGCTGGACAATCATCGACAGAAGACACTGGAACTCACCAAAAAAGATACCCCACATCGAAAGACAAAGGAGAAGCCACAATGAGACGGTAGGAGGGGCGCAGAGTAAAATCAAATCACGTAACTGGTGGGTGGGTGACTCACAGACTGGCGAACACTTATACCACAGAAGTCCACGCACTGGAGTGAAGGTTCTGAGCCCCACGTCAGGCTTCCCAACCTGGGGGTCCGGCAACGGGAGGAGGGATTCATAGAGAATCAGACTTTGCAGCCTAGTGGGAATTGATTGCAGGACTTCGACAGGACTGGGGGAAACAGAGACCCCACTCTTGGAGGGCGCACACAAAATAGTGTGCACATCGGGACCCAGGGGAAGGAGCAGTGACGCCGGGGGAGACTGAACCAGACCTATCTGCTAGTGTTGGAAGGTCTCCGGCGAGGCAGGGGGGTGGCTCTGTTTCACCGTGGGGACAAGGACACTGGCAGCAGAAGTTCTGGGAAGTACTCCTTGGCGTGAGCCCTCCCAGAGTCTGTCATTAGCCCCACCAAAGAGCCCAGGTAGGCTCCAGTGTTGGGTTGCCTCAGGCAAAACAACCAACAGGGAGGGAACCCAGCCCCACCCATCAACAGTCAAGTGGATTAAACTTTTACTGAGCTCTGACCACCACAGCAACAGTCAGCTCTACCCACCACCAGCGCCTCCCATCAAGCCTCTTAGATAGCCTCAACCACCAGAGGGCAGACAGCAGAAGCAAGAAAAACTATAATCCTGCAGCCTGTGGAATGAAAACCACATTCACAGAAAGATAGACAAGATGAAAAGGCAGAGGGCTATGTACCAGATGAAGGAACAAGATAAAAGCCCAGAAAAACAACTAAATGAAGTGGAGATAGGCAACCTTCCAGAAAAAGAATTCAGAATAATGATAGTGAAGATGATCCAGGACCTCGGAATAAGAATGGAGGCAAAGATCGAGAAGATGCAAGAAATGTTTAACAAAGACCTACAAGAATTAAAGCACAAACAAACAGAGATGAACAATACAAAAACTGAAATGAAAACTAGACTAGAAGGAATCAAAAGCAGAATAACTGAGGCAGAAGAACGGATAAGTGACCTGGAAGATAGAATGGTGGAATTCACTGCTGCGGAACAGAATAAAGAAAAAAGAATGAAAAGAAATGAAGACAGCCTAAGAGACCTCTGGGACAACATTAAACGCAACAACATTCGCATTATAGGGGTCCCAGAAGGAGAAGAGAGAGAGAAAGGACCCGAGAAAGTATTTGAAGAGATTACAGTCGAAAATGTCCCTAACATGGGAAAGGAAATAGCCACCCAAGTCCAGGAAGCCCAGCGAGTCCCATACAGGATAAACCCAAGGAGAAACATGCCGAGACACATAGTAATCAAATTGGAAAAAATTAAAGACAAAGAAAAATTATTGAAAGCAGCAAGGGAAAAATGACAAATAACATACAAGGGAACTCCCATTAGGTTAACAGCGGATTTCTCAGCAGAAACTCTACAAGCCAGAAGCAGGTGACATGATATACTTAAAGTGATGAAAGGGAAGAACCTACAACCAAGATTACTCTACCTGGCAAGGATCTCATTCAGATTCGATGGAGAAATCAAAAGCTTTACAGACAAGCAAAAGCTAAGAGAATTCAGCACCACCAAACCAGCTCTACAACAAATGCTAAAGGAACTTCTCTAAGTGGGAAACACAAGAGAAGAAAAGGACCTACAAAAACAAACCCAAAACAATTAAGAAAATGGTCATAGGAACATACATATCGATAAGTACCTTAAACGTGAATGGATTAAATGCTCCAACAAAAAGACACAGGCTTGCTGAATGGATATAAAGACAAAACCCATACATATGCTGTCTACAAGAGACCCACTTCAGACCTAGGGACACATACAGACTGAAAGTGAGGGGATGGAAAAAGATATTCCATGCAAATGGAAATCAAAAGAAAGCTGGAGTAGCAATACTCATATCAGATAAAATAGACTTTAAAATAAAAAATGTTACAAGAGACAAAGAAGGACACTACATAATGATCAAGGGATCAATCCAAGAAGAAGATATAACAATTATAAATATATATGCACCCAACATAGGAGCACCTCAATACATAAGGCAACTGCTAACAGCTCTAAAAGAGGAAATCGACAGTAACACAATAATAGTGGGGGACTTTAACACCTCACTTACACCAATGGACAGATCAGCCAAAATGAAAATAAATAAGGAAACAGAAGCTATAAATGACACAATAGACCAGATAGATTTAATTGATATTTATAGGACATTCCATCCAAAAACAGCAGATTACACTTTCTTCTCAAGTGCGCACGGAACATTCTCCAGGATAGATCACATCTTGGGTCACAAATCAAGCCTCAGTAAATTTAAGAAAATGGAAATCATATCAAGCATCTTTTCTGACCACAACGTTATGAGATTAGAAATTAATTACAGGGAAAAAAACGTAAAAAACACAAACACATGGAGGCTAAACAATACGTTACTAAATAACCAAGAGATCACTGAAGAAATCAAAGAGGAAATCAAAAAATACCTAGAGACAAATGACAATGAAAACACGACAACCCAAAACCTATGGGATGCAGCAAAAGCAGTTCTAAGAGGGAAGTTTATAGCTATACAAGCCTACCTAAAGAAACAAGAAAAATCTCAAGTAAACAATCTAACCTTACACCTAAAGAAACTAGAGAAAGAAGAACAAACAAAACCCAAAGTTAGCAGAAGGAAAGAAATCATAAAGATCAGAGCAGAAATAAATGAAATAGAAACAAAGAAAACAATAGCAAAGATCAATAAAACTAAAAGCTGGTTCTTTGAGAAGATAAACAAAATTGATAAGCCATTAGCCAGACTCATCAAGAAAAAGAGGGAGAGGACTCAAATCAATAAAATCAGAAATGAAAAAGGAGAAGTTACAACAGACACCGCAGAAATACAAAGCATCCTAAGAGACTACTACAAGCAACTTTATGCCAATAAAATGGACAACCTGGAAGAAATGGAAAAATTCTTAGAAAGGTATAACCTTCCAAGACTGAACCAGGAAGAAGCAGAAAATATGAACAGACCAATCACAAGTAATGAAATTGAAACTGTGATTAAAAATCTTCCAACAAACAAAAGTCCAGGACCAGACGGCTTCACAGGTGAATTCTATCAAACATTTAGAGCAGAGCTAACACCTATCCTTCTCAAACTCTTCCAAAAAATTGCAGAGGAAGGAACACTCCCAAACACATTCTATGAGGCCACCATCACCCTGATACCAAAACCAGACAAAGACACTACAAAAAAAGAAAATTACAGACCAATATCACTGATGTATATAGATGCAAAAATCCTCAACAAAATACTAGCAAACAGAATCCAACAACACATTAAAAGGATCATACACCACAATCAAGTGGGATTTATCCCAGGGATGCAAGGATTCTTCAATATACGCAAATCAATCAGTGTGATACACCATATTAACAAATTGAAGAATAAAAACCATATGATCATCTCAATAGATGCAGAAAAAGCTTTTGACAAAATTCAACACCCATTTATGATAAAAACTCTCCAGAAAGTGGGCATAGAGGGAACCTACCTCAACATAATAAAGGCCATATATGACAAACCCACAGCAAACATCATTCTCAATGGTGAAAAACTGAAAGTATTTCCTCTAAGATCAGGAATGAGACAAGGATGTCCACTCTCACCACTATTATTCAACATAGTTCTGGAAGTCCTAGCCACGGCAATCAGAGAAGAAAAAGAAATAAAAGGAATACAAATTGGAAAAGAAGAAGTAAAACTGTCACTGTTTGCAGATGACATGATACTATACATAGAGAATCCTAAAACTGCCACCAGAAAACTGCTAGAGCTAATTAATGAATATGGTAAAGTTGCAGGATACAAAATTAATGCACAGAAATCTCTTGCATTCCTATACACTAATGATGAAAAATCTGAAAGAGAAATTATGGAAACACTCCCATTTACCATTGCAACAAAAAGAATAAAATACCTAGGAATAAACCTACCTAGGGAGACAAAAGACCTGTATGCAGAAAACTATAAGACACTGATGAAAGAAATCAAAGATGATACCAACAGATGGAGAGATATACCATGTTCTTGGATTGGAAGAATCAATATTGTGAAAATGACTATACTACCCAAAGCAATCTACAGATTCAATGCAATCCTTATCAAATTACCAATGGCATTTTTTACGGAGCTAGAACAAATCATCTTAAAATTTGTATGGAGACACAAAAGACCCCGAATAGCCAAAGCAGTCTTGAGGGAAAAAAACGGAGCTGGAGGAATCAGACTCCCTGACTTCAGACTATACTACAAAGCTACAGTAATCAAGACAATATGGTACTGGCACAAAAACAGAAACATAGATCAGTGGAACAAGATAGAAAGCCCAGAGATAAACCCACGCACCTATGGTCAACTAATCTATGACCAAGGAGGCAAAGATATACAATGGAGAAAAGACAGTCTCTTCAATAAGTGGTGCTGGGAAAACTGGACAGCTACATGTAAAAGAATGAAATTAGAATACTCCCTAACACCATACACAAAAATAAACTCAAAATGGATTAGAGACCTAAATGTAAGACTGGACACTATAAAACTCTTAGAGGAAAACATAGGAAGAACACTCTTTGATATAAATCACAGCAAGATCTTTTTTGATCCACCTCCTAGAGTAATGGAAATAAAAATAAAAATAAACAAATGGGACCTAATGAAACTTCAAAGCTTTTGCACAGCAAAGGAAACCATAAACAAGACGAAAAGACAACCCTCAGAATGGGAGAAAATATTTGCAAACGAATCAACGGACAAAGGATTAATCTCCAAAATATATAAACAGCTCACTCAGCTCAATATTAAAGAAACAAACACCCCAATCCAAAAATGGGCAGAAGACCTAAATAGACATTTCTCCAAAGAAGACATACAGATGGCCAAAAAGCACATGAAAAGATGCTCAACATCACTAATTATTAGAGAAATGCAAATCAAAACTACAATGAGGTATCACCTCACACCAGTTAGAATGGGCATCATCAGAAAATCTACAAACAACAAATGCTGGAGAGGGTGTGGAGAAAAGGGTACCCTCTTGCACTGTTGGTGGGAATGTAAATTGCTACAGCCACTATGGAGAACAGTACGGAGGTTCCTTAGAAAACTAAAAATAGATTTACCATATGATCCAGCAATCCCACTACTGGGCACATACCCACAGAAAACCGTAATTCAAAAAGACACATGCATCCCAATGTTCATTGCAGCACTATTTACAATAGCCAGGTCATGGAAGCAACCTAAATGCCCATCGACAGACGAATGGATAAAGAAGTTGTGGTACATATATACAATGGAATATTACTCAGCCATAAAAAGGAACGAAATTGAGTCATTTGCTGAGACGTGGATGGATCTAGAGACTGTCATACAGAGTGAAGTCAGTCAGAAAGAGAAAAACAAATATCGTATATTAATGCATGTATGTGGAACCTAGAAAAATGGTAGAGCTGAGCCGGTTTGCAGGGCAGAAGTTGAGACACAGATGTAGAGAACAGACATATGGACACCAAGGGGGGAAAACCACGGTGGGGTGGGGATGGTGGTGTGCTGAATTGGATGATTGGGATTGACATGTATACACTGATGTGTATAAAATTGATGACGAATAAGAACCTGCAGTATAAAAACAAACAAACAAACAAAACAACTAATACTAAACTTTCTTTGGGTTATTTGTATGGAAATATGTTAATATAAATGTTTCAGACATTACATGAAATTTCTAAAAATCTTATATGTTCTGGTATAATGTTATAAGTCATAATTCTAGTTATTACTTTAAAATGTATATCTCAGAAATAACTAAATTTCCTTGTCAATTGCATTATTATGAACTTTCATCAAATCTTTAACCGTGGTCATTTTTAAGTCTTTTGTCATTTACAGACAGTTCTGGGTGTACTCTGATGCTTTTGCAAATATGTTCCTATAAAAGGGTTTCATCTTCAAGGAATTCATGGAAAAGACTCTGACAAGTACAGGTTTCTGGTAACTGACTGTACTGCTCAACTGAATGAATAAGCATTTTCAGAACTCTAATGAAAAACTGATGAACTCATAAAAATGCCAACAAAAGATCAAGATGAAGAAAAAAAAATTAATTACATGGGACTGAGTGTGCTGATGAGGATGATTATAATTTGTGTGACTTTCTGTTTGAATTTAAAAAATTTTTTAAAAATCCCACAAGGACTCAGAGGCAAAGAATATACAAATCAATTTTCACTGCAAAGTAAAGGAGCTGTTACAGTGGAGGATTACTGGACTGAATGTCAATATTATGACATAGCATGAGTGTGTTTCGTGTTTGGTAATTGCAATCATTGTTGCTTTTGTTGTGGTCATCCATTAAAAAAAAAAAAAAAAAATCCGTCACCATACATAGTTATAATTTTTTTCTTGTGATGAGAACTTTTAAGATCTACTATCTTAGCAACTTTCAAAAATGCAATACAGTACATTATTAACTGTAGTTGTCATGCTGTATATTACATCCCCAGGACTTAAAGTTTGTACCTTTTGACCCCCTTCCCCCATTTCACCTACCTCCACCCACCCCCTGCCTCTGACAACCACCAATTTATTCTCTGTATCTGAGAGCTTGGGGTTTCCTTTAATTTTTAAATTCCACCTATAAATGATACCATACAGTATTTGTCTTTTTTTTTTCACATCTTTATTGGAGTATAATTGCTTTACAATGTTGTGTTAGTTTCTGCTGTATAACAAAGTAAATCAGCTATACATATAAATTTATCCCCATTTCTCCTCCCTCTTGCGTCTCCCTCCCACCCTCCCTAACCCACCCCTCTAGGTGGTCACAAATCACGGAGCTGATCTCCCTGTGCCATGCGGCTGCTTCCAACTAGCTATCTATTTTACATTTGGTAGTGTATATATGTCCATGCAACTCTCTCACTTCATCCCAGCTTACCCTTCCCCCTCCCCATGTCCTCAAGTCCATTCTCTACATCTGCGTCTTTATTCCTGTCCTGTTCCTAGGTTCTTCACAACGACTTTTTGTTTTTTTTTTTTAGATTCCATATATATGTGTTAGCATACGGTATTTGTTTTTCTCTTTCTGACTTACTTCACTCTGTATGACAGTCTCTAGGTCCATCCACCTCACTGCAAATAACTCAATGTTGTTTATTTTTATGGCTGAGTAATATTCCATTGTATATACGTACCACATCTGCTTTATCCATTCATCTGTTGATGGACACTTAGGTTGCTTCCATGTCCTGGCTATTGTAAATAGTGCTGCAATGAACACTGGGGTACATGACTCTTTTTGAATTACGGTTTTCTCAGGGTATATGCCCAGTAGTGGGATTGCTGGGTCGTATGGTAGTTCTGTTTTTAGTTTTTTAAGGAACCTCCATACTGTTCTCCATAGTGGCTGTATCAGTTTACATTCCCACCAACAGTGCAAGAGGGTTCCCCTTTCTCCACACCCTCTCCAGCACATACCCTTTGTAGATTTTTTGATGATGGCTCTTCTGACCAGTGTGAGGTGATATCTCATTGTACTTTTTTTTTTTTTCATTGTACTTTTGATTTGCATTTCTCTAATGATTAGTGATGTTGAGCATCCTTTCATGTGTTTGTTGGCAGTCTGTATATCTTCTTTGGGGAAATGTCTATTTGGGTCTTCTGCCCATTTTTGGATTGGGTTCCTTGTTTTATTAATATTGAGCTGCATGAGCTGCTTGTATATTTTGGAGAATAATCCTTTGTCAGTTGCTTCATTTGCAAATATTTTCTCCCATTCAGAGGGTTGTTCTTTTCGTCTTGTTTAGTTTCCTTTGCTGTGCAAAAGCTTTGAAGTTTCATTAGGTCCCATTTGTTTATTTTTGTTTTTACTTCCATTTCTCTAGGAGGTGGGTCAAAAAGGATCTTGCTGTGATTTATGTCATAGAGTGTTCTGCCTATGTTTTCCTCTAAGAGTTTTATAGTGTCTGGCCTTACATTTAGGTCTTTAATCCATTTTGAGTTTATTTTTGTGTATGGTGTTAGGGAGTGTTCTAATTTCATTCTTTCACATGTAGCTGTCCAGTGTTCCCAGCACCACTTATTGAAGAGGCTGTCTTTTCTCCATTGTATATTCTTGTCTCATTTATCAAAGATAAGGTAACCATATGTGCATGGGTTTATCTCTGGGCTTTCTATCCTGTTTCATTGATCTATATTTCTGTTTTTGTGCCAGTACCATACTGTCTTGATTACTGCAGCTTTGTAGTATAGCCTGAAGTCAGGGAGCCTGATTCCTCCAGCTCCGTTTTTATTTCTCAAGATTGCTTTGGCTATTCGGGGTCTTTTGTGTTTCCATACAAATTGCGAAATTTTTTGTTCTAGTTCTGTGAAAAATGCCATTGGTAGTTTGATAGGGATTGCATTGAAACTGAAGATTGCTTTAGGTAGTATAGTCATTTTCACAATATTGATTCTTCCAATCCAAGAACATGGTGTATCTCTCCATCTGTTTGTATCATCTTTAATTTCTTTCATCAGTGTCTTACAGTTTTGTGCATGCAGGTCTTTTGTCTCCTTAGGTAGGTTTATTCCTACATATTCTATTTTTTGTTGCAATGGTAAATGGGAGTGTTTCCTTAATTTCTCTTTCAGATTTTTCATCATTAGTGTATAGGAATGCAAGAGATTTGTGTGCATTAATTTTGTATCCTGCTACTTTACCAAATTCATTGATTAGCTCTAGTAGTTTTCTGGTAGCATCTTTAGGATTTTCTATGTACAGTATCATGTCACCTGCAAATAGTGACAGCTTTACTTCTTCTTTTCCAATTTGTATTCCTTTTATTTCTTTTTCTTCTCTGACTGCTGTGGCTAAACTTCCAAAACTATATTGAATAATAGTGGTGAGAGTGGGCAACCTTGTCTTGTTCCTGATCTTAGTGGAAATGGTTTCAGTTTTTCACCACTGAGAACAATGCTAGCTATGGGTTTGTCATATATGGCCTGTATTATGTTGAGGTAAGTTCCCTCTATGCTTATTTTCTGGAGGGTTTTCACTTTTTTTTTTTTTTAAACGTATTTATTTTATTTATTTATGGCTGTGTTGGGTCTTCATTTCTGTGCGAGGGCTTTCTCTAGTTGTGGCAAGCGGGGGCTACTCTTCATCGCGGTGCGCGGGCCTCTATCGCGGCCTCTCTTGTTGCGGAGCACAGGCTCCAGACGCACAGGCTCAGTAATTGTGGCTCACGGGCCCAGCTGCTCTGCGGCACGTGGGATCCTCCCAGACCAGGGCTCAAATCCGTGTCCCCTGCATTGGCAGGCAGACTCTCAACAACTGCGCCACCAGGGAAGCCCTCTGGAGGGTTTTTATCATAAATGGGTGTTGAATTTTGTAGAAAGCTTTTTCCGTGTCTATTGAGATGATCATATGGTTTTTATCCTCAGTTTGTTAATATGAGGTATCACATTGATTGTTTTGCGTATACTGAAGAATCCTTACATTCCTGGGATAAACCCCACTTGATCATGGTGTATGATCCCTTTAATGTGCTGCTGAATTCTGTCTGTTGAGGATTTTTGCATCTATGTTCATCAGTGATACTGGTGTGTAGTTTTCTTTTTTTGTGACATCTTTGTCTGGTTTTGGTATCAGGGTGATGGTGGCCACGCGGAACGAGTTTGGGAGTGTTCCTCCCTCTGCTATATTTTGGAAGAGTTTGAGAAGGATAGGTGTTAGCTCTTCTCTCAATGTTTGAAAGAATTCACCTGTGAAGCCATCTGGTCCTGGACTCCTGTTTGTTGGATAATTTTTAATCACAGTTTCAATTTCAGAGCTTGTGATTGGTCTGTTTATATTTTCTATTTCTTCCTGGTTCAGTCTCGGAATGTTGTGCTTTTCCAAGAATTTGTCCATTTCTTCCAGGTTGTCCATTTTATTGGCATATAGTTGCTTGTAGTAATCTCTCATGATCCTTTGTATTTCTGCAGTGTCAGTTGTTACTTCTTTTTCATTTCTAATTCTATTGATTTGAGCCTTATCCCTTTTTTTCTTGATGAGTCTGGCTAATGGTTTAATCAATTATGCTTATCTTCTCAAAGAACCAGATTTTAGTTTAATTGATCTTTGCTATCGTTTCCTTCATTTCTTTTTCATTTATTTCAGATCTGATCTTTATGATTTCCTTCCTTCTGCTAACTTTGGGGGGTTTTTTGTTCTTCTTTCTCTAATTGCTTTAGGTGTAAGGTTAGGTTGTTTATTTGAGGTTTTTCCTGTTTCTTGAGGTAGGATCGCATTGCTATAAACTTCCCTCTTAGAACTGCTTTTGCTGCATCCCATAGGTTTTGGGTCATGGTGTTTTCATTGTCATTTGTTCCTAGGTATTTTTTGATTTCCTGTTTGATTTCTTCAGTGATCTCTTGGTTTTTTAGGAGCATATTGTTTAGCCTCCATGTGTTTGTATGTCTTACAGTTTTTTTTCCTGTAATTGATATATAGTCTCATAGCATTGTGGTCAGAAAAGATACTTGATACGATTTCAATTTTCTTAAATTTACCAAGGCTTGATTTCTGACCCAAGATATGATCTATCCTGGAGAATGTTCCATGAGCACTTGAGAAGAAAGTGTATTCTGTTGTTTTTGGATGGAATGTCCTATAAATATCAATTAAGTCCATCTTGTGTAATGTGTCATTTAAAGTTTGTGTTTCCTTATTTATTTTCATTTTGGATGATCTGTCCACTGGTGAAAGTCGGGTGTTAAAGTCCCCTACTATGACTGTGTTACTCTCGATTTCCCCTTTTATGACTGTTAGCATTTGCCTTATGTAATGAGATGCTCCTATGTTGGGTGCATAAATATTTACAATTGTTATATCTTCTTCTTGGATTGCTCCCTTGATCACTATGTAGTGTCCTTCTTTGTCTCTTATAATAGTCTTTATTTTAAAGTCTATTTTGTCTGATATAAGAACTGCTACTCCAGCTTTCTTTTGATTTCCATTTGCATGGAATATCTTTTTCCATCCCCTCACTTTCAGTCTGTATGTGTCCCTAGGTCTGAAGTGGGTCTCTTGTAGACAGCATATATATGGGTCTTGTTTTTGTACCCATTCAGCCAGTCTATGTCTTTTGGTTGGTGCATTTAACCCATTTACATTTAAGGCAATTATCAATATGTATGTTCCTATTACCATTTTCCTAATTGTTTTGGGTTTGTTTTTGTAGGTCTTTTCCTTCTCTTGTGTTTCCTGCCTAGAGAAGTTCCTTTAGCATTTGTTGTACGGCTGGTTTGGTGGTGCTGAATTCTCTTAGCTTTTGCTTGTAGGTAAAGGTTTTAATTTCTCCATCAAATCTGAATGAGATCCTTGCTGGGTAGAGTAATCTTGGTTGTGGGTTTTCCCCTTTCATCACTTTAAATATGTCCTGCCACTCTCTTCTGACTTGCAGAGTCTCTGCTAAAAGATCAGCTGTTAACCTTATGGGGTTTCCCTTGTATGTTATTTGTTGCTTTTCCCTTGCTGCTTTTAATATTTTTCCTTCATATTTTATTTTTGATAGTTTGATCAATATGTGTCTTGGCATGTTTCTCCTTAGATTTATTCTGTATGGGACTCTCTCTGCTTCCTGGACTTGATTGACTATTTCCTTTCCCATGTTAGGGAAGTTTTCAACTATAATCTCTTCAAATATTTTCTCAGTCCCTTTCTTTTTCTCTTCTTCTTCTGGGACCCCTATAATTCAAATGTTGGTGCGTTTAATGTTGTCCCAGAGGTCTCTGAGACTCTCCTCAATTCTTTTCATTCTTTTTTCTTTATTCTGCCCTGCGGTAGTTATTTCCACCATTTTATCTTCCAGGTCATTTATCCGTTCTTTTGCCTCAGTTATTCTGCTATTGATTCCTTCTAGAGAACTTTTAATTTCATTTATTGTGTTGTTCATCATTGTTTGTTTGCTCTTTAGTTCTTCTAGGTCCTTGTTAAACATTTCTTGTATTTTCTCCATTCTATTTCCAAGATTTGGGATCATCTTTACTATCATTACTCTGAATTCTTTTTCAGGTGGGCTGCCCATTTCCTCTTCATTTGTCTGGTCTGGTGGGTTTTTACTTTGCTCCTTCATCTGCTGGGTATTTCTCTGTCTTCTCATTTTGCTTAACTTACTGTGCTTGGGGTCTCCTTTCGCAGGCTGCAGGTTCGTAGTTCACGTTGTTTTTGGTGTCTGCCCCCAGTGGGTAAGGTTGGTTCAGTGGGTTGTGTAGGCTTCCTGCTGGAGGGGACTGGTGCCTGTGTTCCGGTGGGTGGGGATGGATCTTTTCTTTCTGGTGGGAAGGACCATGTCTGGTGGTGTGTTTTGGGGTGTCTGTGAACTGATGATTTTAGGCAGCCTCTCTGCTAATGGGTGGGGTTGTGTTCTTGTGTTGCTAGCTGTTTGGCATAGGCTGCCCAGCACTGTACCTTGCTGGTTGAGTGGAGCTGGGTCTTAGCATTGAGATGGAGATCTCTGTGAGAGCTCTCGCCATTTGATTTTACGTGGGGCTGGGAGGTTTCTGGTGGACCAATGTCCTGAACTAGGGTCTCCCACCTCAGAGGTTCAGTCCTGACACCCGGCCAGAGCACCAAGACGCTGTCAGCCACTCAGCTCAGAAGAAAAGGGAGGAAAAAGAAAGACAGAAAGAAAGAAAATAATAAAATAAAATAATTAAAATAAAAAATAAGTGATTCAAAATAAAAAAGTAATAAAAAAAGAAAGAAGAGAACAACCAAACCAAAAAACAAAGCCACCAATGATAACAAGTGCTAAAAACTATCCAAAAAAAAAAAAAAAATGGAAAGACAGAACCCTAGGACAAATGGTAAAAGCAAAGCCATACAGACAAAATCACACAGAGAAGGATACACATATACACTCACAAAAAGAGAAAAAGAAAATATATATATATATTTTTAAAAAAAGGAAGAGAGCAACCAAATCAATAAACAAATTTACCAGTGATAATAAGCTCTAAACACTAAACTAAAATAAACATAAAACCAGAAACAAATTAGATGCAAAAAGCAAACCCCAAGTCTACAGTTGCTCCCAAAGTCCACCGCCCCAATTTTGGGATGATTCATCGTCTATTCAGGTATTCCACAGATGCAGGGTACATCAAGTTGATTGTGGAGATTTAATCCGCTGCTCCTGAGGCTGCTGGGAGAGATTTCCCTTTCTCTTCTTTGTTCGTACAGCTCCTGGGGTTCAGCTTTGGATTTGGCCCCTCCTCTGCGTGTAGGTCGCCTGAGGGCGCCTGTTCCCCGCCCAGACAGGACGGGGTTAAGGAAGCAGCTGATTCGGGAGCTGTGGCTCACTCAGGCCGGGGAGAAGGAGGGGTACAGAATGCGGGGTGAGCCTGCGGCGGCAGAGGCCAGCATGACGTTTTAACAGCCTGAGGCACGATTTGTGTTCTCCCAGGGAAGTTGTCCCTGCATCACGGGACCCTGGCAGTGGTGGGCTGCATAGGCTCCCAGGAGGGGAGGTGTGGATAGTGATCTGTGCTTGCACACAGGCTTCTTGGTGGTTGCAGCAGCAGCCTTAGCATTTCATGCCCGTCTCTGGTGTCCGCGCTGATAGCCGCAGCTCGCGCCCGTCTCTGGAGCTTGTTTAGGTGGTGCTCTGGATCCCCCCTCCTCGTGCACCCCAAAACAATAGTCTCTTGCCCCTTAGGCAGGTCCAGACTTTTTCCCAGACTCCCTCCCAGATAGCTGTTGTGCACTAGCCCCCTTCAGGCTGTGTTCACGCAGCCAACCCCAGTCCTCTCCCTGGGATCTGACCTCTGAAGCCAGAGCCTCATCTCCCAGCCCACACCCGTCCCGACGGGTGAGCAGACAAGCCTCTCAGGCTGGTGAGTGCTGGTCGTAACCAATCCTCTGTGCGGGAATCTCTCTGCTTTACCCTCTGCACCCCTGTTGCTGTGCTCTCCTCCGTGGCTCCAAAGCTTCACCCCCCGCCCACCCCCCATCTCCAACAGTGAAGGGGCTTCCTAATGTGTGACAACTTTTCCTCCTTCACAGCTCCCTCCCAGAGGGGCAGGTCCTGTCTCTATTCTTCTGTCTCTGTTATTCCTTTTTTCTTTTGCCCTGCCCAGGTACGTGGGCAGTTTCTTGCCTTTTGGGAAGTCTGAGGTCTCCTGCCAGCGTTCAATAGGTGTTCTGTAGGAGTTGTTCCACATGTAGATGTATTTTTGATGTATCTGTGGGAAGGAAGGTGATCTCCACATCTTACTCCTCTGCCATCTTGAAGGTCCCTCAAGTATTTGTCTTTTCTCTGTCTGACTTATTTCACTTACCATAATGGCCCCAAGGTCCATCTATATTGTCACAAATGGCAAGATGTCACTCTTTTTTATAGATGAATACTATTCCATTTTATACACACACACACACACACACACACACACACACACACACACACACACGGACTTCCCTGGTGGTGCAGTGGTTAAGAATCTGCTTGCCAATGCAGGGGACACAGGTTCGAGCCCTGCTCCGGGAAGATCCCACCTGCTGCAGAGCGACTAAGCCCGTGTGCCACAACTACTGAGCCTGCACTCTAGAGCCCACGAGCCACAACTACTGAGCCTGCATGCCACAACTACTGAAGCCCGCATGCCTAGAGCCCGTGCTCCGCAACAAGAGAAGCCAATGCAATGAGAAGCCCACACACTGCAACGAAGAGTAGCCCCTGCTCGCCGCAACTAGAGAAAGCCCGCACGCAGCAACAAAGACCTAACGCGGCCAAAAATAAAGAAATAAATTGTTTAAAAAAATAATATATATATACATATATATGTGTATATATATATTTGAAACATTTTCTTTATCCACTCATCTATTGATGGGACACTTAGATTTTAAAGAAATTTTGTGCCAATCACCCAGTGTGTTAGCATTAGGAGTACCTGATAAGGCAAATATCTGGCCTTAGTTTTTAGATAGTTTCATTCCTCTCTGCCTTGATTTATAATGGACATATTTAGAAATTACATGGCTAAAAAAATTACTACATGATATGAGTAAAATCAGCTAAACAAATAATTGAAACAGTAAAACTGAACAGTAATACAAACCTGGAGTTAAACCAACTATAACTACCTATTTTGAGAAAATTCTCTTTCTTCCGTGAGATAATTTCCAATCTCTTTAATGTGAACACATAATTCAAAATATTTTGATCAAATAAAAGATAATAAATGTATGTTCTGGTAAGAGAAATGTGATAACTATAAATATATGTGAAAGAATATATTTAATGGATGAATGATTATCACGACACTAATATTCTCAAGTAAAATGTACATTTGGTTTTTAAAAATAAGTTCTGGAGATTATGAACAATTAGCACCCATTTAACAAATACTACTTTATATTCAGTATGTAATAGTACAACATAAATAAAAGCAATTACTACTTCAATTATCACTTTAAAATTACCTCAATTGCCATTAAAAATACAAATAAAACAGTCATAGATTGATTGCTTGTTATTTTAATCATAAACCACTGTTCCTTAGAGAACCTGAAAAAAATCATTTTTCCGAACGTTTATTCAACACACAGCTACTGAGGGCCTACTACGTGCCAATAAGCAACTCGACAGGTACAGGGACAAAGCATGGTCACTACTTTCAGCTCTCACGAAGCTTAAGGACTAAAGAAGCGCAGGTAAGCGTGAAATAAATGTTTTAGCTCTAAAATATCTGTAACAGCAACATGTTATGGGAGAGGAAAGAAAGGAGTAATCATTTTCACCTAGCAAGGCTTTAAAAGGTTTCCTGACAGAACAGCATCGGAATTTAGCAAAAAGGGAAGGAAAATACACTGTTTATGCTTAACTGTCAATAAATTACAACTACTATTACAGTGCACAGACACTTCTCAAATTCTATTTCATTTAATTATCTCAACAACCCTTTGGGACCAGCATTTCACAATGAGAAACCAAAGATGTACAGGATAAATAACTCGCCCAAGGTCACATATCTTGTAAATGGAAGGGCCAAGAACGAGTCCAGGTCTCTGTAACTCGATATTCTTTCCACTACATCGGGCTGCCTAAGCTGAGCTTTAAGAATGAGTAAGATTTAAATAAAGAAAAAGAAGAAAACAGAGAAGAAAGACAACAGACAGAAGAGACATAAACATATAATTCATGAATTATCCTAGAGTAAAAAATAACTTCTGTCCTTGGAATATACGCATATACATATGAAATACATATATTTATATATATACACACACATACTAATAAAATAAAAGATATAATAATACAATTGAAAAAGAAACTAAGATAATTCATGAATTACACTGATCAAAAATTCCATACTCAAATCTAATTGTTTAAGAGACTGTTCTATGACTGAGACCATAAGGAAACTACATTAAGATTTCCAAAATGCCTAATTTACAAATCCCTTAGTCACCAAATGCACTCATCAATTAACACTTTTGAGCAAATATAATTCATTAATTAAAATAAAATTAAGGCAACATACCAATAAATACAATACTTCATTAAATTTCTACTTTAACACTCCTATACAATTCCACTGTATTTTAAAAAACCATCTGTTTTATTAATGTCCTTTTTAAGCACAAGAATGTTAGTGATAAATGTTAAAACAAGTAGTTTCTAATATGAAATGAATCTAAAATAATCAAACTCTACTTTTAACATTATTTGAGAAGAAAATAAATTCTACCTCTGCATTGTGCTTGGTTGTTATTTCTAATTTTTCTTTCTTAGCCCGATGGAGTTTCTTTCTGAGATCAGCAGTAATATCCAAGTCTGTTTCATTTTTAACCACTTGTTTTATATCAGATGAGGCATTCTTCAACCTATAAAATGAGATCAAAATAAAATATAATTATTATTAAGTAAATTTCCAGCATTTCCCGTATTTTTGATAACTTATTTTTCAAAAAAAAGGGAAAAAAAAAAACAAACAGGGAACATGTTATGGTCCTTACCCTAAAGAAACTTACATGCCAGTAAAAGATATTGATTGCAAAAGCTAGATAGAAATGCAAAGCAGTATATGACTAGAAACAAACCACTGTCCACTGGGAAACCACCATATTGTTCAAGATAGGCAATAAAGGTTATCTGATCCTATCACAAGCTGGAAAGTTTTGGAGAAGACTGAGTTCTTTCCTTTTAACCTTTTTAAATAACATATTTTACTTATTGCAAATATAACACATATTACAAAAAGAGAAAGTATAAGAGAATACAGACTCATGCTTTTAAATGGCAAAGTTCTCTCTCCCCAAAAGTAAAATTAAAATTTTAACTAATTTAACAGCAAAGAGAATTTAGAGATATAAATTCACAAGTAGAATCAGTACCAGAGATGAGACAATAGCAATAAATACTGGAAGTTGGAACGCAGGTGGGTAAGTGGTAAGTGATTTATATAAGAGAGCTGAATTCAAAGCCAACAGTAGGAAAAGCAACCTGATTTACACCACAGTCCCAAAAAGCTTAGTTCACTTGCAACACCTTTTAAAATGGGGGTAAAAGCAGAGCAGAAAACAGGAGAATTGGTTGAAAGTCTGCCAAAGAAATAATAAGATCCTCAGATCCTCTACCCTATACACCACACAACTGGGTATTGATTTCTTCCCCACTCTGGCAGAACACTAGGGGTTTATCCCCTGGAGAGGATAAAACAGAACGTCTCTGGATTGGAGATATCAGATACAAATCGGGTAAGTGTTCCATACCAAAAGCAAGAGACTCGAGTAAAAAGTTATATAATAAATTATATCCCTGGTCTTCTAATACTTATTGTCTAACGGAACAATGTCAGCCAAAGCAGAGACTAGAAGGATCCTCCCTGGAGAATCTAACCAGCAAGGTGAAAAAGACCTAAAGATGCCGATGTTAGGGGTTCTCCAGCAAAACAGCTTAACCAGATCACCCTACAGAGAATGCCTCATACACTGAGCTTCCAATCATCTTTTTAGGCCTCTACTTTTAAATATGAACAGAGAGCCAAGGATCACCAGAAGTTAAGCAGCATCTGATAAGACAGACAGAGACTACAAGGGGCAGGGAAGAAGTCAAAGATGATGCAGGGAAAAGATAACTTTAAAAAAAGAGAAAGAAAAAACCCCTAACATTAAAATCCTCAGAAAAATAGGAGAGGATAAAAAAATCCATAAAACAAAAACTGGATGTAATTAAAAATGAAATATTCATAGAACAAAAAAAGAGCTCTTGGAAATCACAAACACAAACCAAGAAATGAAAAACTAAATAAATAAATGTAAATTTAAAAATCTCCCAGATGCCTAAAAAAATTCCAAGAGAAAATAATTTCCAATTTAGAATTTTATGCTCAACAAGTACCATTCAAAGACAAGAGTATGAGAAAGACTATTTCAGATCTACAAGACATCAAAACATTTATAAGGGGCTATTGGAAGACTTGTTTCACCAAAATAAGGACCCACACTGAGAAAGAAATGGGATCCCAGAAGTAGGGTATTCTAGATAAGAAAACAGCAAAGGGATGTCTAAGATAGTGATGAAAGGAAGCACCCAGTGAAATTTGTGCAGCAAATCACTTAAAGGGCAATCTGTTCCAACTGTACTGGCCAATGCCTCCAGGAGCAATTTCTTTAAGATGAAAAGAGAAAATAACAGAATACATCAACTATGTGAACATATTGAGAGATTTATAAAACTTGGTGGGAGTATGAAGTTGAATTCATAAGTTCATGGAAATTAAGCCAAGTAAACAATAAATGAGACAACTATTAATTAAATCCAAGAAAAACAAAATGTATACGAGAGAAAAAATTGTCACTGAATACTACTACATGGCTCAACTGGGAAGTTTTGATAATTATATGATAATGTAAACATTGATTAATCTAACCAAGATTATATATCACTAAATGAAGACAGAATAGAAAAGGGAGGCAAGTATGAATGAAAACTAAATTAAGAACTTCTATAGTGGAAAGTCAGTAGATAATGGCTAAACATGAAAAATCAAATAGCAATATAAAAAAAATTTTTTGAAGAGATATGGATTTTAAAAAACCATCTCAGAGAGTTGAAAATGATTCTTTCTAGGGATAAAGAAAGTTATTTGTCTCAAGGTAATAAGTACTGTTATTTTTCCTAACAGCAGTAAGTAAGCCTTTTAGAACAATTAGTCTTTAAATAACATGCATATGTAATTTTTTTAAAATAAGACTAAAATAAAACAACAGAGAATCAATGAAACCAAAATTTGATTCTTTAAATAGATGAATAAACTTGATAAACCTTTGGCTAGCTAGACAAAGAAAAAAGAGAAGAAACTCAAAGTATAAGCAAAGAATAAAAGAGGGAATGGCACTACTAACCTAGAAGGATTATAATGAATACCATGAACAACTTTATGCTAACAAATTAGACAATTTAAATCAAATGGAAAAATTCCTAAAAAGACAGTAATTACTAAAACTAACTCATAAAGAAAGAGAAAATCTGAATAGACCTATAACAGATAACAACATTGAATTAATAATTTTAAAAATCTAATCATAGAGACAGTCCAAGTCCAGATTCTACCAAACTTTAAGGAAGAAATAATACCAATCCTCACATTAGAGGAGGAGGAAACATTTCTCCAAATCATTATGAGTCCAGCATTACCTAATACCAAAATATGGCAGACAGCTCAAGAAAGGAAGAGTACAGACCACTATCTTTCATGAATAGAGATACAAAAAATCCTCAACAAAACATCAGCAAACCAAATCCAGCAACATCTTGAAAGAATTAAATTACAACATGATTAATTGGGATTTATCCCCAAAATAGAAAATTGGTATAATGTCTGAAACTCAAGTGATGTAATATACTATTTTACTAAAACAAAGGATGAAAACTATATGATCATCTCAATAGATACAAAAAAAGTATTTGACAAAATCCAACACCCATTCATGATTTAAAAAAATAAAAAATAAAAAATAACTCTCAACAAACTAGGAATACAAGGAAATTTCATCAATCTGATAAAGGGCCTCTATGAAAAACTGCCAAAAAGTAGCATCAAACTTAATGGTGAAACACTGAAAGCTTCCCCTAAGACTGGGAACAAAACAAAGATGTCTGCTAGTAATACTTCTATTCAAGACTGTATTGGAGGTTCTAGACAGTGCAATCAGGAAAAAAAAAAAAAAGGAAAAGAAATAAAAGGCACATATACTGGAAGGGAAGAAGTAAAACTGTCTTTAATTGCAAAGAACATGATCCTGTAAGATTATCCAAAGAAATCCATTAAGAAGCAAAAAGACTAGAACTAAAAAACAATTTCAGCAAGGTCACAGAATATAAGATCAATATGCAAAAACCAATCACATTTCTAAACACTAGCAATAAATAATCCAAAACTGAAATTTAAAAAATAATTCCACTTATAATAGCATCAAGTAAATAAAATAGATCTAGGATTAAATTTAACAAAAAATGTGCAAGACTTCTACACTGAAAAGCATAAATTATTGTCGAACTAAATTGAAGACCTATGTAAATGAAAAGACATTCCACATTCACATTCATGTATTTGAAGACTAGGATTTTAAGATGGCCACTTTCCCCAAATTGATCTACAGATTCAACATATTCCCTAGCAAAATCCCAGCAGGCTTTTTTTTGCAGAAATTGACAAGCTGACCCTAAAAATTAAATGAAAAAGCAAAGGACTCAGAAAAACCAAAATAATCTTTAAGAAAAACTAATGGGAGGGCTTGCACCTTCTAAATCAAAACTTACCATAAAGCTACAGTAATCAAAACAGTGGAGAATTTGAATTAAGAATAAACATGTAGATCAGTGTACCAGAATTGAGAGCACAGAAATAAAGTCATATATATACAGTCAATTAATTTTCAACAAAGGTGTCAAGACAATTCAATGGGGAAAAGATAGTCTTATCGACAAATGGTGCTAAAACAACTGATTTCCACAGGCAAAAAGATAAATTTAGACCCTTACCTCACACCATATACTACAAAGTAACTTAAAATGGAGCCTGGACCTAAATGTGAGAACTAAAATTATAAAAATTCTAGAAAAAAACTTAGGAGAAAAATCTTCATGACCTTAAGTTGGGCAAAATTTCTTAGATATGAAACCAAAAGCACAATCCATAAAGAAAAAGAATTGAACTTCATAAAAATTAATAACTTTTATACTTCAAAAGACATTATTAAGAAAATGAAGTCAAGCCAACAAATGGGAAAAGATATTTGCAAATTATATATCTGATAAAGGATTTGTATCCAGAATACATAAAAAACTCTTTTTTTTTTAATAAATTTATTTTATTTTTTTTTATTTTTGGCTGTGTTGGGTCTTCATTGCGCACGGGCTTTTCTCTAGTTGTGGCGAGCGGGCGCTGCTCTTCGTTGCAGTGCGCGGGCTTCTCATTGTGGTGGCTTATCTTGTTGCGGAGCATGGGCTCTAGGCGCGTGGGCTTCAGTAGTTGTGGCACACGGGCTTAGTTGCTTCGTGGCATGTGGGATCTTCCCGGACCAGGGCTCGAACCCGTGTCCCCTGCATTGGCAGGCGGATTCTTAACCACTGTGCCACCAGGGAAGCCCCTAGAATATATAAAGAACTCTTGAAGCTCGATAACAAAAAGATGAATAACTCAATTTAAAATCAGGCAAAAGATCTGAATAGGCTTTTCACCAATGAAGATACACAAATGGCCAAGAAAAGCACATGCAAAGATGTTCAACATCATTGCTCACTAGGAAAACACAAAATAAAATCACAATGACATATTACTTTACTCTCACTGGAATGGCTATAATCAAAAAGTCAGAAAACAACAAGTGTTGGGGAGGATGTGGAAATGTATAAAACCCTTATACACTGCTGGTGGAAATGTAAAATGGTTCAGTCACTTTAGAATACAATTTGGCAGTTTCTTAAAAATTTTAACATAAATTTACTATATGATGAAGTAATGGTGCTCCTAAGAATCTACCCAAGAGATATAAAATATGTCTACACAAAGACTTGCACACAAGTGTTTATAGCAGCGTTATTCATAATAGGCAAAATGTGGAAACAACCCAAATGTCCATCAACTGGTGAATGGTTAACTAAAATGTATATATCCATAAAATGGAATAATATTCAGCAATAAGAAGAAACAAAGTACTGACACATGTTACAACATAATAAATCTGAAGAACATGCCTACTGAAAAGAAGCCAGACACAAATGACCACATATTGTATGACCCCATTTATATGAATTGTTCAAAAAAGGCAAATCTATAGAAACAGAAAGTACATTCGTGGTAAATAGCAGAGTTTAAATAACCTCATTGGTCCAGATTCTAGAATTCTGAAGAGTAATTTAACCATTAAAAATTATGACAGATGTATATTAATTTGGCAAGATGTTCCCCCCAAAATTGATAAAGCAAGATACTAAATAATGTAAAATATTATTCTAATTTTTAAAATATATATTTATATGTTCAAAAGAAAAGGTCTGGGCAAGTAAATACCAAAATACTGTCGGTAGTTAACTCTAAGTGGTAGGATTATAAGCAGTTTCATTGTTTTATTCATCTGTATTTTTTAAATTATTCTAAAAACACATGCATTATCTGCATTAAAATATACATATCGGGCTTCCCTGGTGGCGCAGTGGTTGAGAATCTGCCTGCAAATGCAGGGGACACGGGTTCGAGCCCTGGTCTGCGAAGATCCCACATGCCGCGGAGCAACTGGGCCCGTGAGCCACAATTACTGAGCCTGCGCGTCTGGAGCCTGTGCTCCGCAAGAAGAGAGGCCGCGATAGAGAGAGGCCCATGCACCACGATGAAGAGTGGCCCCCACTTGCCACAACTAGAGAAAGCCCTCGCACAGAAACGAAGACCCAACACAGCCATAAATAAATAAAATAAAATTTTAAAAAATATATATATACATATACATATCTATGTGTATATATACATCTGCACATATATAAGATAGGATATCAGAGCAAGAAGGAACCTTAAAACACTCTCTTTAGCAGTTTTTGAACCATCTTCCTCACCATAGTGGTGGAGAACCAGCTGATGAGACCTCACTCTTAACCCTTTAAACATCTGATAAAAGAAAAAATTCTTTTTAAGATAAAATTTTAGTAAAGAAAAATATTAATATTTTACTCATTTATTCTCTGCCTTGCTCCAGAAAGGATTTAAGGTAGCTCCTAAAGACAGGTGGGAAACATTTACATAGCAAATCCTATTTATAAAGCAAAGTACATGTTAGTCATGGTACTTACCCCACCCACACATCCTTGCTGAAAAGGTGCTCAAGATCAGTTCTTCTCAAACTAAATGTGAGCAAGGACTATCCCCACCCCACTCCCATTGCTTCTGTAAAATATATTTAAAAGGGATAACTAAAAAAGAAAATTTAAAAACAGATAAAATTCAGCTCTAAGTGTTTTATTATTAGATTCAACAAACAGAAAATTACTCTGTTACATGATTATAAAAGTTTCTAAACACTTGCTTTCAATTTCTGTACTTATTTCTTCGTAAACCACACTTTGAGTTGCACTCTCCAAAATGGCTCCGTTTCGTATTATGAACTCAGAGTTTTTATATTATTCACATGAGATATGAATAAACCAAAGGTAGGCACCTCACCCAAAGGCATATATGAATGGTACAAAAAAGATTGAGCAACAGCAATTCTTAGAATGTAAACTCCAAGAAAAGGAGCAGTTAGCAACAGGAGCTGAAACTAACAGAACGCTTAAGTAGGTAGAGTGATGAATCAGAGTTGGGGCAATGAGGAAATAAGAGGAAACACAGCAACACAGATTGTGGCAAGCCAAGTAATAATGAATAAGCAGAAGAAAAGATTTAGAGAAGTGGAAAAGAATAAGCAAGTCTCTAGGGACTGGAGAAAGTACAGACACTGACTTTCGTACACTGAGTTAACAAAGGAGCATAAAGAGCCACACAGAGTCTCCAGACCCAGTTCTGGTTTCTGTGAGGCATCATTCCTGCTCCTCCAGTCCCATGAAATGTCCACTTCCCTTACCATCCCGTGAGAATTCTTACAATCAGCCTCTCCAACCACTTATTTCTCCCTGCTCCCTGCAACCAAAAGCATTCCTCAACTAGAAGAAGAGACTGGAGGCTTACCTTTGGATATCACCAGGGGCATTATTTGAAGTGTCCAAACTCATGATGAGTCTTCCAACTCTTTTAAAATACCCCACTGTTGCTTAATGATATACTTCGTTATTAATGATTAAAACTGTCCAAGATGTCTGTGGCTTACAGGTTACACGGGCTGAAGTCTGTTAAAATAGTAAACAATGTAACAGTAGTTATTTATATGAGTCCTGAGACTAGGGGTGATTTTTCTTTTGTTCTTTGACTTGTCTGTATTTTTAAGATTATTCTTTAAAAAACATGTAAATACTTGTTTTTTGTTTTTTGTTTTTTTAAATACTTGTATTTTTAAAAGCCACAGTGTTTGGGGACTTTCCTGGTGGTCCAGTGGGTATGACTCTGTGCTCCCAGTGCAGGGGGCCCAGGTTCAATCCCTGGTCGGGGAACTAGATCCCACATGCATGTCACAACTAAGAGTTCACATGCCACAACAAAAGGATTCCACGTGCCACAATGAAGACCCCGCGTGCCACAACTAAGACCTGACACAGCCTAAATAAATAAACATTTTTTTTTAAGTTTACAAAAAGAAAAGCCACAGTGTTTTATTTTTTAAATAAGATTAGAAACAAAAATGACAAAACATTAGAAAGAAATTCCTTCTTATAAGAATAAGCTAATACTATTACATTATTTTAATTTCTCAAATAAAAAGTAATAAAATAGTGACTAATTGTTCTTAAACTGGAAGAGGAATAGGTAGTGCCTATCTCTAGGGCACAGAATTCAGTATGAAAGAAAATGCAGTCCAGGGATGTTTTGGGGTCCCAAAAGACTTTTTCATAAATGAAATATTTTTAATGCAATGTTACAGTCAAAGAGGCCAAGGCACGCCCACATAAAAGATCTTACAATAATTTTCAAAGGCCTTCTCCCAAGAGATTGAAGAGGAAAAAGGAAAGAAGAGAGTATGTGTCACTTACCCTGGCCTTCTCTCCAGAACACTCTTCTACCAGAGATACTCCAAATTATACAGAGTCAACAATTGTAAGTTACTTTACTACAGTATGAAGGAATCTCTGGGTAAACATCTCAACCAGAGAGAGAACAATAACTAACTTACTCCAAATAGACACAAATATGAAGATCTCACAAGTGTCTCTTGGTATCCCCAGCAGAAGTCCGATATCCTAAGAAAGACCGTGAGATTTGGTCTCAGAGAGATCTGAGCTAGGATTCCAATAAGCATCTTACAAGTATGCGGTCATGGGCAAGTCACTTAAACTCTCTGAGCTTGTTTCCTCAACCATAAGGCGATAACTATATCAAGCTCATATATTTGATATTTAAGTAATATACACAGCACATATACAGTACACAGTCACTGTCAGTTTCTATTACTGTAACACAAACCCTCTGCAATCTCTGATAAAGGAAAGGATTAGGTGACACTTGGGGTGATTTGGTCTGGTTAAAGATGTAATAAAAGAATTGTTTAGTGGGAATTCCCTAATGGTCCAGTGGTTAGGACTTGGAGCTCTCACTGCCAGGGGCCTGGGTTCAATCCCTGGTGGGGGACTAAGATCTCGCAAGTCATGTGGCGCAACCAAAAAAATAAATAAATAAAAATTAAAAGGGCCCATTGAGAGGCCAGGACACTGAGTGATAAATGACCCACCAAGGCACACCATTATGAAAAAAAACAGAATTGCTTAGTAAAATTGTAGGTTTACAGGGATAGCTAGAAGATGCCCCACCCAAAAATAATCTAAACTGATCTGTCCCTGCTCCCAATAAACAACCCTGAGAGAGATCACTGAAAGAAAAGAGACTCAAATAAGCCAACTGAGATGTAGACTCAAAACACAGTACTGAGAACTGACTAATGGCTCCTACAGCCAAACACTAAGGGATCTTCAAAACAGTCAGTGATTCACACAGCTGATGCAGAATAGTTTGACCTAGGACAAAGAAGACAGAACTTTTACCAAGATGGGGGGAAAAAAATCCCATTTCTCCAGGGACCTAAATACGAAGTTTGGGAATAGCGGTAGACAAGCTAACACCACTATCATTAATCTATTGAGCACCTAGTAAAATGCCAAGCACTGTGTTTGGTACTTTATTTATACATAGAACTATAGAACTCCAACCCTTACAACACTGCAATGTAAAGATTATCCTTTTCAACAGAGAAAACTAAGAGATTAGAAGTAATTTGTCAAAAGACACATAGTTACAGAACCAAAATTCCAACTCACTACTATCTATCTATCTAACTCTAAAGCCCAAGCTCTTTCTACAAGGTCATTGTTGATATAGTTAAACTATAAATTACCTTACCTGAGGTTCATTATCCTCATTTCAATTACAGAAACTCATCTAATTCAGAAAGGCTTAAATGACTTGCCTAAGGCCAGTCAGCTACTAAGTAGGGGACACCAAGGACTCAATCAAGCTCTTCTGATACTGAGTCCCAAAATCTTTTCATCTTACCACCATGCCCCCAAAGCTCAGACTCCAGAGGAACTGCCTTCAGAATGGAAGTAAAAGAGTTAGAAGGGACTCTTCCATACTTAAGAGTAATGTACAAGGCTCAAAAGTATATATAAAATGTCTCTATTTTTGTGAAAAGGATGAAATACACACACGTATGCATATGTGTCACAACAGGCACAAACAGAACCTCTCTTTACCTCACAGGAAAAGAATTTATATATTTAGGGCCTTAATAATGTCTGCGTTTTTTGTTTTGTTTTGATCTTGGGCAGAGAAGTGTGGGAAGAGGTAGTTAACCAAATTTTAACATCGTTATTTCAATAAAGCTAAATTGAAGGCAACCACCATTTTTCAGTGTATTATTTTGCTATGTAACATCTTCAAATCTGAATGGTCTTCTAGAGAGAAAATCATCTTCTATAGCTCAGGTGCAAGTTTCATTAACTTCCAGATCACTGATACAGATAACGTAGTAGGTAGATGGTCCCCATGATCTCTGCCCCCTGGTGTTTCTCTCTTGTATAATACCCTCCCCTTTACTGCGGGCAGAACCTGTGACTTGCTTCTGATCAACAGGATATGGCAAAGGTGACAGGCTGCACTCCCATGATTATACTATATTATATAAGACTCTGTCCTAGCAGAGTGAAGTGACAGACAACCTCTAGCTGATCGTGAAGAAGCACACTGTCACGCTGTGAACTGCCTACGGAGAGGGCCACATGGCAGGGAACTGCAGGCAGCCTCCAACCCACAGGCAGTAAAAAGCCAGATCCCTCGGTCATACAGATGCCAACAGGAAATACATTCTGCCAATAACCTGAATGAACTGGGTAGCAGATTCTTTCCAGTCAAGCCTCCAGATGAGAACACAGCCAGCAGCACCTTGACAGCAACTTAGTGAAACTCTGAACAGAGGGCACACCTAAGCGGTGCCCAGATTCCTGACCTACAGAGACTGAGAAATAATAAATGAGGGCTGTTTGAAGCCACTAACTTTTTGGTAACTTGTTACATAACAAAAGAAAACTAATGTGTATAAGAAGCTTGAAAATGCTTTTGCAGGGTTAAATAGAAAAAAAAAAGTGACATGTAAACTGCAAAATAGGTTCTTACACCAGCCCTGCCTGTGTGTGTCTTTTATAAAGTCTCTTTGTTTTTCTATAGTTTAATTTCCTAATTAATTTACATAACAGAGTTTATAAAAATCCTATCTAAGGTAACTAGATAGAGAAAAATGGGCAATATTTACAAAAACAAATAATTACAAAATACAAATGAATAAGGGCAAACCACCAACAGCCACAAAACCTGCACGGAGTGGCGGTATCTACAGAGAAGAAAGCAGAGGAAAATAACAAGTATGCATCTGAAAGGACCCCCAAAGGGTCAACAGACAGTTAATGGAAAGCACTGTAGTACAACCTGAGAGCAGCAGCTGAAACTGGCACATGAAACAGGCGTACGGTAAGAGAGTCCTGAAAGGGTTGGTACAGTCCAGCCTCACAGACCTTCATAACTGACCTGTCAAGTTACTTCCTGGACAGGGGCCCACACTAATGAGAATCAGTAGAGGCTGGAATCAAAACTGAGCAGGATAGGGGCAATGAAGACAAAGTAAAGAGATGGCCCAGACAAAACTGTAGGAGGAAATAGGACAAGGAAATCTCAGAACCAAGCCACCATAGTTTTTAACACTCACAACAAACAAAAGACAGGGTTCTGTGAAGTTAGAAAAGCTTTCCTGAACCTTGCTCAAAGTTCAGGTAAACTAACCTTTCATAAAAATAAGCAACAGAAAAGTAGGGTGGTCAAATCCCATACAAACATAAGGAAATAGAGAGTAAGGAACAGAATGGACTCCTATAAATGAAAGAATGACAGAAAGACATGCCCACAAAACAGATGAAAATCATAACTTAGTATTTCAAAATGAGCTACAAGACATTAACAAAATGGTATAAGGCATGAAAGAATAGGAATCAGAATTAGAGACTGAATACGGCACTTAAATACTGAACTGACTTCTCTTAAATAAATAAATAAATATATAAATATCAGAAAAATTAAAATAAATTAAAATAAAATTTTAAAAAACCTCAGAAATAAGGTGAAAAAGATCAGAAAGAATTAGAAATTAAAAATCATTTCTGCAAGGAAGATTAAATTAGAGGGAACAAGAGTAAATACACATGTTCAAAAAAATGCCTTTAAGGACGTATGAAACGAAAAAGAAGTAAAATTTTTAAATAAAAATTTAAGAAAGAGATCAAAATGATTCAAGAGAAAGTGAAAAAATACTGAAAATACCCAAAGAATAACCAACATGTGGACAACAGGAGTCCCTGAATAAGAAGATCAAAGCAAGGGAAACAGAACAAACACTAAAAACTGTAATTCAAGAAAACTGTCCTGAAATACAAAAAGATTTTAATCCACACTTTCAACAAACAAACTGCATATCTGAGAATACTAACCCAGCACAACCAACAAGACACATTCTAAGATAATTACTGGACTTTAACAAAAACTTGTACACAAATGTTCATAGCACCATTGTTCATAAATAGCCAAAAAGTGAAAACAACCCAAATATCCATCAATTGGCCCATATATAAACAAAATATTAAATATTATTCAACGATAAAAAGAAATGAAGTACCAATATATGCCACAACATAGATGAACGTTGAAAACATTATGCTAAGTGAAAGAAGCCAGATGCAAAAGGCCACATATTGTATAACTTCATTTATGTGAAATTTCCAGAATAGGTAAATCTATAGAAACAGAAAACAGACTTGTGGTTATCAGAGGGTAGAGAGAGGGGGAAGTGGGTCTGACTTCTAGCAGGTTATGAGGATTCTTTTGGCGGGGGGGTAGGGGGGGTGGGCAGTGATGGAAATGTTCTGGAATTAGATAATGGTGATTGCTGTACAGCTTAGTGAATATATTGAAAACCATCAAATTGTATACTTTAAAATGGTGAATTTTATGTTACGTGAATTATATCCCAATTTTTTAAATTCATCATCATAAAAAATATATGCTGTCTATAGCCTCCTTTAGCAAACTCTTATTTTCTTCCTCTCTCTGATATCAATCAGCTCTTGATGACACTAGGGTTCAAGGGCCTACCTGTATTTTAGGAAAACTAAATCAACAAAAGGCCAAATGTAGGTCTGTGGTTGAATTTAAACTATGATGGGACTTCTATGCTATTGACTATAGCAGAGATGTAGCAAAATCTCCCTTTTCTTTCACAAGAATGGAAAGAGGAAATGATGAGGAAGCTAAAGTAGCTAGGTACAGTAATGAAAATATCAGTGGAATATTTTCAGTTAGCTAAGCCAAAGAAATGCAGGGTCCCCACATAAATACATGTTCCTAGCTTTACTTGAAACTTCCCTATGAAATGTTACAAGTTAAGATAAACAATAATTTGACTAATCTATATGTGTAATTAAAAATTTCTTATGATATGCAATCAATGACAGCCTTTCTCTTCAGCCTCAATATCTGTGTAACTCTTTAAATAATGCTTTCCATTTGAAAATATTCAATTCATCATTATCTATGAACAAATTGATACCCCAAAGCCACTCCCTGCTGTCATCATTCCTACTGTGGCAAACAACCCTTTTCCAGGTATCATGCTCAAGACTCTATAGATTATCTCATTTCACGCTACACCAACCCCAAGGGAAGACACCATTAATATCCCCATTTTATACCAGGGGGAAACTGGGGCTTAAAGATAATTCAGTCACTTGTCCCAAGTCACATCTCTAGTAAGTGACAAAGTCAGGATTCAAAGCCCCATCAATCCACCTAGATTGAGAAATCCCTGACTCCAGAGCTCTGCTGTGTGCCTTGCTACTGACCTTCAAGACATGGCTCACCCCATGGCTTCCCGTGCTTGTCAGGGAAGCACTCTGCTCGATACTGCAGATATCTTAAACACAGATCATTCTTTCACACTTCCAAACTAACTACAAGTCAGGGTCTTCTTAATGAGAGATGACTCAGACTTCCAGTGGATTTCTCAATCTGGATGGAATTTCCACAAGGCTGGGCCAAAACCAGGGCATCCTATGGGCAGTGATGGATAACAGCAAAGCTTAAATCAGCTTTTTATGTTAATGTGTTAATATCTTAATCTTCCCCTGGTAGTGAAGTTGGACTATTCTCACCATTCCCACTGAAATAGATGAGGGGATGTTATGTATATCATTCTTCAATAAGAAGTTTTTAGAAATAGGTAATAGGGCAACTGAGGCCAAGAGATCAATGGTTTGGACATCCCGAGAGTAAGTAAGACAATTCTGCTTTAGATTTCAGAGCCACCACTGGTACTAAGTTTTCCTACCTCACATTTGAGTCCTTCTGTTGGTCATCCAGAATGTACTCATCTCTCTCAATGTGTCTGCACAGATCAGGGGGAAAGGGAGGGGCGGGGAGGATGAAAAGATAAAAGCTATTATTGAGCACTTCCTACATGCCAGACACTACATTAAGCATACCTGATCTCAGTGAATCTTCCCAATAACCCCAGAGATTATTATGCACATTTCACAGATGAGAACACTGAGGCTTGGAGAGGTTGAGTAACTTGTGTAAAGATAAACAGTGGGAGGGTTAGAATTCAAGCTCATATTCTGGCTGACTCCTAAATCCATCCTCTTTCATAACACAGTGCTGTCTTCAACAGTAACCACAACTGTGTTGTGGGTGTCTATCAGCAAACTTATACATTTCACCTTTAAAAAAGATGTTTGGTTCTTTCATGAAAACAAGACCAAGACAAATGGGCTGAGGCAGTCAGTATTTTAGAATTAAATGGGACTTTAGAGACCAAGTCCATCCTCCTTATCTGACAGATAAGGCATCTTAATGCCCAGGGAGCTTAGGTGATTTGCCTGAGGTCACACAGCTAATAAAAGCCTCCACCAGACTAATACAGAAAGCTCCAGACTAAAATTACTGCCTTCATCTTTCCTTTTAGAAGGTTGCACTGCCTTTGTTTCCTCTTCATTTCATGGGAAACCAAGTGCATTTCCGACTCTAGGCTTTTGTTGTTATTAGGCACTAACTGTTCAATAAAACAAGTGACAAAAAATGCTAGTTCTTTTCACCAAGATTATGAAAACAACTATAAAACATCGATGTGTAATGTCTTCAAAAGAGTCGGACACCTAATGAAATTGCTTCTCAAGTAAAGTTACGCAGTTATCATTGGAGATCTGCTTAAAACGAAAAAAAAAGTGTATTTGCCTAGGATAAATATCACATGGAATAAATAAAGAACAGTCAAAAGTAGGCTCCACTTCTGCAGAAATTGCACAGCCCGGGAAAAACTCACAGCCCTCTCTTCTGTCTCCTAAGAGTCCTGGTGTAGAAGCTACAGAAGACAGCCTAGCATAAACTCTTTCTTTCGTTTACCGAGCATTTATAGAATGTCTAGGGCGTGGCTGGCATTTTTATTAAAAAGGGATGAAAAAGACCTGGTCCTTGTCCTCGAAGGACTTATTGATTCTTGAGAGGGAAAGAGCCCAGCACTCCGGAGTTGTAAACCTAAGAAGCTCCAAGTCCAGGCCCTCTGGGTCCTGCCCTCTGGTCCCTACCCAGTCCTCTGGGTACTGAGACAGCGGTCTTTGGCTAGGATGCTCCAGAAAGATCTTCCTCCAGGTGGGCGCAGAAGCCCGGCCCAGGGGGCTGGAGGTGTGTCCCCACAGACGACACGAACTGCCACAGAACAGCCTCTAACTAACTCGGGGTCCCCATAACCCTCACTGCAGCCCCCTATACCTTTCCTCTCAACACCTCCCCGCCCAAATCTTTCTCCTCCAAAACCCCACACCCGGTGGTTACCTCAGGGGTCTCCCGTGATCCAGACTGCACACCCAAGACCCCTGGGGCAGCTTCGGATCTCAAAGGCAGTCAGAGGCCCAGGCAGACCGCGGGGTCAGAGCAAAAACTGTTGGAACACGACGGACTCTAAGACCCAGGGAGGGGAAACAAAGAGCACAGGGGGGAACAAGAGGGAGACCAGCCCCAGGGAGACGGTGTTTACAACTGCCACTTCCGGACACTCGACTTCCCTCGCAGACCTCCGCAGACTTTCGCTAGCCCCGGCCCCGCCCGGGCCCGGGCAGCCCCTTTCCTCCCGCCTGCGGCAGCCGGCAGCTCCAGGATACGCACTCGGAGAACGCCGGGCTCCGATTGGAAGATCCGGGCCCGCGAAGCTGCGCGGCTTCGCTGGAAGGCGACCGGCGCATGCGCTGTTGCTGGGGAGCGGCGCGCTCGCGACCGCGCGCGGTCCCGCGCTTGGCGTGGGCCCCCCCTTCTCCCCTCCGCCTGAGGACCCCCTCGGCCCACGTTCCAGTGTGGTGGTCTCAGTGTGAGGTGCCCGGGTCACCGTCCCAGACTCCCCAGAGAGCCGACTGAAAAGGCAGGTTTTTAAGCTCTAGCTCCTTTTCCCCGCCTACTGAATAAAAATCTTAAGAGGTCGGATCCCAGATGCTACATTTTTAAGCTGGCTCCCCTGCTGATCCGTAGGGTCAGTACAGCCCCGCGGGGTCCGTGGTCTGGTGCCAGAACCGGGGAAAATTCTCTGGGCTCGCTTCTGCACCACTGGTTCGTTTCCCGCTGTTTAGACCGCTCGCCGCCTGCCGGACGCTTCTAGTCCCCTCCTCCCATCCCCATTGTATCCCAGCTGGTGGTTGTAAACGGGGACGAAAAATGCGGGCCAGCTCCCTGATGCTGCTGCAGCGCCTCTCGTTATAAATATTACGTAACGAGGTACCTCGCGAAAAAGTCCTCACAGCCTTAGCAAATGCTCCAGCTCCCTTTCCTACCCTCCTCCTCTTCCCCACCCCCGACACACACACATACACACACGCACCCCACACACGCTTTCCTCGTTGATAATTTATACTTTGGTTTCTCCTGGTAGCCGCTGCTGCCTCAGGGAGATTGGAAAACCAAATCCTCTTTTGTTCCTTGGCTTTTGAAAGCCTGTTCCCCAAAGAAGAATGCAAATTGGCGGGATTTTGACTCAGGATTTAATCTTCAGCACCTCCTCCTCCCGAAAAGGTGTTTAATACAAAAAGAACCTTTTATGCTAAAATAGTGCCTTGTGGCTTGTAATCAACCTGAAACCAGGTGCAGCGGCCGTCTTTCCCCTGTCTCCCTGAGATTAAAACCTCCTTGATTCCTGTGACATTGAAACTCTGAAACTTTAATTGGCTTGAGTTTAGTCATTTAGATTAGGAAAGGAGGCACATCCCGCTTCCTAACAGTTTAGCCAGAAAGAGGATAATTTCTTCAAAGAAAAGAGTTTATGGAAAGGAGAAAAGAGCCCACTGTAACATTTAGAAACGAAATGGACAATTACAACAGACTAATGATATTAGGGCTTTTTTTACTTTACAAGTTTTAAATAATATAAAATTTTTATTTGTGTTTTAGCAAAATCACAAAATTGAATATTGTACAGCAAGAGATGCCAAATGTACTATACTGCACACTTTTTTAAATGAAAAAAATGGATGCAACATGAAGACTTGCAATCTTCATGTATTTGTTCATTCAGCATTTATTGAATACAGACTATATACCCAGCCCAGAACTAGGTGGTAGAAATGCAGGATATGTGATATAGGTACAGTGGGATTCAGAAGAGGGAAGTATAATATCAACCCTGAACAACCAGAAAGGCTTTATAGAGAACTTTGAGTTCAGTTTGGGAAGGTGGTCATAGATTCACCAAGTTAAAAGGAATTGGAAGACATGGGAGCTGCAAACAGGACAGGAAACAGCAAGAGGCATTTGGAAAACTGAACAAAGCTCTGTGTGCGGTCTTGGGGTAGCGGATGTGGGGAGTAAGATGTCAGGCTGGAGAAGTAAGCAGAACCCAGATCACAGAGGGCCGTCTAGGTCATACGTAGTTTACCAAGCAACAGAGCTAAATGAAGGATGTTGAGCAGAAAAGTTTTAATAATTAAACAATTAATCAGACTGTTATCAAATACTTCGAGGTTTTCTGTGTTTTTCTAGTAGTTACAAGGTAAATTCTTTGTTGTCTTGTTTGCCTAACATGCTACTACTTAGGAAAGCTGTACAGAAAGATGCTGTCTAGCCCACTTTTGGCCTCGAGTCACAATTCTCATCTCATTCTTTCTCTTGAGATACTATTCGATCCATCACCCCCACTCTTCCAAAACAGCTTTCACAGTCAATAATGACCTCATTACCAAATCCCAGGCTCCTTGAGTTCGCTGACACTTTGATCACCCTCAGATTTCTCTCCAGCATAGGTGAGACTCAGGGTTTAGGCAGCTCTCTGACCTTTTTGCTGCTGCTCAGGAAACCATTATCACCTTGCCCCTTAAGGGTATACTTTCTCAGTTTTGCCCTCAACCTTCACCATTTACCATAGTAGCTTTCTTGGTGATGTCATCCATTCCTGCAAGTGTGAACTCTGGGTCCACAACTTTCAATTCTTTATGTCTACCTCACATACCATAATATCATAAGCTGAGCTCTGATCTTGAATTTTTAACTCTCATTTGAACAGTGTCATTTTAATGTCTGTCAGTATTGAGTTCAATATATCTAAAACTTAATGATCTTTCTCAGCTTCTCACTGGAGCCCCACAAACTGCTCTACCTATTTATAAAACTTATAATCTCAGACAACCAAACAAAAAAAACTTAGAGAATCTTTTTTCTCTCTCAGGCTCTCAATTCCTTCATCTGAGAATTACTAAATCCTACTTACTTTGTCTCCTGTGGTCTTTCTATGCCTCCCACTAATCATCTTCATTTATTTGTTTCCTTATTGTTTCATATCCAGACACCTGTAATCAGGACCTTTGCTGTGGCTGACGCAAGTCACCCACCTCCTCCTTCTGTGCAAATTCTCAACATTTTTACAAGTTGACAACTAACATCTAGGGCATTTTTAAACGGGGAAATATGAGAGGAGAAGATCAAAAAATAGAAAAAAATCAAAAGCAGGCCTAAGGGCACATGTGCACCTTTCTGACACTAAGGGAGTGTTATGAGCTGATTGTGTACATGTGAGCCGCAGGGTTTTTTAACACCAGATGAGCCACATCCTTTTGACCCTAGTAACCTCTCCCAGAAGGTTCAAACACCAGGTGCTTGATTATTACGCTGCTTTGGTATCAGTTGTTAGAACTGCGAGCCCTGCCATAATTGTTGTTCTTGGTGGCTCTGGTTCTTTGCTCCTTCAATCCCCATACTATGTGCTATAACGGAAATGATCCTTCTGAAGCGTAACTCTGATTACGTTACCCTTCATTAATTCTTTTAATGGCTCCTCAGTCCTTACTGGATAAAACCCGTACTTTTCCTCCATCCATCAAGGGCCTTTATTCTTGTCCCTACCTGCCTTTCCAGCCTTACCTTCTCTTATCACACAATAAATCTTCCCTCTCATTCACATCAGCAACAGAAAACACAAATAAATGTAATAAGAGGTAGATATGGACTTATATTAAAAGTTTTAAGATATATAGGCTAATATAAAAGATAACATTATTTATTAAACATATGTGCCAAGCACTATGCTAAGTGGTTTCACATGTATTCTAATTTTTTTCAAAAAAGCATACGTCTTTATCCTTTGTTCCGATAATAAATACATGGTCAATTAAGTCAGGGCAATTTTAAAAGTAAAATTCTCCCCCAAGTCCTACCTTCCCAGTCTAGATTTAAAAACTGTTAGGAATGTATTATATTTCTAATATAACATTTTGATGCATAAATAAATACGTTTTAAAGAAGAAACATTTATTCATTTGTTTCTATATTTACGCAAGTGTGCATACACATAATAGTAGCAGACACTGCTTTTCCATTTCCTACACCATCCTTGCTGAAAACCTTAATTTGTTTGCAGCAGTAATAGGTAGAACTTCAGGAGATGAATGGTCTGATCTATCCTATTTCCTCCTGCTCGCTACTGGCTCTCCAAAGCTCCCTGGTAGCTAGGGTTGGCTGTGTTACCAGTTCTGAACAATGAAATGTAAGGGCACGCCTACGGAGGTGAGAATAAAAAGAGCCTTGATCCTCCATGACACTCCGTAGTTTCTGATCCATTCCTGGACTTCCTTCTGACCAAAACAATTAATGGTCTTAGAATTCAAGTCTGTGCTAGTCATGTTTTCTGTTACTTGAAGCCAGTGGTGTGCTGATTTCCTTGATGTATACTAAATACTGCCACTGTGGCTAATTTCAAGCAACCAACATGCAGTCTCTTGACTGCAGAGTTCCGAAGAAATATGTACATTTGGCTCTCAAGAGTCCTGTGGGAGCCAGCTCCAGCACATCACTGCTATTGATAGGTAGGTAGGTAGATAGATTTTTTTTTTTTTAACTTAACATTACAGCTTTAATACATTTCTATGTTAATATGAAAAAATATACCTTTTTATGGCTGTATTGTAATCCATTTTATGAATGCCCATAATTTATCCCATCATTTAGGTTGTTTCTGCTTTGTTTCTTTACTAAAAAAATAAAAATAAAGCACTGTCTCCAAAGGTATACTTTGCATATTTGTCTTTTTTTTTTTTTGGCCGCGCCGTGCGGCATGTGGGATCTTAGTTCCCCAACCAGGGATCAAACCCACGCCCCCTGCAGTGGAAGCGTGGAGTCTTAACCACTGGACCGCCAGGGAAGTCCCATATATTTGTCTTTTTAAAGTCATAATATAAATACCTAGAATAGGAATTTATGGATAAAAGGATAAGCGTTGAAAACCAAAACCGATATAATTACCTTTCCCTATGTTAAATACAGTAAGTCCCCTACATACGAACCTTTGAACCTTCAAGTTTCAAACTTTCAAAGATGCAAACGTGCATCTGGTTCCAACAAGGAACCAGAACCTGTGCCATCAATGTCAGGTGTGAGAGAAATTGCAGCTTGCGCTCCATCTCCTATTGCTGATGATCCTTCAGCTCTGCCATCTCCCACCTCCCGTCCCTCCTCCAGTCAGTAACTCTTCTTGCCTGTTCACTCGATGCCAGCCCCTGTATGCCAGCTGTTGTACTGTACTACTGTACTTTTCAAGGTACTGTACTGTATGATTAAAAATGTTTTCTTTATTTTTTGTGTTTTTTTATGTATTATTTGTGTGAAAAGTATTATAAACCTATTACAGTACAGTACTATATAGCCGATTGTGTTAGTTGGGTACCTAGGCTAACTTTGTTGAACTTACAAACAAATTGGGCTTACGAATGCGCTCTTGGAATGGAACTCATTCATGTGTAGGGGACTTACTATAATAGTGGGACTAGACATACTTTCCTGTACTTTTGTTAGACAATTCTGGGACCAAAAAAAATAACCTTGTTGCTTGCTCCAGTTGACACTTTTTCCTGGAAGATAAGGCTGTGAACTTACTAAACAGATTGCTTATGAAGGCTAATAGTTTATTTACCAAGAAATTATTCAAAACCATTGCCTTGCTGTGCCCACCAATCTAAGGCTGTTGTATCATAAACTCTGCCTGATCCCAAACATTTCCCTGACTTGCTTCTCTCCCTAAAAATATTCAGCCCAAGCCCTAAAACCCTAAAAATAACTGGCCCTAATTTTTCATTTTGAGTCACTACTAAGGCTCAGTCAAGGTAGTGTTCTTCCTTACTACAGTAAATCTAATAAACTTAACAGTTTTTATGATGAGCTTTTAAGGAGTCAACATTTGATAGCTGTACTTTAATTTTTTATACATAGTACCAGGTTACTTTTCAGAAAGAGTATCAATTTAAAGAAATATCAACATTGTATGAGAGTATCTACTTCTTTCTGCCCTTGCCAGCAGTAGATATTTTTGCGGTATTGAAACGTTTCCAATCTGATAAGCAAAAAGTGATATGCCATTGTTCTAATGTTCTTTTAATTTGCATTTATCTGATTACTGATGAAGTTTAGTAACATCCAGAAATGCCACTTTTATCTTATGTAACTAGATGCATTAAATCACTAATACACCACTACTGCCATCAGAATTTAGAAAGTTTGTACCAAGTCTAAGAATTTAATTCATAACCTTATAATGAATAATTATAAAGCTGCAGCCAAGTCATTGCAGATAAGGTAGCATCCTTTAAAGAAATATAAATTTAAATTAAATATTTAATTTAAACATTGAGCCTATTTATTATTATTCCTGGCCAATCTAAAAAGCACAATTTGAAAGTAGAAATGTTAAGGAGTGGGAGTGAGGGCAATAATGAAAGAAAGGAACCAAAATCAGTTTGTATAACAATGTGAAGTAATTATTCCAATATGACTAGTGGTGTTCTTGCAAATTATGGGCAATAGGAATGTGTTTTTCTTCTGCTTGTAAATTTAAACTAGCATTCTCCAATATTTATCCTTAAGTGATATGAATGATATCTATTTCTAGTCCCATATTTACTCACTCAATAGACTTCCAAAAAAAATAAAGAAGCTATGTGCATTTCTCTCTAGTGGGAAGGTCTGAAAGAGGTCCAGATTTCTTAACCTGCGTGGGACTGCTAGACGGGATTTAATCTCCCAAAGTTCACCCTAGATTTGCCTGTTGAAGCTGTGAGTTTTTGTTCTAGGTGAAATAACTCAAATCTAGAGAACTATACTTGTGGGGAGGAAAATGTCTCCTACAGCGAGACTATCCTCTTTGGTTAGAAGTTAGGATTTCCCAAAAGGAAAAAGGAAGCACTCTGGCCTCAATCTGAAGACTGAGGAGAGAAGAACTGAGGGAGTACATAGTGGACCTCTAAGTTTATAACTTAGTGGGCATCTTTGTCTCCAGCTTTGTAAAAAGGCACATTTAACGTATAGTCTTAAATGTTATAACTCTCACTAGAGAACAGCTTTATAGTTGGAGTTGTAGATGGAAGGAAGGTCCAATTCATGAAGGGAAGCTAGGCCTACCCCCATATTACCCTCTTCTTGCCTTCTGTAGAAGCCCTTGTAGAGATGTCTGCATTGATGAAGGAGGAAAGTGCAGTTAATGAGTTCCAGGTTGTGAGCAACTCAAAGGAACACAGAAGCATTGAGGGGCTCACTGGCAGAGAAGCAGTGGCCAACTCAGAAGCAACTGTGAGACAAACCCCTCCCCTTTTAAAAAAATATACTTGAGAAGGATGACTCTTTAAGAGGACTGAAAGTTTGGGAGATATCTATCTATACATATACTTATAGATAGATATGCTTATAGATATACAGATATGTAAACACATATATCTATATGTCTGCATTTTCTATTCTGATCAATGTGTCTATCTGTCTATGTCCCAATATCACCATGTTTTAATTATTATACCTTTGTAGTACATTTTTAACTTCTAGGCCATCTCATTTTTCAAAATTTTCTATGCATTTAATTAAGATTTGTTAACAAATATTTACTGAACGCTTACTATTTGCTAGATGTTGCAGGTTATGAAAATATAAAAGCAAACAATACACACAAAAATCTCTGCTCTCATGGAGCTTACATTTTAGTGAGGGGACACAGGGAAACCAACATAATCCCTATCAATGAGTTACACCCTCATGAGACCAAGCATGCTTTCTTGTCCCTATGTTAAATAATACTGACACCAAGCAAAAATAATCTATTTGCTCCAGAAAATACCTATTCCTGGAAGATAATGCTGTGTACTAAAAAGTTTATTTATCAAGACCAAAAGCTTTCTCATTAAGACTTGCCTCAAGACCTTCCTCCACACTCTGCCCAACAATTCAACCATCCCAAGGCGTTCCTTGCTAGCAAAACCCTTTAAAACCTCCCTAAAGAAGAGCCTGCCCTAATTTCCTCATTGTGAGTTACTTTGGAGGTGAGTTTAGGTAAGATAAGAAGGAAAGCTAGACACTCAGAGCTTTCAGCATGAGTTCAAAAGTCTTTTTTTAAAATGTTTTATATGTAAATATACAAGTTTACTTATAATTTTTAAAAGTCCATGTAATATTACTGATAAATAGATGATTCTTTGGATATATTAGTCGTAACACCTTTAACTTAAAACAACTTTGTCTTCTCTCTGACTTTCTCACAATAAAAATGTTAGCTAAATATATATGTATTGCATATTTTTTTAATACATGCCTTGGGTTTAGTTTCTCATGATTTAAACCTTTTAAATTTCTACATTAATTCTATGGGTCCAGTAAGTTATTATTTCCATGGATGGTTTAAGATTACAAACATAAGGGAATTCCCTGGGGGCCCAGTGGTTAGGACTCTTTGCTTTCACTACTGTGGGCCCGGGGGTAGGTCCCTGGTCTGGGAACTAGGATCCTGCAGGCCGCGCCATGCAGCCAAAAAAGAAAAAAGATTACAAACATAAAACTGTATTTGGCTAAATGAAATTGCAGTAATGGATATTTTTTTCTTTTTCTTTTTCTTTTTTTGTTTTGGCTGTGCTGGGTCTTTGTTGCTGCGCACAGGCTTTCTCTAGTTGCAGTGAGTGGGGGCTACTCTTCGTTGTGGTGCACGGGCTTCTCATTGCGGTGGCTTCTCTTGTTGTAGAGCATGGGCTGTAGGCACACAGGCTTCAGTAGTTGCAGCATGTGGGCTCAGTAGTTGCAGCATGCGGGCCCCAGAGCACGCAGGCTTCCGTAGTTGCAGTGCGTGGGCTCATTAGTTGCAACACGTGGGCTCTAGCATGCATAGGCTTCAGTAGTTGTGGTGCACGGGCTCAGTAGTTGTGGCTCGGGGGCTCTCAAGCGCAGGCTCAGTAGTTGCGGCACACAGGCTTAGCTACTCTGTGGCATGTGGGATCTTCCCAGACCAGGAATCGAACCTGTGTCCCCTGCATTGGCAGGAAGATTCCCAACCATTGCGCCACCAGGGAAATTCCAGCAATGGATATTTTTAAAGGATATAATCTTATGGTTTCTTACAATACTGTGCGTGATAAGGATTCAATGAGTTAACACAAATTGTAATTTCCAGATTTTTTAGTCAATCTTAAGACCTTAAATTTATATTAAAATAAGTTTGTTAACAAACATACTGTGGTTACTCAAATAATTTTTATGTAAAAAAAGACCACTAAAGATAATTTTAAACTACTCTTGATCCTACTTTTTATATATGGAATGGCTATAGAATAGCAATAGAAAGATGTGCAAATGTTTTTAAATTATTATATACACACATATATAATTCTGCCTACTTAAAATGTATTAAAGTAGTATAATCTATATATCTATACCTATATCCATGCTCAGTGGAAAAAATTAGCAAGATAGTTCTTGGTTTCCTACCTTCTAATTTCTCTTATGTTTTAAAAATCCAAAATTTGTAATAATGAGAATCATTAAATAGAAAGAGGAATATGCAATCAAAACCGTAAATATGGCATGCCTGTTTGTTGTTTAAGGGTATTGTTGCAGTATATAAAGATGTTATATTCAACAACATATATACATTGCTCTGTTAATGCTAAATATATTTTAAAGTTATATTTTAAAGCTAGTTAAAACCATTAATTTAATCATCTATTAGTGTACAGTAAGTCCCCTACATATGAACCTTCAAGTTGTGAACTTTCAAAGATGCGAACACGCATTCCATCAACATCAGGCGTGAGTGAAATTGCAGCTTGCGCTCCATCTCCTATTGCTGATGATCCTTCAGCTCTACCATCTCCCACCTCCCGTCCCTCCTCCATTCAGTAACTCTTCTTGCCTGTTCACTTGATGCCAGCCCGCGTATGCCAGCTGTTGTACTGTACTACTGTACTTTTCAAGGTACTGTACTGTATTAAAAATGTTTTCTTTATTTCTTGTGTTTGCTTGTTTTCTATGTATTATTTGTGTGAAAAGTATTATAAACATATTACAATACAGTACTATATAGCCGACTGTGTTTTTGGGTACCTAGGCTAACTTTGTTGGGACTTAGGGACAAATGGGACTTACGAACGCACTCTCGGAGCAGAACTCGTTCGTGAGTAGGAAACTTACTGTATTTATATATTTGTATGTCTAAGTGCATGCATAAAAAGGCATACAAAGATAAATTCAAAACGTTTATTTAAAATAAGAAAAATAATAAAAGACAAAGTTGAGAGCCTATGTATTCTTTAGTGTTAATTATAATATGGATGGAAAACAAAAAGTAATTAGAATCTGATTTTTTTTTCCCTGTAAAGTAACCTGATTATTTTGGCTCAGATAAATAAAAGTTCTTTTTTATTCCCAAAATAGTCTAATTCTCTAGACTTTTGGCATATTTCTGAATCACTATGACAAGAAGTTAAAAAAGAAGTTAAGTTCAGGAATTCCCTGGCAGTCCAGTGGTTAGGGCTCCACACTTTCACTGCCAAGGGCACGGGTTCAATCCCTGCGGGGAACTAAGATCCCACAAGTTGCGCGGTGTGGCCAAAAAGAAAAGTTAAGTTTCTACTAACATTATTACATATTGTTGTGTATTTCCTATTTATTACCTGTAACTATTTCTTGACTTTGAATAAGATAACTCATGTTTGTATCTTATCTCTTCTGACAACTCTTCTTGATTTTTTCTGTCCCAAATTCAGAATAGTCAGACTGTTAAGCTTTCTTGTAAATCAAAACTTTCTTCAAGTTTACTGGAATAGCAACCAGCACAGCCAAAGACTTATAAAAGAAAAATAGTAAAAATAATTAGGCTTGTTTGACATTCTCCAAATTTTAATCAACTTAAAACAGTTGTGAGAACTCTTTATCAAATTTAGGATAAAAACAAAATTATAAAAAATTTTCAGTAACCAAGAACTTCTTATGCACCCGTCATCAATTTGATATCATTGCTCTGCTCCAAATCTACACTTTTTTGCCCTGATTCATGATACCAGTGCTGGTCCCCACAATCATATCTCTGTGGCCAGCAAATGAAATGTTATGGTTGTTCAGTGGAGTGACACTGCATGGCCACAGCTGCAGGAAGACATTTCTCCTTTAGGCTGTAGATCTCCATTATCATTCTCCAACAGAGGAGCTCCAGCTTTATTCTCAGGCTATTCTTTCTCTTCTTGACGCTACTTTAAATCAGGTCCAGCCAACTTACATCCTCTGGCGGCAGCTGGCCACTTCTACTGACTGATCCAGGCTGCCCATACTCTCCAGCAATGGTGAACCAATTCTACAGACCACTCTAGTGAGTTTCTTCACTCCTGGCAGCCTGAGTGGCTGTGTATGTGGTAGGTATGTCCTCTTTGAAGAGGTCTGAATCTCAGCCTTGGGGGAGTGTTTGGTGAGAGGAGGATCTTCGCCTAGTCTCCAGTTCTTTTATTGCTTATTCCTCCTCAACCTAGAGGTAGGAGCTGCTTTTTTGCACCTGCTATTGTAGATCCCTTAGAGTCTTCTTTTATCTCTATCTCCTATTAGTTAATAATTATTTTTATTAAATTTTCCCTGTTCAAAAAACGGATGTAGTTTCTGTCTCTTGTCTGGTCCCTGACTGACATATCTTAGAAATATACTTTTGATCATGTCCAAAGACTGGTACAATAAACATCTCCAAAAAGTTTTTATTGCTAGGCTATTAAGTTCCAATGTCTCTGTCAATCAGGGACCATGATAATACACTTTGTGATACAAATCAAAAAGCCTTGGAGTCTCCTTTCTTTTCATAATATGCTTCAGTCACTGTAAAAAACAGACACTACAGCAAAACTCTAGAATGTTGATCCTTAGAACCACTTCTTTTAAGCAGAGAGATTTAAGTCATTTAAATTACTGGAAAACTGTACTGACCAAAAATGACAAGATCAGGAGGAGACAGCTTCCACCTAGGACTCTCAGATCAAGAAGATGACTGCACGAAGTAGATAGTTTCCAACCAAGACTTGTGAAATAAGCTCTAAAGTCACATGGAGTTGTAGACTGCCATGTGTCAATAAGCATGATTTTGCACTTTATTTGCCAAGCTATTTTCTTTCCTCTTGGTTGCCTTAAGGTTTTGGATTATTAACTATGATATTTACAAGATCTTTAACCTTAACAATGGTTTTTGCATCCCTAGTCACTCCTTGGTAAAAGTCTAATGCTTGGCTACAATTTTGTTGTGATTTGGCTAAACACAAAATCAAGTAAACTCTTGAGTTTATATTCTCTTTCCTTGGGGTGACATTCATTTTCCTTTTATATTAGTTCCCTATAATAAATTAGTTGATTTCCTGGGTAACTGGATTCAACCACTAAGTGACTTTTTTTCAGAGTAACACAGCAGGTCAGACAGCCAGAAATGCCCTATCATGTTCCCCCTCTAAAGAAAAAACACTTGGGGACTGTGTAATAAATCATTTGACTGGCCTTTGTCCCTAGTTTTTAGGAGATAATCTCTAAACCCTTAAAACTTACTGGGTGATAGGGGAGTCTTTGTTATTCGTGGTGGACTCCTCAGACCAAACCAGACAGTTTATGCTAATGAGGTGACTCAGCTGGGGGCCAGACCAGAAAGACAAACCATGTGATTAGAGGGTTGGGACTGTGAGCCATGTGATATCAGCGTGACCTCTGGGGAAGAAAGAGAGCCTGAAGTTTAAGTTCAACCAGATGCGTAATGATTAAATCAATCGTGCCTAAGTAATGAAACTTCAATAAAAACTCTGGACACTAAAGCTCAGGTGAGCTTCCCTGGTTGGCAATACTCATTGAGTATTTTCACACTTTGAAGCTGGAAAGGTAACACACCCCTCAGGATGATAGGAACTTCATGTTTGAAACTCTCCCTGACTTCATCCTATGTATCTCTTCTTTTGGCTGGTTCTAATTTGTAGCCTTTTGCTATAACAAAACTGTAACCATAAGTGTAGCACTTTTACTAAATTCTGTGAGTCTTTTTAGTGAGTTATCAAACCTGAGGGTGGTCATGGGAAACCCTGAATTTGTAGGCAACTGGTCAAAAGTGAGGGTCACCCTGGGGACCCCCACAATTATGGCTAGTATCTGAAGTGAGAGCAGTTTTATGGAGGACTCTATTCTCAGAATTTTCAGCTTGACAAACTTATTATAGGAAACTTTTGTAGGAGCTAGCCTTTGTAACCAATAGAAATAGAGCTTGGAAAGGGTTTAAAAACAGATGGAGCATATTCAAAGACTATATCACTTTTATTGATCTTATAAGAAAAGAACACTAGTGCACTTAACCCCAAGCTCTTTCCCTTGAACCAACTAATGATCTCTTTATTACAAATATAATTTCCTGACACCTACAATACTTATATAATGTTGAAAAACATTACCATACCATTTGACAACTCCATAGAGATATTATCACAAAAAATATACCATTGGTTGTCCTCTTGCTACTGGTATTAAATTTGTGGCACAAAAACTGACTGCTACTAGCAGATTGAATAGAGATAAGTTATCTTGGTTAATTGATGCCTGCTTTCAAGATAGATTCCAGTATCACCCAGGTTTCATTTTAGCACACAAAATTCCCTTCACAGAAAAAAAAATCTTTAAACAATTTATTCAACAAAGGAAAACTTGGATTTGATTTGAGTTCAAAAAGTTTAAAAACTGAAGATTTGGGGGACTGCCTTCTATACCCAAGGCTTTTCATTTTATGCTTTCCAAGAGGCCTGAAAAGTAGGAGTAATCCTACATGCTTATGGTTCAGAAAATAGTAAAACTAGATAAGATGTCTAAGACTATGGAACTCCTCACCTAAAATTTCATGAGGTTGGACAAACAATGGTTCAAAACAGTCATTAGATGTTATATTGACTTCTTGAAGGAGAGCATGTGCTAAGGGAAATAATGTTGTACTTAGATTTCTGCAGATTTCTCTGGGATCTTTAATATTACTAAAAAGACCTGGAAAAAACAACTATCATGAGACTAAATAATCTGGCTAATACCCAAATCTCTGGTTCTGAGAGCTCTTCATATTTGAAATGGAAACTATTCTATTAACTTAATCTTTATCCAAATTAGGTTAGCATTTGTTTGGGTCACCCTGCTCAAATGCAAAACTCAAGAATCTTAAAGCAGTTGAGCAGTCAGTCTGCCTACTGATGATCTTCTACCAAAAACAAACAAACAAACAAAACAAAACAAGAAAAGTTGACACTTGTAGAAGTTGGAACAACTAATCAGAAATTATACTCAACCACCGCGTATCAAACATGGTGTAGATCCGGTTTATGTCCCCAAATGATAATACTCCTCCACATTAGCCTAGAGAATGATAAAAGAGGGGACTGGGAATTTAAACCAACATAATTCTCAAGTCCCTGTGTTAAATAATAACAAAGCAAAAATATTGGCTTCTGGTTGGGGAATATAACGTGAACTAACTAGTTTATCAAAACTGCTAGCTCATCAAGACTTGCTTCAAAATTCTTGCTTCACTGAGTCCACTGATTCAAAGCTATTATATCATAAACTCTGCTCATCCTCAACCAGTTCCCCAGCTTGCAAGACCTGCCTTTAAATCACCCAGCCCAGGTCCTAAATCTCTATAAATGCCTCTCCCTAATTTCCTCATTTTGAGGCACCGCTTTGACCTTGTCATGGTGATGCTTTCCCTTAAGCAAAAGTAAAATAAATTTAGCTTTTTTGATCAATGTGTTTTCTGTGTACATGTGTGTGTTTTCTGTTAGAAGGGGTCAACAGTTGATATAAGCAATAAACAAGTAAGTAAAAAATATATAGCATGCCAGATGAGGATAAGTGCTGTGAAAAAATTAGCAAAGAAGGTGGGAAGGAAATGCATGTGGGTGGTGGCGGGTAGGTCGGGTGTTCCAATTTTAGATCAGGTAATCAGGGAAGGCCTCCCTAAGTGGATAACATTTGAGCAAAGACCTGTAGGCGTTGAGGGAGTAAGCATGCAGCTATTTAGAGAAAGAGCATTCCAGAAAGAGGGACTAGCAATTGCAAAGGGTGTGAGGCAGGAACTTGCCTGGCATGTTGAAGAAGTAACAAGGAGGCCAGTATGGCTAGAGAAGAGAGAACAAATGGCAGAGAGATTGGATATGGGGAATAAAAGCTAATGGGAGGGAAATAGTTTGTATAGGGCTTTTTCTTTAAATGACATGGGCAACCATTCAGGTGAACTTTACCATCAGTTTATCAAGGAATTACTAGAAATGTTTAGATTATTGACATTTTTATGGTATTGAATCCTCCCATCCAAGAATATATCTCTCCATTTATTCTAGATTTTCTTTTATATCCTTTGGTAAACCATATACAGTTTTGCCCCATGAATCTTATAAATTTGTGTTAAATTTATTACTAGGCTTTTTAAAAATATATTTTTTTATTTTTTTATTTAGGCTGTGCCGGGTCCTAGTTGCCGCACGCTGGATCTTGTTGTGGCATGCGGGATGTTTAGTTGCAGGATGCAGGATCCTTTTTTTAGTTGCGGCATGCAGACTCTTAGTTGAGGCATGTGGGATCTAGTTCCCCAACCAGGGATCGAACCCAGGCCCCCTGCATTGGGAGCACGGAGTCTTACCCACTGGACCACCAGGGAAATCCCTATTACTAGGTTTTAAAGGTTTGTTTTTGTTTGTTTGCTTGTTTTTTATTGGAGTATAATTGGTTTACAATGTTGTGTTAATCTCTGCTGTACAATGAAGTGAATCAGCTATATGTATACCTATATCCCCTACCTGTTGGACCTCCCTCCCACCCCCCCATCCCACCCATCTAGGTCGTCACAGAACACCAAGCTGAGCTTCTTGCACTTTACAGCATGTTCCCGCTAGCTATCTGTTTTACACATGGTAGTGTTTATATGTCAATCCTAATCTCCCAATTTGTCCCACCCTCTCCTTCCCCCTCCGTATCCACAAGTCCATTCTCTGCATCTGTGTCTCTATTCCTGCCCTGGAAATAGGTTCATCTGTACCATTTTTCTAGATTCCACATGTATGCATTAGTATACAATAATTGTTTTTCTCTTTCTGGCTTACTTCACTCTGTATGACAGACTCTAGGTCCATCCACATCTCTACAAATGACCCAATTTCCTTCCTTTTTATGGCTGAGTAATATTCCATTGTATATATGTACCACACCTTCTTTAACCATTCATCTGTTATTGGACATTTAGGTTGTTTCCATGTCCTGGCATTGTAAATAGTGCTGCAATGAACACTGGGGTACATGTGTCCTTTTGAGTTATTGTTTTCTCAGGGTATATGCCCAATAGTGGGATTGCTGGGTCATATGGTAGTTCTATTTTTAGTTTTTTAAGGAACCTCCATACTGTTCTCCACAGTGGCTGTATCAATTTACATTCCCACCAACAGTGCAGGAGGGTTCCCTTTTCTCCACACCCTCTCCAGCATTTATTGTTTGTAGAGTTTTTGATCATGGCCATTCTGACCTGTGTGAGGTGATACCTCATTGTAGTTTTGATTTGCATTTCTCTAATAATTAGTGATGTTGAGCATCCTTTCATGTGCCCCTTGGCCATCTGTATGTGAAAGGTTTGTTTTTGTTTGGATTAGTTTTTTGCTTTGGGGGTTTTCCCTCCAGTACATTCTCTAACTGGACCACATCTCAGTTACTACTGTTACTCCAAACTCAACTACTATTCTGACCTCTATCAAGACAGGTTAGTTTTGCCTATTTTCACCTTTATATAATTATTAGGATATTTTTAAAAACTACTAATTTTTAATATATTCCTCTTAAAGACAGTTAAGACAGTTCAGAATTAATTCTAACATCCATTTAGTACATTTTCTTGGAATATTTTGGTAATAGTTATAGTGTCTCCAAATAGTGACAATTTTTTCTCTTCAGTCTTGGTAGTTATAACTTACATCTGTTACCTAGCTTACTGCAGTGGATAGAATTCTCAGGACAATTTGAATAAATCAGGCCATTAATGTGAAATAATTCTTACATTTAATCCCTTTAAATATAATTCTGACTGATTAGATTAGAAAATGTTTTTATATTAAGAAAGTATCTTTCTCTCACTAATTTCCTTTTTTTTAACCAAAAGCCTATTTTTGCATCTGTAGTGACCACTATAAGTGGTATATTGAACAAGAAAACCAGTGGGATGTAATCAAAATGCACCTATATGTTGTTTCCCATGGTCCCTTTAACATATATTCAAGGGGCAAGGTTTATTGCTCCCCCTTGGATGAAACTCAAGTTTGACTATTTTTTTTTTTTGGCTGCAGCGCAGCTTGCAGGATCTTAGTTCCCTGACCAGGGATTGAACCCGGGCCCTCAGCAGTGAAAGTGCACAATGACTGCCAGAGAATTCCCAAGTTTGACTATCCTGATTACTCTTAGGTGATTGGAAGTCCAGACATCATTGTAGGAGGCAAAATGTATTTTTAATTCACTAATTAGAATGTCTTGTCCAATATATGAATCGAAATATATTAACGCTTCAATCTGCATTCAAAGGTAAGATTTCTCCACCCACACACTTTTAGGTGGGCCTGGTTTCAGGTGGGATGCCTGTTTTTATGGAAGGAAATATAGTCAATCTCTTCTCTCTTTTCCACTCACTGCCTTGGAGGAGGAAGTGAAAGGGAAACAGACAACTTATACTTAACTTCTACTAGTGTAAGGTGACCTCATACTCTCTGAGCCTAGAAAATTTGCTTGTGAGTAAATTTTAAAATAAAATATCACAAACATATAGAGAGGAGCATACATTACACAGCTCAATGAAATTTTGCAAAATGAGATAATCCATGTAACTAGGACCCAAATCAAGAAACAGACTATTGCCGGACTCCAGAATTCTCCCTTGTACCACCTTTTAGCCACCATGCTTACTCTAAATTCAACCACTATGCTGACCTCTATTAATATGGGTTAGTTTTGCCTATTTTTTTGACTTCTCTGTAAATGGAATTATAGAGAATGTAATATTTTGTATCTCGTTTCTTTCACTCAACATCTGTGAGATTCATTCATATCATTGAATGATTCAGTAAGTCATTCTTTCACTTACTACTGGATAATATTCCATTGTCTGAATATACCACATTTAGTTGTCCATTCTACACTTGGGAAGCCTTCAGTCTGGGCTAATACAAATAATTCTGCTATAAACGTCTTGTACGTGTCTTTGATATACATATGTCTATAATTTTGTTAGGCACATACCTATGATTGGAATTGCTGGATCAAAGGGACCATCAAATGTTTAAAGCTATCTTTTTCTGCATTGAGACTTTTGTGAACACTTCTGAGGCTCCTTGCTGGTATCCTCCATCTACAACTCCCATGACATGGGCAACAGAATGGTCTGCCACTCTCCACTCAGCTCCTGGGTTTCCAACAGTATTCCACATGGTTTCTCTTTTGGAGTCTCGTTGCTCTTTGCATGAGTCTTCTTGGTCAGGAGTTAACAAGGCTCCAGTCTGCCCCACCTTCTCTGTTCCCCCACCAGAAGGAGGTATGTTCGTTCTCTAAGAGATCTTATTAAAGCCCCTGACTTGGGAATCGGGAGGAACCTTCTACCTCTGCTGCTTGGGGCGTTTGAGACACAAAATATACCATAAATTTTCTCTAAAAAAATCTCTTCAGAATTGTTCTTGAATCCCCCCCACCCCACATATCTGGTCCTTTTTAATGTTCTTAGAGTGGGAATGGGATCCAAGATGAGTTATCATTCGTTTGAAAATCTGAAGATTGGTCTGTCTCATGACTCACTTTGAAATTAATCCATCATTGCTCAGTATCTCAGTCAAAACTTCAAGTATAATATCCTACCACATAATCATTTTTTCCACTTTTCCCTATTAATATAAGTTATTTAAATATTGTCTAGGGACTTCCTTGGTGGCGCAGTGGTTAATAATCTGCCTGCCAATGCAGGGGACATGGGCTCGATCCCTCCTCCGGGAAGATCCCACATGCTGCGGAGTAACTACGCCCGTGCACCACAACTACTGAGCCGGCGCTCTAGAGCCCACGAGCCACAGCTACTGAGCCCACGTGCCACAACTACTGAAGCCTGCGTGCCTAGAGCCCATGCTCTGCAACAATAGAAGCCACTGCAATGAGAAGTCTGCTCACCACAACGAAGAGTATCTCCCGCTCACCACAACTACAGAAAGCCCACATGCAGCAACAAAGACCCAACACAGCCAAAAATAAATAAATAAATAAATAAATAAATAAATAAATAAATTTATTTTAAAAAATATATTGTCTAACACTGAGTCATCTTTGCAGTCCTGAAACTACTTGATCATCACGTTCAAGTTTGTATTTATTGTATTTGTAGTAACTGTTGGATTTGAGTTGCCATTTTTTCTTAAATTGAAGTGTAGTTGATTTACAATGCTGTGTTAGTTTCTGGTGTACAGCAAAGTGATTCAGTTATTCTTTTCCATATTCTTTTCCATTATGGTTTATTACAGGATATTGAATATAGTTCTTGTGCTATACAATAGGACCTTGTTGTTTATCTAGTCTATATATAATAGTTTGCATCTGCTAGTCCCAAACTCCCAGTCTATCCCTCCCCCACTCCTCCTCCTCCTTGGCAACCACAAGTCTGTTCTCTATGTCTGTGAGTCTGTTTCTGTTTTGTAGAGAAGTTCATTTGTGTCATATTTTAGATCCCACATATAAGTGATGTCATATGGTATTTGTCTTTCTTGTTCTGACTTACTTCACTTAGTGTGGTAATCTCTAGGTCCATCCATGTAGCTGCAAATGGCATTATTTCATTCTTTTTTGTGGCTGAGTAATATTCCATTGTATATATGTACACATCTTCTTTATCCATTCATCTGTGGATGGACATTTAGGTTATTTCCATGTCTTGGCTATTGTGAATAGTACTGTTATGAACATAGAGGTGTATGTATCTTTTTGAATTATAGTTTTGCCTGGATATATGCCGAGGAGTGGGATTGCTGGATGATATGGCAACTCTATTTTGAGCTGCCATTTTTTAAAGTTTGTAATTATATTCATAAATGAGATTGGAGTATAAGTTTTTTTTTAATGCTATCTTTTATATGTTTTAGTGTTAGCATTATACTGGATTTGTAAAATGAATTAGGGATCTTTTCATACTCATCTTTAAATACTATAAGAATAACCTTTCTTTGAAAGGTTGATAAAACTCAACTTTAACCTTCTATGCTTGATGTCTTTTAGGGAGGAAGAATTTGACTTGAAAAAACCACAAGGGCCCCTAAAAATAATTGTGGAAGAATTGGGGGGGACCATATTGGAATTTGAATAATCACATGAAGGGGTAAGAAGAAGAGAAATAAACTTGCTACTGTTATTGGGATCTTTTTTTTTCTTTAATCATAGAGAAAATATTTGCATTGAGAATTGTGTAAGGCAGAGTTCTTTGTTACAGTCAACAGAATCTTACTCTGGATATTCCAAGAAGAAAGGTATTTGTTATATTTAATGCAAGAGTTTACTGAATAATCTGAAAGACTGGAGGAGAAGGCTTTAGGTTGAGTGTAGTAAATAGTTAACATTGGTGGCCTGTAATGAACCATGCCTCTTGGTTGTCAAACCCTTGTGGAGACCCCGTCCCTTGAAACTGGAATGGCCTTGTATCTTATTGTGACTTCTTTTAACCAAAAGAATGCAATGAGGTGACACTGTGCCAGTTCTGGGCCTAAGCTTTGGGAAGGCCTAGCAGCATTTGCTCTTATGCTCTGTCTATAAGAAGCCCAGCTACCCTGTGGGAGAAACAAGATGCAGAAACCACATGGAGAGTTGAGGGCACAAGACTAGATAATGAAGACCTGAGGAACCCAACCAAATGTGAGAAACAAGGCCCCCTGTTTCCTATGACCTATGTTGAGCTCTTCCAGCCAGCCTCTAGCAATCTGAGTTACCCTACATGAGGCACCAGACGTGTAAGTTTCACTTACATCTTGGATGGCCCAGCCTCCTGCAGGCACCACATGGAATAGATATGAACTTTCCCTCTGTGCCCTGTTCAAATTCCTGACCCAGAGAATTATGAGAAATAATAACACAGTTGTTGTTTGAAGCTCCTAAGTTTTGAAGTAGTTTGTCACACAGCAATAAATAAACAGAAAACGCTCCCAAACCCCAAGGGAAAAAACCTTCCAAAACCAAATTGACCTGGTAAGAAAGTTTCCACCACCACCCATCTTGGAAACATTCTGCCTCCTGTCCTCTGCCAGACAAACAACTGCTTTCCACCCTACCTGTGTCCTCACCTCTGAAACAAAGGTTCATGCAAATGCTTGTGCCTGGTGCAACTTAGGTCACAAGTCCAGGAACAGAGAGGCTGGGAAACATAAGTTTGGGGATTCTAATTTGAGAAAGGAGATTCTTACTCCAAAAAGTAACAAACTTTGAAGGAGCTGTTCAAAAGATTTTAAGCAGGCAAAAAATGTTTAACTGTAAAGAATTGTCTTACAAAGCTAAAGTTTGATGGTCATATCCAAAGCCATTATTTCTATTTCTGTTGTAGTTTATTTTATTATTATTATTATTATTTTTTATAATAGGAGAGTTTTCTTTTTTATTTTTTTAATGCTATTCTTGTCTGCTTACATTCTTTTTTTATGTATGTATGTATGTATGTATGGCTGTGTTGGGTCTTCGTTTCTGTGCGAGGTCTTTCTCTAGTTGTGGCAAGCGGGGGCCACTCTTCATCGCGGTGCGGGGGCCACTCTTCATCGCGGTGCGCGGGCCTCTCACTATCGCGGCCTCTCTTGTTGCGGAGCACAGGCTCCAGACGCGCAGGCTCAGTAATTGTGGCTCACGGGCCGAGTTGCTCCGCGGCATGTGGGATCTTCCCAGACCAGGGCTCGAACCCGTGTTCCCTGCATTGGCAGGCAGATTCTCAACCACTGCGCCACCAGGGAAGCCCTATTTTATTATTTTTATCTCATAATTCATAGTGTGTTTTTCTTATATTTTGCCCATACCACTACTACCTCTCATTTCAACTCCTAATAGATTAAGAGCAACTTGAAGAGGCAGACGTAGGTTGTTCTGCAAAAGGGTACAAGTTTGGGTAAAGTTTTAAGGTCCTTTACAGGTTCCAGAACAACTTAAGTTTTCTTTTACCTTCTGTGGGTGGTTTATTTTGTCTCTAGTTTTAGAAATCATCCCATGTTTGTACTCACTTCCATTTTTTCAGATTTATCGAGGTCTATTTTACATGCCAGAAAATTTACCCATTGTATGCGTACAATTACATTTGTTTGGTTTTTATAAATTTATAGATCTGGGCAACCATCATCATAATCCAGTTTTACAGCATTTTCATCACCAGAAGTTTCCCTCATGCCTGTTTCCAGTCCCTTCCCACTCCCACCCAAACTCCAGGAAACCACTGATGTTCTTTCTGTTTCTGTAGATTTGCCATTGATTGACATTTCATACAAATGAAAATATATAATATCACATCCATTTTTAAAAGAAAAAAGATTTATGTTTTTTACATAAGTAATATATGTTTGTTCTAAAAACTTCAGATATACAGGTTAAAAAAAGAAGAAAAATATAAAAACCAGTTGTAACCCCACTACCAGGAACTAACAGCAGTTAATATATCGGTATACATAAAAAAGAAAGAGTAAAGCCCAAAGTCTTTATTGTGGTCTACAAGCCCTGCATGATCTAGACTCTTTCAATGTCATCTAATGCCTTATTCCCACACCCTTGTTCACACTCCAGCCAAATAGGTTTTATTTCAGTTTTAGGAATATTCCAAGCTCTTTGCATATGCAATTCATCTTGCCTGCAACTCTTCCTTCATCCTTTGAATGATTAGCTCTTTCTCTTCCTTCAAGGGACTGTTTAAAACTCATCTCCAAGGACAGGTCATCCCTCACCACCCTGCCTAAAGCAGTCCCAGACTCACCCTCTTCTTCATATGTTTCCTTCGTAACACTTGATTCAATCTGAAATTATTTTATTCAGTTGCCTGTTTGCCTTTTTGTTTGTCTCCTCCAATTGACTGTAAATTCCATGAGGGCAGAACGGCCATATCAATTATGTTTAGTGTTGTATCCCTAGTACCTCTCCTCAAACAGGTAAGTATTAGTGGAATGAATGAGTTGAATACAGTTACTTATCCTCTCCATGCCTTAGTTTTTTCATTAAAAATGGGGGGACAAATTGCACCTTCCTCATAGGATTTTTTTATAAGCATATAGTAAATTATTATTATTATTATATCATTATCATTATTTTAGAATCTTTGGGGAGGACTTTTCTGATTTCTTCATTCCCTTTGGACTTTTCAGTTTTCTTTCGGCTTTGCGATTTCCTTCCCTTGAAATGTCCTATTACTTTGGGTTGTTTGATCCTATTCCCTTCAATGTAGCTGGTATAGTAAAAAGGCCTAGAGTCTTATCCTCCCACCATCTATCCTGTCTAGAAGACCAAGGAGAATTCAGAGTGGGGCCCAAGAGTAACAAGGCAGTGAGTGTGTAAATAGATGTCTGAGACCAATTGCTCTGTGCCTTTAAGAGAACGCCTTCCTTTTCCTTATCACTCTTTTTCTTGGCTTCATCTTCATGAGCCTCTTCTTAACTGTAGAGAAAAGTTTTCATGGCCCCAAGGAATGGCCAAGTTTGAGATTTGAGGCTATAGGGATTAAAAAAACACTGTAAGATCACCTGAGATTCAACCCATTGCAACAGATCCAAGGGTTACACCTATGGGATCAAAGACATGATGCCATAGCAAAGAAAAGTGTGCATTATCTGAGCTGTTCTCTACACATATCTCTTCAGGATGTCTGGTGGCAGACTGTTAACCATGGTCAAGATCCTCCTGTTCACACTCTCTTTCTATCAGGGACATGACTAACACATAGAATATACTATTTTTTTTCTAATTTCCTCTCTACCCCAGTAACCCTACTCTCCTACTAGTAAGTTAGGACAAGAAGTGTTCATTTTAGGATGAGGAAAGAGTTTTGGAGATGCAGAGTGGTGATGGTTGCACAACAATGTAAATTTACTTAATGCCACTGAACTGTACACTTTAAAATGGTTAAAGTGGTAAATTTTATGTTACATGTTAACACACAAAAAAAGAAGTGTTTTTTTTTTTGTTTTGTTTTGGGGTTTTTTTTGGCTGTGGGGCTTGCAGGATTTTCCCCAACCAGGGATTGAACCCGTGCCCCCTGCCATGGAAGTGCAGCGTCCTAACCACTGGACAGCCAGGGATTTCCCAAGAAGTGTTATTCTAAATGTAGCTATGCTGGCTTTTGTTAGGTAACCCAAAACAGGAAGAAAACTCCCGTGAAAGATTTATGGCACTATATTGGTAGTAAGTTAGAACAGGAGATAAGGATAAAAATTCAGTACATCTCTTTCCCTTTTTTTGTTCTACTCTAACCAGGAGGCAAGAAGTAGGAGCAGTAAAAAGATACTGAATTGAACTTGAGAGGCCTGACCAATCTAAGCTGGACTGAAGAGACTAGACTGAATGAGAAGCTGAGTTTTGCCTCCTTCACAACTAATTCTACGTCTTAATTTTCCCTTTACCTAAAATGTCAGTGAAGAAAACACATGACAGCTTCTCAGCATCACTCCTGTGTGACATTTTTGACCATTTCCTCAGCCTTGCAGCTGTTTGGAAAACTGTACCTTAGGTATGTATAAATACACACTTGAACTTTATAATGAGCATGGTCATACTTCCTTTCTCGGTCATATATACTAATATGAAATTATAACTATAGTCTAAGTAGCTTATGGTATTTAATTTTTATACAAAGAGGAAATGTATAACTGCATTTAAAAGATGAAATTTTATATATCTGCATAGTCCTCAAAAAATTATTCTGGCATTCAACAGTGATGATGTTGCATATGGTTAAAATGCTCTAAAACCTCTACCAGTGCATTGCTTACTCATGCTGTTAAACTACAAATGTTATGATGAGAAAAGTAAGCTCAAGTAAATGCATGCAAAACTAAATAATTCTGAATCCCAGACGTCCATGTCACTGAAACATTGCAAAAAGGAAAATAATTTCTGAATAGAGTTAGTAGAAATAACATTATAGCCTAGCTTTCTAAGTTCTGCATTTATATTTTCACAACCAGTTTCTTCTATCTTTATGTAGTTTAAAATTATTATCTTCCTTTACGAATATGTTTATATAGCTTTTTCCAACACTGTTTATTTAACATTGCTTAAATCCTGTGTACTAAAACAACTAATTTTACTGTTCCTAGCTATACAGATGGTCACCAACTTACGATGGTTCCACTTACAATTTTTGACTTTATGGTGGTGTGAAAGTGATCCAAATTCAATAGAAATGGTACTTCAGATTTTGAATTTTTTTTTTTTTAATAAATTTATTTTATTTATTTATTTATTTTTGGCTGTGTTGGGTCTTTGTTTCTGTGCGAGGGCTTTCTCTAGTTGCGGCGAGCGGGGGCCACTCTTCATCGCGGTGCGCGGGCCTCTCACTGTCGCGGCCTCTCTTGTTGCGGAGCACAGGCTCCAGACGCGCAGGCTCAGTAGTTGTGGCTCACGGGCCCAGTTGCTCCGCGGCATGTGGGATCTTCCCAGACCAGGGCTCGAACCCGTGTCCCCTGAATTGGCAGGCAGATTCTCAACCACTGCGCCACCAGGGAAGCCCAGATTTTGAATTTTGATTTTTTTTCCTGGGCTAGTAATATGTGCTTTGGATTTTCTCATGATGCTGGGCAGCAGTAGTGAGCTTCTGATCACCAGGGTAAACAACCATTCTGTGACTATATAATGAGTCTATTTTTCATTTTCATTACGGTATTCAGTAGATTACATGAGACTTTCAACACTTTATTATAAAATAGGCTGTGTGTTAGATGACTTTGCGCAACTGTAGGCTGATGTAAGTGTTCTGAGCATGCTTGAGGTAGACTAGGCTAAGCTACAATGTTCAGTAGGTTATGTGTATTAAATGCATCTCTGACAGGATATTTTCAACTTACAATGGGTTTATCGGGATGTTACCCCATCGTAAGTCAGACAGATCTGTAATATAAACACTAGGGCAATATTATGAAGGTTTGGAAATCTTATACAAAGCTTCTTGATTGGAAAAGGTAAATAAAGAGCCCATGGGGAGGCAGAACCCAATTCTCTTCTCTGAACTCTGAGAGTTGTTTATTTGTTGCTCTATGGTGGTATTTTTTACTTCCTCTCTTGTTTTATAGATATTTTTGTACTTTGAGCTCCTATGGAGGCTAGGATGATATCTTAGATGTTCAATAAATATCTGCAGTTGAATATATATTAGTTAGTTAAAATAAAAATGGGCGAACTACATTACCCAAAGATAAATTACTAGCTAGAAGTAATGGTTCATAAACATGCTAAGGCAGGAGAGGAGCTGGATATACTAGAGAAAGTTCAAGAATTATACCCAGAATAGAGAAATAGAAGAGGAATGCCAACAGAAATGTAAGAACAAAGAGAAAGAAAAAAAAAAAAAGACTAGTAGAAGTTAAGAGACAAGATTGCCTGGGCAGCCTGTTACAGCCTAATTCCAAAGAAGGGACTCCTTTTTCCCTTGAGGAGATAGGTACCAGGGCAGAAGAAAACTATCTTTTGCACAGCGAGATCAATGGAACAACATATAATTTAAGAATCAAATTATTGGCTAGGACAAAAGGGACAGAATAAATGAATTTAGATACAGTCCCAGCCCTCCAGGCAACACAATTTTTAAAATTTTATTTATTTATTTTTGGCTGCGTTGGGTCTTCATTGCTGCATGCAGGCTTTCTCTAGTTGTGGCGAGCAGGGGCTACTCTTCGTTGCGGTGCGCGGGCTTCTCATTGTGGTGGCCTCTCTTGTTGCCGAGCACGGGCTCTAGGCACGCAGGCTTCAGTAGTTGTGGCACACGGGCTTAGTTGCTCTGTGGCGTGTGGTATCTTCCTGGACCTGGGCTCAAACCCGTGTCCCCTGCATTGCAGGCAGATTCTTAACCACTGTGCCACCAGGGAAGTTCCAATACAATTATTTTAATGCACTAGAGATTAAAGATTCAACTTCCATTTATGAAATTAACTTAGTCGTGGTGATTTGATTAAGCTAGATTACATTTCCCCAAATCTCCTTCCCTGGAGGGTTCCAAATTAGAGTTGGCCAAAAGAAGAATTTGAGATAGATTTGGAAGGTGGAAGTGAAGCAGCAGCCATTACTCTGAAGTTCATTGTGGTTAGATGCAGGAAGAGACAGATAGAGAGGACCAGAAGGGTCTAGCTTGTCCTCATTTTCCTTCAGTCCACACCTGGATCTTCTTCCCAACTCCTGACCCCATTGACCAACACTGGTCTCAGGCTCAACACCAGATGCTTGAGAGATGATCCACAGAGGTGGTAGGTGAATAGAGGCACAACTTCCCATACATCTCCCCATAAGCCTTCCATATACAAGTCTATTTTGGCAGCTGGACTTGCTTGGTTTTTCAGATTGACTTGCTGGTCACTGTCTCTCTAATCTTCCAGTATACCTCTTGGACCTTCACTTCTCCAGTTCTTCCCACAAGAATTTCTACTTGCTATAAAAAAAGAAAAAGAAAAAAGAAACTCTTGTCCTATATCTTGTAGTAGTTCTACTTCCCTGACTGAAGAAGCTATTAATTTCAGAAGAAACTGAGCTCACTGAAAAATTCTGAAATAATTATGTTTGGTTTAAAACCCCCATTTAAAACCCTATTTGTTGTTTGTAGCAGAAATATATGAAATTAGGAGGACCCTTACAGTCATCTGGTATGAAGTACAAAATGACTAACTCTGATTAGATCTCTGATCTTAAATACCTTACAAACTAATTAGGGAGACATAAGATTTACCCAGATGGATTACATAGATACTTACGCATATGTACGTCAGACATCATAGTTTTGTTAATTGAATTCCTATTCACGACCCCTTTCTCACTTGTACTTTCCAGCCAGGAGTAGATATGTAACAGAATTCTGTCCAATGAGACAAAATAGGTCTGCTGGGTGTGACTTTTGGGAGAGCTTCTGTTTTCTAACTAAAAAGAGATGGATCTGGTTAGCCTATCCCTTCATCCTATGCCCTTTCTTCCTATCTAAAATTCAGATGTGGTTCCCAGAGAGCAATCATCTGCTTATAAGTAGACCAGCCAATATAAGGAAAAGGTCAAGTGAATTGAAGACACATTGGTCCTAAAGTCATCCAGCTGCAATGTCAGCGTCTATCTCTTAACTTCTTTTGTATAAGCTACTGTAACAGAGTTTCTGTCAACTAAGTCTGAAAGCATTTTAAACTAAGACAATATGTTAATTTAAAAGTGAGTACTACAGAAAGTAGTAAATATGGGACTTTAGAATAGATGATGAGGCTAAAAATGAGACCTAAGAGGTATAACAAGGTTTGGACTTTCAAGAGAAGAAAAATGGTGAATAAGCAGAGAGTTATTGAAGGACATTTCTTAGGGAGACAATGGTGTGGAGAAAGGCACGGGGACAATCATATAATAAATGGTGGACAGCAAAGGAACTTTCTATACTTCACTCAAACTGGTAATATGTCAACAGAAGTAGTCTGTGATAAATTATTTACATATAATGTAATAACTAGAACAAAAACTAAAAAATTTATACAAAGAAATATACTCAAAAACACTATAGGTAAATCAAAATGGAATTGTAACAAAAGTTAAAAGAGGGACTTTCCTGGTGGTGCAGTGGTTAAGAATCCGCCTGCCAATGAAGGGGACACGGGTTCGATCCCTGGTCCTGGAAGATCCCACATGCCACGGAGCAACTAAGCCCATGTGCCACAACTACTGAGCCTGTGCACCTAGAGCCCATGAGCCACAACTACTGAGCCCATGTGCCACAACTACTGAAGCCTGCGCACCTAGAGCGGGTGCTCCAAAACAATAGAAGCCGCCACAATGAGACGCCCGTGCACCGCAAGGAAGAGTAGCCCCAGCTCACCGCAACTAGAGAAAGCCCACGCGCAGCAACGAAGACCCGACACAGCCAAAAATAAATAAATAAATATATATTAAAAAAAAAAAGTTAAAAGAAACTACAGGAAGGTATAGAAAAGGAAACAAACAAAGAGGACAAAAAACATGCAAAATGCCAGAATTAAGCCCTAACATATCAATAGTTACATTAAATGTACGTGATCTAAATACTGTAATTAAAAGAGAGATTGGCAGCATGGATTAAAAAACATGACCCAACTATCTGCTGTCTATAAGAAACACACTTCAAATATAAAAACATGTTAGCAAAAGGCTGGAAAATTCATACCATGAAAACATTTATTAAAAGAAAGCAGGAATAGCTATATTAATATCAGATAAAGTAGACTTCTAAGCAAAAATAATAATAATAATAATACCAGAGACAGGAAGAATCATTAAACAATAATAAAAGGGTCTGGGACTTCCCTGGTGGCACAGTGTTTAAGACTCCATGCTCCCAATGCAGGGGGCCTGGGTTTGATCCCTGGTCAGGGAACTAGATCCCACATGCATGCTGCAACTAAGGAGCCCGCCGGCCGCAACTAGGACCCAGCACATCCAAATAAATTAATTAATTAATTAAATTAATATTTTAAAAAGTAATAATAAAAGGGTCCATCAATCAGGAAAACATAGCAATGCTAAATGTATAGTCACCAAACAACAGAGCTATAAAATATATGAAGCAGAAACTGATAGAACTGAAAAAGAAAGAAAGAAAGCCACAACTATCATTGGAGACTTCATTTCTCTCTCAACAATTGTTAGGACAACTAGACGGAAAATAATGAAGTATATACAAGAACTCAACAATACCATCAACCAGCAGGATATAATGGACATTTATTGAATATTCTACCTAACAAAAGCAGAATATACAGTCTTTTCAAGCACCCTTGGAACTTATACAAGTTAGACCATATCCTGTACCATAAAACAATCCTCAAAAAATGTAAAAGAACTGAAATCATATGAAGTGTATTCTTTGTCCCTATTTACAGGTAACGTAATTGTTTATGTAGAAAATCCATCAAAATCTATCACAATTTTTTTTTCCTAAAACTAATAAGTGAGTTCAGGAAGGTCTCAAAATATAGGATAAACATACAGAAATCAATTCTATATACTGGCAATGAACACATGAACAATGAAATTAAAATTACAATAGCTCCAAAAAGTTAAATACTTAACTGTAAATCTAACAAACCATATATGGGGTTTGTAGGCTGAAAATGAAAAATGGTAATGAAAAAATTAAAGATGATCTAAATTAGTGGAGAGACATACTGTGTTCATGGATTAGAAGACTCAACTTACTGAAGATATCAAATCTCCCCAAATTGATGTATAAATTTAACATAATTCCTATCAAATACCAGGAAGATTTTTAAATAGATATAGACAAGCTTATTCTAAAATTCTTATGGAAAAGTAAGAAACCAGAATCGCCAGAAAAAAAAAACTTAAGAAACAAGAATAAAGTAGAAGGAATCATTCTACCTGATTGTAAGATTTATTATAGAGCATCAGTAATCAAGACAGTGTGTTAGTATTTCAGTAATCAAGATTGTGGCTCAGACAGAAAGACACGATGATCAGTTAAACAAAATAGAGAAATAAGCCCACACCAGTATGGCAAAGTGATTTTCAACAGAGGTAAAAAGGCAATTCAATGAAACAAGGATAGTTTCAGCAAAGGTGCTGGAAGATTTGGATATCCATAGACAAAAAAAAAAAAGAAAAGAAAAGCCTCAAACCTTACCCAAAAATTAACTCAAATGAATCATAGATTTAAATATAAGATGTTAAATTATAAAACTTTTACAAGAAAACACAGGAGAAAAATCTTGGGAACCTAAGGCTTGGTAAAGACATGACAACAAAAGCATCATCCACAAAAGAAAAAAAATTGATAAATCAAAATTAACAACTTTTAGTTGGTGAAAGATCTGGTAAAGTTGAAAAGACAAGCTATTGACTGGAAGAAAATATTTGCAAATCACATCTGACAAAGGATTCTTATCTGGAATATATAAAGAATGCTCAAAATTCAACAGTGAAAAAACAATCCACTTAGAAAATGGGCAAAGGACATGAAGAGACATTTCCCCAAAGAGATAACACAGATGGTAAATAAGCACATGAAAAGATGCTTAATATCACTAATTATTAGAGAAGTGGAAATTAAGACCATTGACCTATTAGAACAGTGAAAAGAAAAAATAGTGACAATTCCAAATGGTGGTAAAGGTGTGAAAAAACTAGATCTCTTATACATTCATTATTGGTGGGAATATAAAATGATATAGCCACCCTGGAAAACAGTTTCTTAAAAAACTAAGTATAGAGACTTCCCTGGTGGTCCAGTGGTTAAGACTCTGTGCTCCCAATGCAAGGGGTCCCCGTTCTATCCCTGGTCAGGGAACTAGATCCTGCATGCCGCAACTAAAGATCCCACGTGCTGCAACTAAGACCAGGTGCAGCCAAATAAATAATATAAATAAATAAATAAATATTTTTAAAAACCCAAAAAACTAAGTATGCAACTACTTATGACCCAGTAATTGCACTCCTGGGCATGTATCCCAGAGGAATTAAAACTTTCACCTACGTAAAAACTACACACGCATGTTCATAACAGTTTTATTTGTAATGGCAACTATCTAGAAACAACCAAAATATCTTTTAATAGGTGAATGTCTAAAAAAAACTGTGTACATCTGTACCATGGAATCTACTCAGATATAAAAAGCAATGCACCACTGATACATGGAACAATGCTTTGGATGGATTTCAAAAACATTAAGATGAGTGGAAAAAGCCCATCTGAAAAGGTTATGTACTGTATGATTCCATGTATATAACGGAATGAAATGACAAAATTCTTTCCAGCTTTTCTAGTGACCGTCCAGACTCATTGACGCTTCTCTTATCCCTTGTGTCTGAGAATGACTCTCCTCATTGATAAATCTAGTCGCTACCTCACAAACTAGTACATCTTAGTTTTGCCCCTCTTAAGGACCAAAGTTCCAAGTACTTTTGACTTCCAGAGAAAGCTAGGCTTAGACCAGATTTATGACATCTCTAACTGAACTAGCTCTTTGATTAATGTTCTTTATCTTCACCATATTCTTGCTAACTTCCCCACCACAAGGCTTAAAGTATCACATGTAAGGAAACAGTTCATACCATATGACCCAGCAATCCCACTACTGGGCATATACCCTGAGAAAACCATAATTCAAAAAGAGTCATGTACCACAATGTCCATTGCAGCACTATTTACAATAGCCAGGACATGGAAGCAACCTAAGTGTCCATCGACAGATGAATGGATAAAGAAGATGTGGCACATATATACAATGGAATATTACTTAGCCATAAAAAGAAACAAAATTGAGTTATTTGTAGTGAGGTGGATGGACCTAGAGTCTGTCATACAGGGTGAAGTAAGTCAGAAAGAGAAAAACAAATACCGTATGCTAACACATATACATGGAATCTAAAAAAAAGAAAAGAAAAAATGGCTCTGACGAACCTAGGGGCAGGACAGGAATACAGACGCAGATGTAGAGGATGAACTTGAGGATACGGGCAGGGGGAAGTGTAAGCTGGGACGAAGTGAGAGAGTAGCATTGACATATATACACTACCAAATGTAAAATAGATAGCTAGTGGGAAGCAGCTGCATCACACGGGGTGATCAGCTCAGTGCTTTGTGACCACCTAGAGGAGTGGGATAGGGAGGGTGGGAGGGAGACGCAAGAGGGAGGGGATATGGGGATATATGTATACATATAGCTGATTCACTTTGTTATACAGCAGAAACTAACACAACATTGTAAAGCAATTATACTCCAATAAAGATGTTAAAAAAACCCCCAACAGTTCAGTAATTGCTGCTCATACCAATAAGTTTAAGTTGTGTTACTAATACTGTGTATTAGTGTGGGGAATTATGCACATTATATGTAAAAGATGTGAAGGAAGGGATTATCATTGCTAAATTTGGGGGATAAGTATCAAGTCTTACTTAGAATGATTTCCATTAAAATGGTTAGAATGAATGTATTTGTAGTCAATGAGAAATGTCAGTGCTTTTAAAGGGTTAGCCTTTAAGCACACGAAAAATTCACAAAGTCAAAACAAATTAAGTACCCTCAAGTGTCTTCGTATCTGCTTTCTCAGCTTAAAGGATAAGGGAGACCCTGTCAGAGTTTTTCACCTGCCCCTTCCTCTCATTTAACAAATATTTATTGAGACAAATTTTATCGAGTGCCTGCGAATGCCAGGCACTGATCACTAAGATAGTGCCTTCTTCTAAGTAGTTTAAAGACTAGTGAGAAAGATTGTAATTAAGAAATTATGTCACAGTGAGATGAGGTCAGAAGTCTTTCGAGAGGAGATTTTTGGGTTGAGTCCTCTAGGACTAGAAGGAGTTAAACAGAATGGTCTGGTGGTAGGGACAAGCTGAGAATGGGGTGGGGCAGAGGGAGGCTGTCAGGAAATTTGAAGCTGGGAATACTTTCAAGTGCAAAGACAGAAGGTGGAAGAGTGCTGGGCTGCTTTTACTTCCAGCATCTTTTTCTAATTACACAGTGCTGCTGGCCCCCTGCTCCACCTAGAGGCGGTGTGGGATCACACAAAGGCGGGGACTTGAGAACAGACTGGGGGGACCGTTGCCTTGGCCACTTGAGTAGATGTTATGATTTGGGGCAAGTTGCTCAAATTCTGTGAGCCTGTTTTCTCATTTGTAAAATGGGGATAGTAACACCTGGATTAAATGAGAGACTGTAAGTCAAGCTCCTCCCTCAATTCACTTAGACCTCCTTTCCCCCTCCCCCTTGCTTCCGTTGTTTTGGAAATTGTATTTTCTCCTTACAACTCCCTTCATTGCTCCTCTAATCTCTATCTTGCTATACTTTTCCTGGCATCCCCACTAAGAAGGCTGACTGTGGGGGAGGGGTGCATGGAGCTTGGCTGGAGAAGAGCACAAGCTCACAGTAGTTCTGAAAAGCTCTCCAAGGGGCTCTGATGAGCCCAACACTCGCGCCTCCCGCTCCCCTCCCCTCCCCCTCCGCTCTGGAACTGCTGCTCCCAGGGATCCTGGGCTTTTGTTCTCTAGAGGCTTAAACTACCACCTGTTTTGCTTTGACTTATTGTTTAAAGGGTATCGCCCATTGTCTACAGACTATCAAAAATAGAAACTGCCAAAACTTAAAGATAGCAAGAGCTAAGTTTGTACTTTCTTTCTTTCTTTTAAAATACTAACGCTAAAACATCAATGCTTTTTCATTTTCCCTCTATTTCCATTCCTTTTCTGAGGACCTCCCCACTCCCAATAATTTTACTTGTTGGTACCATCATTAAGCACTAATAAAAAGTTATCTTTTAATATTAATTATAATTTATCTATTAATATATATCTGTCTTCCCTACTTGATTTTGAGTTCCTATGGTCTGTAGTATCTTGTACAGCAGTAGTTTCTCAAACTTGAATATGCATAAGAATCATCTGGGGATCTTGTTAAAATGCAGATTCTGATTTAGCAGGTCTGGGAAGGGGCTGCGTTTCTTCTAACAAGCTCCCAGGTGAAGCCCCTGGACCACACTTGGAGTCGCAAAGCCTTACTGGGTTTAGAACAAAGGAGGTACACAAGAAATGGTTGCTGGATGATGCCTTAGTCTCTCCTACTCAGTGCTTGGAATTTTCTTCAATACATCTTTCTCCACTTTTTCCTGTGCACTATTTATGACTAACTGACAATTATTCCTTTGTGTACTTAGCTGTGCCCTTCCTTCCCCTTTTCATAGTCAACAGTCTCATCCAGAAACCAGTCACTTAAGGAGTACAACAGTAATCTCCAGCCTCTTTCTACTGTCATCTACTTTGTAGCAAGCAAGAATAACTTTTTAAAGAATCATCTTTACCTTTGTTGCTCAGCAACCTATAGTAGCTCTCTAGTATACATTGTATCAAACTCAAATTCACGATGAAAAGCTTCAAGACATTTCTCCAACCCTTCCCTCTCGCTTGCTAGTCAATTTCTCTTTTTGCAGCACTTGGAACCCTCTGCATATTGCTGAGGTATGAGTCAGTCTCCTTGCAAGACATTTTGCATTGGGAATGTCTTCTTTTATTCTTTTTAAAGGCCTATGTGTATCTCTTTCAAAAAATTCTCAATTTTTACCTACTTAATGTTAAGCTTTGCTTGATTTATTTGTGAGTCCTTCGTTTAAAGGAGTATGAGCTTCGTACTATTATTTATTTTTATATTTTTTTGCTTTTTTCATATTTTTGTTCAGTTTTAAATGGGAAGTGTCTGTGCTTGCTGTTCATGGTTGTATCCCTAGCACCTAAGAGTGCTTGACACACAGTAGGTACTTTGGGAGGGGACTCAGTGAAGGATGAAACACAATTTAAGATCAGCTTTTATTACTTTTCAAAATGCTTTCTTTGCTACATTTATTGGGAACCTGGGTGAACGTTAATGGTTAAATAAGACAATTCTGGTGATGTAATTCTGGTACAGTAAAAATATTAAAGTATCAATTCACATCAGAAGGCTAGTAATAACTACCAACACATTAAAAAATGTACTGGCTACAGGATAAAAAAATAATTTTAGAAATCCCTTGAAGAGTATTTTGAGAGATAAACATTTGAGGTTTAGCAGCACTTTACACTGTACTACCTACCAGCTACCATTCTACTAGGGAAATAAAATTTAGATGCATTTAAAATACAGTATGGGCCCAAACCCACATCCTATCGAAAAGGCTTATGCTTTCCTATCATTGTTTTCTATACTGCACGTTTTGCATTCGTTAGGACTGCATATTTCTTAATAGTTCTTGGTGCTTTAAATTTAAAAGAAAATAAATGGGGCTTTCTCATATTACAGTTTCAAGGAAAAGGAGACTGCAGGGCCCCTTCAGCAAGGTTTAAGAGGCCTACAAGCTGCACACCCGTGCAACCGCCTCATGCTCCGATTTCATCTGTGGGGTTTTGTACAGTTCTTTTTTGGATGGTGCAAACCGCGCAAGTGCAGCATTAAAAACCTCTCCACCCCGGGAAACGATGCAAGAACATGCAGCTTAGGCTGCCAGGTTCTCTCCAACACACAGCCAAGGGCTGGAGGCCCGTATACCCGCCCCCAAACCCCGTCCACAACAATCGTTCCCTCCCTCCCCGCCTTTTACATACAGTACACATACAAATACACACACGCAGAGCAGCCAGCAGGGGCGGGCCGGGCCCGACCACTCCGCAAACCGCAGGGGGGAGCCACAACGGGCCGAGCTGTTTGCGCCCCCTCCTTTTTCCTTCTCACTCTTCTCTCTCTCCATCAGGCTGCACCTGTTAGGAAAAAGCGAACTTGGGGATCTAGGGTCTCCTGAAGTCCCGTTTAGAGGCCACATACCTTCGGCGGGTGTTGCGTTATCCCCCCTCCGTCGGCTAGCAGTTGGTCCCGCCCCAGTGCTAGCGGGCGCCGAGCGGGAGCCGCGCGGGAGCAGCGCAGCGACGGCGGCGGCAGCGGCGGCGGCGGTTGCTATTCCGAGCCGTTGAGACGCCTCTGCGGCAGCTGGTGGCGCAGGTGGCTTGCGTGGACGCGGGCAGAGGCGGCCGGCCCGCCACCGCAGCCTCAGCGCCCGCGGCCCCGGCAGGTGAGCGGGCGGCGGGGACTCGCCCCGCCCCCCCTCGGTGGCCTCACTCCTGGCTGTAGCGGGGAAGTGGCCGCGGCCCGCCCGGGAGCAGAGGTTCGGCCCGGGGCTGCGACCGTAGGGAAGAAGGCTGGGGGAGAGGCCGTGTGTGGATGGGAGGGGAACGTTCCCCTGCCTTTTGCCATCTTTTTCTCCCCCCCGACCCCCCACCCTCTTGGGGCTTAAGCTTGGGGGAAAAAAGCCAGAGGAAAGATGGGGCGGGAGAAAGGGGAATTCGGGGCTGAGAAGCATCTCTGCCTCAGGTGGTGGCGTCTTTTCGGTCGTCGAGCGGTAGACCTGGCGAAGCCTGGAGGGCTAGCTCTCGGGCTGCGGAGGCCGCGCACTCGCGCGGGAGGAGCGGGAGGCGGCTCTCCCCTCACTCTCCCACCCCCTCCCCCTCCCCACCTCCTCCCCCTCCCCACCTCCTCCCCCTCCCCACCCCTCCCCCTCCCCTCCCCCTCCCCCTCCCCTTCCCCCGTCCCTCCCTTACGGCCCCTCCCTTCGGGTTTCTGAGCTTTAACCGCCCTCCATGCTCTCCCTCGCAGGCGCGTCGGGACACCCCGAGGCATCCTCCCCCTCCCGCCGCCGCGGGAGCCTCGGCTGCCGTCCGCCCTCCCGCATCCCCTCGCAGTCCGCACCGCCACACCTCCTCCCTGTGCTCGGACCCCCGGCCTCGCCCCCGAAACATGACTCGCGATTTCAAACCTGGGGACCTCATCTTCGCCAAGATGAAAGGTTATCCTCATTGGCCAGCTCGAGTAAGTGATTTTTAGCCTTCGCGTTTAGCGGTGCTACCTTCCTCAGAGGCCTACTTCCTATACCCTTTTCTCTTAATTTTTTTTTCTCGTGTCCTTTCTCTCCCTCGCTTTCACTTAGTCTCATTTGTAACCTGACCTTTAGTTTTCTGCCCACTAATCTTCCATGTAATTTAAAAATTCAGGTGTTTCTGCATACTTAGGTATTTTCCTATGGTTTGTTTTTGACAGACTTTGGCAGGTTTTCTTAATATGAAATATTTCAAGGTGATGCCATTAGTGTTCCATTGTAGGTGAAAATAATCAAGTATGGATTTTGTGTTTAAAAATTAAGGAAACATAGACATTTTCTTAACTTTGAGTAAAATGCAAAATACCAGTGAAATCTATGCAGACTGTTGGGTGTCAAAGAGTTCTACGTGATTAAATTAACATAGGTATTCTTTCCTGTTTTATGGTTGATGAGACCTTTCTGGATTGACTTGTTTAATAAGACATAGGACTGGATATTCTTGAAAATTTTACAATAAGGTAGCATCACGGAACGTCTAGAAAGTTTATTTTCATGTTTTTATTGGTGAAGTTTGCCATATGACCTTGAAGAAGTTGTTTTACCTCTTTGATTGTTTCCCACAGGCAAAAGGAGTAGACCCAGATTCCTGGGTTCACATGTAGTGCAGAGAGGTGATTAAGGACTGAGGGTTTTTTTGTAACATTTAGGAATTGAGACTGTCTAAAATATCTAAGTACCATTTTCAGAAAAAGATCTTTTAGGTTATGGTAGGACTCAGGTTCTAAGGTAGTGATAGAACCTAGCAAATGTTGAGCTCAATTAGATTAGTAAGCTCAAGGTCCTTTTTAAATATAAACATGAGATATTCTAAAGTTGTCATTTCCACTATTTTACTCTTCTTTGAGGACTGTATTTCTTAAAGATAATTAAATCCTGTAGTTTTAATTATGTCAGTTGGGAGGAAAAATAACCATTGGTTACAGAGAATCATGGAGTGAGTTGCTGAGTGCTATCCAAGTATAAAATATTCACTGTTTCTTAATTTTTCCCATCCAGCTCTTTACAGACTCAGGTTTACTGGTTTCCTTCCCCAGCCTGGAAAGATTTTTTTTCTCCTGGTCTATTAAGTCTGCCTTTTCAGTGGTGTCTTATTGAAAAAATCCTTAATCATAATTCGTCTGTATATTTGACACTTTGTTTCCTTTGTGATAACCTTTTAACTCTTATGTGCATTCTTTGACCTCCAGGTAGTTTGTAAGCTTTTCCAGAGCAGTAGATACAAACTGAATTTCCTTATTACACACTCCCCGAATTCTTAGTACATAAATCATACGCTAAAAAACACTATTTCATGTTTAAGTAGAGAGCATAGGGAAACTGAGCAGGTTTAAGGCCCCTGCAAAATACTTTTTTGTGGTTTTAGCATCATTTATTTTGAGGTGTTATAAAATCCGAGCATATGGGGTACATCTTTATTCAGATTTCTATGTGACAGTGCAGTTAAAAACCAAATGAAAATGTTTTAAAAATTATCTGCTCTTCTTCTAAATCATCTTCTCCACATGCTTCAGTCTGTTGGGTGACTAAGAATGCTAATAAAAGCAAAGTAGAGTAGCCTTAGGAGGGCCAGAGTATTTTCTTTCTTTCTTTAATAAATTCTATATTTAACAATTTAATTTGGATTAAAATGGGAAATTTTAGTCTCTTTCCTTTTCCCCTTTTTTTCTTAGAAGCAGTTGAATTTAGTTTTGATATTGTCTGTGTCTAAGAATTATGTTCCTTTTTCTGTTTTCCCTCCAATCTTATGAATTCTAAGTCTTTGCTTTAGAGAGTTTAAATATGTATTTAAGGTCTCAGCTGTGAAGGTGACAATCATTGTTCCAGTTTTGATTTTAACGTTTTCTGTGCATCCCAGGCTTCATTACTTTTTAAGTCTTGCACATTCTTGTAATCCTGTACCAGTAGTAATCGTTTTTAAAGTCAACTTAAAAAAATTGCCTAGCATTTATTAAACTCTTTAGGTGCTAGACATTTGCATAAACTTTTAAAGCTGTTTGCTGGCAGAAAGCATATGAGCTGAGGTGACAAATATATCCCTTATCTTAAGGCCTCTAAGGATTGTCACAATTTAACAACTTGTCACAAAGCTGAAAAGACCGTATAATCTTCATATAGGTGGGGAAGTTAAGTTCCCAAGGGTGTTGGGTGCTAACGATTCTTACTGATGTCTGAAACCTTCAGATTGCCAACATCACCCTCATGGTCTTTTCTTAAACATGATAATGCATGTGGAGCATCATAGGTCTGCTGGTGGTCTGTACCCTTCTTAATAGTCAGCTGATTTTTTAAATTAAAGTGTCTTTGAAATTATGAAAGTTTTGAAATAGAAATGTTATTATGAAGTTTAAATAAATAAATAATGAAGTAGAAATGTTAAATTCTGGCTAAATACTACTGCCTGATGGCCTTAACTCTGGTAAGCGAAAGTATCAAGTATTACAGATGTGTTAGACATAACAGTACCTGATACTTTCTTCCTTATTTAATTAGAAGTATTAAAGTATTAAAAGAGAAATGAAAAAGGAACAGGTAACCTCATGTGATTCAGCCGTGTAGGTCTAAGATCTTTTCAGAATATGTGTTTCAGACTTGGAGAAATACTGTTTTAAACTTGTTAATGTCTCCTATATTTGGATAGCCTCCCTGCGGAAATAGCATTTAAAATTTTTGAATAGGTTCAGACTCCCTTATCTGGACTTCTTAGGGCCAGATGTGTTTAAAAATTCAGAACTTCAGGATTTTAGAAAGTTAATGATGGTACATATGCCATATATCTTGCTCCTAGTAGGGTCTGGGATGGCACATGGTAATCTAACACGATATTTCTGTGGAGAAGCATCAGTAGAAATGCTAGGTGGATAAAAGAAATGATGGAATAGCTTCAGTGTCAATCCAGGTTTTGCTACCAAATGAGTTTTGAGAGAAATATTGGTTTTCAGAGCTTCTTGGGTTTCAGAACTGGAGGTAAGGGATTGTGGACCTGTAGAACTGGTCCATTTTATAGCAGATCCCTTTTGGATGTCTTGTTTTCAGTTTATTCTGATGTGTTTAGGTGTGTATGATTTAAAAGATTTTAATTTTTCTGATCTTTTTTTAGGTAGATGAAGTTCCTGATGGAGCTGTAAAACCACCCACAAACAAACTACCCATTTTCTTTTTTGGAACTCATGAGACGTAAGTCCTTTTAGCTCTAAAAGCAAATCAGAGTTAATTTAGCGGGTTCATTGGGCATATAATGAAAAACAAGTAGAGATTAATTCAGAGAGAAAATAATAAAGTAACAGGAGACGTTAAAATCATCTTTGAACTTGGAAAAAAGTCTTCAAGTTTCCTTTTAAATTTTATTTTTATGGTAGAAAAATTAGACACTGTAGGTTTAACTTTTATTGAAATGGATGTCCTTAATCATAAAAGAAAGATGTACATTGATCCTCTCATCAATCAGAAGAATAACTGATGGATGAAAATATGTAAGGGAAGTTTTAACAAGGCATTCAGTATTCATATTTAGTATAATTAGTGCTAACCTGGCACCCTATTTTAGGCTTTGATTTTAGCCACACAAACGGTATATTGTGGGAAAGGTGAGAAGAAATCTGGATAGTTCCTTCTGTGTGTATTTATATGGTCCTGAGAGCCACTGTTACTGCTCTGCTGCCCCTGGTGGATTTGTGGGCAGAGAACTGATTCGGTGAAGCAAATTAATTTTTCAAAAATTGCAAAAAAAAAAAAAAAAAAAAAATTTGCAATAGAATATTGAACTGTTATTTCTGGGTGCAGAGGATTACTCCAGGGGCTATCATTAGTTTTGAAAAATAATATACTTTGTGCCTATATTTTAATAGCCTTACAAGTTGTATATAACCTACTGATTTTGAACTTTAAGTTTAGAATTTGCAATAATTTTGGTAAAGTAGACTTGTTTACCTGGGATCAGGTGAAACAAAACTGGTGATACTCTAATTAGAATTATGTATTCCTTAGAGTGTGTACAGTGGCAACATTTGGTTTAATGTTGCTTAGCTACTGTATGAACTTTCACATAATTTTAAGAAATAGTTTTATTAATATGTAATTTACATCATAAAGTTCACTTGTTAAATTGTATAATTCAGTGGATTTTAGTATATTTATTTCCATAACCATTAGCAGTCACTCTTCATTCCCTCCCCCTCCAGCCCAGGATACCTACTAGTTTACTGTCTGTCTATTTTTGCCAATTCTGGACATTTCATATTAATGATATCATACAATGCCACGTAATTATGTGCTTTAAGGTACAGTTTTGAGTCCAGAATTGTATTGGCCTTCACCGTAATTACTTTGAGTTGGATCCAGGTATATCCTCTGAATATAAAAATTTAATTTGTAAAAAAATGATGAGTTTCTGATTCTCTGGGATAATCTACTGTTTAAAACTCTTCCATAAATTTAATAGGGAAAGGTATCTTTTAATGAAAAACTGTGTACTCTCTATTTGAGTAGGGGTTTTCGAAGTGTGGTACCAGGTCAAGCTGCAGCCCCCATGGGAACAGCACATGGGAACTTCAGATAGTAGGCATGCAAATTCTTGGACCTCACTTGAACCAGAAGCTGAGGTGTGGGGTCCAGCAGTCTGTTCTAACTAGCCTTCCAGATACTTCTGGTGCCTGTGAAGTTTGGGAACACTTTATCAGAGTAAAGTGAGTAGATATTCCCTAGAATTTTTATGTATGCTTATAGTACCGTAGAACACATAGTTAATTTTTATGCTAAATTTAGAAGAATGATCATCCCTTCCCCAATATTTAAAAATGACGATTTTTATGTTGTAAATATCTGTGAATTATAAGTCAGAACAGACTACACCAAATAATTAAATTTTCATAAGCATTGTTTGGTTAATAACAAAACAGTGGTATTAAGTGGTTAATGAAAACAGTGAATTACTAATATTCAAGAATTAGAATATATTCAGGAAATTAAAGTATAACTTTAAAATTAAGCTAATGGGGCTTCCCTGGTGGCACAGTGGTTAAGAATCCGCCTGCCAATGCAGGGGACACGGGTTTGAGCCCTGGTCTGGGAAGATCCCACATGCCACGGAACAACTAAGTCTGTGTGCCACAACTACTGAGCCTGCGCTCTAGAGCCGGCGCTCCGCAACAAGGGAGGCCACTGCAATGAGAAGCCAGTGCACCGCAGCAAAGAGTAGCCCCCGCTCGCCTCAACTAGAGAAAAGCCCGGGTGCAGCAACAGAGACCCAGTGCAGCCAAAAATAAAAAATAAATAAATTTTAAAAAAAAATTAAGCTAATGATAATAAATTTTCACTTCAAAATGCACTTGTAATTTTTGTGCCTTAGTGATCTCATAAGTATACCATTACCTTTGGAAAGGCAGTGCTGTTGTATCTATTGGTCTGGTGACTTAACTTTTTGGTATTTAAGGTTGAGTTTTAGAAACTAGATCTCACTGATTATTTGCCTTTCCCCCCCCTCAAAAGTTGGGGGGGCAGTTATGTGAACCTTTCAATTTGGAATTTGTATAAATGGGAGTTTATTCTAATAGCCTGTAGTTAGGGAGATGGGAAAGGAAGAACATAGAAGAAGAAATGGCAATTTAGAAAACTGTACTGGGCTTCCCTGGTGGCGCAGTGGTTGAGAATCTGCCTGCCAATGCAGGGGACACAGGTTCGAGCCCTGGTCTGGGAAGATCCCACATGCCGCGGAGCAGCTAGGCCCGTGAGCCACAATTACTGAGCCTGCGCGTCTGGAGCCTGTGCTCCGCAACAAGAGAAGCCGCGATAATGAGAGGCCCGCGCACTGCGATGAAGAGTGGCCCCCACTTGCCGCAACTAGAGAAAGCCCTTGCACAGAAACGAAGACCCAACACAGCCATAAATAAATAAATAAACCCAAAAGTTAAAAAAAAAAAAAAGAAAATACATACATAGAAAACTGTACTTATTCATAACTTATTTATAGATTAAGATTTTTTTATTGTGAATTTGGAGCAGAATCCTTTTGTAATTGCATTCTTTTCCTGACTTGCAACCATCTGACTTTTCATAGTGTTTTATACCTTTCACAGTGAATTCATCCAGCCACGTTTTGAATATTAGATAACAATGAGCCCTTATGTATACCAAACATGATGGTCCACTAGGTATCTTAAAACTAATATATTCAAAACAAATTCTTAGTAAATGAGACTGGCAAGGATGCAGTGCTTTGCTGGAGGCAAAAATTGTGGTGTTATCCTTGATTTCCTATTACAGTCTTTTCCGTTCCTCCCCACGTCTAGTCAGTCAGCAAGTCTTGTTCTTTTCCTTTAATGTGCATTCTGATCTACTTTTTTCCATCTCCTCTACTACCACTTAAGTTCATGCTGCAGTTAGTTTTAGAAATAGTGTCCTACTCCTATCTTTTTTTTAAAATAAATTTATTTATTTATTTTTGGCTGCGTTGCTGCGCGTGGGCTTTCTCTAGTTGCGGCGAGTGGGGGCTACTCTTCATTGTGGTGTGTGGGCTTCTCTCGTTGCGGAGCACGGGCTCTAGGCGTGCAGGCTTCAGTAGTTGTGACGTGCGGGCTTCAGTAGTTGTGGCTCGTGGGCTCTAGAGCACAGGCTCAGTATTTGTGGTGCACGGGCTTAGTTGCTCCGTGGCATGTGGGATCTTCCCGGACCAGGGCTTGAACCCGTGTCCCCTGCGTTGGCAGGCGGATTCTTAACCACTGCGCCACCAGGGAAGCCCCCTATTCCTATCTTGGTCTCAGTTTTCACTCTTCATTTATAGTCAAAGTGAACTTGATATTCCAGTCAGACCATGTCATTTCTCTGTCCAAAACCCTTCAATGGCTGCCTTATTACAAACAAAACTCCCAAGTTTTGTCGACAAATGCTACTTATGAGACCCTATATGAACTAGTCTGTGTTTACCTTTCCAACCTCATCACATGTTTTCACTGTTACACAAATATATTTCATCTTGTCTCAAGTCCTTCTTGACTGTTTTCTCTTTGTTGGGAAAGGTATGTCTTCAGATTTTCAGTCATTTAGATCTTAGCTCAAATCCTCCTTTTTATGCTTTTTCTCCATTGCACTGATGACTGAAATTTCTTTCTTTTCCTTCACCCACAAGTGAAAAGTTTGGAGAGCAGGGACCTTGTCTATCTTGTTTATCATCATTTGCTTAAGTGCCTGGCACATAGTAGCTGTTAAATAAATGTTTGGTGAGAGATTGACAGCTCTATATCCTAGATAAAATCATTTATGGATTATGAATTTGCTGTCCATTAGCTAGTATTTTTATAGTTTTTAAGACAACTGATCGTAAGGCTGTCTTTGAATCCTGCCATTTATCTGCTATATGACCTTGGGCAGGTTACCTAGCCTTGTGTCCTTCTCTTCCTTACTTGTAAAATGGGAATAATAAAATACTCGACCTCAGAATTTGAGGTGCAAACAAGATACTACATGAAAGATGCTTAGAACAGTGCTTGGCATGTATTAAACACTAAGTATATGTCAGCTATGAATAGTTAAAGGTAATGTTGCATATTATTTTTTCACGACTAATACTTGTGTTTATTAAATTGTTTGCAGTGCAGTTTGAGTTTTGCTGACTAATTACCATTGCTAATTGAGGGAATACTCTCATCTAAGGTCTATTTATTTCTCTAAAGTCAGAAAATTTTAAATGAAGATGGTGTTTTTGCCGCTTTTATCTCCTTACTGCTCTTGTCTTAATTCAAAGATGTTAGATGCACAGTTCTAGGAACCTTAAAAATATCCATCACAGGCTGTTTCAAAACCTGCCTAATGTACAGTTTTAGGAATGAAGGTGAATGGGGAGGTACTGCTTGTTGGTCGGTTTTTTGTATAACCTGTCCACAAGAAAGGAATAAAGAAATGAATCATAAGGATAGGATTTTATTTTCTTCTACACTAGTTTTTCTATACAGTTTCTGTACTACAGACATAGCTGTATGTGTTGGGTGAGGGGCTTGTACGGTTTCTCATGAGCCTTATGTAATGAGAGGAACTGTTTTTTCATCTCTATACTGTCAGGTTCATGGCACATAGTAGATGTATCAATTGTCTGTTGCATCATCTTCTATTATAAAATAGTGTGTGCTGTTATAAAATCTAGTTTAAAACAGTATGTTTCCTATTTTGTGATTTAATAATAATAGGGAAATGAAGCAGCAAGTTAGAATCAATGTTTTAAAAGGTAGACGTTTCTGTATTATAATATGACTTGGCAACAGTTAAATGAGTTTTGAGCTTCACGTCTTCAGCTCTGATAAGCATTCGCATCCCATTTTTTATATGCAACTCTGGTTTGCTTTAAAGGAAAGGTTCTAGGTGTGTGATAACTGAATTTTTGTGAGACATATATGTGTATGTTCTCGTGGGTATGTACATTGTTTCCAAAAAGTGACTTTAAAGAGAGAACTGCTTTTCTGTTTACTTACATTCTGTGAAAATTGGGATACACAGGAACACACTTAACGGTCTTCAGGCATATGCCACGTAAGAAACACACTTGCAGGCTTTAAGTTGCTTCAGAATTATAACATTAGTACTCTAGTTAATGATTTGCTATTTTCTTAGGACATTTTACATGAGCTTTGATCCTTGTGGGCTTTGACATTGGTATTTGAAATGAGTTCATACGTATAGAGATATAACATCAATATTTTATCAGTAGATATTTCAAAGACTATATTACAGTGGTTAAAGGAAACCCTGAAACCTTTTTAAGGGAACATTGTACAGAGTGGAGGCTATGCTGTTTAATAGCTAGATAACCTTGCCTGCGTCAGTTAATCTTTCTGGCCTTCAGTTTTCTAATCTTTAAAAGGAGGATCTTGGTGATCCCTAAGTGTTCCTTTCAGCTCTGGAATTTGGTGGGTAATGTACTTTGAATTAATGTATATCTTTTCCTTGTAAAAATTTTAAAAACGTTAAAAGAGTTCTCTACAAAGGAAACAGTCATTTTTACTACTATTTTTTAGAAACAACCCCTAAACCTGTTACTGTTTTAGTATATTTTCTTTGAGATTTATATGTCATTTAAAAATGGAATGCTTTGAAGAGTCAATCAGAGCCACAGCCGCATAAGGTTGTGCCCTTGGGGACTAGCACTGGCTGTTTAACAACTAATCTGAGCCCTGTGCTCCAAACCTGTGGGATTGCATCCCTGGGGAGGACTCTTTGTATGTGTTTTCTTTTTCTTCTTTTAAATTGAAATGTAGTTGATACATAGTGTATAAGTTTAAGGTGTGTTGATTTTGATACATTTATATGTTGCAATATTACCACCATGATTTGATACATTTATATATTGCAATATGATTACCTGCCACCATAGCATTAGCTAACATCTCCATCAGGTCCCTTCATTAGTCATTTCTTTTTTGGGGGAGACAACATGGGAGGATTCTTTTTTCATCCATCATAGTTTTTTGAGTCTCATTAAGGAGCTCTGTAGTCTTGAGCAAATCATTTGAGCCAACAGTTCTACTTAGACTTTATTAGGAAGATATGTGAAAAGATTGAGCAATACATTATTTACTATAGCTGCATTTTATAATAGAAAATTTGATATAGAAAATGGTCCAACAATAGATTAATTTTGGGATAGCTATTCAGTGAAATAGTATTTAGCTGTTAAGTAATTGTTGACATGAAAAGATGTTCATTATAATTTGAGAAAGTATTTATGGATGAGTATGTATCATATCCATTAAAATTACATGTTTATATCTGTATATATGCAACAAACAAGTGGGTGAAAACAGTGGCTATCTGTAGTTGGTAAAATTCTGGATCATTTTTGTCTTCTTTGATGGGATGTGGTATTCACTGAAAAATATTTTAACAGCTTTATTGAGATGTAATTCATATCCCGAACAATTAATCCAGTTAAAACGTACAATTCAGTAGATCTTAGTATATCCAGAGAGTAGTGTAGACATTAGCACAGTTTTAGAACATCTTCATCACCCCAAAAACAGACCCTGTACGCATTAGCAGATACTTTGCATTTCTCCTTTCTCCCTCCTGTCTTGCCACAGGGAACCTCTAATCACTTTGCCTGTTCTGAGCATTTCATATAAATTGAAGTATACAATATGAGGTCTCTAATGACTTTTTTTTTTTAACTTAGCATAATGTTTTCAAGGTTCATCTATATTTTGTAGCATGTACTTTGTCTTTACAGTATTGCCAAATATTCCATTGTATTGGTCTATATTTATCCGTTCATCAGTTGATATTTGGGTTGTTGTTTCTACTTTGGACAGTTATAAATAATGCTGCTATGAACATTTGTGAGCAAGTTTTTGTGTGGACATGTCTTTTCTGTAGGAGTGGAATTCCTGGGTCACATGGTAACTTTGTGTTGAATCTTTTGAGGAATTGCCAGGCTTTTTTTTTGTTGTTGTTGTTGGCTGTGCTAGCTCTTAGTTGCGGCACGTGGGATCTTTAGTTGTGGCATGTGGGATCTAGTTCCCTGACCAAGGATCAAACCCAGGCCCCCTGCATTGGGAGTGTGGAGTCTTAGCCACTGGACCACGAGGGAAGTCCCTGCAAGACTTTTCAAATCAGCTATGCACCATTTTATATTTCTGTCAGCTATGTGTGAGGATTCTAATTTCTCTGTATCTTTTCCAAGACTTGTTATTGTCTTTTTTATTACAACTATCCTATTGGGTGTGAAGGTAGTATATCTTATTCTGGTTTTGATTTACATTTCACTGATAGCTAATGACACTCAGCATCTTTTCATGTGTGAATATTTTTTTAACCATCTATATATAACATGAATTATTTAGATTTGCAAAGGTCTTCTCTCAGTTGGAAAGGCATAGTTATTTAATTTTTGGTATATTGATAAACATGTAAATTTAAGTATGACTTATAATATGAACATAATAGTAAAATAATAGAAAGTAGTGCTTGAAAACCTGACTGGAGGAGGAGCAGGAAGAGAAGTTTTTTAAAACCTATTCTGCAAAATTAAGAATAAAGGTTAACCAGGTGTAATAAAAATGTATATGTAAAACAAGGTGGTATGAATAAGACCAAATATAAGTGACTACACTATGTGAATAGAATTCTCTATTAAGACCTTTTGATTGGATTAATCCTATTAGACTACCTGTGTCTTATTTTCTGAGACAAGGCTCAAACAAGTCACTGCCAAGTAACAATATAATGTCACAAAGAAAGCAAGAATGGGACCATTGCTGTCTGATAAAAGTAGAATTTAAAGTCAAAGCATGAAGAGAAGAGAAGGATACAGGCATTCCTTAGCTTTGCATAGTTCTAGTATGTTTAAATTTTGGTTACCATGGTTTAGGTAAATAGCGCCAGTCCCCGCAACAATGTTTCAAATTTCACTTACTCTGGAATATTAACTGTAATTGTGTAGACTACAAAATTTGTTGCTAGTTCTTCAGTCCACAAATCAAGATGTAAATAACAGATGCATAGCATGTCACTTTTTTTGAAGTTTCTTGGTGATTGGTCAGTGTGCATCTGTTTCTCAATTCAAGCATAGATAGCACAAAATGTAGTAGTGTTGTTGCCTCTGTCTTTCAATGATACACCCACCCAGGTTACATTTAAAGAAAAAACAAGATGGGGAATCGGCCAGCAAAGAAACTGATAATGCCAGAAGTGAAATTTGAATTGAATGTAAATGCAGTTATAGAATAAATAGCCTTGTGAATAATAACCTTGTGAATGTAGATGTGCTGTATATGGGGAGACTAGGTACACAGCCAGAGCAGCTTAGGGAAGGCAAGCTTATCAACATAAATGAGGAAAGTGGTTGTAATAAACAGGATGAAGATGTCTCAGAGGAAGTGACGCCAACAAAAAGCATTAAAGATATGCCATAACATTGAAAGTACAAAAGACAAAATGTTAGAAACTGATCAGATTTAGAAAGGAGTATGACACATTGCCTTAGGCATAGAAAATATGCTTACTCCATGTCATAAGTTATGTGATCAGAAGGGGCAGGCACTGTTTAAACTATTCTTAAGTTTTTTACAAAGACATGAAACACTTTAATCTCAATGTTTCTAATGTTTTAAATTACAGTGTACTAAACAATTAGTATTAGTTTTACTATATTTAAATTTTCCTTACACACAGTCAGTAATAGTGCATTTAGTGTTTTGACAATTTTTGAAGGTTTTGGAACAATTGTAATTTTTCCCATTGTTCAATAAGATTGCCTTGCACAGTCATTTTTGTGTTCTCTCATTGTCATACAAAGTGAGGACTGCCTATTTTGGGGAAAGAAAAATAATCTATATAAATTGAACTGTCAAACCTTTATATGCTAAATAACATCATGGTAGAATCAGTTTTTTGAATAGCTTTTTGGTTTAGAATCATATCTAAAAATGCCCCATGTTTGAGGTTTTAAGACATTTTTCTGCAATGTTGTTAAATATTTAAGGTCCCTTCCACTTCTTCAAGTTCCTGATGCCACCAGTTTTGAACCCTTTGGGGATTTTGAACTCTAAATTAGGGTACCGTCTCACTTTCTTCTATATTGCTGTTTAGTATCCAACTTTCTTAGTCTTCCCAGCTTTCAAACCTGTTGATAATGTCCCTTGTCATCTTTAGCCTTATGAGTTACGGGGTTTTAGGAGAGAGAATTGCTTTGTTCTAACTAGAAGTATGTTTTATTTTTGATGGTGTTTTAACTCGAGTCATCTACTTGGAATTTGAAGCTGATTATGCAGGAGGAATTGCTTTACTGTTTTAACTAAATGTGTTAAATTTTCTAATTTTAGATTATGGGTAGGAATGAATGATGCCTAGTAAAAGTCTGAATTTCTAGATCAAATGAGATAGTGATGATTTAAGTGTGCCTTAACTGATGTGCAGTTAAAATACATGGATACTTTGAGTATTTATAAATTGCAGAATTTAAATAATAAAGCTGACTTTTATATGCATTTGATTATATTTAAGTAGAGCCCTAAGTCTCTTTTTTATTGAAATTTTATCTTAAAGCCTTTTAAAATATTCTAAACTGGAATGTGAGCTATAGTCATTAGGTCCCTAATTCTTAAAGAATTTCAGCAGATACGGAATTTGTGATAGATAATTAGTAATTAATAATCTTAAATTGAAGCATATTTTAGAGGAAATGAGTAGTAATTTGATTTTCCTCTTGCTTTGGAGAATACATATATATCAACCATTATAGCAAAAAACTGATACATTCTCTGCATCTAAATTTATAGGATTGACAGACTTCTACAGAACCGACTGACATAGGGCAGATATATAATGGGGCTGTTCTGGGGATTATATCTAAATATATATGTGTATATATACACACAAAAATAGTTGTCATCATTCACAGGTTCCATATTTATTAATTTGCCTGCTCACTAAAATGTATTTATAATCCCAAATCAATACCTGTGGCGCCTTCACGGTCATGTCTGTGTGAAATGGCAAAAAATTTGAGTAACTTGATGCACACATTCCTAGCTGAAGCCGAACCAAGGCCATGCTTTACCTTGTTTCAGCTCTCATATTGTAAACAAGTGTCCTTTTTGCAGTCTGTGTAGTGCCACGGCTTTTGTATTTTTGTGCTTTTTCTTGGTCATTTTGCCGTTTATAATAGCACCCAAATGTAGTGCTGAAGTGCCATTTAGTGTTCCTAAGTGTAAGAAGCCTGTGCTGTGCCTTATGGAGAAAATATGTGTTACGTAAGCTGTTGGCTGTGAGTTCAGTGTTAATGAATTACCAGTGTATATTAAATAGGTGTCTTTAAACAGAAACACACATAAAACAATGTTATGTACTGATTGGTTGACAAAACTGTTGTGACCAGAGGAACCTACCCTGTATTTACCCTGGAGCAGTGGTACAGTATTCCTTAATTCAGTGTTCATGGTGACATTATAGAATATAATTACCATGAATACAAGAATTGACTGTAATATATATGTGTGTATGTATGTGTGTGTGTATATATATATGAATGAACAAACCAGTTATAACATCTGATTCCCTCACTGAATAAAGTAGAAGTCTTAACGTACTTATTTTATTCTAAAAATCTACATGTATGTATATACAAATATTAAAACATACATATAATATACCTTATTGACAATGTTTTATGAGTTGTATAATATTCCAAACTACTTTGTAGTAAAACAGTATTTAGAATGAATTTAAATGTATAGATTAATGCAGTCTTGTGACATTTCTTTTTTTCATTTTTATGCATTTTTATAGTAAAATCTGTAAAATTATTATAGCAAAATTTACCATTTTAACCATTTTCAAGTGTGCAGTTTAGTGGCATTCAGTACATTGACATTGTTGTGCAATTTGTGTGTTTTTTTTAAATTAGGATTATGGATCTAGGAGTTTGTGACTGAATTTAATAAAAGCATTTGGAATTAGATATTATTTGTGGCTACCTTTAATTTATGTATGATTTTTAATGTGTTTTAGATTAAGAATTTTTGATAATTGCGTTCATAGAGTAGTGCTATTTAATCACTTATATTTGAGATTGCTTTACACTCACATTTCCCCCCCCCCTCCTTTTTTAGTGCTTTTTTAGGCCCAAAGGACATATTTCCTTACTCAGAAAATAAGGAAAAGTACGGCAAACCAAATAAACGAAAAGGCTTTAATGAAGGTTTATGGGAGATAGATAACAATCCGAAAGTGAAATTTTCAAGTCAACAGGTGCGTCATATTACATAAAATTTAGTTTAGTATTATTTACTCAGTTTTGGAGAATAATCACATGATTATGGTGGTGTGATGTACTCTGTGTTCCCAGCCCAGACATCCCCAGTGGCACATTCCTGTGGTTTGGTGCAAGCGTTGATGCCCAAGCCTATACAAAAGAAACAACAACAAAAAATTGGCCATCATAATTTCTAAATATTTCTATCGTGCTATAAGTAATTTTGGGCACATTTTTTATATACCTTTATAATTTGTGGGTTATCAGCATTGCCTTTTTTTACAGAAAAGGAAATGGGTTTACAGTTTAAAGACTTGCCAAAGGAAATAGCTAGAAAGGTGCACAGTTTGGATTACAGTCCCTTCATCTTGTAGATTGGGAGCTTTACCCTCACCTCCCAATGTATACTGTGTTGCCTCTGGTATTCATCGTTTTGGTTGGTTTTATGAAAATCTAGGGACCCTAGGTTACATGCTTAAGTATCTCTCATATGGGGGTACTTTTAAAATTTAATGATTACTGGACTCTCCCACTCAGTGTCTGTTAAATCAGAATCACTTAAGTTTAGGTCTCAGGAATCTGCATTTTAAATAAACTAAGTTTGAGATATAGATCAATAAGAGTCCTTAAAGTTGTGATATAGATCCTTTGTTAAGGCTGTTCGTCTTAGAGTACATAGATTAGCTTCTTTATCTAAGAATATTTCAATAGTTGAATACGGTGTAGGTCTGTGCTCCTCTAAATCACCTTACGTTGTATCTTGTTGGGCATTTGCTGGTTAGAACATCAGAATGGTATTCTTTGTAATTGTACTTTTAATTTCTGCCTCACCATTTTATCTGCTGAGATTGTATGCATCAATTGCAGGAATATAGTTCCATGTAAGACTTTCCTAAATAAAATAGTAGCATTTAAAACTTTTCAAAATTGTGTGTATTAAAAGTATCCTGTGCAACAGAAATGAGGGTACTTTTCTAGCTTTGTTACATACAAACAGGCTTTGATTTTTTCATGGGTACAAAATTTTAAAGTTGGCGTAAAATATTATTTTGTGAAACTAATAGACTTGATTGTTCATAGGCATCAACTAAACAATCAAATGCGTCATCTGATGTTGAAGTTGAAGAAAAAGAAACTAGTGTTTCAAAGGAAGATACTGACCATGAAGAAAAAGCCAGCAATGAGGTGTGTTTAATTTCTCTTGCATTCTAAACCCATTTTGTTGAAAGGAAGAATTGTAAAATGAGTTGATTGTGGCACAGTAGAAAGTAATCTTTAAAGTAGTTGAGTAATGAATGGGAAAATATTAAAGGCTTATTTCCTTGTGTAAATATTAAATATGGTATTGTAAAATAATTTTTGCATCTTTAAGATGCATGGATATTTTTATTTGAAGTTAGTTTGCTGTGCAAAATATGACGTACAACTAGGAGAGTCGCTTACTGTTTGTTAGAAATATTTTTAAAGTGAGGTATTATTGGATGGATGTACGGGAAAGGATATTGAACCGAATTTTTTAAAACCTAGATTTATTTCCAGCTCTGTATTTGATTATCTGAGTGGGGATACTCATTTAGCCTTTCTAGGCTTCATGAAGTTGTTACTTGATCTCCAGAGTCCCGACCACCTCTTAACATTCACAATCCTAAAACTGAGGATTTTACTATAGAAAGAGTGTTTTGTAAATTTAAATAGACAAACCTCCCAGTGTACGAGCAAGTGTGACTTTTATATTTGATCAGACAGAGGAAAGCATTTTTTTTTTTAGGTGAAGATACTGGTGATTACTTCCACTTTATAATGAATTAATGTTAAGACTTTTAATGTTTATAATTTCAAAGGTCAGAGAAGCAAAACAAGTTTCCGTAGTACTTTTAGTGAAATGTGCTTGTGATTTTTAATTTAAGAAATTTTCTTTCAGTCATGGCATAATTATCAATTTCATCTGTTGTGTATTTTTTTTTTTTTTTAAGGATGTGACTAAAGCAGTTGACATAACCACTCCAAAAGCTGCCAGAAGAGGGAGAAAGAGAAAGGTAATTCTATTGCTTAACCACAGAGATCTTAAAAGAATTTTTATTTTAGTTGGATTGAGGGAGTGTAGATAATGAAATGGTACTATTTAATTTAGACTTAGCCCTTCACTCTAAGTCCTTTAATTTTTTTAAAGGATAAGTTATGTTGTTCACTTATCAAAACTATCTGTTTCTTTTCTTAGTGATACAGCACCCTTAAGTTGAATGGTATACAAAATAAAATGCACCAATTTTCATTCCTTTTATGATGCTGTCTCAAGTTTTCTCTATAAAATGGATAATATATATACTCATAAGACTGTTGAGAGAATTAAATGAGTTAATACATGTAAAATCTTTATAATAAATCCTGGTACATAGTGCTTTGTAAATGTTGTCCATTATTATGTTATTACTTTACAGCATTGTTGCATGAAATGAGAGTATGTGACAGTTTAGGACAAAGTACCTCTTATGCTTTTAATTCGTGTTTCTTCTTCCCTATGTGAAGTTTTGTTCATCACACCTTTTTCTGACCTATTTATGTCTCAGACTGTTATTATATGACAAAGCTACAAAGAAAATTTAAGAGTTCAGTCTTTAAAAAAAATTTTTTTTGTAGTATTCTGAGTTCAGTGTCTTATAAGGAAGTAAGATGAAAACAAATAATTACAGTGGCTTTTTATTCCCTGTGGGGTGTGTGTGAAGGGGCTATGATAACTTTAACAAGATTTTAAAAGGTAGGCAGAATTTTAGTCAGGCAGATGAAGGAGGAGGGGAGGAGCATGTGAGGCAATTACAGAGGCACAGAGAAAATTTTGCTTCAAGCATTTCAAGTATTGCATTTCAGTACTATCAGACCATAAAGTTTGAGGGAAACAAGTACAAAAAACCCCACTGTGTTACCCTGAAGAACTTGAACTTAGAGAAGTGGTGGGAAGCCATTGAATCATTTTAAATTTCAGGTACTTCTCTTTTTAAAGCAGTGTGAATGATGGGGATTGGACTGGAGCAGTGAGACCAGTTCACTGATTAATTCATTCAGAATTTTGGTACTCACTTCACTGGCCCAGACAGAAAACCAGCAGTGAATAAGGAAGATAAGGTCTCTGTTCTTATTAAACTTATATTTTTGTTGAGACAGACAATAAATACATTAAACAAGAGAATTAAAATGGGGAGTCATGATTGGGACTTGGTAACTAAATTATGAAAGGCCTTTCTAAAGAGTTAGCATGACATTTTTAGTGGTGTAGATGAGAGATAGGATTTTAAGAGCACCTTAGGAGGTAAAGTTAATAGTTGATTGGAAGTGGGTGTGAAGTGAGGGGGAGGAATCTAGGATGACTCAGGGTGTTGGCTTGGATGACTAGATTATACACTGAGAATGCAGGAGATGTTTTGGGAGCAGAGGCAGGAGGAGGAGGATGTGAAACACCTTTGAGAATTAGACTGAAGATACATATTTCTCTGACACTAAAGGGGGAAAAGGTAGAAGTTACAGCTGCAGTCTCTGACATAATGATAGGATTTAGATAGGTAGTCAAGGGAGAAAGTTTACTGAGAAGAACGCAGAAAACCAGAATCCTGAGGAATTATAATGGTGATGAAAGGCTGGCTTGTAAAATTATGGCTGAGAATGAACTGTCAGGAGAAAAATCTAAGAGAGGATATCAAGCTAAACAAGGGAGGAGAGAATTTTAAGAATGAGGGAGTGGTTAGTAGTGTCCTGATGCAGAAGCGGTCCAATAATATTTGACAATTAGGATCCCCCAGGATACCTTAAGGTCAAACGGTAAGAACAGATGAAGTAGGTTAAAGAATAAAATGTTTAATGTTAAAATTACACTGTGCTTTTGAAGTCTTTGAAGGGGAGGAGAGTATGCAGCAACAAGGATTTTCATGGTTAAGGGAGGGTGTTAAAAGTGACAAAATATAATAGAGGCTTTAACACTTTTTCTTTGCGAAACCAGGAAAGATCAAAGATGTGGAAAGAGTATAAAATTACTGTAAGTTAAGAATAATGCTGGGTGAGAGAAAAGGGAGGACACATTTGAGGGAATTGACTTGATGGGAAAGAGACGGACATTTCATCTTTCTTCACATTGAAGGGAAGGGTGGGCAAGACTATTACAAACTTCTAGGGAGACTTGGAAATTATGGGAATCCCTTCCTGCTAGCCTCAGTCTCTCCCCTCTCCCTCACCAAATTCAAAGCAAGACTGCATGTGTGGTGTAAGGCAGAAAGAAAGGATTGAAAGTTTATGCTAGAGGGAGAAGGAAAGGGCATGACAAAAGACAGGGTAAAGGATTAATGGATGGCTTTGAGATCACAAATGAAGTTGCATAAAATGAATGCATGTTTGTATAATTTTTTTTCAGCAGGGCTCAGCAGCAGGGAAAAATAGAGCAGGGAAGGTAGAGTTTTATAGTAACTCTCTGTTGGAGATTTGCGGGACAGGTGCAGCAAAACAAGAATGCAGATGAATAGTAGTTCCATGAGGATTTTGAGGGATGGGGGGGCCTTTATGTAAAGTCACGAAGGGAGTAGAGCTAGAAAGTGGGGTACCAAATGGGGAGAAAACTTGTCAAAGGCTTAGAGGTCTCAGTGAGATAAAATATGGAAGAAATTAATCTAGAGTCAATATTTGCATTTGAGATATTTAAATATATATATATTTGAAATAACTTAATAGTCCTTTCTCTAGATAAAATATTTCTTATTCCTTGAGTTAATATTTTCATGAGGAATGGTTTTGACTTGCATGATTTTGCTGTAATAGTCAATATATGTCTATGGAAGGGCTGTATTTTTGCTTCGTATAGTTGTTAGTTTATTTATGGCATTAGTTATCGATGACCTTGTTACCTCTTATTGGTATCTCCTCAAAGAGATTCATACCTGTAATTCTTATGCGATGTCATGATTTATTTCCAAAAGTTGAAAGTGTAATTGAAGAGGGGATTTTTTTGCACTGAAGAGTTAATCAGTTTGAACTGAATTTTGGAGAACTTTTGCCCTCTTAACTGCTCACCCTCCTAACCCAATAGAAGAGCTCTCATACAGTCTTGGGTTCTCAACCTTTGGTATAAAAACAGATGCCTGGCTCCCTACTCCAGAGCTATCATCAAATCAGGATTGGGGTGGGGGGTGGTCTGTAAGTTCCTAAAATTAGAAATACAACTTGAGCTAATGTTTTTGAAGCAATTTTTGTAATGTTCCTTGAGAACAATTCAAGGGTTACCTTAGATGAGTTTCTTGACTTTTAATAATGCTTTGAATATACATTTTTTAAAAATTTATTTATTTATTTATTTATTTATGGCTGTGTTGGGTCTTCGTTTCTGTGCGAGGGCTTTCTCTAGTTGCGGCAAGCGGGGGCCACTCTTCATCACAGTGCGCAGGCCTCTCACTATCGCGGCCTCTCTTGTTGCGGAGCATAGGCTCCAGACGTGCAGGCTCAGTAATTGTGGCTCACGGGCCCAGTTGCTCCGCGGCATGTGGGATCTTCCCAGACCAGGGCTTGAACCCGTGTCCCCTGCATTGGCAGGCAGATTCTCAACCACTGCGCCACCAGGGAAGCCCCTACATTATTATATTGCAATTACAAAGGCAAAAATAATGTTTAAAAACTAAGAACAAAGAAATGGATAAATTCTTAGAAGTGGGATTGCTGAGTCAGATTTGCATATTCTGTATTGCTGATATTCATAATGATCAGAAATGTATTACCAGTTTATTGATTTGATCACCATTAATCAATATATGAATAATTCTCCACATTCTTACCAAAATTGGGCATTACCTCTTAAGTGTTTGCAAATCAGATTGTTGATTAAAAGATTAAAAAAATTTTTTTATCAGTAAGGTTGGATTATGCAAGTTTTGGCATGATGCTTTATTGCCTTTATTTTTATTGAGCTAGTTCAGGCTGAATTCTAAATAATTGGGGGTGGGGGGGCAGCTCATAGTAGTCCTCCCATTCTTCTCTTTGTTCTCTTTGCTATTTATTTTCTCTCTTTTCGATTATGATGTTATGTTTGCATTTCCTTTCTAATTGGTTATTAACCTTTGTTCTACTCTAATGCTTGAATTGATTAAACTGATTCTCATTTGGGGCTATTGTCTCATTACCTGGGGCATTATAGTTTGCAAAGGGTCATTGGGATTTCTTTACAGTAGTAAATCCTTTATAGAAAATAAGAATAACTCCTAGGGAGGAACAGCAGATGTCTCAGTTCAAAAATAAAACATGTACATATTAACAAAGTTAAAGAATGGAAATATCAGCAACTTAATTTCTTGCCTTTTCTAACATTAATTTAGGTTGTACATCATAAGTACGCAATATAAAGTGTTAGCATTTTGAGATACTCAATGAAAGTACATTTATAAGCAATGTGTGGGATATTACAGTGTAATTACATTATACTTTAACATTTTGCATCAAGAATATTCATTTTATTTTTATAAATGACTTTTTTAGGTTGAGAATATCTAAAAAGTGAGTTTTTGTTTCCTAGAATTACTCACTAGAATTATAAGCTTAATTTAAGGATATCACTCTGATGAGTCAACTGTTAAAAAATAATGAAGATCAATATATGTTACGCTTGTATTTGAACTTGTTATCCTATAATGGCACGTTTTTGCCATTGAACTAAATTTGGAATGCCTACTATGTGCTAAATAAGTTAATTTAAATCTTTGTGATTCAGGCAGAAAAACAAATAGAAACCGAGGAGGCAGGAGTAGTGACTACAGCAACAGCATCTGTTAATCTAAAAGTGAGTCCTAAAAGAGGACGACCTGCAGGTAGGATTATTAATGTTTAAATAGCTGGCTTGTGATTATTATTCTAATCCATTAAAGTGTTGTACCTCAGCTACTTTGGAATAGGTGAATAGGTACTTGGTTATGTGTAATATATAAATTTCAAAGGAGGTAAAACATTAAGGTTTCTGCTCTTTGTAATAAAGTATTTAAATTTGAAATAATTGCTTGAGACTTTTTCATTTTCTGTTTTATCCCCATTACATTTTCCTCTAATAGCAGCAAATGAGGCTGTGGTGAGATTTAAAATCCATGAATGATGGGTTTATTTTACCTCTTACTTTAGAAATATTAAGCTTTCCAAATGGAATCATAATGAAAACAAGAGAAAAACAGCATTTGAATAATCAAAGCTATTAAATTATTGCATTCTTTCTTTATTAGGGCCTGTACAATATGCAGATGTCTTCAGCACTGCCTATTTAAAGTATTTTCCTAATTTGGCAAATAGGAAATAGTTTGGAAGGATGTGCTCTAATACAAAGTAAAACAAAAAAATTAGCCAAAATAGAGCCAATTTTTTTTTCTACTTCATAACATAGCATTCTGTTTTCTTTTTTTTTTTGGCTGCGTCTGGTCTTAGTTCGACATGCGGGCTCTTCATTGCAGCACATTGGCTTCTCTCTAGTTGTGGCGTGCGGGTTTTCTCTCTCTAGCTGTGGCATGCAGGCTCCAGGGCTCCTGGGCTCTGTAGTTTGCAGCACGCGGGCTCTCTCATTGAGGTGTGCTAGCTCAGTAGTTGAGGCACGCAGGTTTAGTTGCCCCATGGCATGTGGGACCTTAGTTCCCCGACCAGGGATCGAACCTGCATCCCCTGCATTGGCAGGCAGATTCTTTACCACTGGACCACCAGGGAAGTGAAGTCCCATAACAGAGGATTCTTAATGAAACAGGATAAAATGAGTAATACCCCCCAAAAAAAAAACAATTTACCTAATTTTTACTTTGGAATTTAATAGTGTAATGGATCATATTAATGGTGTTGTTAGAAAATTCAATGAATTCTGATAACAAATTTTCAAATACGTGAGCATACATATACAAATAATACTGTAATATGTATATGAATGTTGAATATAAGTGCTGCTATCTACTATAAAGTTGAATTTTGTGACATTCCTATTAAAACAATGAGGGATGTTCTTTTAAGCCCTCAGCCATACTAAGGACAGATTGAAAATACTCTTGATTCACCTCTGTAAATTTTCTGCTGTTAACTCATTTGAACCACTGGAGGATATGATTTTTAAAACCTAAAGTAATTGTTATCTGTAATAAACTAATATTCTTAGTATATATCATTTGTAACTTTTATATGTGAGATCTACATCTTAATGGGAAAGCTGGTAGTTACAAAATTTTTTTTCCTGTGAATGTTAGCTACAGAAGTCAAGATTCCAAAACCAAGAGGCAGACCCAAAATGGTAAAACAGCCCTGTCCTTCGGAGAGTGACATGTGAGTATAATTAGTTATGCAGTAAATGAGACATTTCACTTTCAATATGTATAAATTTCTTTGCATTTTTACCAGTTTTATTTACAGAGTGTTTGTTGCTATTACTATTTTGTATTTCTAAGAATTATGAGCAAAACAGTTGAAAAATAGTTTTCATTATATAAAAAGTTAAAATTGATAGGGAATCAAGAAAAATCTGATACGATTATCATTTCATTAATCTAAGACATTTTCTTGTATATTAGGATATAAGATACTTGGATAATGCAGGGTAAAATTTATAATAGTTCCCTTTGTTTAAGGGAATTTTTAGACAAAGTATTTTTGAAGCAATTTCCACAAATCTTGCTCCTCCAGAATAATCTTTATTTAAAAAATAATAACACTTAACATTATTTTTGTAAATTTAAAGTATTTTGGAATGATAACTAGTTATTAACAAAATCAGTTTTTTTTTTTTCTTGCCATCTTTCTTTTCCATTATGGATCTTGTTTGTGTTGGCTTTTCTGGGTAGAAACTTGACCAGCAGGAATGTATATTTAGACAAAGAGGGCAAAACTTTGTAGCTATTGTGTTTAAAGATTTTATAGAAAAGGCTTAAGTGAGTATGTCATTTAAGAATGGATTTACAGTGTTTTGAATGAAAATTTTTTATTGGAAATTTCAGTTATAGAAGTGTTGGTACTTTTCAGCCAATATATGTTTAAAGAGTTTTATTTTACTGCCAAGCTGTTTAAATATTCTCGAAAATAGTGGCCAAAAATTACAACATGGTTTTAACTACTATAGTGAAATTAAGAAATTAGGTACATGCAGGTGAGTTTATGTTTTTAAACATACCAAGTAAATCTCACTCATCTCCTCCCTAAGATGTCTTTTCTAATAAGGGCATCAAGCATCAAGTCTAGGATTTTACGATCAACATGAGGCCTTGATCTAGAGACTTAGGAACTGAAACACAGGTTATCTGCTCCCCTCTCCCTTTTATATATGCACATTGATCTGGGAGGGATAGGGAACCATAATAAATACTCCCAAGGAGAAGATTAAGAGGCACACAGCAGTCATTGTTCCCCAGGAAATACGAAATTCTGTTGGGAAAATATTGTGATATCCCCCTGTTTTAGATACAAGGAATATTTCCTTGATTAGGTCCGTCCCAATTTTCCCTGAGAGTATCTTCCTAGTCCATTTCTCTCCATGGCTTTCGGCTGATTCTTGGACTGGAAAGTATTAACCCTCCTTATTAGCTGAGCAGCTTTCTTATTCTGCTTTCATACTTTAGGGAGTTGGGCCCAAGATTCCTTTTTAAATCTCCATTAGTTTCTCTTAATGCAGGCTAGCGTCCCTTTTGGTAGTAATAATACTTTATTGTTACCGTGTGTCTGTTTAATTCTAGTCAGCTTCATGTGCCGTGGTCTCACTCACAAGACTTCCCCACACATGCTTATCTCTTTATACTTAACTAAAAGCACTTTTGAGTTTATAGGTTTTCCTGAAGACCTACTCCCTGGTTTCTTTTTCATAGAACCATTTGTTCATCAGAAGGATCAAGGTATCCCAATTTGAATTCTTAAGGAAAGGCTGGCAACTTACAACCTTGATTGGATCTTTGACTCCAGTCTTTGTCTGAATTTGAAAATCTTTTACAGGATGGAAGTGACTTTCAACACTGAAATGCATGGAATTTTTTTCTCCTTCCTTTGTCGTCCTATTATTTTTTGAACTTACCTCTTTCTTGAAGTACCCTATCAAATTTATGTTGGTAACAATCAACTCAAAATGCTAATATTCTATCTTGAAACCTCTTCACCCAGAGCCACAAGTTCACTGAACAAGTTTTCTCTCCAGTTATCACAGATGACAGTTTTACCCATTGTATAATATGTTAGGGTTTCAAATGCAAAGCAAGTGTCAAACGTTTTAGGTTTTGATGGACAACCCCAAAATACCAGCAGCTTACAATATTTATTTTTCACTTGTGCTATATGTAGGCTGGGCACTGGCTGTTATAGCTACTCTCAGCTTTGTATCTGGGCAAAAACTCAGTGGAGTGTAGAGCAAAACTATGTAAGCTCTTCTGAAACTTAAGCTCTCCACCATGAGAACAGCGTGTATCTGCTAGTGACAGCTTCTTTGCAGTGGGTCCTGAAATGACAAGACAGTGGATAGAGTCCAGAAGATCTGAAACCATCTCATAATCCTCATGTAAAGTAAAAATATTTGTTATAAGCCACTGAGATATTTTGGGTTGTGTTTGCATTAATTTTTGCTATTAACATGTATTTATAATTTTCTTTAGTCTTTTAATATGTTTCCTATTGTACCTTGACCTATTAAAAAGGGAATTATCACCATGAGGTCTGTTTTTCATGGAAGATGGTAAGGAGGGAGGACCATTGGGAAAAGACTTAATTGCAGCAAGCAGTGATAGTTAGTTTATGGGAGTTCTCTGCTTTGACACTGTTTTAAAAACTTTGAAATAATAATCCCATTTCTTAAAAACTTCACGATACACTTTTAAATCTACCTTTAAAAAAGAAAAACAGCTGCATGGTATTCCACTGTGTATGTATCATAATTCTTAAAAGTTTATTTCTTGTATGGATACATTTTTTTAGACATTGTCATCTGTCGTTTTGTACATGTGCAAATATATTGGTTAGAATACATTGCTAGAAGCAGATTTGCTGGGTTAAAAGGATATTTTTATTTTTAATACCTGCCTCTTTGCATAGGGGGTAACATTTTGGGGGAGACAGTTCGTCAATATCTATTAAGAGCCATGGGAATCCCTTTTATATTTGATTCTCTATTCCCATCTCCACAAAATGATCATTATTAAAATATTTACCCCCTTGTGGAAATATTGAACAAAGTTAAGTGATTTTACTTGCCTGCTTTTTCTTCCATCGATTAAAAGTAAAGGATGAAACCTATATAACATTTAAAAATAAACATAGCCAATGACAGTTATGTGACAAAAAATTTCTAAAGAAAGAAAGTGATTTTTTTTTTCTTTTCCAATTTAATAATCTTAAGGGTTCAAGGAAGCAGTTGTCTGGTAGGTCAGTGGATTTGGAATTGAGATATTGGGCTATTTGACCTTTTGCACCATCATTTTCTCATTTGTTAAATAGAATGGGTTGGACTAAATGATCTGGGGTCCCTTCCAGCTTTCAAATCCATTGATGTAATTATATAATATGTGTAAATCTCAATGAAATTCCTTGAACACTGTAATATTAAGGTTAATTGGCCATATATTTTACCATTATATGCATCAGTTGGGAGCTTTTTACATTGCAAGGCATATTTCTTTAAATTTTAAAATGACTGTATTTCACCATTATGCAGTTCGATTCTGCAATTGTATTTTTCCCAGCGTGGCTACTTTTTAAAACATTATTTACTTTTATAAATATGTAGAATATGAGCTCCATAAAATCTAGGCATCTCACACATCTTATACACTGATGTTCCCCAAAGTCAAGAACAGTACCATGGCATATGAGATAGTACTCAATATTATTTTTAAGTGTATGAGTCACATTACAAAAAACATGGAAAACAAAGGGAAAAAAATCACTTTTCTACTACCCTAATGCCACTGTAATTTTTCTATCTTCTAACTTATATTAAAAGGATGTTCTTTTCCTTTTATGATTGGTTGATAATGACACTCCATTATATTTTACTTAAAGATATTTAAAATTTGTTTTTAAATAAAAAACAAACTACATGTAGCTTATTGTTATCCAGAGTACTTATTCAATTAACTCAGAGAGGTGGTTGAATGACAAGTACTAATGATACATAAAAGATTATTTTTCATTGTTGTGCCTGTGAAATAGGGTAACTGAAGAAGACAAAAGTAAGAAAAAGGGGCAAGAGGAAAAACAACCTAAAAAGCAGCTTAAAAAGGATGAAGAGGGCCAGAAGGAAGAAGATAAGCCAAGAAAAGAGCCAGATAAAAAAGAGGGGAAAAAAGAAGTTGAATCAAAAAGGAAAAATTTAGCTAAAACAGGGCTTACATCAACCTCTGATTCTGAAGAGGAAGGAGATGATCAAGAAGGTGAAAAGGTAGAACGTTTGCATATCAAATAAAATATTTGTTCTATTTTTAGCTTCCTATGTAGTTCTTAATCTTTAGGAAAGTTTCAGTATCTTTATGAAAGTCTATAAATGTGATTAAAAGTTAAAATGAATTTCTTTACCTTTCTGAATAAACTTGAATTACCTGTGTTAAGAAGCATATTTGAAACTTTATTGTACATCCCAAGTTTATCTTACCTTTTCACAATTACATGGAAATTAAATGTCACATGATAAACTTCCAGTAACCCCACCTACCTATTGACAGAAAAGGTAGGAAAGTAGAGAATTAAGCCAGATAGGTTGTGACCAGTGAAGACAGATGTAAAAAGGTACATTTATACATAGATTTTTATTATTTACCTCAATGAAATTCTTAACACTTCAGGCCTATTTAGGGTACATTTTTTTGGTGGTACTTTATTTGAATACAGCAGTTGTTTGGGAATTTCATTAAAGCTATACGTTCTTTTCTGTATAAAAACACAGGTTTTGTGTATAGCCTTGGAAATCTACAGACCCAGGTTGTATAGGTCTTTCATTTATGTTTATCTAATTTATTAGTACTTCAGGAGCCCAAAACTAAATTCGGTAGGTTGAGCAGGTACTTGTCAGTAAACAGGTACTGAAGTCAAAGTCATAGTGCAGAGGCAAATAGCCTGAGGTACTTCATTTTAACCCATCTTAACCAAAGCATATCATTCCTATAGCAGTGCAGTAAATGGATTATAAATCCCAAAATCATCAAGGGGAAAGTTAAATTTAGATAGCAACAACGTGTAATTCTGAGGGTTTTTTTTAAATTAGTAATTTCTTCATCCCTTAAGAAAACTAGTTGCTTCTTTTCTCCCAAGATTGTAATCACAGAAGCATTAGTCACTGACTTGATAGTTAACTAAAACCATCCTAATTCTCAAATAAAACAGAAGAGAAAAGGTGGAAGAAACTTTCAGACTGCTCATAGAAGGAATATGCTGAAAGGCCAACATGAGAAAGAAGCAGCAGATAGAAAACGCAAGCAAGAGGAACAAATGGAAACTGAGCAGTAAGTATTTTCTTTTTCTAAATTTCAATTTCTTTTTTTAAGCTAGCATGAAATGTTTAAACAATAGAATCTCATTTTCCAGACTTTCTGAAGCCTTTTAAAGAAGTGACTTTTCCACTGTCTTAGAAAAATGTCCTCAGTATATGATAATCATGTTTCAGGCTTCATTCTTTTCTGAGTAAAGAGGATGAAATTTACTGAGATAATCACCCTGTGAATTATTTTTAATTTAAACTGAAAGTGCAGATAGGGCTTAACTGTTAAGTGGCTTTGTAGAAAATGTCCTTAGCCTCTATTTTCTTGTATAATATTAAATAGAGAAAGATAATAAATTGGTGGAGAAAGAATGAAAGAAATACCCATATTTGTCATACCACCAGCAGCCCTCCCCCAAAAGACCAGCAAAAATAACAAAAGCACAGTTGGAAACCCAAGAAGCCAGTAAAAGAAAATTTAAAGGCTGATAGGGTTTGCATTAGATGTGTGCAATATAAATCAAGTTCAAGCTAAGAAGTTTTGATACCTGGAGACAATATACTTACCATGGGGAATTTCTTTCCCCTTTAAGTTTATTCTATAAAATAATTTTATAACAGGGAAAATAGCAGTGCCAATGATGATTAGTCTTCATATGTTTATTACATTTGTTTTCCTAGTTATCTTTAGACTGTCACTTCTGAGTTCTTTCTCTGAAAAGCGTTTCTTTCTTTGTGAAGCGTCTTGCATTATTCTGACTAAACTTTGTTTTTTTGTTGTTTTAGTGAGGAGGTGATTTTAAAAACATGCTCTAGGTCACTAAGACAAACTTAATAATAAACAGTGAAATTCTTAAAACTATTCTTCAGTAATTTTGTACTTTTTTTATATATAATCTGTAAGCCGAAAGTCTCTCTTGATAAGTATAGCGTTTGACCATCTGCTTTCTTAGTTTTTTTGGAGGATATATAAACAGTTTTAGCTACTTGAGGGAGTAATTTAAAAATTGATCTAAAGCTCAGAAATGTTACTCCCTTTAATGTTAGACTTTGACCATTTATGTAAATACTAGAGTTATTTTTTGTTACCTATCCTTTCCTGTCCTTTCACTGAAAAGTTGTTGGACTGTTTGTTGCTTTTAACTTTATTGTGCTCCCCAAATTAAGATATAAAATTAGTTGTTGCTTAGTAAATCTAGCCCAACCCTTCTTCAGTATCTCAGAGTTAATCTTTATGTGTTTCAATTTCTTTTTGAATGTCCTCCGAATGTAACTTTCTCAAATTCTAATATTTGTGTTTTCTTTCCTTCTCCTGTTATTACAAAACTTTGTACTTGGACAGTTTTGCTCTGTAAAGCATTTCAGATGCAGCTTGTATGAAATGCATTATGCAAAATAAAGTTTATTGTATTGTATTCCCAGCCAAACAACATGTAATCTACAGTAATAAAAAATATATCTCATTTTGGGCTCAAAGCATTAATCCAGTTACTGAAAAGAGAATACAAGTGGAGCAAACAAGAGATGAAGATCTTGAGACAGACTCATTGGACTGAATTTCCCCCTCCCCCCCCTTGATGGAAGAATGTTCCAGATTCTAAATTGAGGACTTCATTAATGGCATTATTACTGTGTTATGATTGTTAAAAAACATTTCCTGTAAGATACACACTACATATTAAGGTCGGCCATCATTCCTGTTAAAAGATTTTTACCAAGCTTAAAATGAAGCTTTGTGTTTGAAAGTTATAATAAGCTCAGATGAAGATGGTGGTTGTACATTATTTCATTTAGAAAATATAAAAATTCATTTTGTTTTGAAGCTAGGTGTTAAACTGGAGTAGCTACTATACCCCCAGAGAATGGGGCAGTTGTGCCCTTCCCTTGACATTCCTTTGTTGTTCAGTTCTTTAGAAGATTAATAATTGTTTTTTAATCCTGAGAGATTAAACAGTAGACTTGTTAAGAAAACAAAAATGAAACTGTAACCAAAATTTTAAAATAAAGTTTTTAAAAAAAAATACCTGATTTTTAGATATTTTTTTGTTCTTGTCTATTTCAATTGGTTTATTATAATAAGGCCCGAACTCCAAGTCAAGGTACTAGAAATTATTAAGAATTCATTTTTAAGTGGTTATTTTTGTGATTTACAGTAAAATGGTACCTTTTCATTTGTGAAATGGTATGTAAATGTTAGTGAATGTCATTTAAGTTTGATATATTGGCACAAAAAAAATCCCACTCCATTTTAATCTAGTAGTATTATAAAGTCTATTTAACCTTGAAACTAACTTTGAACCCCTCAAATTATCTACCCTTGAGAGATGTGGGAACAATTAAATCAGTCTATTTTGACGTGCTATTTTAAAAAATTGTGATGTAGAATTCATGAAACATTTACAGGCATTCTCTTCCCACTATGGCCTGTTTATCCACTGACCCTAAAGTCAGTCTTTTAACACAGTATTGTTGGAACAAAATTTCACCGAGGCAGCCATTAAAATTTCTTTGTAATGCCACTGAAAAATTAGATTGTTAGATTACTTTAGCATGTTAATTTTTACGTTTTGAGTTTTGCTTATATTTATACTAATTAATACTAATGTGGCATTACCGAGTTCTAAAAATTATAGTCAATTCCTTGTGATCTAGGCCACTGACTATTTTAAAGAAAAAAAATTTTAACTTTTACATAAGGGATTGTGGGCATTTGGTAACCAGTCACAAAGTTCCAATGTTTTTGAAATATTTGTGTTAACATTTGATAGGCAGAATAAAGATGAAGGAAAGAAGCCAGAAGTTAAGAAAGTGGAGAAGAAGCGAGGTTAGTTATTTCACTTTCTAAGATGTATAAAATTGTATTCTACACAGAAAGGAAGTTTTACAGACACCTAACTGTATAGGTTTTGAAATTGGTCATTTTATGTTCTTATCCTACAAGTATACATTTCAAATCCCTAATGGATTCTATATACCTTGCACTTTTTTAAGTGTTATCAGGTGAACTTGCTAAGGAGTCTTATTATTTTACTGCTCAATATATGATGAAGTCAAATTTTTATAACATTGCCTAAAGCTAGATGTTTTACCATTTCTGACAAATCTGGTTTCAGATGGATTTTTTAGTTTCGGTTAAATGTGTAAGGGTGAAGCAGTGCCTTAAGGATTGCAGAAGAGGAGTTGTTGGATGCAGACTGCTTTTTTTAGCAACATGCAGCTAGATGGTGATTCTTTGCTTATATGATGAATGTTTGTTTCCTAAATACTAAAAATAGCAGATAACTTCTTAATGATGTAGACAGATTACAAAGAACATTTTAAAAAATTTACCAAACCTTTCCATTATAGTTTGCTTAGATTATACAAAAATACTGGTTTTGGAAAATCTATTTACTGTGTTTCACATTTTAATTTATAGAAACATCAATGGATTCTCGACTTCAAAGGATACATGCTGAAATTAAAAATTCACTCAAAATTGATAATCTTGTAAGTGTTTAATACCTCATTTAAAAATACAGTGCTGCTTTTATAGCTTCATATTTTATTTTCTCACATGATTTTATAAGTGTAATTTGAGATAACAGACTATACTGGTTATTTTGTACTGCCTTGTTATTTGAGATTTTAAAAGTAATCTCTAGAAATAGATTATATGGGTTGTGGTAATTAACAGTTATGAAATTACTATTTTGTCATGAAGGATGTGAACAGATGTATTGAGGCCTTGGATGAACTTGCTTCACTTCAGGTCACAATGCAGCAAGCTCAAAAACACACAGAGATGATTACAACACTGAAAAAAGTAAGTGATCTTGAGTCATGTAGATTTTTAAAATTTCCTCATTATCACCACTTCATTAAGTAACATTTAAAAAATTAAGAAAATTATGAGTATGTTTTGTTTTCTCAGATACGGCGATTCAAAGTTAGTCAGGTTATCATGGAAAAGTCTACAATGTTGTATAACAAGTTTAAGAACATGTTTTTGGTTGGTGAAGGAGATTCTGTGATCACACAAGTGCTGAATAAATCTCTTGCCGAACAAAGACAGCATGAGGAAGCAAATAAAACCAAAGATCAAGGGAAGAAAGGGCCAAACAAAAAGCTAGAAAAGGAACAAACAGGTATGTGGTAATTGTTCGCTGGAACTACTTTTAAAAAATGGCTTCAATATTTAATCCTATTAATACCTTATCTATATTAAATGATGAGAAAGTCTCATAAAGCCCTAGGCAGAACATGATCAGCCTTAGCTTCTGGGTTTCTTTTTTATCCCTAAGTTTTCATCAAGTTTAAATTAGTAGTAGTAGTGGTTGCTATTCTCTTTCCATTTAAATTAGGAAACATTTCTAACCTATACAGAAGTCGAGGGGAATGAACTTCCCATGTCCCTATCACTCAGCTTCTGCAATTATCAATACATGAGCATTGCTTTTTTATATCCCCATCAAGTTTCTCTGTGACACCCCTGAAGATTATTTTGAAGCAAATTCCAGATACACTATTTCAATCATAAATATTTTAGGATGTATATATGACCGACGCTTAAAACAGAATCCATAGTTACAGGCATACCCCACAGGTTTGGTTCCAGACTACTGTAATAAAGTGAGTCACATGAGTTTTTTGGTTTCCCAGGGTGTATAAAAGTTTTTTACCCTATACTGTAATCTATTAAGTGTGCAGTAGAATTATGTCTAAAAAAAACAGTGTACATACGTTAATAAAAAAAAAATACTTCGTTGCTAAGAAAATGTTAACAAATCATCTGAGCCTTCATTGAGTCATAGTAATAACATCAAATATCACTTGACCACAGATCACTATAACAAATATAACAAAAGTCAAAAAGTTTGAAATACTGTGAGAATTACCAAAATGTGACACAGAGAAGTGGAGTGATCAAATGCTGTTGGGAAAATGGTGCTGATAAACATGCTTAATGCAGGATTGCCACAAACGTTGAATTTGTAAAAAAAAAATGCAGTATCTATGAAGCACAGCAAAGTCAAGCGCAATAAATCGAGGTCTGCCTGTACCATTAGCCACTTCCCCCAAAATTAGCAGCTTCCCCAATTCCACGGTACTAAAACATCTCAGCAGCAACTGCTTAATGTAGAAAAAAATGTTCCAAAGGAGTTGAATTTTGTTACTCACTTATTAGGGAATGATATAGGTCTCCTTAGAGATTTGTTAATGAAATAGTATTTACAGGGAAGCCCTCATCATTTTGTCATAAGAGACGAAATCATGTTAATTAACTACTTTGCCACGTTTTGTTGTTAAATACAAAATTTTACTGTGATTCACATTGCTTTTTCTAAGAACTAGAATAAATCATAATACTCCAAAGAGTTGTACCACCCTTTCATGTTCCTGATAACAATAACAAATGGAATAATCAGATTAGTAACCTACTTCTTATATGGACAGATATACGTAGTAACCCTGTTTCTTATTGTGCCTTGTCTACCCAAAGGATTACAATGTAATTTCAAATAAAATACAGTATTAGAAACTTTGGGACTATGTTTTATTTTTGATTTTGGGTCTTTCAAGACATCTTAAAATATGAGAAGCTCTAACAGTTTTTCCATTGACATCTTTATAAAGGTTCAAAGACTCTAAATGGAGGATCGGATGCTCAAGACAGTAATCAACCACAACATAATGGAGACAGCAATGAAGAAAGCAAAGACCACCACGAGGCCAGCAGTAAGAAAAAGTGAGGACATGTTTTAGTGGGTTGTGATGTATGTTTTAATTTTTAAATCACATTGCTGTTCCAAGGTTATTTGTGTAAGGGATTATATTTTCATCACTCACTTCCTGAAATCAGGATTCAAGATGCAAATTAAAATGGCCAAGCCATAAAGAAACTTCACTTAAAACTAATATGCCACTGTATTCAAGGGAATAGAGCAAGGCAGGAATCCTGTTTAAAAAAATAACTATTCCTTGGACTTCTTCCACTGATAGCACCTTTAATAATGACCCATGTCCATACTTCTTGAATTTTGACAGGATACAGAAATTAGATCTAGAATCATAGGCTGTGTTGTATTATCATACCCACTCTAAAATAACTAGATATGTAACCGTAGTTATCCAAATCTTGGTTTGTCCACTGTACACTTGAAGGACTTGGAATCAAGCATCCTTTCTAATTCTGAAATTCAGGGAAATCTTGTCTGTGTGTATATTACCCTCTCTTCTTTATAATATGTTGGTATCACAGATATAACATTTTCATGTTCTTTAAAGACAATTCATTTTAAAGCTGGAAGTGGTGGGAAAGGGCCTGGGCCATACTTGCCTGAGTTATTTTGCTTGATGTGCATATTACTTTGGGAAGAAGATACAACATGGTAAAATAAAATTTTGAACAAAAGATAACAATTAACAGTAAGTCACAGAAAAAATTCTTTTGGTGATTTTAAAAACAAATGCACAGATTTAATATCTTTTTTCCTCCTGAGGAAAAAAAAATCCTAATCCCAGTTGTCAAACCTTTCTTTCCCCCTTTTCTTTAGGCCATCCAGTGAAGAGAGAGAGACTGAAATATCTCTGAAGGATTCTACACTAGATAACTAGGTTGACATACCTGGAATATAAAGAACATTTGAGAAGTTTGTAATGGTTTTCATTCGAAATATTTAGACTGCTGAAAGTTTTAAATTTTTATAAGCATAGGTTTTGATGTTTAAAACTTGTTTTGAGGGAGAAATCTCCTTACCTTTGTTTAAAAGTGACTAAACATTGCTAATTGTACTTGTGCAGTATTAACAGCTACATTATACAGTAAATGTGAGGGAAAGTCCATTTTAGGAAATGTTAAACTGCTTTTCCAGACATTGGTTGTAGTATATTTTCAATTAGTGTGTGTATGTTAATGTGTAATTGATAGTAGAAAAAGGTTACATTTTTAAAACTGCTACTTGTATAAACCTTTCCTCTTTTCCCAAATACTGTGGGTTTTGTGCATAGTTTTTACAAATCTTGGATTTACCAGACTGTCTTTTCATTGTTTGTGGGTTTTGTAGAAGTTAATCATTTTTACAGTAGATAAAATGTTACTTCTATACAAGTATTCACTCCCTCCCTTCTTTTATCAAAAGTTAATTTTAATCTCAGTCTACATTGTGCTACATTATCCTGCCGCTTTGTAACAATGTGTGGTCTGTATGCCTTTTTGTATGACAACTAGATATCCAACTGACATTGAACTGTTCTACGGGGTACAAAACTCATGTTAACTTTTGAAGGTAATTTAGTTTTGTGGCTGGGAATTCAGTGAAGTCACATGAGTTTCCTGCAGTGAGCAGGAGTGTATATATAGGAATGAATCTGGCTTTAGGGTTCAACCATTTAAGATCCTTTACAGGCACTAGTAGCTGAAACTGAAAACTAAATGATAAAAGTTTATTTTTGAGAAATGTCTCGAGTTTCTGAATTTTTTTAAAAGTCACACATTAAAGAAGTCACTAAGTATTTTTTTAATTGGAAAAAATGCAATCCATAATGCTTTTGCAGTAAATAAAAGTAAATACTATATAAGGAAACTAACCTATTTGAAAACATGGCTATACCAGAAGGGAATTTTTATTTCTATGTCATACATGTGACAGGATTGCAAAAAGTGGAAACACAGTAGACAAAAGTAAAGGAGTTGTCTGTATATTCATGGATATGGACTAAATCAGGGTGAACCAAGGTTAACACAAAATTTAAGGGTAACTTAACAGATAGCATTTCTAAGATATTTTGAATACTAGGTCAGTTGGTGGTTTGCAGTAGCTTAAAAGACACTTCTCATGTTTAGAAACTGAATATGGGAAAAAGGCTTAATTACCAGTGTTTGCATGTGACATGCATCGTATGCTTTGACCTCTCGGGTAATTGTTTTCATCTATAGATGAAAAGTTTGAAACATTTCAGTAACTGGAGTTTTGCTTTTGAGAGGTCTTACAATGGAACTAGGACCCACTGTTTTGAGGGAACTCTTGCTATTATATCTGTTTGGTCCTTAATACAATTTAAATTTGGACAGATTTATTCTAGTTAAGCCATAAGTGTCAACATGTAAACTTGTTTTGATTAAAGAATTTTTCTATCAAAGTCTACTAGTAAATTACTTCTTTGCCACTTATAAAACTGTGCTGGAATTCTGGATTTGCTTCCAAGAGAGTATACTTGGTCATAGAAACTGTATTATTTGGGGACACAGGGTTACTAAAACGTAAGCTCAAAATGATAAAAATAAAGGAAATGTTATCTTTTGGTTTACCCTTCCTTTTTTTTCGGTGACCCAACGGATCTATATAGTTCTACCAAGAAACCACAGACTATTCAAATGCTAGAGAGAAATATAGTAGCATTCTGATTATTTATGTCTACTTTTATGGGCTGACCTTGCTCTAGCCAGTTGATTCATGTAGCGTTAAAACACTGTTGCCTTCTCTTTACCCTCATTTCAAGAAAAAATTTTTTTGTCATAGGTTGATTCACAGATAACTACTAGTCTCAGAACTCTTAAGAAAAACTCATATAAACTGGTATCAATTTTTGGGAGCACTGGCTCAATTTAAATTTGTATTTGACCAAAACTACATAGCTGAACAAGTCAGTAAGAGATACTTTAAATGAGATAGCTAGCCCCAACCCAAACATATTTTTTTTAATATATAAGCAACATCTCTTCTGTGCTTTTTTTTTTTAACCATCAGATAACGTTTAAAAGAGTAAGTTACACATGACTCAGCAGAATCAGTTGTTGCATGTTTTCTCAGCTGTTCTAGAGAAATTTCATATGTATCATCTAAAATGGAGAACCTGAAACAGCTTGATTGGAATGATTTCAAATAGTAGGATGACAGATTTTATCCAGTTTTTGCTGATACATTGATTGATTGTAGTGTACCCATACACACTTACCTGGTTAAAGACGTCAGGTCAAGATCAGGTCTGCCATCTAATCCTGTACAAGAGCAAAGGCTTTTACAGGGCTCTGTGAGGGCTTCACTAATACAACTTATCCAGAGAAAGGATCTATTGGAAATAGCAAACCCATAATTACATATTAAGAAATGGAGAAGCTGCTATATAGTCCAAAATGTGTTTACATATTTATGCTGTGTAAATTTCCAACCTTAGAGATGATAGACACACTGCAATTTGATTGGGAGAAAGGTCAAATTATCCTTAAAGGATACTGAAGCCTAAAATAGGTATTGCTTTTCTAGGTAATCATTTTGTGCCTGTCCATCCACTAGTATATCAAAATTTCATTCATTTCTAACTACGGAGGATGTTGATTAATAAGTTCATAACATTTTCATATTTGCCTTCTTCAGATAAAATGTTGACTGTAGTTTGTCATGTGTTTAAAACTGAATTTTACAGCTACAAAATCCCTGATTCAAAACATCTTAAATATGCCTACTTCAAAGTTAGGGGTTTCTTTTGAGTTGAACGTAGTGGGAGACCTGTATAACTGATATGCAATACATTGGCAAGTTCTGAGAGTAATATGGTAGGCCTTTAGACTGCACCAGGAAATGATAATAGAAGGGTATCTGAGCCTTTGTAACTTCGGTGAAGAAGTTAACCTTAAGAACCAGCAGAATAATAATCTCAAAGAAGAACAAAATAAGAATTTCAATAGCAGTAATGTTTTAACTGACAGCCTTCTTTGCCAGTAAAATAAATTGATTGGTACCACGCATGGATTAATGCTGCTTTATGACAATCCACTTTCTGGAATTTGCTGTTTTGAGATATGAAATGATGAAAATAAAAGTAAACAGACCCTTGCATACTAATGGAAGACCTATAAGGAATGCAGTTTAAAAATAAAGGAAGCAAAAATTCATTTTTACCTGTGGAACTTTAAAGAATTAGATAAATCTTTGGTTTTCCAGCAGGATTTTCAATCTGTTCTAATTCAGCATCATTGGAAACATGAAAGTAAACATGTAGGCAATAACAGCCAGCCAGCCATGGAGGGACCTCTTATTTCCTTATGCTGATTTTCTGGTGTATTGACTGAATCAGTGAATATGACCACCGCTAGAAACAGGTCCTTGTCTTCTACATACCAATCGACTTAATTGACTTATGTGGCATTTAAGTCCATAAAACATTTCACTGTCAACCTTTTAAACACACAGTCTTTTAGGCTTCATCAGTTTTTGATTTATATGGTAAATGTTCTTAGCCATCCAGGGAAAGTGGAATTCAGCCGAATTTAAACACAACCTAGAAGAGAGAACGTGAAATTTAAGTACAACACATTTAAAATGTTTAATTCTGTTTAATGTTTTTCCAGCATTCCTAAAAGTATTAAACAGAATTAAATTTTCCACCAAAAAAGATTTCCAGAAAACATTTCAATATAGGTAGCTACAATTTTCTCTCACGGATCTAGACCTCAGAATTTATCAAAGTTGCCCTTTGGCCCAGAATGAGAATAGGATAACTAGACTATCATAACCAGAAGAATGAAGAGCTGGGATAGAAAAACAGTTGTGTTTTTGTATACAGGATGCTGTGTATTATTGCCTAAGAATCGTGATCCACAGTTAGCAATCCATAGGATCTTGATTTCCCATGTTCATTCATTGGTCATATTAGATAAAATCTATTTCTTTAAATCATAAAAATATTAAATTGACATACATTTTAAACTAATAGCATTTGTGATTCCAAAAACTTCTGGTCAAGAAATGAAGCTTCAGTTTAAGTTACTTCTGTGAAGGTATGAGTATATACTCAAGATCTTCATACATTCGTTATTCGTGTAGTGAGTCTTTCTGAAGTGTTAAGTGTGCCTAGTTTCTACCAAAACAAAACCTAACATTACAAAAGCGCTCAGTGTAAGATTAAATTACACAATAGCTACTCTTAATATTGTATTTATTAAATAGTCTGCTTTTATTCTTAACTTCTCCCTCATTTTTATTACAGATATTTGAAGGATCTTTACCTTGGAAGCCTCATGGTACAAGGTGTAGCGCTCACATTCTTCAAAGAATTTTCAAAACACTTCCATCACTTGATGTATAATGACAGATGAGCAAAAAGCCCTCTGGACAAAGAGTGAATAGGCATACTACAGACTGGGAGAAAACCAGAATACTTGTATCTGACAAACGATCTGTACTCAGGATACATAAAGCACTCCTACAAATCAATGAGACAACTCAAAAATGGGCAAAAAAGCACTGAATAAAAACTATACTTTGGAATATTAAAATAATTTAATATATTTCAAAACATTTAAATACATTTAAGTTGCTTAATAAGAAGACCTGTGATTTGAACTTTCTTTGCTGGGGTGGTAACTTCAGCTGATTGTTTCAGGTGGATCCTGCTCCTCACTGGCATTTCTTGGAAGTAAAGGGTACACATTTTGATATTAACTAAAGGTTCCAGGATCAACATAAGGATAAGCGAGGAATTCCCCCAGTTTGTTGCCTTCTGAATCATAGTGGAGCATTCGGAAGCAAACATCACAAAAGAAACATGGGTCCTCTGGTGCAAAACTGTCATTGTTCGTCACCCATCTGTAGTTAAAAAAGATGTATATTATTATAATCGACTTTTTCATGCTTTAATATGCTGCAGTAGTTATGACCTGTAATAATATGTATACGTAACATTCCCACTATTGCCTTATTTTAGCTTATTTATATAGTCCTTTATATAATTTTGTATACACATGTATACATACAGACATATCACTACCAATACTCCACAAGGCAAAAGGACAACTGTGCTCTGAAAGACTTCTCCTTAAAGGTAAGTAGAAAAGAATGTAAATCCATACTTGAAAGCATCACATACTTGCCATGACATACCTATCCTTCAAATAACTGTTAACATAAACACAAATGTTTTCTTCTAATAGGCCATCTTGAAAATGCATAATATTAGATACTACAGACTTGATAAACTTTTTGCTTAATCTTTCTAACTGGTAAATTAGTACTGGTTAACTTGAAAACTCCAGCTTTTTTTTCTTTTTTAACATCTTTATTGGAGTATAATTGCTTTACAATGGTGTGTTAGTTTCTACTGAATAACAAAGTAAATCCGCTATACATATACATATATCCCCATATCCCCTCCCTCTTGGGTCTCCCTCCCACCCCTCCAGGTGGTCACAAAGCACCCAGCTGATCTCCCTGTGCTATGCAGCTGCTTCCCACTAGCTAGCTATTTTACATTTGGTACAAGTCAATGCCACTCTCTCACTTGGTCCCAGCTTACCCTTCCCCCTCCCCGTGTCCTCAAGTCCATTCTCTACGTCTGCATCTTTATTCCTGTCCTGCCCCTAGGTTTGTCAGAACCATTTTTTTTTTAAGATTCCATATATATGTTAGCATACAGTATTTGTTTTTCTCTTTCTGACTTAGTTTACTCTGTATGACAGACTCTAGGTCCATCCACCTCACTACAAATAAATTTTGTTTCTTTTTATGGCTGAGTAATACTCCATTGTATATATGTGCCACATCTTCTTTATCCATTCATTGTCGATGGACACTTAGGTTGCTTCCATGTCCTGGCTATTGTAAATAGTGCTGCAATGAACATTGTGGTACATGTCTCTTTCTGAATTATGGTTTTCTCAGGGTATATGCCCAGTAGGAGGATTGCTGGGTCGTATGGTAGTTCTGTTTTTAGTTAAGGAACCTCCATACTGTTCTCCATAGTGGCTGTATCAATTTACATTCCCACCAACAGTGCAAGAGGATTCCCTTTTCTCCACACCATCTCCAGCATTTATGTCTGTAGATTTTTTGATGATGGCCATTCTGACCGGTGTGAGGTGATACCTCACTGTAAAAACTCCAGGTTTTTAACCTAGAATTTAGGATTAAAATGTTACAGAGTGTATACAAATGGGAATATGGGCAACATTATTCAAATGAGATTTTGGTTTTTGACCTGAAATGGCACATTAAGTGAAAATGATATTTTTCAGTCTATCTGAATTCTGCATCCCATGGATTGTTTTGACATCCCCTGATTTCCATTTTGATCTGATAACTGATTTATCATGTTTTCCTATTGATCATTTAGAAAAGCATATTGTGAATATACGCAAATCAATCAATGTGATACACGATATTAAGAAATTGAAGGATGAAAACCATATGATCATCTCAATAGATGCAGAAAAAGCTTTCAACAAAATTCAACACCTATTTATGATAAAAACCCTCCAGAAAGTAGGCACAGAGGGAACTTACCTCAACATAATAAAGGCCATATATTACAAACCCACAGCCAACATCATTCTCAATGGGGAAAAACTGAAACCATTTCCACTAAGATCAGGAACAAGACAAGGATGCCCACTCTCACCACTATTATTCAACATAGTTTTGTAAGTTTTAGCCACAGCAATCAGAGAAGAAAAAGAAATAAAAGGAATCCAAATCGGAAAAGCAGAAGTAAAGCTGTCACTGTTTGCAGATGACATGATACTATACATAGAGAATCCTAAAGATGCTACCAGAAAACTATTAGAGCTAATCAATGAATTTGGTAAAGTTGCAGGATACAAAATTAATGCACACAAATCTCTTGCATTCCTATACACTAATGATGAAAAATCTGAAAGAGAAATTAAGGAAACACTCCCATTTACCACTGCAACAAAAAGAATAAAATACCTAGGAATAAACCTACCTAAGGAGACAAAAGACCTGTATGCAGAAAACTATAAGACACTGAGGAAAGAAATTAAAGATGAAAGAAACAGATGGAGAGATATACCACGTTCTTGGATTGGAAGAATCAACATTGTGAAAATGACTATACTACCCAAAGCAATCTACAGATTCAATGCAATCCGTACCAAACTACCAATGGCATTTTTCACAGAACTAGAACAAAATATTTAACAATTTGTATGAAAACACAAAAGACCCCGAATAGCCAAAGCAATCTTGAGAAAAAAACGGAGCTGGAGGAATCAGGCTCCCGGACTTCAGACTATACTACAAAGCTACAGTAATCAAGACAGTATGGTACTGGCACAAAAACAGAAATATAGATCAATGGAACAGGATAGAAAGCCCAGAGATAAACCCATGCACATATGGTCACCTTATTTTTGATAAAGGAGGCAAGAACATACAATGGAGAAAAGACAGCCTCTTCAGTAACTGGTGCTGGGAACACTGGACAGCTACATGTAAAAGAATGAAATTAGAACACTCCCTAACACTGTAGACAAAAATAAACTCAAAATGGATTAAAGACCTAAATGTAAGGCCAGACACTATCAAACTCTTAGAGGAAAACATAGGCAGAACACTCTATGACATAAATCACAGCAAGATTCTTTTTGACCCACCTCCTAGAGAAATGGAAATAAAAACAAAAATAAACAAATGGGACCTAATGAAACTTCAAAGCTTTTGCACAGCAAAGGAAACCATAAACAAGACCAAAAGACAACCCTCAGAATGGGAGAAAATATTTGCAAATGAAGCAACTGACAAAGGATTAATCTCCAAAATTTACAAGCAGCTCATGCAGCTCAATATCAAAAAAACAAACAACCCAATCCAAAAGTGGGCAGAAGACCTAAATAGACATTTCTCCAAAGAAGGTATACAGATAGCCAACAAACACATGAAAGGATGCTCAACATCACTAATCACTAGAGAACTGCAAACCAAAACTACAATGAGGTATCACCTCACACCGGTCAGAATGGCCATCATCAAAAAATCTACAAACAAAAAATGCTGGAGAGGGTGTGGAGTAAAGGGAACCCTCTTGCACTGTTGGTGGGAATGTAAATTGATACAGCCATTATGGAGAACAGTATGGAGGTTCCTTAAAAAACTAAAAACAGAACTACCATACGACCCAGCAATCCCACTACTGGGCACAGACCCTGAGAAAACCGTAATTCAAAAAGCATCATGTACCACAATGTTCATTGCAGCTCTATTTACAATAGCCAGGACATGGAAGCAACCTAAGTGTCCATCAACAGATGAACGGATAAAGAAGATGTGGCACATATATACATGGAATATTACCCAGCCATAAAAAGAAACGAAACTGAGTTATTTGTAGTGAGGTGGATGGACCCAGAGTCTGTCATACAGAGTGAACTAAGTCAGAAAGAGAAAAATAAATACAGTACGGCTAACACATATATATGGAATCTTAAAAAAAAAAAAAAGGTTCTGAAGAACCTAGGGGCAGGACAGGAATAAAGACACAGATGTAGAGAATGGACTTGAGGACACGGGGAGGGGGAAGGGTAAGCTGGGATGAAGTAAGAGAGTGGCATGGACATATATATACACTACCAAATGTAAAATAGACAGCTAGTGGGAAGCAGCTACATAGCACAGGGAGATCAGCTCAGTGCTTTGTTACCACCTAGAGGGGTGGGATAGGGAGGGTGGGAGTGAGATGCAAGAGGGAGGAGATATGGGGATATATGTGTATGTATAGCTGATTCACTTTGTTATACAGCAGAAACTAACATACCATTGTAAAGCAATTATACTCTAATAAAGATGTTTAAAAAAAAAAAAAGGGCTTCCCTGGTGGCGCAGTGGTTGGGAATCTGCCTGCCGGCGCAGGGGACACGGGTTTGGGCCCTGGTCTGGGGGGATCCCGCGTGCCGCGGAGCAGCTAGGCCCGTGAGCCACAATTGCTGAGCCTGCGCTCCGCAACAAGAGAGGCCGCGATGGTGAGAGGCCCGCGCACCGTGATGAGGAGTGGCCCCCACCTGCCACAACTGGAGAAAGCCCTCGCACAGAAACGAAGACCCAACACACCCATGGATAGATCAATAAATAAATAAAAATTAAACTTAAAAAAAGAAAAAAAAAGTAAAGACAAGCCAGGGAGAGTTACTTTAAAAAAAAAAAAAAAAAAAAAACCATTGTGGTGGGGAACCCAAAACAAACTGATGACACTAAATTCTTCCCTTTTCGTCTAAATGGCTTTTTGACTCTGAGCCACAGTTAAACAAAATCTAAACATGCAAAACCACAAAATTTTATGAAACCATATTTTGACCTCATTAAAAATGAGATGCAGTGTTATTTTTATCATCGAGAAGCTGTGGATGAAGCCAATTTTGTAAACTGCTAACAAAAGGCAGAAAGAATATGGCTCCCTGATGACATACATCATCCAGCATAAATTATCAACCAAACTAAAGTTTGACCTAATCCCTGGACTTCCATTATACATAATGCCTTATTGTCTAAAACATGGCTCTAACCTACTAAACTGATTTGTACTACTGTTTGTACTGCTTTCCTACTAGATAAAACCCTTTATATTATTTATATTCCAGAGTGTAAATCCTCAATTCAAAACAGAAAAAAACTGAAATACCAAAAATCTAAAGTACTTGACTGTTAAAAACCAATACTTTTCAAGGAAAAAAACAGAATCACTTACCTAGCTGTGTACATTTTACAAACAAAACATTTTCTGGTCCAGAGCCAATGCTTCTTGATAAGAAGGGGATAGAGTGTCCTATCCAGGCAGTCATTATGATGCACAAGCCTTTTGTACATGAAAAAATAAATGATGATATTGTAGTGCAAATTTTTTGTGATCCGTAATGAAATATATCCTTACCTCAAAATTAAGAACACAGTAGGTATATTTTTCAATTTATTGTATTCCACAAAACACTTTCTCCAAAAGAGCATTTGGGATTAAACAATGTTTTCTTTCCTGGGAAACTTCCCAAATCCCTTTATGGCCATGTGCACTATGACTCTTAAGAGGGAAATACTGTAGGCAGCATTTCTTGAATGTACTCCTTCAGAGAATCCCTGCTTTGCTCAACACGTAGTACACAGTCTGAGCAAGTGTACTCAGTGCTATTTTACCTAGATTAAGTGGTTTTGTGTTACAAACATGGGTCTTCTTTTATTAAAAGAGCTCTCATTAAAATCCAAATCTGGCTTCCGTTATAATGTGAATTGGTAGGACTTTAGTTTTAGGTGTCACAATTCAGAAATTTTAAGTGGGAGTCAGTTCTCACTATGCCACTAATCAGCTTAGTGGGTTTGGATAAATCCATTAACCATGCTGGACCCCAGATTCTTCATCTGAAAAATGAATGGAATGCACAACAGTATTTTAAAGGCCCCTGATAATTATAAAATTTGATTTTTCTTAGTAAGAAAGGGTAGCAATATATTAACTTCACCATCAGAAAATGATTAATCAACTTTTAATAGTTTACCAACTATTAAACTATGGAATGGCACTGAATGATTAAATCCTCCTGTAAGATAAAAATTACTTGTAGTCAATTACATTAAAAAACTCCTTAGGAAAGTCCTACAGTGCAAATGCTTAACAAGTGTAAATTGTTCTTCCAAGTTGCCTTGAATTTAAGGAATGACACTGTACAGCAATATGCCTACACTGTAAGAAATGTAAGGAGACTCAGAGCACCAGAAAAAAGTCGACTGTCTTCCATCTTATGCTTATCCTGAGGCACACTCCCTCTCATTTGAGTGAAGAGCAAGCAGAACATTTTATAAAAACTTAAAGAACACTTTATCAAAGAAGTAAACCTACATAATTTTAAGTCATATAAATCTATGAGGTTTATGAGCTCTCCTGGCTCTTGCTTCATCAATTCTTCCCTAGAGGCAACTGTTTTCCATTCTTTTAACTGCCTCTTTTTAATTTAGCTCCTCAACATCCCTCTGCAGAACTACTAAACTTTGGTTAAATAGATATTTAATGTTTAAATTATGACAAATGAATTAAACATCCCCCTAAACCACAGAATTGACTATAGGTTCATTTTACTGTGTAACACTTTTGTTTTCTAGCTACTAATTCTCTCATGTTTGCATTTGCTTAGGTTTCGGTGTACCTGTCACTAATTCAGTTCCCTATTTGCTGACAGAATGGTAAACATGCTTTCCAAATGGGCTACACACCAACGGGAGGTCTAGCAGTCTCAGGACATGCTTCCTTCATCCCCTGTCCTGCTCCAATCTCTGGACTAAGCTGTTCTCTAGGTCTGTTCTACAGCCATCATTCTGGGACTTCCCTTTCCCATCATTCTGAGAGTTCCTTTTATGTCTTATCTATTCTGCTTTGCATTCCATGTTTTCCTTTTTCAAGGTTTACTCTTTGTGTAAAGTACTTCTGGTAGCTTCCTGAGAATGAGGGCATGGGAGGTAAATTTTTAGAGACCAGTCACTAAAACCCCAAAAAAGTGGAAGCAGGGACTTTCTAAAACCATCAGAATGAGTATATCATTGCTCCATAAAAAAATCTGAATCGTCTCTCAGAAGAAAATCAAGCCAAGGATAGAGCAGGGCTTATTCCTCTATAGTGGTCCTTCATAAATTGAGATTTCCTAAATAAGGAAATGAATAGCCTTATTCATTAGAGGTACCAGCTATACAAAATTTATAACTAATCCCTAAATCTCATTTTAGACTATTTCATTCCTGACCACTCTAAATCTTTATCAAAGCATTAAGCCTTCATATTTGTCAAATATTAGAATTACTCTTCTCTTCCCCCAGTTCCCTTTTACCTCCTTCAAATTTTGGCAAAAAGAGAAGAAACCTAGAAATATAGCTGCAGATTTGCAAAGCAAAGGGCCTATCTGATATACAAAGTGGATGACTATTACCTGAATAATAGCTGTCCAATATACAAAGATACTTACTTTTATTTACAGATTTTTAACCCCTTAATAAACAGTAAAGTATTTCTTTTTTTATAATAAAAATCCAGCCTGTATTGTTTGTCTTTATACCAGCACTGTCATAAAATATAATTTTTAATATTTTTTAATGGAGGAAAGGGCCCATGGAGACTCACAGAAGTCAAACACTGTCCTCAGGCAAAGGAGAAGCTTCAGTTATTTTTCTTGGTTTTTGGCATATTCTACCATTTCAAGTGGCTCACACTGGTTAATCACTAAAGTAATTATTACAGATTTTCCAAAAGACAAACAATAGAAGATGCAAATGGATGCAGAGTTGGTCACTGCATAGCAAGCAGTTATTTTTGCTGCTCCTGAACGAAACTGCAGTGATGATTACTTTTATTCCTCTTATTTCAAACAAACAAAACTACCTGTGCTTTTATACTGTGAAATAAAGAAAAGGAAAACAGGACAAATAACAAAATGTTCTGCGTTCTACCACTTACCTTATGTCAGTAATGACAACAACGTGTTCACAGTCTCCCTGGTGACAGTATAAGTATGGAAAACCCAGTTTAATACACAAGTCATTGAAGGTGAAATCTTCCATCTTAGCAGTCTGAAACTTTCCATAGCCTCTATCATGGGACTCTGACCACTCAATGATGGTTCTGAGGAGGAAAACGGCAAGGATGTATCACTGCTCCAAGCGGTTTGCAACTGCATATTTCACAAAAGCCGGCTCACCAAATTAACTGGACAGCTACCAACTTGAAATGAAAACCAGAGTGGCTGACACATGTTGCAAGTAGGAAGGAACTCTGAATTTTTCTGTATCCATTAGAGCAGCAGTTCTCAAAGTAAGGTCCTGAGACTCCCACAGAGGTTTGTGAGGTCAAAATTACCTTTACGGTAATCTTAAAACTCTTTTCAATTCTTATTCTCTCATAAACACCAGTTTTCTGGAGGCTATGTGATGTGTGTTATCACTTCAGGCTGAATGGAAAATGTATAACAACGTCACTCTTCTCACTATTTTATTTTGTTCTGGAAGTTATTTTTCACAAAATTGTTATTAATGGTAACTGTAACTTGACTATTTAAATTAGTTAATATTTTAAAATATTTCTTAGTTTCAATTTCTAATACAGTGAATATTTACAGCTATAACCCACATAAACAAAAGCTCTTTGGAGTCAATTATTTACAGTATAAAGGAGTGCGGAGGCCAAGTCTGAGAACTGCTGCATTAGAATATAGACACAAATGGCTATAATGAAAGAGTTTACATAAACACTCAGAAAAAATATACATATATACTCTATTTGCCAGGATACCAATAATAACAGTATGGTAATACTTTTATGTAGATAACATGATGTCAGACATAGATTTTTCATGTTATATACATAAGCAACCTTACATACACATATCCACTCCAAACAGTATACATTGGACAAGCAGAAAAAAATAGTGAAAGATTAATTTACTATCACCTAAACATGAAGAACAGAGATTAATAAAGTGTTTAAGTGGGATTTAATCTTTTTTTCAGATGTATCTAAGGCTCAACACAAGATTTACTATAATTTCTGAAACAGCAGATAATACATTTAAAAAATAATTCTAGATAGCTGGCAAAGATCTTGAAATGGTCTATGTATGTCTTTGGTAAGAAAATTTTCTTCTTGGGGTGAAAATCTGATTAACTTACTATAACCTAGGCCAACCAGATAACTTTGAAAATATTTTAAAAATTGAGAGATACTTTTTAACCCCAAAACAAAAAACAATCTAACAAAATAATTCCTTGGCAAAGATTCTTAAGAGACCAATAATAGAATTTGTGGTGATAACCCTATTTTGACAACGAGAAACAGGAAAGACTTTAGGATTTTTGGAAAGTTATACCTGCTCAAATCTCTGCATTCAGGGTATCTTTTATCATTGTAAAATGTTCCTTCAAAATAAAAGAAGGCTGATTTATATAGGTCCTGAAAGAAAACAGATGGTATTGAGATAAAGTACAGTATTAACAATTATAAAATTGCTCTAAGTATTAATTCCACATTTGTGTGTCATAAAATCACGTTAATATGTTTTACAATAACCTCATGCAACTTCACAGAATCTGTTCAGTTCATTAATTTATTATTTAACAGGAACCTCCTATGTGGGAAGTATTATATTAGTTACCAGGGATAAAGATATAAAGACACAATCCTTGCTGCTATTTTCAATTTTATCCTTTTGTAGTTTTAATCACTAGGTTTGATTTAAATTTGTATATTGTCCTGAGATTCATGAAAGGAACCCAATTAGAAATGAAATAAACTTTAATATTATTTTATTATATGCATACACGGCAGTGACAGTTATTTTGGATACCAGAACTAAAAACTAAACAAAGCCACATCTTTGATGTTTCCCCAGTGTTAATGACAATGATCATGGAGCTATGTTGTTCTGTTTTTTTCTGTATTTTCAATGGGCTTTTATAAAAATTCCCCCTTTATATTTTCAATAACTCTTAGGCAGGCAGAATGTGAATATCTATTCTTATTCAAGCAATCTTGCCCAAAGTACCATAGAACCCTCAGGTTTCAACTTTCAGACTACCAGACTTTCCATCAGAGGGGTGGTCTCTTAATCCTGACCTTATAACAGAATCATAAAAATACCAAAGACCAAGTCTCACCTCAGATCCATTAAGTGAGAATCTCTGATGATGTGGCTCAGGCACCAATATCTTCCCAACCCCCTCAGAAGATTCAGATGTGCAACCAGCACTGAGAACCACTCTGTTAGACTCGTCCTTGACCATTTGCTTAGAATTAGACCCCTGGGTGAGGGTCAGGAGACCTATGTCTTTTTCCTACACTTACTCCTCAGACCTCAGTTTCCTCACCTGTACAATATCTGCCATGCTATCTTATAGGATTGTGGTGAGAATCAAAAGCAGTTTATGAACTATAAAAGATATATAAGTTTCAGGCATTAAAATAATATCACCCTAAGATAGCCTAATTTCTCTCCTTCTTCGAAGCTTCGATTTTTCTTTCTTATTTTTCTTCATTCCCCCATTTACAGATCACCTGGCACTGGCGTCAGACACCCTTCTAAGACTGGCTATGCTATTTCTTCTCAGACTACTCAACTGAATCTCCTGACCCTCTGTTTCCCCGTGTAAAATCTGAGTAAAGCCAATACGTTCTCCCCATGTGGTTGCAGAGACGAGAGGATATAACGTACTATAATGCCATGCCTGGCTGCTGTAACACAAAATACACCACTTACTATACTTCTAAACCTTCAAAGAGGTAAGCTAGGGTCCAAAATAAAGATTCTGAAAGAATCACTACTGCCTTATTTTGGAAACAAAACAAAGAAAGTTTAGTGTATATAAAAATATGTTCATATAGAACTTCATCTTAAGTGATTCAGGCAGTTTAAAACCTTTGGTGTAATTATTAATTAGAAGGGGACTCTAAAAGAACAAAAATCTTTTCATTATATCATTATATAAATGGCTAGAAAAGAAGATGTGAGTAATCTCACTATCAGTTAATTTTCATTTTCAATGGTAACCAGAGATCCTCAACTAACTAGTTTCCCTATTTGTCAGCTGGTTTAGCTGACCAAGTTGCAAGGGAGGGAAATAACCAACTGACGTGGAAAAACTATAAGAAGTATAAGAAGTTACTTCTGTTATTAATCTAATGTAACCTAAAGGTCTACCTATTACTATTTCAAATTTATAAACAAAGTAACTATGGATAACTAGTATGATCATTTGAACAAAGTCATTATCTATATGTCATTTTAAGCATCTAATAATCATGTACTCTCTTGCTATCATTCAAGTCAGCTGCGTTAGAAGCTCAGCAACATTCCTAAGATTTGCTGTGAGGAAAATAGTAATGGGGGAAAAGAAGTGTCAGAGAAGGCTGGGTAAGAAAATTTTTACAACTTAAATTTATGTTACCATTTTTCCTATATCCAGGCTTTACTTATGATAAGTAACAATAATATGTGTGTAAAGTATTTTCTCAGAGTTCCTCTAAGTAAGACCCTTAAGAGACTACCGACAAAAAGAGATTGACTAATCTGAGCTATGTTAAAAAGACTGATAAATCAGACATTAAAACCTGAAGGACCATTAAAAACAAACAAAAACAAACCTGAGCAGAAAATACTGACACTGATTTTATACATATATTTTAAAAATGTACTTCATTCTTGAACTACTATAGTCTAAAACAAACATTAGCAAAACATTACATTTTAGACATGGCTTTTAAAAGAGATTTAAGTACACTGGCCCAATTCTCCTAGTCCTCTCACACACCAAATTCATCAAAGAAAGTATTTTGTTCAAATCTTGTTGGCTGGAAATAAGATTCTCATTTCCTCAGCTGCAAGAGCTGCAAGTCACTAATTTGTTCCATGATTACCAGTGAAATACATGCCAAATATCTCCCTGTCAAACAAACCATTATAACTTAAGGACCTATTCTCAGTTTGTTAGGTGTAACAATGGCATGGGGCAAACAGATGAAATAATTCTGGCAAAATGCTGAGAACTGTAATGGGTACATAAGGGCTCCTTATACTATTCTCTTTTTCATGTGTATGTTTACAATCTTCCAAGGCAAAACTTTTTTTTTTTTTTAAAAAAACACTGTAAAATACAAATGCCAATCATTGAAATAAAAATCTTTCCACAGGCCAAACAACTATGAGTTCACCTTTCTAAAACATAGCTTAGAACAAGGAGGCAAATGAAACAGGTCCCTGAACAGGCAAAGATTCCACAAAGCCCATGTACTAGAATCTTGCCGTTAATCACAGTACAGCTCAAGTTTTCACTCAGTGCTTGTTCACCAAATAAATAAAAGGGTAGGGAAAGATGTCTAAAGCCAGGCATAGTACCAACATGGCAAAGAAAGAACGTGGGGCTCTGAAGGCAAGCTGGCAATGGTCTGAATCCAGCCTCTACCACTGCTTACTGAACACGGGTAACTCATGACGATGCTTTGACCCATCTTTTTCTTACCTGTAAAATGGTGATAATTCTTTCCAAAGATACTGTACTACCAACTAGTGTACTATACAACTGGCACACGATAAGTGCTAAATAATCAGAGGATATTATTTTAATACATGGAAGAGGCAGAAACAATGAAACAGCAGATGTATAAATAGGACTATGGGTCATTTAGTCCCCTGCTTCGAAAGCTGCTGAAGGCATGAGCACTGATGTACAAACACAATAGACTAAACAAGTCTGGTTAAAAACACTCTCCAGGATTCCTGGAGCTAAGACTGATTTCCAGATCTGACTCACCGCTGTGAGCAGTCATGACATGGTCAGAATAAGGAGGGTGAATTCAGATTTTTCTTCTTAAATTGATCTTATAAACTTATAGCTACACCTTGTTATTCTTTTTTCCCCCACAGGGTGGAGAAACTTTGCAGAAGACTGCTTCTCTTTTAAAAGAAAAGATAAATCTTCTATTTCCTGGTGTGCATACAGCCTTGAGATTCCACTTGTTTCTCTTTAATGTTTACCTTCAAAAGCACCAAGCTGGCAAACCTGAAGAACCCAAATATCTTAAAACCACTTTCAATATAACTCAAAAACTATGCTGGTCTCCATGCCAGTCACCCAAAAGACTGGAATACAGCCAGCCTTGTGGGGCAGACAAACATATCAAATAGTATCAGCTTATTATTATAAAGCACTATAATGGACAAATGAAATGGGGCCAGAGTGGCAAACAGAGGACAGTCAAGAAGAATCTCATATAATAAGTGAGGGAAAGGGCTTCCCACCCATGTTCAAACACTCAGAGGCATAAAAAAGTATGGTACGCTTGTGCCAGATAAATTGTGGCTGAAAGATAAGGTGTAAAAACGGGGTGAACAATATAGAAAGTTAACTTGAGAATCACCATTACAAAAGGCCTTATATGTCAGCCTAAGGAACTTGGACCACAGGCAACAGAGAACCACTGAGACTTTTAGATTGGAGAATGACAGGATCAATTTTTTAAAAAAATGTTTTCAAAAAGAACGGATTTATTCTTTTAGAGCAGTTTTACGTTTATCATAAAATAGGGAGGTACAGAGGCCTCCCACACACCCCTCCCCCACCACACGCACAGCCTCCCCATTATCAACACCACTCACCACAGTGGTACATTTGCTACCAAGGGGGAACCTAAACTGACACATCATAATCACCCAAAGGCCACAGCTTACTTTACAGTTCAGTCCTGGTGTTCGATTTGTCTTTGAAAGACATCTTGAGTGGCAGGTATGGGACAGTCTAAAGGTGGGGAAACCAGTTAAGAAGTCTCTATAATAGTTCCAGGAGAAGATGCTGAGGGCCCAAACTAAAGCATACGGCAGTGGAAAAAAAGAGTCTGGAGCTATTATGGCAGGATAAACAGCAACGGAAAGGGAGAGTTTCATCTGAAGAAAAAGGGAGATGGTAGAATAATGAGTTTAAGACTAACTGAGCTTGAGGTATCTGGGTTCATTTATTCAGCAAAGACTTGGGCATTTCCTCTGTGTCACACATCATCTCAGGAATACATCACTGAACAAAACACAGTCCCTGCCCTCATGATTCAAGGGAAGGAAGACAGACAAATATATAACATGATGTTAGGTAGTGATGAGTGTTATTAGCATGTCAGGGAAGAGAATACTAATACAGGGAAAGACCTCTCTGTCGAGGCAACATCTAAAAGAAGAAGAAATGAGGGAGTGAGCCATCTGAATACCTGGTGAAGAACACTCTAGGGTGAAGGAACGTAAGATACAAAGGCTCTGAGCAGGACCCTGCTTAGCATACATGAGAAAGAGCAAGAATGGCAGGTTGTTTGAAGGCAACAAGTGACAAAGAGGGTGTTAGGATATGAAGTTGGGAGGCAGACAGGACCAGATAATGGACCACAGTAAGGACTTTGTATTTTATTCTAGATATAAGAGAAAGCCACTATAGACTTTCAAGCTGAAAAGCAACAGGATCTGACTGATACTTTACAGTATCATCTGGCTGGTATAAAGGAGAAACAGAAGTGTGGAAAGGGGCAGGAGGAACAGTCACTAGGCTACTGCAAAAGTCCAGGCAAGAGATGATGGTGATTTAACCAGCCTGGTACCTGTGAAGGAGCAGAGACATGGGCAGATCCTAAATATAATTTGAAAGTAGAGCCAAAGCACTTGCTGATGCCTTCAATGTGGGATGAAAAGGAAGCAAAGATGATTCCAAGGTTTTTAGCTTAAGTAACCAGGTGTAGAATGAGTGTATTTACTGAGATGGGAACACTGGGGAAAGTACAGATTTGAGGAAGAAGAGAGAACTAGAGTCTGTTTTTGAACAAATTAAGTTTGAAATGGCTATTAGACATTCAGTAATTGTCAAGGAGGCAGTTGGAAAAAATAAGTCTGGAGTTCAGAGAAGATGTTGGGATTGGAGATGAAAATCTGGGCTAGGAATCTGGATGAGATCGCCTAGGGAGTATACACAGAGGAGAGGTCTGAGGATTGATTCAAAGGGCTTCATAACATTTACAAGTCAGGAGGATGAGAAGCATCCAGCAGAGGAATTAAAGTCACACAGGAAGAAAATTAGGTGGGTGTAACATCTTTTTTTTTTTTAAATAAATAAATTTATTTATTTTTGGCTGCACTGGGTCTTCCTTGCTGCGCATGGGCTTTCTCTAGTTGTGGCGAGCCAGGGCTACCCTTCGTTGCGGTGTGCAGCCTTCTCATTGCGGTGGCTTCTCTTGTCGCGGAGCATGGGCTCTAGGTCCGTGGGCTTCAGTAGTTGTGGCACATGGGCTCAGTAGTTGTGGCTCACAGGCCCTAGAGCGAAGGCTTCAGTAGTTGTGGCACACGGGTTTAGCTGCTCCGCAGCATGTGGGATCTTCCCGGACCAGGGATCGAACCCGTGTCCCCTGCATTGGCAGGTAGATTCTTAATCACTGCGCCACCAGGGAAGTCCCAGTGGGTGTAACATCTTAAAAGCCAAGTAAAGAAAGTGTTTCAAGTAAGAAGGAATATTCAATTGTGTCACATGCTGATGAGAGGTCAAATAAGATGAGAACTAAGTCTCTGGTGGCATTAGTAAAGTGATTTTGGTGGAGTGGTGGTGAATAAAAGTGAGTGTAAGACAAAGTGGGGGGAGAAAAAGAGAAACAATGAATTGAGGTACTATTATTAATTCTTCTTATTATTAACTCATTAACTCTTGAGTCAGTTTACTGAGAAGAAAGCAGAAAGATGAGATGGTAGCTAGAGGAAGATACAGGGTCAAGAAGAGGTTTAGAATGGGAGATGGGAGATATTACAGCCCACTTGTGTACTGATGGGACAGCCAACAGAATGGAAAAAACTGATGATGCAGGGAAGAGGGGATAAATACAAGAACAAAGTCCTTGGTTATGCAATGGGGGATGGAATCCAGTAGACACCTACATTGGCTTTTGATAGCAGCAGGTTTAGCCCATCCATTGTAACAGGTGTGAAGGCAGAATTGCATGGGCAAATGGGTAAATGTAGGTAAAAGACAATGGAAAATTCTTTTCTGATAACTTATTTTCTCAGTGAAATTAACAGCAAGGTTTTCAGCTGAAGGTAAGCCACAAGGAAAGGATGCTGGCAGTTTCAGAAGGAATAAAACAGTTACCTTGAAAAGTGGCAGAGTGTATCGACTATAGACAGGTGGTAAAAATGCCGGGCAGCACTGAGGCTAAGTGAGAATGCCCAGTGACGCTTACAAATAATGGGTTTGGAAACCAAGGGAGAAAGAGATTTACAAAGATTGGAGTACACTTAAAACCATGAAAACTGGGGGGAAAGCCCAGAAGAACAATTTAGAATAAGAATTAAGATGAAACCTAAGTTATAATAACATCTGTATGGCTGGTGATAAAGGAATGAGCAAAAAGAAGAGATTGTGATGGTTCTTGTCCAAACTCCTATCTCCATTCTAGTTGTTCCAAACATCATCTTAGTGATCTACAGGAGATGCTGCCCTTCTTAAGTATGCCAGTAAATCTGAGGTCCTCTGCCAGAGTTGTACCAGGTAACAGAATTAGGTCAAGCTTGCTCTATGATGAAATTCAGAAGGATCAAGGCCCTACTGTTATTGAGTAAGCAATCCCTTCTGGAAACTGTGGGTGGCCAGTCTGCCACTTGGGTCCTTTCTATACTGATCCAATAAGTATGCAGGGTTTCTCTGTCCTTTTGAGAGCAGCACCCTGGGAAACACCAGCAAGGACCATCACCAGATATTACGTCCCTGTTTGCTTTGATCCTTGAACTAACAGGTTCTTCTATGGGCACTGATGCTCTTGGGTGGACTTCAACGCTTTGCTGGGGGCAGTTATGACAGACAAACTCATAAAGAGTTTGAAAGAGAAGAGAGTGAACAGCAAATTCCAATGCTACAGTGAGGTCAAAGTGTATGAACGTGGAACAGAGACCTATTGGTTAGAAAATTAGGTGGTCCTATGACCTTAGAAAGAAGAGTGTACAGAAAATGGTTGAGAAATAAATGGGAGATGAAGAAATCAAAACTGAATATAGCCTCATCTTTAAAAAGGTCTTGATGACAAAAAGAAGGGAAGAGGGACTTCCCTGGTGACGCAGTGGTTAAGAATCCACCTGCCAATGCAGGGGACACAGGTTCGAGCCCTGGTCCAGGAAGATCCCACATGCCGCAGAGCAAATAAGCCCATGCGGCACAACTACTAAGCCTGCACTCTAGAGCCCACGAGCCACAACTACTGAGCCCACGTGCCACAACTACTGAAGTCCGTGCGCCTAGAGCCCGTGCGAAGCAACAAAAGAGAAGCCACTGCAATGAGAAGCCCGCACACTGCAATGAAGAGTGGCGCCCGCTCGCCATAACTGGAGAAAGCCTGCGCGCAGCAACGAAGACCCAACATGGCCAAAAATCAATCAATCAATAAATTCATTTTAAAAAAAAATAGAAGGGAAGAGATGAGCTTGATGGAATGGCATAGAAGAAGAAAGCATTCACCAGAATGTTTATGAGCCTGTTCACCTAAAATCACTATTTCCTTAGCTTATTATTATTATTTCCTCTTGTTTTATGAGTGTTAGAAAAAAAAAATCACCTTACTTTGCTGATGTGCTCAGGGGCTTGGTCAGGAGTGTTGCTGAATTCCCCACCAATCTGGAGGTCACTGACACAGCAAATTGAATCCCTCAGTTCCGTGAGCTTTTGACTGCCCAATACCAGCATCGTCTGGTATGGTTTGTGTTCTTTGTGCTACGAGTCAGACAGTAAATAAATCAGTGTTCACTTAGAGACAAAGCAATTAAACTATAAATCCTGTCATGACCAGATCTAAATTAAGTTACTAGTTTTCTTACTTTAAGTTATTCCCATAATATGGTGTCCTGTGTTTTCTTAGATTCTGCATTTGTCTACTCAGCATCGATTAATTATAGCTCCAAACTAATCGCCAAAGTTGTTTACATCTCCCCTGTGATCCAGAGCCCATACTCTAAAACCATCTCTTTTATCTAACTCTCATATACCAAGCCGATATTTCCCCTGTCCTAAGTCAATCCAGAGCCAGGTACCAGAAACTAGGGACAGCCTGATAGCCCAGAGCCCACTGGAATTATTCAAGATAGCCAATCCTAAACTGTTTACTCTGCCCTGCCATGCCTTTCCCATGGAAACCCAATAAAGGCTGTGGCCTATGCTTTTCCCTTGCCTCCTGACTGATACTGGTGCTTCCCCCTGTGGCCCTGCATGATGTGGCATACCCTTTCCCCTCAGGAAATGTAAACATAAAAATCTTTCAATGGCACTGGCCTCTAGTGCTGTCACTCAGTCACCTCCATAAATTAAAATCCTATGAGTACAATTGAGACACTTGGTGCTGTGGTCTGACTGCTCATGTTTGTCCAAAATTCACACATTGGAATCCTAAGACCCAATGTGATGGTGTTAGGAGGTGGGGCCTTTGAAGGTGATTAGGTCATGAGGGTGGAACCCTCATGAATGGGATTAGTGCCCTTATAAAAAAGAAGTATGTAACCCAGAAGAGGACCCTCACCAGATGCTGGCATGCTGATCTCAGACTTCCAGCCTCTAGAACTGTGAGAAACAAGTTTCTGTTGCTTATAAGGTACCCAGTCTGTGCTAGTTTGTTATAGCAGCCAGAATGGACTAATACACTTGGCAATAAAACTTTTTTAGTTTAAGCTAAATTTTATAATCAAGATGCTACTACAGTGACATTAACATGAAGCAGCTTTGGAATATAACTTCACTGTCTTTTAAATTTTCCTGGAAGTTACCTCATTGAAGTCAAGCAATCTATACACTACCCGCATGTTATAAATGCAGAGGTTTGGTTTTATTGGTTTTGTTTTGCTTTGTTTTGATTGATAATTTGAGATCTTAATCAAACAAGGTAATTAGTACTATTTCCCAGATGATTCATAAAAGTCTATTTATTCACAAGTGCAATTTATGTAGAGTAATATTTCAATGAAACCTTATAAAAGTTTATGATACATGTATTTGGAGAATCAAGAATATATACACTCTGGGCTGGGATAGAGTTCTCTTTATTAGAGATTCTTAAGAAATTCCTGGATACCCCTGACCTGTTAACTTTCTTCATTTTCATCTAAGAAGAGCTGTCTTTAGCTAGTTCAATAACTTCCCAAGAATTTTGAATTGGTGAAAAAAAACTCCACCCCCTTCCTTCACCAGTTTTTCTGCAAAAAAAAAAACAATCCTCAAGAATACGTATTTTCAGAATCACTGTGGATTTACATACACTTCCAGTTGCTACTAATACAGAAATCAGGTATACATTCCAACGCTGTAACTGTAATCCTATTACTCAAGAGATAATTTGAAATCTGACCTTATTTACCATATTCCTTATATAAAAAAGAACCCAAGAATATAGACAGAATGTCATATGAGACAGCATATGCTTGCATTTATTTTGGTTCAAATAAGGTTCAAATAATTAAATTTCAAATAATTAAATTCTTTGACAAAAGTCACTCATATTATCTGTGAATCCAAAAGGTTTTACTACTGACCTTATGAAATATAACAGGGTACAAGATATTCACAGATAGGATAAGCTCTCCTTCTTCAATCATGTCTGCTGGATTTTCAGGCTTTTTTCCTATGGCATGTGACTCCTGAAGAAGGAAAACAAGTTAATAAAGACATTAAAATCAGACACTGTGATCCAGATCAGAGGCAGTGTAGAATAAGGGCTATAAGCAAGGGCTTGAGTCAGCCCTGGGTTTGACTCCTAATTCCATTTCAAGAAAATTGTTAAAAACCTCTCTAAGCTTTAGTTTCATCATCTATAAAAAACAGAAAATACTTATTTTACAGAATGGTTGCTGGAAATGTATAATAAAGCATCTAATAAGACATTTGGCACTAAGTGCTTAGCAATTGATGATAAAACAGGAGTATCACCTAATGTTGGTATAATACTGGCAGTTACTAACACTTTTACATACCTCTTCTCATATTATCATGAAAGCTATTTGACAGATGAAGCTTAGGTTCACCAATTTACCCAAGGCAAATCAGAGTTAGAATGCAAATACAAATCTGTTTGACTCTAAAACCTGTTTTTTTACTACACTGTCACATCTTTAATCCATCAATACATCACACTCTCTTTTATATGTGCTTAATAACTATAAAATAGAGGCCACCAGGGAGGACTGGTTAAGAAGTAAAGGTGCAAAAGATGTTTTAAAAACAGGTGGTAGTGACATTGTGCAAAATGGCACAGCAGGAAGCTCTAGGGGATCAGTCCCTCCAGCAAAACAACCATTAAGATGGAAAGAGACTGGAATCAACTGTTTTGGCACTCTGGAACCTGATCAGACACTTGTATCAACCAGGTCAGTGCCTGCTGAAGGAGCAAGCTGCTGATCTTTCCTAGGTTAGCAGAGGGTATAAACTAACTACCATGGGCTAAGAACTACCATCATTTAGCCCTGTTGCAGATGTGGAGACGGCAGCCTGTGGTCTTGGAAAAGGTGGCCGACACCAGGACGAGCAGTGGGATCTTGTTCTCCAAAAACTGGGGGTGTGATTTGGTTGGCCTGGCAATGCCCTGAGGGCCTGGTGCAGATACTTGCCTTCAGTTTTACCAGCAGTGGCTTCCCCCAGCAGTATCCACTGGAAAATTTAAAGACACAGGACCCTTTGTGGAGTCAGACATTTAAGGAAATTTTGGTCAGGTCACTGGCTGACCAAAGTGATAATTAATCAGAAACATCAGTGACCATACGGGCATACCTTGGAGATATCACAGGTTCACCTCCAGACCACCGCAGTAACAAATACTGCAATGAAGTGAATCATATGAATTTTCTGGTTTCCCAATGCACATAAGTTATATTTACACTATACTGTAGTCTATTAAGTGTGCAATAATAGCATTATGCCCCCAAAAACAATGTACAGACCATAATTTAAAACACTTTATTGCTAAAAAATGCTACCTTCTGACCCTCAACAAGTTGTAGTAATAATGTCAATGTTCACTGATCATAGATCACCAAAATAAATATAATGAAAAAGTTTGAAATATTGTGGGAATTACCAAAATGTGACAGAGACATCAAGTGAGCAAATGCTGTTGGAAAAATGGTGCCAATAGACTTGCTCAATGGAGGGTTACCACAAACCTTCATTTTGTAAAAAAAAACGTAATATCTGTGAAGCATAATCAAGTAAAGTGCAATAAAATATGGTATGCCTGTACACAACAAGGACTACACGTTGGAAAAATAGTTTGGAAATGTCACAAACAGCTCCAGCTCTCAACAAGTAAAAAACACACTCAGAATGTCTAGTTCTCAACAAAAACTTATAAAATACACAAAGAAACAGGAAAATATTGCCCATTCAAAAGAAAAAAAAGAATTTGACAGAAACTACCATTGAGGAAGCCCAAACATTGAAATTACTAGTCTAAGATGTTAAATCAGCTGTCTTAAACGCACTCAATTAGCTAAAGGAAACCATAAACAAAGAACTAAAGGAAATCAGGTTCCTCAATAAGATTAAAAGATGATTTCTCGGGACTTCCCTGGTGGTGCAGTGGGTAAGACTCCATGCTCCCAAGGCAGAGGGCCCGGGTTCGATTCCTGGTAAGGGAACTAGATCCCGCAGGGATGCCGCAACTAAAAAGTCCACATGCCACAACTAAGAAGTCCACATGCCGCAACTAAGAGTCCGCATGTCGCAACTAAGACCCGGCACAGCCAAAAATAATAAATAAATAAACAAACAAACATTTTTTTTAAAAAGATGGTTTCTCACCAGTAACCATGGAGACAAGAAGGCAGTGCAATGATATATTTAAAGTCATGAAAAAAAACAAAACAGTCAACCAAGAATTCTACACCCTGCAAAACTAGTCTTAATATATTAAAAAAATTAAAATCATTAAAAGTATCATTTCTGGGACTTCCCTGGTGGCGCAGTGGTTAAGAATCCACCTGCCAATGCAGGGGACACGGGTTCGAGCCCTGGTCCAGGAAGATCCCACATGCCGTGGAGCAACGAAGCCCATGCGCCACAACTACTGAGCCTGAGCTCTAGAGCCCGTGAGCCACAACTACTGAGCCCGTGTGCCGCAACTACTGAAGCCCGAGGGCCTAGAGCCTGTGCTCCGCAACAAGAGAAGCCACCGCAATGAAAAGCCCATGTACCGCAACAAAGAGTAGCCCCTGCTTGCCGCAACTAGAGAAAGCCCGCATGCAGCAACGAAGACCCAACACAGCCAAAAATAAATAAATAAAATAAATAAATTTTTTTTAAAAGTATAATTTCTGATCACAATGGAATGAAACTAGAAATCAGTAACAGGAGGAAAACTGAAAAATTTCATGTAGAAATTAAACAGCATGCTTTTAAACAACAATGGGTCAAAAAAGAAATCACAAGGGAAATTACAAAATACCTTGAAACAAATGAAAACAAAAACACAACATAAGAAACTTCTGGGATGCAGCAAAAGCAGTACAAAGAGGGAAACTGACAGCTCTAAACATCTACATTAGAAAAGAACAATCTCAAACCAATAACCTAAGGAACCAGAAAAAGAAAACTAAACCCAAAGCCAGCAGAAGGAAGGAAATAATCAAAACTAATTCAAGAAGAAACAGAAAATATGAATAGACCTGTAACAAGTAAGAAAATTAAATCAGAAATTAAAAACCTCCTAACAAAGAAAAGCCCAGGACCAGATGGCTTCACTGGTGAATTTATCAATCCTTCCTGAAGTCCTCCAAAAAATCTGAAGAGGAGGGAATACTTCCCAACTCATTCTATGAGATCAGCGTACTCTGATACCAAAGTCAGACAAAGACACTATGAGAAAACTACAGGCCAACAACCCTTATAAATAAATATAAATATAAAAATTCTCAACAAAATACTAGCAAAACAAGTTCAGCAGCATATAAAAGGGATCACATATCACAACCAAGGGGGATTCATCCTCAGGATGCAAGGGTAGTTCAACAAATGCAAATCAATGTAATATACGACACTAATAGAATGATGGAAAACAACACATCATCTCAATTGATGCAGAAAAAACATTTGACAAAATCCAATACCCTTTCTTGAAAAAAAACATTAAATAAAATAGGAATCAAAGGGAACTTACTCAATATGATAAAAGTCATATATGAAAAGCCCACAGCTAAACTAATACTCAATAGTTAAAGATTGATAAGGTTGTACACTTCTGCCACTTCTATTCAACAAAGTACTAGAGAAATTCTAGCCAGAGAAATTAGGGGGAAAAGGAAGGAAGGAAGGAAGGAAGGGAGGGAGGGAGGGAGGGAGGGAGGGAGGGAGGGAGGGAGGGAGGAAGGAGGACAGGTCAAGTGAGCAACCAAATTGGAAAAGAATAAAGTTATCTCTGCAGATGACATGCATGATCTTCTACGTAAAAAATCCTAAAGAACTCACACACACAAAAAATCCTGTTAGAGCTAATAAATTTAGCAAAGTTGTAGGATATAAAACCAACACAAAAATCAGTTGTATTTCTATACAATAGCAATGAACAATTTGAAAAGAATATTAAGAAAACAATTCCATTTAAAATAGCAAGGAAAGAAATAAAATACTTAGTAAACAATTTAACAAAGGAGATGAAAGACTTGTACACACAAAAAAACTACAAAATGTTGCTGAACAAAATTAAAGACAACCTAAACAAACTGAAAGACATCTTTTGTTCATGGATTGGAAGACAATATCGTTAAGGTGACAATGCTACCCAAAACAATATACAGATTTTATGCAATCCCTATCAAAACCTCAATGCTTTTTCTGTTCTTATTACAGAAATAGAAAAACTCATCCTAAAATTCGTATGGAATTTCAAGGGACCATGAATAATGAAAACAATTTTGAAAAAGAACAAAATTGGCAGACTAACATTTCCAAATTTCAAAAATGACCACAAAGCCACAGTAATCAAAACAATGTGGTACCAGGATATGGACAGACATACAGACCAATGAAATAGAATAGAGAACTCAGAAATAAACCTTATTTGGTCAACTGACTTTTAATAAAGGTACCAAAACCACTCAATAGGGAAAGGGCAGTCTTTTGTGCTGGGAAAACTGAATATCCACATGCAAAAGAATGAAGTTGAACCTTTCCCTTATACCATACATAAAAATTAACTAGAAATGGATCAACAACTTAAGAGCTAAAACTATAAAACTCTTATAAGAAAACAGGGTAAAATAAAATCTTCATGACATTGGATTTGGCGATTGTTTCTTAAGTATGACACCAAAAGCACAAATAACGAAAGAAAACAGATAAATTGTATTTTATCAAATTTTAAAACTTTTGTACATCAAAGGACACTATCAAGAGAGTAAAAAGACAATCCACAGAATGGAAGAAAATATTTTAAAGTTATACATATGGTAAGCGTCTAGTATCCAGAACACACCAAGAACTCACAACTCAAAAACAAAGAGACAAACAAGCCAATTTAAATACTGGCAAAGGACTCAAAGGACTTGAATAGACCTTTCTCCAAAGAAAGTATATGAATGGCCAAAAAGCACATGAAAAGATGCCCAACATCAATAATCATTAGGGAAATGCAAATCAAAACCATAATGAATACCACTTCACACCCATTAAGATGGCTATTATCAAAGCCTAGAAAATAACAAATGTTGACAAGAATGTGGAGAAACTGAAACACTCCTGCATTGCTGGTGGGAATATAAAATAATTCAACCCCTGTGGAAAACAGTTTGGTAGTTCCTCAAAATGTTAAACCTAGAATTACCATATGACCAAGCAATTCCACTCCTTGGTATATACTGAAAAGAGCTGAAAATGGACTCAAACAGATACTTGTACACTAATGTTCATTATAGCATTATTTACGATAGCCAAAAGGAAGCAATTACCCAAATGTCCACAACAACAGATGAATGAATAAACAAAATGTGGCATATCCATACAATGGAATATTATTCAGCCATAAAAAGGAATGAAGTTCTCATGCATGCTACCGCATGGAGGAACCATTAAAACATTATAGTAAGTACAACAGGCCAGATACAAAAGGACAAATACTGCATGATTCTACTTATATGAAATATTTATAATCGGCAAATCCACAGAAATGGAAAGTAGAACAGAGGTTACCAGGGGCTGGGGGAAGGGAGAATGGGGAGTTGGTGTTAATGGGTATAGAATTTGTTTGGGATGATGAAAAAGTTCAGAAAATAGTGGTGATGCTTACACAGCATTGTGAATGTACTTAATGCCACTTAAATGAACATTTAAAATGGTTAAAATGTTAAATTTTATGTTATGTAAATTTTACCAATTATAAAAATGAGTGAGAGAGAAAACAGATGCCCTTCTGCACTATTAAGTGCCTAAAACAGCATTTGGCTCGTAATAAGTTGTCAAGAACATGTACTGAATGAACCTATCATGTCTACTAACACTTAATTCCTCATTATTCATCATCTTAAATTATTCTGAGGGTTTTAGCTAAGAAATAATGGATTAGAAAAGAATATAGTTAAACCAAAATCAGGAGCAGAACAAAAATATCAGAAAGAGGGTGGTGAAAGGCATGAAATTAGCCTAATACAGAGGGCAAGACCAAAGTAAAAGCAAAAATAAAGGCAGAGATCTGAGAGGAAAATGTGCCATCACTTGAATTTTTTTTCTTTTTGGCTGCACTGCACGGCTTGCGGGATCTTAGTTCCCCGACCAGGGATCGAATCTGTGCCCTCGGCAGTGAAAGTGGAGTACTAACCATTGGACTGCCAGGGAACTCCCCATCACTTGAATTTTATCGGTCTTTTTCTCCTACTAGTTCCCAGTCCCAGTGAAGTTTCTCTAATTTGTTTCCAACTAAGCACATCCGATATAAAGCCACCATACAGTCATCACTAACATCAATGAGAGTTTGTTTCATGGGAAAAGGTAGAAAAGATAAGACTTTTACCATCTCATAAGCAAATGTTTCTTGTCTGCAGACCCGGTCTATCGTTATGGTTTCTTCCCGGTGTTCCAGAAGTCTCTTTCTAACCCTGTTACAAGAAAAATCAAACTTCAACATTCTTTACTGGGGCTTCAAAAATATCTTTAATATTTAGCTTTTTATTCTGAACTAATTTTAGACTTAAAGAAAGGCTGCAAAAATAGTACAAAGAATTCCCTTATATCTCTTACCTGGCTTTCCCTGTTAACATCTTACATGTTCATAGAATAATTATCAAGACCAGGAAATTAACATTAATACAGTATTATTAACTAAAGAACTTTTTTGAATTTCACAAATTTTTAACTTTAGTGCCTCTTTTTTTTGTCCCAGGATCCTATTCAGACACCACATTGCATTTATTTCTCCTTTCCCCTCCAGTCTTTTACAGTTCCTCAGTCTGTCTTTTATGACCTTGACACTTTCAAAGAGCCCTAATCAGTGTTTTTATAGAAAGTCCTTCAATTTGGGTTTAATTGCTGTTGCCTCATAATTGGAGTAAGCTTATAAACTTTTGACAAGAATACCACAAGAATGATGTTTTCCTTCTCACTGTATCCTCCTGAAGTTCATAATGTTAATATTAGTATGTCTTATTCCTGTAGATATTTACCTTGGTTAAGCTCCTGTCTGCCAGGTTCTTACACTAGAAAGATATTTTCTTTTCCTTTGTCCCTGATAAGTGTTTGGGGGGAGATACTTTGAGACTATGCAAATCTTGTTTCTCCTCAAACTTTCATCCAGGAATTTTAGCATTCACCAGTAGATTTTGTCTACAACACTTATTACTGTGGTTTATACCTAACAGTGATTCTCTATTTTCCTCCTTTAACATTTATTCATTGGTATTATGAGGAAGACCTGCCTCTTTCTTCCCATTTATTTATTTCTTTGGTTATTTATATTATTAGTATGAACTCATAAATATTTACTTTATTCTACAGGTTAAAATCTAATACTATTGTTATTCTGTTGCTCAAATTATTCTAGTTTTGGCCACTAGGAGCTCCTTCAAGTTGGCTCTGTTCTTTCAACAAGTCATCATTTTTTTTTTTCTTGTTAAACATTTCCTTACTTTCTGGCACCACAGAAGATGCTCAAGGCTCACCCTGTATTTTCGTGTCTCAGCCCTGGAATCCAACCACTTCTCCTAGGAGCCCTAGTTCCTTCACTGGAGAGAGGTTTAGACACCTGTACCGGAGCACGAGGTATTCCCATTGTTACTGCAGTCACTGCTTCCAGGACTCTCAGCAGAGAGAGGTACGAAACATACATATATATATTAAACCACACATGTACAAATATCTGTGTTTCTGTATTTTTCTGTTTACATATTTTTTAACTTCAATAATGTAGTTTATTTAACCCAATACTCTGTTATATATTTTTAAAGCCATTGAGTTTATACTAATACTTCTAATCCCAAACTAAAATCAGGATTCATTTTAGCCTTCAACCTTTCCTTGTTTATAACTTTTCTCCACAAGTGAGAAACCCAGCTCCCTTTATCTCTAATCTATTCACTTACACATTCGGTTCTTTAAAAAAACATGGTTTCAGAATTGCTAACCTACACCCCTGTGAAAAACACTAATAATTAGTAGTTCTTTTTGTCTTCAGCCTTACAACACCGAATCCAAGTACACTTTTATACAGAATCAGATTAGATCTTTCTTCCTAATTCTCTTCAGTGTTGTTATGCTATTGATTTGTAACACAATTAGACGCATTTGTTAGTTTTCACATTCTATTTTGGGTCTCCCCCTATATCTTGGCTGGTTTTAATTGTCTGATTACTTTTGGGTTGTGTAAAAGATATGTGAAACACTACTATGATTCTAAGAGAGTTATAAAAAGTATACATATTCAGAGAAGTATCATTCCCTCTTTGTCCCGACCACTAACCTGTACCTATTTCCTCCTTTCTTTCCACCCCTTTCCTACCCACCCACCGCAGGCCACCAATCTCTACAGTTCTGGTTTACCCTCTCCACTTCTTTTGTTCAAATACACAGATACCTATGTATTTTCTTATATTCCTTTTTGTGTCAGTCTGAGTTCAATTAGGAGAAAAAAACTAAACAGTAATTTGAACAGAGAAAGCTTAATCTGAAGAATTATTAACTTTTAACAGAGGACTGGAGTAATGAGGGACTGGCAAGTAAGAAGTAGAGAACGCTAGAGAATACAGGAATAGCAGATACAAGGAACCCTACCCCTTGCGCTAAGAAAGAATACCCAAGGAAGGCTCCCTTTTCTTCCCCCAGGACTGAGAGCCAGACCTTGTTGGAGAGGGAATGGCTGTGACTTGCTGAATGGCAGAGAAGTTGCTAGGGTGCCATCAGTGGAACCTGCTGGAAATCTGCCCTCAAGGGTGCCAGGAAAAGCTTTTCCAGGGAGGTTTCAAGGGGAGTGGAGTGGCAGGGAAAGCTCTGTGTTACTGACTGCCGGGTACTGCGGGAGCTGGATGCTGGGGAAGCTGTGTGCGCTGCAGGACCCTGCTGAGCCAGCACATGGCACCAAGAAGCAGAACTCCTTCCTCATGCAAAGTCTCTCCTGTGCCCTTTACTGACAAAGCTTAATACTGTGCCAGTTGGGAAAGGAAAAATATTTAAAGAGCTGAGACTCATTTTTACAGAGCAGGCAAAAAGGGTACACTTTTAGATGAGAGCCAATAAATTGATACCCAGTGAAACTTCTTTTTTACATGAAGGGTAACGTATGCTTCTGGGCTTTGCTTTTGTCACGTAACAGTATTTCCTAGAAATCTCTCTATTGGTTCATCCTTCCTTATCCTTTAGCACAGCTACACAATACTGCACTCTGTGGATGTCCTATAATTTCTTCAACACTCTCCTATGTATGTATATTTAGGATATTTCAAATATTTGCTATTACAAACAATGCTGCAACAAATAACCTTATGCATAATAAACTTTCATATTGTTGGAGGTATATCTTCAGTAGAGATTGCTAGAAGTGGGACTGCTAAGTGCCTATGTAATTTTGTGTTGGGCATTACCAAATTTCCCTAGAGGAGGGCTGTTATCAATTTACGTTTCCATCAGGAATGTCTGAAAATGCCTGCTTCCCTCAGCCTCATCAAAAGAATGTATATTTTAAAATTTGTGCCAGTCTGATAGGAGAAAAAAGGTATCTGTCATTTTAACTTGCATTTCTCTAATAATGAATCTGCATGAACATTTTTTCATGTTTGTGAGTCATTTTTATATCTTTTTTGTGTGTGAGTTACTGGTTCATATCTTTTCCCCATTTTCCCTTTGGGTTTTTGGTCTTTGTCCCTCAACTTTTAAGGTATTATATATTTGGGTTACCAGCTCTTTGTGTATATGTTATATTTTCTCCAAGTCTGGCAGCTGTCTTTTGACTTTGTTTATGGTGTTTTTTGTCATGCAAAATTTTAAATTTTTATATGTAGTCAATTTTATCAATCTTTTCCTTTTATTACCTCTGGATTTAAATAATAGTTAGAAAGCCTTTCACTACACCAAGGTAGGTATGTTTCATTTTCTACATTTTGATCCCAATCCCTTTGGAGTTTATTCTTGTGTATAGCGTCATACTAAATTTCCATATGCATTTGAATCTAACTGGACTTTCTCTTCTATTCCACTGGTCTATTTGTCTATTCATGAGCTAGTACCCACTGTTTTAATTATAAAGACTTTGTAGTATATTTTAATATATGGTAAAATAACCAGGCACTCACAATTTTCTCCTCCTCACCCAGTTTTTTCCTAGTTATTCTTGAATATATTCCATATGAACTTTATTATCAACTGTCTAACTCCATAAAATAACCAATACTTTTAGTATTTTTATTGGGATTGCACTTAATCTGTAAATTAACTTAGAAAGAACTAACAACATTATAATGCTTAGTATTCCTATTCAAGAACAGAGGATATCTTTCAACGTTTTCAAGATTTTTTTCTGAGTCTTTCAGGAGGGTTTAAAATTTTCCCTTACCTCAGTTTTACACATTTCTTATTAAATTTATTCTTAAGTATTTAACCTTTTTAACTATTGTAAATGGGGTTTTCCTCCACCATTATGTCCTCTAATTGTTTACTGTTTGTAACTACGAAGGTTATTTTTTTTATTTATCAATTTTGTATCCTGCTCTTACACAATTCTTTTTTGTTTTTTGTCTGTTTTAGCATTGATTTCTTTTCCAGGTAATACCATTAAATCATTCACAAATAGAGCTAGTTTTTCTTCTTTATCTACTCTTATGCTTCTAATTGATTCCTCTTGTCAAACTGCATGGCTAATCCTATAATTCAATGCTGCAAAGCAGTGAGATACTAGGCATGCTTGCTGATTCCAGATCTTAGCAGGAATACATGTACTGCTTCTCTACTAAATAAGATACTAGCTTTACAACTAAAGTATATATATTTTACCATGTTGTAACAATAGCCCTGTTAGAACAGTTCCATGTTAGAATGGCCTGATTTTTGTTTTTGTTAGTAAATTCTAGTTTTATTATGTTGTGATCAGAAAGTGCTGTTGGTTTTATTTCTACTCAATGGATGTTATGATGTTTCCTCTGTGACCTAATGTATAACCAATTTTTGTGAATGTGCCACGCAGTCTCTAATACTGGGTTATAAATTTTATGTATATATATGTATCTCCATAAGACATATCCTACTGATTATGTTGTTTAGAGCTCTTACCGCCTCACTTATTTTTAGCCAGTTGATCTGTCTTGTGCTGAGATTGGTGTGTTAAAGTGCCCTATTGTTAGTGTGTTTCTAGCTATGTTTCCTTGTATCCCCTATAGTTTTGTTTTATAAAGTTGGTTGCTGTATTCTTTGGGGTATGTATATTTATAAGTATTCTATCTTAACTGTGGTTTGTGGCTTTTAGCACTAAAATGTGTCCTTTGTCATATTTAATGTTTGGGGACTTGAATTTTATTAGTCTGTTATCGGGACCATTACATCTGCTCAATTTTTCTTTCCATTTATCTGGTATACTTTTGTCCCACCATTTATTTTTAGCCTCTCTGAATTACTTTATTTTAGATGTGTCTGTTGTCTCTGTAAGGTTTTTGTTTTGTGACCCTACTCTAAACCCTTTTATGAGACTGCAGAAAAACTGATGCCTTTGGCCTCAATTCTATTACATTTTCTAATTGTATGTATTTTGTTATATTAGCTGTTTTTTTCATTATGAGACGTGTCTTTCTGCTTGTCTATTTTTTAGAAATTGCAGAGGGAGGTTTGGTATTTGCATTTTTGTTCCAGTGGTTACCTTTGTATTTATATATTTTTTAATGCCCCTTGTTACCCATTTTCTCTCTGAAACGTAACTGTTTTACCAGGATACATCTCAGAGTTGATAATTCCGAGTTAATTTTCCCAGGTAACCAGTGAGCCCTTTTAATTTGTAGATTTGGGTTTTCTTCCCCATTCTGGAAATTTTTCTTAGATTATATTCTTAAATATTCTATTTACAAGCTATTGTATTAAAAACAATGTTGCTTAACCTTTGGAGAAAACAAGAAGTGCCAGAAATGTATTTTATGCCACAATAAAGGGGTCATGTACTTAGGTTTTGTTTTTACTTCATGTTTTTAAGTTATTGGTAGAGAAAAGAAAGGAAGGTTTAGTGAAAGAGAAAGCATAAAGATACAGATTTTTGGCTTTTGGCACAAGCCTAATTCACTTCTGCTACTGTTAAGATTAAGATTAGTCTTATTTTAAATATAATAGTTTTAAAGTACATCAAAATGATCCCAGCTAAGGAATGCTGCACTAACTCCTTTTACATTAGATTATACATATAATTCTACTCACATTTCCTATGGAAGGGACTAGAAGACAACCAAGGAGATCCAGTTGATCTAGTAACAGAAAATAGCCAGGGGAAGCACTGTGTAAAGCAGTCTGAAAATTACTATTTCACATAGCTCAATAACATCATTATAAGCCAATTAGCATGTAATTAACTATAGAAAAAAGAAGTCTGTTTATAAATATCATCAACTTTCTTCTTTTAGCCAATCTCTAAAAAATCGCTTCCTTAGGTTTATGCAAGTTTCATTTATTCCACTCATTCTACAAATATCTACTGACTCCCTATTATTCTATGCCAAAATTCTAGGAATGAGGGACATGGCAGTGGGTGTGACAGACACAGCTTATGGAACTTTTAAGTTTAGCTAAAAGACAGAAAATTAAATAAGTACAGTATAAGTGTGAAGAGTATTTCAATAGAGAAGTATCGGCGGCTACATGAGCATAAAAGGGGAGCTAGATGGAGTCCTTAGTCCTTCAGCTAAAACTTGAAAGATGAGTAGAAGTTAGCCAGACTGGGGGATAAGGAAGTGTGAGTGTTCTAGGCAAAGGCCTAGGATGAGAGAGCACATTCTAGGAACTGAAAAACAGTGTAACATGGCTGGAGCACTGCAGGGATGTAGGGCCGAAAAGATCAGCAAGATCCATTCTATAGAGGACCTTGTGATCCATTTAAGAACTCAGGACTTTGCCTAAGAACCATTGAAAGATTTTATGTAAGAGAGTGAGACAATCAGATGTGCATTTTAGAAAAAAATCCAAATAATCAATCAACAATAGTTAAAGGGTACCAAATGGAGTAAAGCAGTCTGACAGGCTTAAGGGCAATTCACAGATGAAGGAGCTTGGACTCTCAATGAGCCTTCAAGGACTTTAGAAATATTAGAAGAATTCTAGACATTACAAGTGTATCTATTTCCAAAGGGAGATAGATGGGTTGTAGAGATGTGGAAATAATGTTAGGGACTCAAAGACTGGTTAGGGTTCAGTTGGGAGAGGGGCCATGTGCATCCTGAGGCACTGAAAGAGAAAATGACTGAAAACAAGTCAAGAAAGGCAGATCTGGGCTATGTGGAAGGTTTCAAATGTCTAAGTAAAAAAATCTGAAATTTGCCCATAGAGGAGAGGTTGAGCCATTGACAATTTCTCAGCAAATGAGCATGCTTAGGTGATAGCATGATGGATAAGTCAGGAGAAAACACAGGACCTAGGAAAGACAGGAACCTTTTATAGTGCTCCAAGTGTTGCTAATGTAAGTGTTAGCCAACAGGGATAAGAGAAACAGATTTGACAATTACAAAAAAAAACCCAACAACAAGGTAGGGTCGAAACGCCTGCCTGAATTTTTGAAGGGGACAATAGAAAGGGTAGGATAAAGGATGACAACATAGCTGAGATGGTGCAAAGTAAGCGGGCTACAAACTGGAAATTACAAATTTCACTATTACATGCAGTTTCTCTATAATAGTATTACCATAGAGCAGCCTTTCTCAAAATGTGGTTGGCAGACCGGAATTGATCTATGAGCTATTTGTTATCCAATCAGTACAGACAATGAGAGAAAGCATTTAGAAATGTTCACACCTATATGACAGTAATATTACTGTTGAATTTAATGATAAAAAACTTGGGAGTTTTATTATGTTTGCCTTTTAATTTCATTTTTCTAGTAATTCATTTTATCCTATTTTACAAAAGTATCGATCTGACAGAAAATTTTAAAAAACGAGTCCTTTACCACACTATCAGAGTATTTAGCTTGCCACCCCCAAAGTCTAAGTGGATTAACTGTACCTTTGTAAACACTTAAAAATAAACACAAATTTGAATATGGACTGGATATTAGAGATAATGCTGTTACTGTTAATTTTCTTAGGTATAATAATACCACTCTGATTAAGTAGTAGCATCATACTTTTAGAAGCTATATGCTGATGTACTTAGCGGTAAATTATCATGATGTCTGCAACTTACTGAATGGTTCAGCAATAGAAAAAGACACACACCAGGTATCTCAAACACATACAGCTAAAGCCAATACGGCCACATGTCAACAATGGTTGAATTTAGGAGGTGGGGTGATAGCAATACCACACTGTCAACTTTCGAATAATATAATGTTGAAAAAATATTTAAATAAGTAGCAAGTAACAAAAGCAAAGTCCTCCATACCCCAAAGTCACTAGGTCAGTATTTTCTGGGATGACTTCTGGATCCTCCCCTTCCTCAAGGCACTTCAGTTTATCAAGACTAAAACAAAAAGAAACAAACAAAGCAATCACCGCATCCTGTCCTTAGCAAGCAGGGCTTGTGTCCTAAATACATCACTGAATAATTAAGCAATCAGATAACCAGAATTAAAGGCGAATTCTGTGCCGATATTCTATAAAGAAAGGGATATACGGCTGGTTGAAGGCGGCCAATACTGTTAAATGGAGAAAGAGATCGTTATTTTTATATTTTCATTTAAAATAAGGCACTTTGAAGAATATCAATAATAGCATACCCAGGAGGTCCCCAAAAGAGACCAGAGATAATCAAGGTTTTGACACTGTTGTGGTTAAATCTCCTTCCAGCCTCATCATAAACTAAGGTTCCTCCGTCGTCAAAGTGTCTTGTCAAAGACAGATACACGTCGCTGTTACTCTGATTGCTTTCCTACATTAATAAGCACTTTAAAAACTAGTGAATAGAAAAATTAATCTTTCATGCAGCTCTCTCGTGCCTTCAATCCCACTAGCAGAAACTGTGCATTCCCATCACGGGACTTGTCCCGTTGTTCCGGGAAAGCTTTGATAGGGCGGCCCTTCCACCCCGGGGAGTAAACCACAGGCCCGCCCCCATGATGAGGCCCAGGGGCGCACAGGAGCAAGGCTGCACCCGGGTTGACTTCAAGCCGCAAGAGCCCCTCGGCCCCGCACTCACCCGCACACCGCCCTCAGCTCGGCTGCCGCTTCCAGGCTGCAGCCCAGATCCCGGGCCACGGCCTCATCCTCCCGGCTGGAGTCGGCAGCCCCTCGGCCCCCGGGCAGCGCCGGTGCCGGCGGCTCCTTCAGCGACAAGTCCCCTTCCCCGCGCAGCCGGCCAAGCCACAACTCCCCGAAAGCGGCCACATGGAAAACGCGCGTATTCAGCTCAGGAAGCTCGTACTCTGGGAAGTTGCAGCCGCCACTGCTGGGGACCGGGTTCTGCCTGCCACCCACCCCGCCGCCGCACGTTGAGCCGCCCCTGCTGCCTTCAGCCATGTTCGCCCCTCTCCCTTCCCGGCGAAAAGCGGCTGATCAAGGCCTCGCGGGGCTTGCTGGGACTTGTAGTTGCGCGTAGCCCGGGCCGGCGAGCAACTGGGCTGCACTGGCGCAGCTTTAGACACTACGTTTCCCGTCAGGCCCCGAGTTGGGCCCGCCCCCGGGCGCGGCACCCCGAGCCTCCGCGTGCAGAGCTTGAACTCATTGTTCTGTGGTCTCGGCTCACAGGAGAGCGGCTGCGGTTTTCTTTTCACCGCAGCTTGTCTGGGTGGGTTCTCAGCCTGCTCGGTTACGCAGCATCGCTCTATGCGGGATAGGGCGGTTTTGGCACGCCCTTTGGTCCCCCTCGTTGTTTTCCTCTCGGCCCTGAGGTGCGGAACTTTTCCTTGACTCCAGGGTTCGAGAGCTGCGCTGCTGCCTCACTGCCCCAAAGCCTGAGAGACTTCAGGGTCGAAGGCTGAGACCCGGGGCACGACTGGCCCTCCAGGTCCGGTTCGTTTAGAACCTCCTCAACGGCCCCATGTTAGTGTGTATATACGTATCATTGCTGTACACGCGCAGAATAATGTTTATTGAGCGCCTACTGTGTATCAGACTCTGTACAATATTATCCCTAACGTATATTTTTAAAAATCACAACAGCTTTTCCAGGCAGGTATTATCATCCCAATTGTGCTGTTGAGGAAGGAGTTAACTGCTAGGAAATAGAAGCAAGGTCGGAACTCTGGGATTTTATCTATAAGAAACTCTCCCTCCATTCTGAGGACCTGAGGATGTGGCCTTAGACATAGCTTGTGTCAGACAGTGGAAGGGTTAGAAGGAAAAAAGCCAAGAGTTTAAATAAACAAAGGCAGAAAATAGAGAAGTCACGGTGACTTGGAATAGTGGGGTTGAGGCCATCTTCTCCCCTAGACTTGCCATTATGTAAGCCAGTAATTTCTTTAATCTTTAGCTAGTTTGAGTTGAATTCTCACAACCTGAGGACAATTAGTCTTCCCAGTACCTGTAAACCTTGCTCTAAATCCCTTAACAGGGAAGCTCTCACTCCAGAGAATGAAGTCACGTTTCAGATGTAAAAACTCTAACATATATCTGGAGATTGAGTAACATTGTCTTCAGGAGTGGAGACCACAATGGTTCCTGAGAAGCAGTGGGAAGGGGCAGGACCAGAAAGAACACAGCAGGGGAAGGTGGTTCACTATGAGGTGTGGCATTTCAGAACAGCATCTTGAGATGTGTGGATCGCAGGTATGGGGGGAAAGAAGGGTTAGTGGTCGGCACCAGCAGACTCCTTTGAGTCTTAGCGCCAGCGGCCACTCCTTGGAATAAGTCTAAAGAGGTCCAGAATAACCACTGCAGCATAAAAATTATTGTGAGCTGAAGGCATTTGAGAATTGGCTTTTTTTCCTGAACTCCATTATCTTCCTAAATGTGGAGCCTCCCCAAAGAACTCAATTGTCATAAATCCCCTCCCACAACTAGAGAAGATTGACTAGAAGTGGGCATCACACTTACACATTGTCACAAAGCTGTATCTCCCATCTATTCTAAGGACCTATTTATCTTTCCTGAAAGTCATTTGTTTTCCAATAAGTGCCCTTTCTCCCCCTCCTCTATTAAGAAGTCATTTGTTTTCCTGTAAGTGCTGCGCTCCCCTTCCCCTTATCTCATTAAGATAGTACATAAGCCCAAATTCTAACCGCCTCCTTGAGTCAACTTTTTCTGTGAACTCTCATTAATCTGTCTTTTGTCAGTTTAATTCACGGTTCCCAAATGACAATATAAGAGTGTAGAGGAAGTTTTTCCTCTTCAGCCATGGCAAAAGAAGCTTCTGGCCCTGTTGCAAGTTTGGCAGAAAATGGGAGCATTCTTAGACCTGGCACTAGGACCAGACAACAACAGAAAGGAGATAGAGTCTAAGATCCCAGGATAGATACAGTCCTTGTAATTCTGGGTGAGTTTTGTATGATTCCTGAGGGAGGAAAAAAAAACAAAAACAAAGGTTTCCCAATTGTGGATGTTGGAACCAACCACTGGGTTGAGGTCGTGGCATTAATTTAGAGACAGGATTCTGAGTAGTGGCACAAACCAAGATTATGACTCTTGATTGGAGAGTAGGAATAGGGAGACATGAGCTCTCAAAGTTTGCCTCTGAGCATTAGTTTCCTCACTTGAGATGCTTACATGAGCTCATCAGGTGATGAAAACTGGCTTGCTGGGGGGAGCCGTGGCAAACTGGGGAGTACCAGCCTCTCTCTACAAAGCTACCATGGCTGCCATGTAGGAATGCAGGATTTCTCCACCAGAGCTTCCAACATTTCTAAAGAAGTCAGATATTTAGCTTTTTAACAACAACAACAAAAGTGAAATCTCCTGATCTTCAAATGTGGGCAATTAATTTTGTTAAATTACTTAAACAAGGAGGCCATTAGATTGAGGTGGCTCTAATGCAATGGCAGCCTGCCTCAGAAAACCAAAGTCTAAGTCTGTAAATGCCTCAAGGTTACAAAATCAAAATGCTAAGGACAACCAATCGCAAACAGCCAACTAGACTTCAAGCTATAACCATTCAATAATTGCTTTGCTTCTGCCTTTTCTCTATAAGATTCTCTCCCCAGGCTCCAGTCAATGGAGTTCTCCTAAGCACTTCCTGTTTGGCGCTGCCCTATTTGAATTGATTTTTGCTCAAATAGAGTCAAAAATTTTAACATGCCTCAGTTTACCCTTTAACAGTTCATATAACATTTAAAAACAACCAAACACAACACACATAGGCATCTGGCCAGTGGCCTATCTGTTTGTGATCTCTGATTTATTGTATCTCTAAAATTCACCCAGCTCCCAATTTATGTAATTCCAAAAGTGAACTTCTTTCATCTTGGTTTCCAAAGTAATTCTACCACTGCCCCAAGGCCTCCTTTCTCAGAATTAGACTATAGGTAACTGGGAGTCTCACTTGGGGTTGAAACCGCATGTTTCCCACATTTCAGTAGTAACTGTCCAAGTTGTATTTCCATCTAGTTCTCTCTGATGTCTAAATCTTTCCTATAGCTAAGTCATTTATTTTATTCTTCTCCTCTGTCTTTGGCTTTTTTCCCCGAGTGGACAATTGGTCTGGATTTTTAAAAATAATTTTTGAATAAGCACATAATTTAAAAGGTAGAAATATCAACTGTATTATTATTGACTATATTTCAATATAGTCAATAATAATGTAATATCTTTGTATGGTAAGAGATGGTAACTGCACTTATGGTGATCATTTTGTAATGTATAGAAATATCATATCACTATGTTGTGCACCAGGAACTAACATAGTGTTGTAGGTCAATGATACTTCAAAAAACAAACTCGTAGAAAAAGAGATCAGACTGTGGTTACAAGGGGCAAGGGGTGGGGAGAGGGAGATTGGATGAAAGTGGTCAAAAAGTAGAAACTTACAGTTATAAGATAAATGAGTACAAGGGATGTAATGTGCAACATGATTAACATAATTATTACTGCTATATATTATATATGAAAGTTGAGAGTAAATCCTAAGAGTTCTCATCACAAGGAAAAAAATAGTTTTTTTCTTTTTCTTTTACTTTGTATCTATATAAGATGATGGATATTCTCTAAACTTATTGTGATAATCGCTTCATTGATGTATATAATCATTATGCTGTACACCTTAAACTTATACAGTGCTGTATGTCAATTATATCTCAATAAAAGTGGAAGAACAAAAAGATACAAATATCATACAGTGAAAGTCTCCCTTTCTATCTTTCCCTGAGTCATGCAGAGCCCCTTCCTAGATTTCTGGAGGCAACCATAACCTCCAGTTAGCAATTTCTTGTGTATCTTTCCAGAGAAATCATATATTCTATATAAATATATATGTATGTATACATATTGCACACACACATACGTATGCATGTACACACATATTTTGCATACAATACATGCTGTTCTATATTCTATACCTCATGTTTTTCATGTGAGGTTATATCTTAGACATCCTTTTATATAAATATAAAAAGCATCCTATTTCTTCCACTGTATCTGTCAAATTTCTTTAACTAGTTCTCCCTTGAAGTACATTTAGGCTGTTTGTAGTCTTCTGCTTGTACAATTAATGCAGCAATGAATAATCTTACAGGCAGTCATTTTGCTGATTACTATCTGTCCTCAGGCCCCAATTAAAAACTCTATTTAAAAATTATTCTTTTGCACTCTCTTGGATCACTCACCCTGGGGGAAGCTGGCTGCATGTCATGAGGACACTCAGATGTCACTATGGAGAGGCTGATATGATGAGGAACTGAGAAGACGCCTCTTGCCGATGATCAGCACTAACCTGTCAGGTAGTTGAGGGAACCACCTTGGAAGCAGACCCTCCAGCCCAGTCAAGCCTAAGAGAATTGCATTCCTGCCAACACTAGCTCATCTGTTCCCAGATTCCTGACCCACAGAAATTGTGTGAGATAATAAATATTTTAGCTGCCACATTTTGGGGTAAGCTGTTACACAGCAACAGATAACTAATAGAGGGAGTGAGGTGAACACAGCCATGCATTAAGAGGGTAAATCTATACAGGGGACCTTGCCAGAGGGGCAAGAAGTAGGGAAATAATTAAGGAAACATTTGCAATAATCCAGTTAAGAGGCAATGGAGGGTCTATGAATAGAGACAAGGATGAGCTCATCCAGCCCTGGAGAGACAACCTTGAGATTGTACATTAATGATGATATTCTATAATAGCAATTTTAGTACATTAACGATGTTATAGACAACAGCAATTTTAGTCATCTGACTCTGGTTGATTAGCATTCAGTTGGCACAGGATTGAGGTCAGAGGGGACAAGAAAGGGAATAAAGTTTTGGATAGAGAGATTAATCATAAACTCAGTAAGGGAACTTGGTTTTAGGGGGACTTGGTTTCGATAATAAAAATGCATGAAGATTCATCTACTTGAACAGCAATATTTCTAAAAATGACTGATTCTGAGAGTATTAAATGCTATTGCACCCACTGAAATCACCTTTCAACTCTGACCTTGGTCAGAATGGGCTCTTCGTATTGAATGGTGACTTCCTTCTCCTAGTCATCTTCTTTTGACTCTCTGTTGATCCTATCTTGTTGAATAGCATTTCCAATTGTGGGACACCATTTGGGGAACATTCTTGCCTTGAGGTGCTGACATCTTGTTTGGGAAAAATCTGGATAATCAAGATTATGTCCTTTTTTGTCTGTTCTTTCCTTTGCTTTTACCATTGTGAAATACACACACACAGACACATACACATATAAAGGATTCTTTTGGTTAAGCGTTGTTTGTGTTTCAAAGCACTGATGAGTTTTATCTAAAAATAGAAATGATGTCTCTAAATTTACAAATACTCTTTTGCAATCCAACCGTCATCTTGACTAAGCATAAATCTCTATTGATGAATTACCAAAGCTACACTGCTGTGGCCATATTCTAAACCAATTGATTTTTCAGTCATTTACATTTGACCCACGATTAGCAGGGAGCATACCTAAAATTAAGTGGCAATTACAGCGTGCTGGATCTTTCTTAGTTTTGGGTTCTGTGGGACAGGCATTCCCAACAGGTTCAAAGAAAGGCCCTGCAAGAGCAACTGAGAGAGGGGTAGGGCCAAATGCCCAATTCTCATTCACCCCTTAGGCATCGCGAGGCTTTAGGAAAATAAGAACTAGCCAGCTCTCTCCACAACAGGGTTGAGGACACCTTAAAGATACCAAAAGGAGAAAATCTTTTGCTTGGTGCTGTTCCTGGATTCTCTGCTTCAACAGATTACATGTTCATGTGGAGGATTGCTTTCCTGAAGCCAGGGGACCATGTGGGAGTTTCTCTCTGCCAAAGAAAGGAGTAGCAGAAGGATGGAAAGGGAATGTGTGACGGGAAAGACAGCTGAAGTACTCTTAGTCATAAAGGCAGTTGGTAGAATAATAATAACAATTGAGTGACAAGTAAGATTTATAACCTTTCAGAGGCCTGATATGAATTATAAGGAATTTTAACAACCGAGGTGGAAAACCTGAATTGAGTGTCCTCTTCAATTCTAAGCAATGATCCTTTTCAAAGCTGAATAACTGTTAATAGATACATATTTGCATAATGATTTTTTTTAAATAATCTGTTTTTTTTTTTTTTTTGGCTGCGTTGGGTCTTCGGTGCTGTGCGCGGGCTTTCTCTAGTTGCGGTGAGCAGGGGCTACTCTTCGTTGCGGTGTGAGGGCTTCTCATTGCAGTGGCTTCTCTTGTTGTGGAGCACGGGCTCTAGGCGCGTGGGCTTCAGTAGTTGTGGCACGAGGGCTCAGTAGTTGTGGCTCACAGGCTCTTGAGCGCAGACTCAGTAGTTGTGGCGCACGGGCTTAGTTGCTCCGAGGCATGTGGGATCTTCCTGAACCAGGGCTCGAACCCATGTCTCCTGCATTGGCAGGCGGATTCTTAACCACTGCGCCACTAGGGAAGCCCTGCATAATGATTTTTTTTCTAATTCTCTAAATTGTCTCCAACTAATTGTTTTAGGATACCTCCATTGTTTGCTGTTCTCCCACCATCCCCACCTCTGTTCCACTGACAAGTACAAATTAGGCAATTAGCTTTTTCCAAGAACAATGCCAAATTTATTGGAAGGTATTTAAAATCTTGGATTAGCAAAGAGAGTGAGAGAGTCTACTGGTAGAAAATAATAGAATCAGAGAAAAGAAATATCAGAAAACATTTTAGTCCCTTTTGATTATAGGGACTGTGGACATGGAGAGATTTGGAAGAAGCTGTCATTTTTTGGCGGGAGGCTTGAACCAGGACATTGTCTGACCCCCTTGATGTGAGGCTGGTATCATCCTAAGATTCTGCAACCAAGCATACTTTTAAAAAATCTGTTGAAGTTCACCTACTACCTCTGTGAGACACATTCACTGATGTAAGAGGAAAAGATCTTGGAAATGGTATAAAATGATTGAAGGTTAGAAGCTGTGGGACCAGGTAATGAAATACTCTCTGATATTAGATTTTGCCCTTACCTCAGAAGGAAAGCATCTTTCCACTGTAAAGTTTCTTTCTTTTTTTCCATACTCCTTGGAAGCAAGTCACTAAGCACAGTTCATAATCATGGGGGTGTGGAGTGGGGAAGGAGTGGGAATTAAGTTTCATCTCCTGGAGCAGGGAGTAGTTACATATTGATAAGTTATTTGAAATCCTATAAGGGAGATTTGTCTCTTCTCCTTCACTTATTTAATTATTCAATCTTTTATTTATATCAGTATGGACTCATGGATATTTATTTTATGTTTTGGATGATCATCCATCATTATGTATTAATCACGTGCTTCAGATGCTTTGACATCGGGGTCTTGCTGAGCCTGGAGAGACTGCCCGTCCCAGGGATAGCCAATTTCTAGGGAAAGTAAAGGATTCTCCTTTGAGTGTGTCTTTCAAATGCAAACCAACCTACCCAGAATGGGCACCCCTCCTACTTCCTCTATCAGGTTCTCACTCTCAGGGCTACTATTCCTCTGCCCTAATTAGCCAGGTCCAGGTACCAGCCAACTACAGGCAGCCCCTATGCCCCAGAACCACTGAAATTATTTAAATCAGCCAATCCTAAACCTGCTTCCCTTGCCTCACCTGTTTCTTCCTGCAGAAACTACAATAAGGGCTTTTGCCCACATTTCCCTCTCGCTCCCTCTGCCTCCTGATCAATCCTGGTGCCTCCTCCTGTGGCCCCCTGCTGTGTGGCATGCCCCCTCTTAGGAACCGTGAGTAACAAGCCATCTTTACACTGGCAGTCATCTCTTGATCTGCTAGCCTTCACCATAGATGAATAATAATAAAACCTACATTTTAAAGCTACTTATTTATTCTATTGCTTACATTGTTCCAGCTTTGGTTTTGAGAGCTATTTCAGATCGGCTCCTGTGTCCCTTTCACATCCTCCCTGTCCTCTTGTTTTTTGAGCACTTCCTTACTTTCTGGTGCCACAAGATGCTTCTGACTCATATACTCCCTGCCCAATGCCTAGAATCAGCCATTTCTCCAAGAAACCCTGGTTCTTTTTATTGGAGAATGGTATCACCATTGATTTTTGTAAATAAAGTTTTATTTACATGAACACAGTCATGTTTATTCAATTTCTTATTGTTTATGACTGGTTTTGCATTACAACAGCAGAGTTTAGTAATTACAAGAGACTGAATGGCCTGAAAATCCTGAAATATTTGCTATCTGGACCTTTACAGATGTTAACTAGACTGACTGTGTGATCATTTCACAATATATACAAATATTGAATTATGTTGTACATCTGAAACTAACAATGTTATATGTCAATTATACCTCAATAAAAAAAAATATGTAATTATAGTAAAAAAAGTTTGCTGACTCCTTTTCTAGATGAAGGTGACGTGCTTCTTTTTTTCTTTTTAAAATTTATTTTACTGAAGTATAGTTGTTTTACAAGGTTGTGTTAATTTCTGCTGTACAGCAAAGTGATTCAGTTATACATATGTATATTCTTTTTTCGTATTCTTTTCTATTATGGTTTATCACAGGATATTGAATATAGTTCTCTGTGATATACAGTAGGGCCTTGTTGTTTATCCAATCTATATATAATAGTTTGCATCTGCTAATCCCAAACTCCCAATCCATCCCTCCCCTACCCCCTTGGCAACCACAAGTCTGTTCTCTATGTTGCTTATTTCTATAAGAATAGAGAGAGGTCTTATGGAAGTCCAAAACATGAACTGAAGTGTTCATGAGATCTGACACCAGGAATCAACAGTACATTTTCTTCTACGGCTTTTTGGCTTCCATTGTGCACTTCCCCTCCATTCCTTTCCTCTCTATCAGGTAGTTCTCACTGGCCCCTTATGTAGGCTGCTAAGTTGCGGTGTGGGGAAACTCCCCTTCTAGCTAGGTTAGAAGGGAGGAGCTGGTAAAGAAGAATTTAATTAGAGTTGGCCCCACCTTCTAGGATAGTAAAGAGAGCCACGTACACCTCTGGTCATGTAAGCTAGGCCCAGGGAGAAAAAGAAAAAAAGCAATTCCTTCCAACACAATTATGCTTTTGCAACTTGTCGAATTAATGCCACTTTCACATACATTTTCCTTGTATATGATTAGACACTGTAGTTGAGAAAAAAACGACTCACCTTGGAGAGTGTGCCCTGCTTTTTAGGAACATTTCGGAAGATGTCAAGCACATCAAACACTAGGGATTATCCTCACGCTTCCAGAGTCAGCAGTGACTAAGCAAAGCAGAGCCTCTCGGGTGCTCGAGTTTGCAACTCCCTGCAAAAGACAGAGAGGAGGACTGTCCTCTTCCTACAAGGAGGGCAGGGGTTTACTGAGGGAGTGGGCAGGCATGGGGGCACCTTGCTGGGGGCTTCAAAGAGAGGCTACATAGGTGGAGAGGGGTTGAAGAGAGGGAACATTTATATTAGACTCCCTGCTTTTGAAGACCTAGTCTGGAAGGCATTTGCTGGTGTCTAGCAGAATAAATAAAGTCCAACACCATTACAGCCTAATCCTGGGTGATGAACATCTGTAGCTCATTCATAATACAGTGTGTATCTGGTCAGGGGAGACTGAGCAGCAAAGCTTCTCGGGAAGGAGCAGTAAGTGCTCTCTGATGGCTTAGTCGTGCTCCAGCAATGAGAGGCCAGGAGACACGCCTGCAGCATCGGGGCAGAGTCTCGCAGCACCACAGACAGCCAGACTGCCTTTTCCCTTAAGGCAGAAAAGAAGAGATCTATACTGCTTTGCCCCACATGCTTCATATTCGCGTGCTGCATAAGGACACCTGATAAGGTTGCCAGATTTAGCAAATGAAAAGTGTGGGACCTCCACTTACATCTGAATTTCAGACATAAATAATGAATGAATAACTTTTTAGTATAAGTATATCCCATGCACTATCTGGGATATACTTGTACGAAAAAACTTTTTGTTGTTTTTGTTGATCTGAAATTCAAATTCAGCTACTCTTGATTTTATCTGGCAACCCTATGCCTGGGTCTACTTCATAACCTTTCAGATCAGCTCATGGAGCTGCCAGAAACTTCCCCCTAGATCTTTTGAGGGAGAGAGCAAAAGCTAGAGGCAGAAAGAGGACAGGACTGGCCCAGTTTTTCCTGTTTTGGAAAAGCCCTGCATACCAGGCCGTGCTAGGCCATTGGTCAGCATTCAAATGGCCCTGTCCTGTGTCCACTTCCGGTCTAACCAGTGTGGCCATGGTCATGGCTGTTGGGAAGTGTGGCGGTCCATATAGAGTTTGTTTACATAGGTAGAAGGCAGTTAGGCATGTCATTATGTCCAGGGCACTTATGTCTGCCAGCAGGCTCCTTCACTCCAGCCCTCCTCCTCCCCCACTTCTCTACCTCACGCCAGAAGAGGCTCCTTTTCTAGAACCCCTAACCTCAACTCAGTGCTGGCCCCTCTCCTCCCTTAGTCTGAAGACTCTCAGATATGACTCTGATGTTTTTTGACCTGCTTAACTGCCTCCTGACACTCACTCACTCTTGCCCCCATCAGGTTGACCTTTTAGCCTTCTTCTTTTCCTGCACTATTTTCCTCTGTTCATCCAGATCATTTAAGGCTCAACTAAATTCACTCAGTTCTGTGAAGGCTTTCCCACTCCAATCTGTACTGTTCTGTCCAAACTTTATACATTGTCTGGGATCACCTCAGAAGTTTAATTGGCCTATGTTTGTTTCCTTTTTTTTAAACTGAAAATCAAAATCATAGAACTAAAAACGTTGTAAGCACTCATAATGCCAACAATCCCAACCTAAAATGACTTTTTAAAAATTTTGTAATCTGCATATATCATTTATATGGCTGCCTGCTGTCCCATATTTATATCTTTCAGCTTTTGTGATCTGAGAGGTAAGACTCCCTGTCACCCAGCTCCAAATAGCAACAACCCAAGAGGATGATTAATCCAGCTTAGAGCACATGCCCACCACATAGTGTCCCATTCCTTTCAACCAGTGGCTGCGGCTAGAGGAATAAGCTGTTATGTTTGGCTAGATCTAGATCACCCTGTGGCCACGGGATTAGGTACTATGATTGATAACTCTGCCAGAATGAAAAGCAGAGTTGGCAAGTAGATGGGAGAAGAACAGTACTCCAAAGGAAGGAACGTAATCATGGGCAGACAGAAATAATAGCTGTCTACAAAAACCAAGGTTCTTCTAAGTTTTGGTAGAATGACCCAATCCCCTCAAATCTGGTCATCCTTTGGTGAATTGAAAACAAAATTTTTGCAACTATTACATTGAGGACTGAACTCTCAGGCAATGGTATATGTCAGAGGACACTCTAATTTGTGAGACACTGATTTCACTTAATTATACCTTCTTTCCTTTGAGTGTCTGAATAAATTTTATAATAACCAGATGGCATGGAATGTCTAAGGAGGATTATTGTTCTCCTTCTTTTCCAGTCTTGGAAGAATGGAAAAAATTTTAAAAGCCTGTCTAACGACATACACTGGCCCATCGCCTGAGGTAAGTCAGAACTTTTCAGCCTTGTACCTTATACCCTCCATGAGGGAGGCGCTCCTAAAGTTAAAAATATCAGTGGATTTTTTTAAAACTGGAAGATGACTTTAGGGTATGCAGTTTTATTTGTTTCCTCCCCCCTCCACCCCAAAAGTGTTTTAAATGAAAATCCTTCATCTCCTTTCAGGAATAAGGCAGAAGGAATGTTGTTTAAATTGAACAATTACACCCACATCATAAAAGTTCTGTTTCCAAATCTATCTGGTAGGTTTTCCTGTTGACAACATTTTGGTTTCACACAAGCCATAAATTTCCTCTAATGTCCGTGTTTTTAAAGGTGCCTATTCTCACATTATGTAATTGCTGTGAACAGTTAGCTATTAGAGTATTACTACCCACATAAGAGGGAGGTGAAGCAAAACATTTTTCCCTTATTTTCTTTTGCCAGCCAGTTGCTGACTCATCGAGCAGTTTTAAAAAACTGTGTTGTCTTCTGAGCCCTGTGTCTAACTTTGGCATTTGCTTGCAATGTATTTTTTGAAAATTTGTTTACATTGTTGAATAGATAACATTTTCACTTTGTTCAAAAATAAAAAATGCTCAGTGAAAAGTCTCACTCTCACCTCTTTCACTGCCTTTTCAGTTCTTACTGCCCCATACCCAATGGTAACCAATTTTATCAGATGTATATAACTTGTATAGCTTTTTAATATAAATGTGAACAAGTATGAATATATATATATATACATTCTCATTTTACCCCACTTAAAACAAAGGGCAGTATTGTTCTAAACATTGCTTTTTTACTTAGCATTGTATCTTTTTTTTCTTTTAACATCTTTATTGGAATATAATTGCTTTACAATGTTGTGTTAGTTTCTGCTGTATAACAAAGTGAATCAGCTATACGTATACATATATCCCCATATCGCCTCCCTCTTGCAACTCCCTCCCACCCTTCCTGTCCCACCCCTCTAGGCGGTCACAAAGCACGGAGCTGATCTCCCTGTGCTATGCGGCTGCTTCCCACTAGCTATCTATTTTACATTTGGTAGCATATATAAGTCCATGCCAATCTCTCACTTCATCCCAGCTTACCCTTCCCCCTCCCCGGGTCCTCAAGTCCATTCTCTACATCTGCATCTTTATTCCTGTTCTGCCCCTAGGTTCTTCAGAATTAGCACTGTATCTTAAAGATCTTTCATATTGGTAAATAGAGAACTTTCTCACTCTTTTTTACAGTTCCATAGTCTTCCATCAAATGGATACACCATATTTATTTAATCAGTGCTCATTAATTTACACGTGGTTTTTTTTCAGTCTCTTACAAAAAATGCTGCAATGATTAATCTTATACATAAATCATTTGTTACATGTACAAATACATCTGTAGGACAAATCTCAGAAATAAGATTGCAAGGTTGAATAGTTAACAAATTGTCATTCTTGCAGTTTTCCTAAAGCAGTCCTACCATTCTTCCCTTCATGAATTCATCTTTATTCTCCAAAACTCATTTTAAACTTTAGCTACTCTGCAAAGACTTTCTGATCCCCTTTCTAAAGATTGTCATTTGCCTCCACATCAGCGCTCTCACTGCCTCATATTTGTACCCTCATTATAGCTCTTAGATTTTGTACTGATATTATTTACTGGTATGGCAGGTGGTTTCACTGGTCTATGATGTTCAATAGCAGGGATGCTGCCTGTACATTTTTGTAACTCTAGGACCATGGACAGTGCCTAGTGTGCAGTAGATGCTCAATACAGATGGATGGATGCATATATTGATGAATAAATAAATATGACCAAAGAAATTATTATTACTGGAAAAAGTTCCAAAAATTATCCTATAGAGAACCTAGGACAAATATCAATGTTAAATACAAGTGTGCATGATTATGCATTAAGATTTGGCTTGGCTAGGTGAGTTGACTGAAAGAGAGGTTCTGAACTAGGAGCAGGATACACTGAGCTCAGATAAGTAGTCAACAATTGAGATCTGTACTGGATAAGGTTCATATGGATGCAAGAACCAGAAACAGATCTTCTATCACTTAAGCAAAAATCAGATTTATTGTGGAAGTTTACAATAGAAGGCAGAGCTATTGTAAACAGCCAAGCCTCAGGAAGGGTTGGTAACAGGGTCAGTCCTTTAGAAACAAGAAGAGCTTGTGGGTTTCTCTCCTGAACATTGCCAGAGATGACTCAGCTCTTACCACTTTCTGTCTCTGTTTAAGTTCTCAAAGTTCCCAGGAAAGTACCAGATGGGTCAGGAGTCTCTTCCCTTGGATCATTCAGGCATAACTAAAGGACAGAATGGGTAACATAGGCATAGCCTTTTGGGAAACCATTATGTGCCAGGCCGCCATTGTAATTTTTGACTACAGAGGAATCAAGGTGACGAGGTAGTGGGTTTCTTATCAGGTGTGTATGTCAGAATGACAAGGAAGCCAGGGAAACCTAGAAACCAGGTCAGTGGGGTAAGGAATAGGATAGGAGAGCAAGCAGAAGCCTAGACATCAAGACTTGGGCAATAGGTCAGAAGTGGACTGACAGGCAGCCAAATGTGGAGTTGGAGTCATCTGAGCACATCTGGCCCCAGGTCAAGATTGGCTCTGGGAACTAGAAGAGGCCAAGCCTGCCCTTGGGAAATGAGGTGGGGAGCCAGTAGGAAGGATGTGCAGGCTGGGCCTGGCATGGACCATTCCTTGACGCAGAATTTGGAGCAGAGCTCTTCATTCGTACGCATTTCCCTTCACTCATTGGCCAGCTGGCAGTGTGCAGGACTGGCCGAGCATGCCTCAATCCGAACAAAGTGTACCAACAACAATGCTCATGTATGTCATTGTCTCTCAGTTATTGGTGTTTATTGCTTTTTTCTAGTTGTTGTTATTTGGCCTTGAATCCAACTTATATGCTGGTGTGACTGAGAAAAGGGAGGATATTAGTGTTCATTTTGTGTCTACTATGTTCTAGACATAGTGATAGAGATCTCATATGCATTATTACATTTTAAAAATATCCTCAAAATAGCTCTTTGAGGGAAGGATTAGGCCCCTTTTTATAGATAAATTAACTGAGGCAAGGAATGTGTCTTTGTCTGTTCAGGCTGCTATAATGAAACACCACAGACTGGGCAGCTTATAAACCACACATATTTATTCTTTACAGTTCTAGAGGCTTGGAAATCCAAAATCATGGCACTGGCAACTTTGGTGTCTGGTAAGGGCCCACTTTGTAGACGGCTATTTTTTGTTGTAATTTCACATGGCAGAAGGGCTAAGGAGCTTTCTCTCTGAGGCTTCTCTTAAAAGAGCACTAATCCCACTCCTAAGGGCTCTGTTTTCATGACCTAGTCACCTCCCAGAAGTCCTGTCACCTCATACAATCACCTGGGAGGTTAGGTTTCAACATATGAATACTGGGGGAACACAAACATTCAGACCAGAGCAGAAGGTCTAATAACTTGAACAAAGTTCTCTCAGACGCCAATGCTCATATTTCCTTCTTCACAGCACTCTCTAGACTCTTTTGGGCCTCATCACATGCACACTGGGACCTGTTTTCTTGATAGTGACTGTATGACAGCCATACTGTCACAGGCAATGGAACGTACTTGGAATCAGGAAACCTCAACTCCGGGCTCAGCTGTGTTATCAATTAGGTGGTGGCTTAGTTTTCTCATCTGTAAAGTGAGTGGGTTGAACTAGCCGACATCAAGGCTCTTTTACTGCTCTAAAAATGCCATGCCTCTGGTTTCATAGCCTTTGAGGCAATTAAAGATCACTTCTGCTTTAGAGAACTTTAATTTGGTCTGTAGCTATACGCCATGCTGGTGCCACATTTTGTTAGCCGCTGCAAAGATATGCTGTATTCTTGACATTTTTCTTTATTCCTTTGCTATTTTTTTCCATGTGATATCATATATGATTCAGTGAAGCAGACCTGTACACCACAGCAGTGTGCTCTGGCATTCCCAAGGAGTCTTTGAACTTACCTATATAGTTTCTCAGGGATAAGGTACATTGCCATTTTCACTTTCAGGATTGGCCCATAAAAGTTATTTTAAAACTTTCTCCCCCATTTTCAGTGGTGAAAATTGTTTTTCAAATATAATTCTTATTTAGAACTCCAAACTGTAAAGCAAATGTAACTGGATGTGAAAAAAAAAAAGTTATTACATCAACAGCTGAGAAAAAAATTCCTGCTGGGGGAAAAGTGGTTTTTGGATTGGAAAAGACTTCTATGTAAAGAAAGTGAGACAAACTTTTGAGCACTAGAAGTGAACGGAAATTTGGAGGTGGAAGGATTGCACAAAAGAGTAGAGAAAGGGCCCGGCCGTACAGTGGTAGGCTGGAACTCAAGGCCCCTGAAACTGATGGAAGGATCTTTTCTAGGAGTGGGGTGTGTCTAATATTCAATTTTTAATTCTTAGGTTTCTGTGATGGAAATCTGAGTGTAAGTGCCTGACATTAAGCTTTTGATTGCCGAGGCATCCATTTCGAAGATATCCATCTTGAGTAAACATACTGCCAGCGGTATGCCACAGCTACTAGCAAAACAACTAGATAAGGAACCAGGCCTCCCCCACCAATGGAGTTCCCTATATGAAAAGCCCTGGAAACCTAGACAACTGACAGCTTGAGTGATCCTGCTTTTCCCTTCCCACACCCTAATTTCTGCTCTTGTGTTTTAAATCTGCCAAAGAAGAATAAACCTGTAAAATCCTAGGCACCCCACCTTTGACCCGAATAAAGGCAGAGCCCCAGGTCCGTGCCCCCTCCTTTGCTCTCTCTACCTTGCTGTGTGGCTCTTGCGTGGGCCATGAACCCTCCAGGAATAGTGGATAACAAATCTTGTCCTGGAAAGTTCCCTGATGATTTTTATTTTTGCTTAGGTGCATCTTGCAATCATAATAAAAGCCACAAGGGCTGGTCCAGCCACAACATTGGCTCTGGTGGGGAAATGTCTGAGGGGGCTGCCACAAATAGTATAGGCCCAGGTGAGGACCTCAGGCATTCCTAGCCAACAGTATCACTGTCAATAGGCTGAGGCCAACAGAACAAAATCCTATCCATCTCTACAACATTGCAACACACATAAACACCCTTATGTGAGTGGGGCTCTTTATTTGTGTGTGTAGGGTATGTGGGTGAGGGTAAAAAATAAGGAAAAGGACTGAGTGCCACATAAACTAAATTAATTCATTGAAAGCAGAAACTATCACGTGTCAAGTGCTTTTAGGTGTTGGGAAACATACTTGGTACATTTAATCTTCTAAACACCCTAGGAACTAGGTACTATTATTAATCTCTATTTTAGAGATGATGAAACTAAAGCCTAGAGAAAATTCATAACTTGTACAAAGTTACCCAGGGAGCAAGTGGTGAGGGTGGGGCTTGAATTCAGATTTGCCTGATTCCACAACCCATTTCTTACTCTGTCACTACGCTATATGGCTGCTCACGTTGGACAGGGGTCTAGTCATTGGAACTACAAAAACATGGAACTAGTAGCAAGCTATGCTTTCTACTCTGCTTTGCCTTCTTCCTCCTGAGTTTGTTTCGCTTTTGCAAAGATTTTGTATTTCATAAGCAAAAGGAATTTACTAAATATAACATTGCATCAAGTTCTGTTAGTAATAATACATCGCATTTAAGTGTTATTACATAACTTACAATCTGCTTGGCATTGTGCTTTATAAGGTTGATAGATAGTCAAATCTTAGAAAGTAGTAGAACACAGCAGTTAAGAGCACAGGTCTGATTTCTTAGTGTAGACACATCCTGGCTATATGAAACCAGGCTAATTACTTACCTGTATTTTCATTGTCTCCCCTATAAAACGGAGTTTACAGGCTAGTGTTATTGCTTTATATAGCTGCACTTTCATTTTTGACCTAAATTGAATCACCCCGCTTTGTCATTGATTTTTTTTTCCTCCAGACTTGGATCTTAATGATTTTCAGCTTATCCCAAATACATGAAAATCTTCATAAAATAAAAGGGATAATTACAGGTAAAACAACAACTAATAAACAAACTTCTGAAAGCAAGTCTATTGTAGAAATTTTAAACTACATCTAGTAATAGTATCTAATTGAGCATAGAGTTTCCCATGAAGGTAATTTTTAGTGGGATGGTATAACTTTATCATTATCTCAAGTACTATAAAACAGAAGAAATCACACACACCTTCCACTTGTGGGCATCTGGATCTGCACAGGTGAGACCCCAGTGTGACACCCACAGAAAGATGACCAAAGATGAGTCCCCTGGTAATTAGCATGGACACAGTAGGAATAGGCCACAAAAGATTAGGGTTGACCAAGTTCAGAGATGTGGTTCTTATTTTCCCTAATAACTAAATCCTTACAGATACCCAACGTTCCCAGAGGCTGGGTGTCTTTTTCCTTTTGTCACCCACCCCTACCCACCCTGTCTACTATCTATTTAGCTCTACCTGTGATGTTTCTTACTTCTTCTGGAATTTGCCAATAGGCTGCCTCTTCCCAGCTTAGATGCCCTGGACCATCTTCCTATTTGGATATTAGCCAGCAGCATTCAAGTCCTGTCTCTTGTTTCTATAATAACCGATTGCCAGATTCAGGTTTCCCTAAATTAACTGACCCCTAGCTTTCTTCCTAAGTTCATACCCAGACTTCATTGGTTTGGCTCAGTCAGATACCATCCATGAACCAGTTAAAACACAAAGAACCTATATTCTAGAGCCTGCAGGTAGAGCAAATTAAACAAAACGTGAATAGAAGGAAAGAACTAATAAAAGAGAAGTGAGAAAGATAAGTCACAGAAGTAGTATATTAAATTATTAAAACAAAGAGTTGATTATTTGAAAATATTAATGGAATTGAGGAGGAATGATAAAGAAAAAAACAGGAGAGGCAAAATTATAAATATCAAGAACAAAAAAGAGTCTCTTTAGAAAGTAGTGTTGGGAAAGTTGGACAGCTGCATGTAAATCAATGAAGCTAGAACACACTCTCACAGCATACACAAAAATAAACTCCAAATGGCTTAAAGACTTAAATGTAAGACATGACACCATAAAACTCCTAGAACAGAACATTGGCAAAACATTCTCTGACATAAATCATACCAGTGTTTTCTTAGTGACCTAAGAAAACCATCTACCAAGGCAATAGAAACAAAAGCAAAAATAAACAAATGGGACCTAATCAAACTTATAAGCTTTTACACAGCAAAGGAAACAATCAACAAAATGAAAAGACAACCTACACCCTGGGAGAAAATATTTGCAAATGATGGGACCGACAAGGGCTTAATTTCCAAAATGTACAACAGCTCATACAACTCAATAACAAAAAAACAAACAACCCAATCAAAAAATGGGCAGAAGACCTAAATAGACATTTCTCCAAAGAAGACATACAGATGGCCACTGGGCCCATGAAAAGATGTTCAACGTCACTAATTATTATAGAAATGCAAATCAAAACTACAATGCGGTACACCTCACACTGGTCAGAATGGCCATCATTAAAAGTCTACAATTTGTAAAGGCTGGAGAGGGTGTGGAGAAAAGGGAACCCTTCTACACTATTGGTGGGAATGTAAATTGGTGCAGCCACTATGGAGAACAGTATGGAGATTCCTGAAAAAACTAAAAATAGAGTTGCCATATGATCCAGAAATTCCATTCCTGGGCATATATCTGGACAAAACTGTAATTAAAAAAGACAGAGTCAAGATGGTGGTGTGGGAAGACACGGAGTTAGCTTGGGGTGCCTGCCGGCTGCTGGTGGAGAACTCTGACCCCCTAGGAGACGGAAGGAACCCCAGAGTGAACTGGTAGGATGTAGGGGGACTGAGGGGGAAGGAGAAGTGGAGGCCAGACAAGATTGGAGTCCCTGAGGCTGGGGAGATCAGGAGAGGCAGGCAGGAGGGACTCTCCGGGAAGAGCAGGAGAGGAGCGGAGGGCAATCACCTGGCCCACTCGGCTGGGGAGCTTGCTGAGCTCCCAAGCCGATCCCCCACACTCCAAGGCCCCTCCAGGCTGCGTGGGTCCTTAGGGGCATAGGAGGGAGGCCAGGGGGATCAGGAGAGGCAGGCGGGAGGGGCCCTCGGGGAGGAGTGGGAGAGGAACAGAGGGCAATTGCCCCGCCCACTCGGGCACGGGGAGCCTGTTGAGCTCCCAGGCCACTCCCCTGCCCTCCAAGGCCTCCCCTTCTGCCCTCGCCTGCCCGCATTGGGGGCATAGGAGGGAAGCCCGGAAGACCAGGCAGGAGAGGCAGGAGGGAGCGGCCCTCCCAGACCCCAGACTGGAGGAGCAGGAGAAGAGGGCATTTGCCCCGCCCACTCAAACCCAGGAAGCCTGCTGGGCGCCCAGGTGAGGTCCCCTGCCCTCTGAGACCAGGGGTGGAGGGCACACCTCGGCCCCCTTCTGTTCCTTGAGCCTAAGGGTCACCCCCCACAGCTCCCAGGGCCTTTTCCAGCCCTGTGGGTCCTGAGCATAGGCCCCGCCCACCACCCAAACCTCACCCTTGCTTAGGCCCTGCTCTCCACAGCCAAGGCCTCCCCCATTCCCCCCATCCCACCCCTTTTTTTTCTTTTCCCTCCTCCTCTTTTTTACTATTGTGATACTGATGTACCTTCTCGTTGTTGATTCATCTATATTATTATTTTTACATTCTTTCTAACATATCTGTTAGTTTCCTAGTCTAATTTTATTTTTTACTTTGTTATTGTTCTTTTTTTTTTTTTTTGCTGCCCCACACGGCTTGTGGGATCTTGATTGGCGAGCCCAGGGTCGGGCAGAAGCTCCTGCAGTGGGAGCTCCGAGTCCAAAACACTGGACTAACAGAGAACCTCAGACCCTGGGGAATATTCATCGAGTGATGTCTCACAGAGTTCCTCATCTCAGCACTAAGACCCAGCTCTACGCAATAGCCTACAGACTCCAGTGTTGGAAGCCTCAGGCCAAACAACCAGTAAAACAGGAACACAATCCCCCTAATAAAAATTAAAAAAATGAGACAGCAAAAAAATATGTCACTGATGAATGAGCAAGGTAAAAACCTACAAGACCAAATAAATGAAGAGGAAATAGGCAATCTACCTGAAAAAGAATTCAGAGTAATGATGGTAAAGATGATCCAGAATCTCGGAAATAGAATGGAAGCACGGATTGAGAAAATACAAGAAATGTTTAACAAAGATCTAGAAGAACTAAAGAACAAACAAACAGAGATGAACAACACAATAACTGAAATGAAAAACACACTAGAAGGAATCAATAACAGAATAACAGAGGCAGAAGAACGAATAAGTGAGATGGAAGACAAAATGGTGGAAATAACTGTTGAGGAGCAGAATAAACAAAAAAGAATGAAAAAAATTGAAGACAATCTCAGAGACCTCTGGGACAACACTAAACACACCAACATTCAAACTATAGGGGTCCAAGAAGAAGAAGAGAAAAAGAAAGGGTCTGAGAAAATATTTAAAGAGATTATTGTGGAAAACTTCCCTAACATGGGAAAGGAAATAGTCACCCAACTCCAGGAAGCACAGAGACTCCCATACAGGATAAACCCTAGGAAAAACACACCAAAACACATATTAATCAAATTAACAAAAATTAAATTCAAAGAAAAAATATTAAAAGCAGCAAGGGAAAAACAAAAAATAACATACAAAGGAATCCCCATAAGGTTTTATCAGCTGATTTTTCAGTGGAAACTCTGCAGGCCAGAAGGGAGTGGCAGGATATACTTAAAGTGATGAAAGAAGAACAACCTACAACCAAGATTACTCTACCCAGCAAGGATCTCATTCAGTTACGATGGAGAAGTCAAAAGCTTTTCAGACAAACAAAAGCTAAGAGAATTCAGCACCACCAAACCAGCTTTACAACAAATGCTAAAGAAACTTCTCTAGGCAGGAAACACAAGAGAAGAAAAAGACTCACAAAAACAAACCCAAAACAATTAAGAAAATGGTAATAGGAACATACATATCAATAATAACCTTGAATGTAAATGGATTAAATGCCCCAACCAAAAGACACAGACTGGCTGAATGGATGCAAAAACAAGACCCATATATATGCTGTCTACAAGACAACCACTTCAGACCTAGGGACACATACAGGCTGAGAGTGAGGGAATGGAAAAGATATTCCATACAAATGGAAATCAAAAGAAAGCTGGAGTAGCAAGTCTCATATCAGACAAAATACACTTTAAAATAAAGACTGTTACAAGAGATAAGGAGGCACACTACATAATGATCAAAGGACCAATCCAAGAAGAAGATATAACAATTATAAATGTTTATGCACCCAACATAGCAGCACCTCAATACATAAGGCACATGCTAGCAACCATGAAAAGAGAAATCGACAGTAACACAATAATAGTAGGGGACTTTAACACCCCACTTACACCAATGGACAGACCATCCAAACAGAAAATAAATAAGGAAACACAAGCTTTAAATGACACAATAGGCCAGGTAGATCTAACTGATATTTATAGAATATTCCACCCAAAAATGGCAGAGTACACTTTCTACTCAAGTGCACATGGAACATTCTCCAGGACAGATCACATCGTGGGTCACAAATCAAGCCTTGGAAAATTTAAGAAAATTGAAATTGTATCAAGCATCTTTTCTGACCACAACGCTATGAGATTGGAAATCAATTACAGGAAAAAAACTATAAAAAACACAAATACATGGAGGCTAAACAGTGCACTACTAAATAACCAAGAGATCACTGAAGAAATCAAAGAAGAAATTAAAAAATACATAGAAACAAATGACAACAAAAACAGGACGACCCAAAACCTATGGGACGCAGCAAAAGCAGTTCTAACAGGGAAGTTTATAGCGATTCAATTTCACCTCAAGAAACAAGAAAAATCTCAAATAAACAATATAACCCTACACTTAAAACAACTAGAGAAAGAAAAACAAAGAAAACCCAAAGTCAGTAGAAGGAAAGAAATCATAAAGATCAGAGCAGAAATAAATGAAATAGAAACGAAGAAAACAATAGCAAAGATCAATAAAACTAAAAGCTGGTTCTTTGAGAAGATAAACAAAATTGATAAACCCTTAGCCAGACTCATCAGGAAAAAAAGGGAGAGGACACAAATCAATAAAATTAGAAATGAAAAGGAGAAATCACAACTGACACTGCAGAAATATAAAGGATTATAAGAGACTACTACAAACAACTATATGCCAATAAAATGGACAACCATGAAGAAATGGACAGTTCTTTGAAAGGTACAATTTTCCAAGACTGAACCAGGAAGAATTAGAAAATATAAACAGACCTATCACAAGTAATGAAATTGAAACTGTAATTAAAAATCTTCCAACAAACAAAAGTTCAGGACCAGATGGCGCCACAGGAGAATTCTATCAAACACTTAGAGAAGAACTAACACTGATCCTTCTCAAACTCTTCCAAAAAATTGCAGAGGGAGAAACACTCTCAAATTCATTCTATGAAGCCACCATCACCCTGACACCAAAACCAGAAAAAGATATCACAAAAAAAGAAAATCATAGGCCATTATCACTGATGAACGTAGATGCAAAAATCCTGAACAAAATACTAGCAAACAGGATCCAACAGCACATTAGAAGGATCATACACCATGATCAAGTAGGGTTTATCCCAGGAATGCAAGGATTCTTCAATATATGCAAATCAATCAATCTGATACACCACATTAAAAAATTAAAGGAATAAAAACCATATGATAAACTCAGTAGAAGCAGAAAAAGCTTTTGACAAAATTCAACACTCATTTATGATAAAAACTCTCCAGAAAATGGGCATAGAGGGAACCTCCCTCAACCTAATAAAGGCCATATATGACAAACCCACAGCAAGCATCATATTCAATGGTGAAAAACTGAAAGCATTTCCACTAAGATCAGGAACAAGACAAGGATGTCCACTCTCGCCACTCTTATTCAACATAGTTTTGGAAGTCCTAGCCACAGTAATCAGAGAAGAAAAAGAAAAGGAATACACATTGGAAAAGAAGAAGTAAAACTGTCACTGTTTGCAGATGACATGATACTATACATAGAAAATCCTAAAGATGCCACCAGAAAACTACTAGAACTAATCAATGAATTTGGTAAGGTTGCAGGATACAAAATTAATGCACAGAAATCTCTGGCATTCCTGTACACCAACAATGAAAAATCAGAAAGAGAAATTAAGGAAACACTCCCATTTACCATTGCAACAAAAAGAATAAAATACCTAGGAATAAACTTGCCTAAGGAGGCGAAAGACTTGTACTCAGAAAACTATAAAACACTGATGAAAGAAATCAAAGATGACATAAACAGATGGAGAAATATACCCTGTTCTTGGATATGAAGAATCAATACTGTGAAAATGACTCTACTACCCAAAGCAATCTACAGATTCAATGCAATCCCTATCAAACTACCAATGGCATTCTTCACAGAATTAGAACAAAAAATCTTACAATTCGTATGGAAACACAAAATACCCCAAATATCAAAGCAATCCTGAGAAAGAGAAACGGAGTTGGAGGAATCAGGCTCCCCGACTTCAAACTATACCACAAAGCTACAGTAATCAGGACAGTATAGTACTGGCACAAAAACAGAAATACAGGTCAATGGTACAGGACAGAATGCCCAGAGATAAACCCACGCACGTATGGGCACCTAATTTATGACAAAGGAGGCAAGAACATACAATGGAGAAAAGACAGCCTCTTCAATAAGAAGTGCTGGGAAAACTGGACAGCTACATGTAAAAGAATGAAATTAGAACACTACCTAACACCATACACAAGAATGAACTCCAAATGGATTAAAGACTTAAATGTAAGACCAGACACTATAAAGCTTTTAGAGGAAAACACAGGAAAAACACTCTTTGACATAAACTACAGCAAGATCTTTTTTGACCCACCTCCTAGAGTAGCAGAAATAAAAACAAAAAGAAACAAATGGGACCTAATGAAACTTAAAAGCTTTTGCCCAGCAAAGGAAACCACAAACAAGACAAAAAGATAACTCTCAGAATGGGAGAAAATATTTGCAAATGAAACAACAGACAAAGGATTAATCTCCAAAATATACAAACAGCTCATGGAGCTCAATATCAAAAAAACAAACACTAGTTAAAAAATGGGCAGAAGACCTAAATAGACATTTCACCAAGGAAGACATACAGATGGCCAAGAGGCACATGAAAAGATGCTCAACATCACTAATTATTAGAGAAATGCAAATCAAAACTACAATGAGGTATCACCTCACACTAGTCAGAATGGCCATTATCAAAAAAGCTAGAAACAATAAATGCTGTAAAGGGTGTAGTGAAAAGGGAACCCTCCTACACTGTTGGTGGGAATGTAAATTGATACAACCACTATGGAAAACAGTAGGAAGGTTCCTCAAAATACTAAAAATAGAACTACCATATGACCAAGCAATCCCACTACTGGGCATATACCCTCAGAAAACCATAATTCAAAAAGAGACATGTTCCACAATGTTCACTGCAGCACTATTTACAATAGCCAGGACATGGAACCAACCTAAATGTCCATCGACAGATGCATGGATAAAGAAAATGTGGCACATATATACAATGGAATATTACTCAGCCAGAAAAAGAAATGAAATTGAGTTATTTGTAGTGAGGTGGATGGATCTAGAGACTGTCATACAGAGTGAAGTAAGTTAGAAAGAGAAAAACAAATACTGTATGCTAATGCATATATATGGAATCTAAAAAAAAAAAATGGTACTGATGAACCTAGTTTAGGGCAGGAATAAAGAGGTAGACATAGAGAATGGACTTGATGACATGGGGTGGGAGGGCGAAGCTGGGGTGAAGTGAGAGTAGCATCGACATATATACACTACCAAATGTAAAATAGTTGGCTGGTGGGAAGCAGCAGCATAGCACTGGGAGATCGGCTTGGTGCTTTGCAATGACCTAGAGGGGTGGGATAGGGAGGATGGGAGGGAGGCTCAATAGGGAGGGGATATGGGGACATGCGTATGCATATGGCTGATTCGCTTTGTTGTGCAACAGAAACTAACACGGTATTGTGAAGCAATTACACTCCAATAAAGATGTATTAAAAAAGAAAAGATACATGCACCCCTATGTTCATAGTAGCACTATTTACAATAGCCAAGACATGGAAACAACCTAAATGTCCAGCGACAGATGAATGGATAAAAATATGGTATATATATACAGTGGAATATTACTCAGCCATAAAAAGAATGAAATAATGCCATTTGCAGCAACATGAATGGACATAGAGATTATCATACTAAGTGAAGTAAGTCAGAAAGAGAAAGACAAATGCCATATGATATCACTTACACGTGGAATCTAAAATATGACACAAATGAACTTATCTACAAGACAGAAACAGACTCACAGACATAGAGAACAGATTTGTGGTTGCCAAGGGGGAGGAGGAGTGGGGGAGGGATGGATTGGGAGTTTGGGATTAGCAGATGCAAACTATTGTATATAGAATGGAGAAACAATAAGGTCCTACTGTATAGCACAGGGAAATATATTCAATATCCTGTAATAAACCATAATGGAAAGAATATGAAAAAGATATGAATATGAATATATATATTCTCTGAATCACTTTGCTGTACACCAGAAACTAACACATTATAAATCAACTATATTTCAATTTTTAAAAAAAGAATAAAAAATGAGGGCTATCACTATAAATCCTATAAAAAGAAGGATAATTAAGGAATATTATGATGAGCTTTATGTCAATGAATTTGACAAATTAGATAAAACATACAAATTCTTGGAAAAACCTAACTTACCAAAACCAATACAAGAAGAAATAGAATACCTGTATAACCCTATAACTGCTAAATAAATTGTATTTGCCATTTAAAAAACCTTCTCAAGAAGAAAACTCAGGCCCAGATGATTTTACTTGTGATTCTATCAAAAATTTTAAAAATAAATAATACCAATCTTACACAAACTCAGGAAAAAGGAAGATACAACACTTCCAGATTGTTTTATGAGGCCAACAAAACCCTGATAACAAAACCTGACATGATTATCACAAGAAACAGAAACTACAGACTAGTATCTCTCATGAACAGAGACACAAAAACCTTAACTAAATATTAGGAAACTGAATCAAGAAATATATATATGAGGATAATACATCATGACCATGCAGAATTTATCTATGAATGAAAGTTTGATTGGTTTAACATTCAAAAATCAATCAATATAATTCATTGCATTAACAGAATAAAGGTAAAAAATGTTATAGCATTTCAATAGATATAGAAAAAGCATTTCACAAAACTCAACATTCATGTATGAAAAATTTCAGCAGACTACAAAAAGAAGGGAATTTCCTTAATCTGATAAAGATCATCTACAAAAAATTATAGCTAACTTTATACTTAATGATGAAAGACAATGCTTTCCCCCTAAGGCTGTGAACAAGGCAAGGATGCTGTTATGGACTGAATGTTTGTCTCCCCTCAAAATCATATGTTGAAACCTTACCCTCCAATGTGATGGTATTAGGAGGTGAGGCCTTTGGAAGGTAATTAGGATTGATGAGGTCATGAGGGTCGAGTCCCCATGAATGGGATTAGTGTCCTTATAAGAGTCATGAGAGAGCTTGCTTCCTCTTTCTTTCTGCCATGTGAGGACACAAAAAGTCAGCCAACTGCCACACAAAAGTGGACTTTCACCAGAACCCAACCATGCTGGCACCATGATCTTGGACTTCTAGCCTCCAGAACAGTGAGAAATAAGCTTCTGTTGTTGATAAGCCATCCAGCTTATGGTATTTTGGTATAGCAGCTCAAACTGACTAAGACAGATGTCCACTCCTACCACTTTTATTCGGTACTGTATTGGAGGTCCCAGCTAGTTTAATAAAGCAAGAAAAAGGAATAAAAAATATAAAGAATGTTGTAAAAAAAAAAAAAAAAAATATATATATATATATATATATAAAGAGTGGAACAGAAAAAGTACAAATGTCACAAACAACATGATTTTCTACATAGGAATTCCTACAGAAACTGTGAAAAAGCTACTAGAAATAATAAATGAGTTAGCAAGATTGTAGGACACAAGATGAATAATAAAAAATAAACTGTGTTTCTGTATTACAGCACAGAACAATTGGAAGTTAAAATCAAAAATCAATATGATTTAAAATGTCATTAAAAACTGAAACACTTAGGGATGAATTTAATGAAATAACTGTACACTGAAAACTACAAAACAATACTGAGAGAAATTTAAGAACACCTATTTAGGGCTTCCCTGGTGGCGCAGTGGTTGAGAATCTGCCTGCCAGTGCAGGGGACACGGGTTCGAGCCCTGGTCTGGGAAGATCCCACATGCCGCGGAGCAACTAGGCCCGTGAGCCACAACTACTGAGCCTGCGCGTCTGGAGCCTGTGCTCCGCAACAAGAGAGGCCGTGATAGTAAGAGGCCAGCGCACCGCGATGAAGAGTGGCCCCCGCTTGCCACAACTAGAGAAAGCCCTTGCACAGAAACAAAGACCCAACACAGCCAAAAATAAATAAATAAATTAAAAAAAAAAAAAAAAAAGAACACCTATTTAGGAGATGTATACATGTTCAGGGATTGGTAGACTCAATATTATTAAAATGTTAATCCCACCCCCTCAAATTATCTGTGGATTGAATGAAATCCTAATCAAAATCCCCCCAGTTTTTTTTGTAGACAATAATCAGCTGATTCTCCAATTTATATGGAAATGCAAAGGACCTAGAAGAGCCAAAGTAATCCTTAAAAAGCAGGAAAAAATCGGAGGACTTGTACTTCCTGATTTAAAGGCTTACAATTCACCTGCCGTGTAATATTTATAAAATGGTAGCAATTGAATAGAATATCAAGTTCAGAAATAGACCCACACATATATGGCCACTGATTTTTAACAAAGGTGCCAAGGTTCAATGCAGGAAAGCATAGTCTTAAGGGTGTTGGATCAACATGAAAATATATATGTATGAAAAAAAAGAACCTAGAACTTTACCTCACATCCTTTATAAGAATTAACTTGAAATTCATCATAGATATAAACATAAGAGCCCAAACAGTAACGTTTATACATGAAAATAAAGGAGAAAATCTTTGTGGTGTTGGGTTAGGCAATGGTTTCTTAGGTAGGGAACAAAAGCATAACCATAAAAGAAAAATTAATAAACTTGACTTCATCAAAATGAAAAACTTCTGCTCTTCCAAAGACACTATTAAGAAAATTAATGGCAAGCCATGTAGGGAAAATATTTGCAAAATTCACATCTTATTAAAAACATGTATCTAAAATATATACTTTACAATTCAATAATAAGCAATGCAATTACAAATGGGCAAAAGAGTAGAACTGACATTTCACTGAAGAATATTTTAAAAACTGGCAAATAAGCACATGAAAAGATGCTGAACATCATTATTCACTAGAGAAATGTAAATTAAAACCACAATAAGACAACACTACAAACCACTGGAATGATAAAATTCAATAAATGACAAGTTTTGGCAAGGATATGAAGCAACTGCTACTCTGAAAAACAGTTGGACTTTTTTTTAAAAAAGTTAAAATACACTTACCATACATCCCAGCAATCTTGCTAGATATTTTCCCAAGAGATATGAAAACATTTGTCCACTCAAAACTTCTACTCAGATGTTCATAGCAGCTTTATTCACAATAGCAAAAACTGGAAATAATCCGAATGTCCAGCAACTGTTGAATGGATAAACATATTATAATGTTAAAAAATAATCACGAAAACCAATTCGATTCCATACAATGAAATATTACTCATCAATAAGACGGAATAGACTGCTGATATACACCAACACAGAGATAAATCTCAAAAGATTATGCTGAGTGAAAGAATTTCTATTTCTAAAATCACTGTGATAGAAAATTGACTGGTTGTTGCCTGGGCCTGAGAGTTGGGGGAGGGGAATGACTACAAACGGGCATGGGTCACTTTTGGGGGCTATGGAATGTTCTGTATCTTGTTTGGGGTCATGATTATAGGACTGTCTACATTTGTCAAAACTTATCAAACTCTGCACTTAAAATGCGTGAATTTTATTGCACGTAAATTACATCTCAGTAAAACTCATTTTTAGGAAAAAAATACTGCCTTTACAGAAAGGAGTAATTTTATTTACTTATTAAATCAAATAAAGCCCTTATAGCTTTTCTTAAAGTATAGCAATTGAATAGAATATCAAGTTCAGAAGCTTCAATTTGTGTTTAATAATACTGAGAGTGAAACTCTACAAGACTTACTAGAAAAAAAGAGACAAAGAGGCTGCTTAGAGAGAGTTACCTGGGAATTGATCCACTAGGTTTAACCACATCTCACAATAGATCTGTGTTCCCTGAATTTTCAATAGAGGGTTCCTTATTAACACCTGGCAGTCAAGGTAAGGCTGCCTTGCTCATGCTCAGCACACCTTGCTTAAATTAAGGTATCAGAAGAGGGCTGCCAGGTATCTTCACTCCACACTCAGAATAGCCTGAAGGGAACATACTTGTAAATGGAAACACAGGCTGTGTTCTGTCCTGGGCTGGCTCTGGAGGGATCCCGCAGGGCTGAACATAGGCCCACATTCAGCTCCTCTAAATGTCTGATCTGGAAAGAAGACAGCTTGTGATGAAAACCAATCTCTTGGCAAAAGCTACAAATTACCATTTCAGAATTTTCTAGAACGAAATAACTATACCATATGTTGTTCATACCCCTTGGGAGATGCCCTTTAAATTATGTCTTAACGCATGAAAGAACCTTTACTCAAGGGAGAACAAGAAAGGCAGTCATTCCTACAAAGGACTCCGAATAAAAGAGCCAATGAGCTAAAAAGCAGGAGTCAGCAATTATGGAGGAAAAGGACACACAGGATTTGGTTTCTTTAACCAGCTTGACACAAAGCAATCCCCAGCAGAAATCTCAGAGCTCAGAGCTAAGCTCAGTTGTTTGCAAAGTCTAAGCTAAATATACTGATACCAACTTCAAGGATGAGGCGGAGCGTTAGCAAAAAGCAAAACAAAGGATGATAATACGTGTTTTGCTGTTCTTAGAGGCAACTTGGTACAGAAAGATGGTTTTGTGGCTTAAGTCACTTTACTACTCTAGGCTGGCCTCTCTCTCCCTGTCCTCTCTCCCCCAGTCATTCTCTTTAAGGTTAATAATATCTGTCTTGATGAGCAATTGTGAGGTTTAAAGAGAACGCATGCAGGGCACCTTAGCACAATGTCTGGCTCCAAGTAGTTCAGTGAGTACTAAATATTATATGTAACAGGATGTTAAAGGTCACATCTTGCAGATTAAATCGTAAATATGCTATGTAAAGGATGTATGCATTTTCTGTGGCTCTCCACATGGGGAAGTGGTAACATTGCAGGATTAAATTCCCAGATGGTTAGGAAAGAGTAAGCAACTCATCACAACAGAGATGCACTTGCCTTTATCAGGGGACGCGGAGAGATCCCCAGTGGCAGGGGTGTCTTGGTTATTCTGTGTATCCTTCTAGATCCATTATTCTCCCCAGGAGGCTAACCCCTGAGAACTCTATTACTTGAGCTCCCTTGCTGGCTAGCTACCAGGTGGGTTTGGCCAATGCGAAGCACTGGCAGGAAATCACTGAGCAAGAGGAGGGAGTTCCAGGCATTTCTTCCCGCTGCCTCCTTGCATAGGTATTGTGTCTTTGGCAACGTTTGCATCCTTCCAGGACTACACTACAGCGAGGCAGCTCCTCTTTTGCAATCTCAGCCGTCACTGGGCTCTGGTGCTACTGTTCCCTTCCCTTGCCCTCTCCTACCTGGAGTGGTAATGGCTTTCGCTGTTACAAATCTGTATGTGACATCATCCCTTCTGTGTTCCATTAATCCTGTGCTCACCTCTATAAGCAGGCCCTTCATTAGAGTCTCTTTGTTTGAACCATCTGGGGCAAATGTTATTGTCTGCTAGATCAGGGGTCTCCCCAAAACTCATAAATGCACTCTCTAGAGAAAGATAAAGCTTTGATTATCAAGCAGTTTCAAAGAGTGCCAACTAGTTAACTGTAACAGTGCAAGTAATAATTTTCCTGGAAATATAAGAAACACAGGTAGTAAAAGAGAGGCGAAGGAGTAAAAGCCCAAAGTGAGAGAAGGAAAGAAGCTGATAACATCTGGCAATAAGCCAGAGCTGGGCAATGGGAGGAGAGGCCCCAGCTGAACACAAAGTTCAAAGTTTGACTATTACACGAGACTTGAAATACTGAAAATTGACCAGGGGATCTTGAATTACCTGACAATAATTAGAAAAGCCATAGGATCTGCTTCTATTTTTATGCAGGGGAAGAGGAAGAACAAGCCCCAGTGAGTATATTTCAAAGGAGAGTGGGAGATAAATTTGTTTATTCTTATACACTAAGGGCATGCTATTCAATATAATGCTTACATAATGACAGCTCTAGAAAGACTAATTTACACAGCACAGGTCATGGAGTTGGGGCCCAACCTGGATTTTGCTTGCCTATCTACTTAGCTCTAGACCTGTTGCTAAATCATCAACTTTATACTGGCATGGCAACCTGTTCATTTCCTTATTTTATGAGCAGAGGACATTTCCTTCCTATTTCTTTGCCCTGGTATAATCTTTTACAAATGCCACACTAACAGGCAGACGTACAATATTTATATACTTATATGGCACCATATAACAAATCACCATGGCTTGATTAGCTTAACTATTAATCTATACTCTCTGGTTAGATGTAAAGAGAAGATGAGTGCTGTTCCTGTTTGGATTGCATGCAGAAATCCGTGGTGGACTTGCAGGAGGGCGGTGGATCACAGAAGTACGACCTAGGAAAGGACTGTCATCACCGAATCCAACTTCATATCATGGCCATATTTTGTGCTACTTTCCAAGGGATGATACTTAGCATTTTAGCATCTGAAATGCAATTGTTAGGGCATCCAAAAGTGTTTAGGCTTGGGGGCCTGACTCCCTTTGACCAAACACACATATATAAACCTAAAATGTCTATTTGTTAATTAACCACTAGATCTATACTGATCACGACCAAAGAGTTATGTTGCTGATCAACATGTTCTTGTCCTATTTGCAAAATCTATGTGGGAAGCCAGACTCCAATAAGAAGATTACTCAGGGAGCACAGAATTAGCGGAAAGGAAAACAACTGGATGACTTTAATGGCTAATGTCATCTAGGAATGATAAATGGCAGGAATCTGGCTGTTAGGCTATCTTGGCCCAAGGGTGGGGACAGCAGTGTGCACCCTGGCCCCGTGCTAGATGCATCAAGTCCATGTCTATGTCTCTGACTCTCGTTCATGCTTCATTTACCAACCCAACCACAACCAGATAGACACTCTTTCTTTAGGTGTGTTAACAAAGATACTTCAAGTTATGGTTACCTTGGCTGCCCTAGAAATCTTGGCATCCTTCTCTTTACCATAAGATTGTCAACCTCTGATACAATTCTTTCTTTGCTTATGATATAATCCAGCTCACAGAGGGCGTTTTTTTCCCCCTTTATCTCCAACTCCTTATCGAATCCTCATTTTGGGCCATGTCTACCACCTACGGCTACCAGATGGGAATGCATGATCTCTAGGACTAGTTTTCGTTGAGTGCTATGCTTCTTAATTTCAGGCTTCCAAGCAGAGGGCCAGATGGTTATCTGTCTGTAGATGTTTCTCTAAATAGTTTCTGCCCTCGGGACCTCATATCAAAGGTTATTGCTTTTTAAAAAAATTTATTTATTTAATTAATTAATTTTTGGCTACGTTGGGTCTTCTTTGCTGCGCGGGCTCAGTAGTTGTGGCTCGTGGGCTCTAGAGCGCAGGCTTAGTAGTTGTGGTGCACGGGCTTAGTTGCTCCACACGCGGGCTCAGTAGTTGTGGCTCGTGGGCTCTAGAGCGCAGGCTTAGTAGTTGTGGTGCACGGGCTTCGTTGCTCCACGGCATGTGGGATCTTCCCAGACCAGGGCTCGAACCCGGGTCCCCTGCGTTGGCAGGCTGATTCTTAACCACTGCGCCACCAGGGAAGCCCTAGGTTATTGCTTTTTAATGGGCACATCTTGGACCTGATGAGCTATCATCTCTAAAATCTAAAAGTCCATGCTCTGACCACAAGCTCCCATCCTTCCAGCTCTCACTCCAGCTCTAACCCCTAACCCTCAATCTCAAAGGAACTTTGAAATACCTTAATCCCTTTATCTACCCACTCCTGGCCATATTTCCCTCACCTAATCCATAGCCTGATGGATTAACACGTAACCGCTCTCTCACTAGGAGACTCAAGGCTCACATCCTAGTGCTTTTCCGTACTTGCCCTGCACTTCCATGAACCAGACCTTGGCCTTCTTTGCTTCCACACAAAGGCAGCAGTTTTGCTGAAGGAAGAACAATCATTAAGCAGATTGGAACCACTTCAAATTCATAATCTTCAATTTTAACTGTACTCACCTTTTTTTTTTTTTCTTTCTTGGCCCGGAGGCTTGTGGGATCTTAGTTCTTCCACCAGGGATTGAACCTGGGCCCCGGCAGTGAAAGCGCCAAGCCCTAACCACTGGACCACCAGGGAATTCCCTGTACTCATGTTTCAATAATTTCTTTACCTGATAACAACAAGCTCCTCTCTTATTTAGCAGTTAGAAAATGTCACATTTCTCCTCCAGGCTTCTAACTCACCCCCAGCTCTGCCTCCCTCAGTTGTTCCTGCTTATTTATTTCACAGATAAAATAGGGGCCGTCCCACAGACTTACTTACTACCTGCGCTTCCCCACATCAGCGTTTATACACAGGCATGTGCATCCTTACTTCTTTTCTCTCACTCACAGGAGCAGCTGTTTCTCCCTACAGCATTTTCAGGCTAATCCTTCCACCTGGGCACTGATTAGGTTGTAGCTTTTAAAAAATCATCTGTTTTCTTTCTGACCTTTCTCTGCTAGCTCTGACCTTTCTCTGCTAGCTCTGACCTTTCTCTGCTAGCTCCTTCTTTTCAGCCTAAAAATGTGATCAAATCTCTTTTATCTTAAAAAAAATAAAACCAAAGTCCTTCATTAATTCTACATTTTCCTCTACACATGAGCCCCTCTATCCTTCCATTCACAGTGAAGCTCCTTACAGGTCTACACTCCTTATCTCTACGTTTTCATCTCCCATTCATTCTCCAGTTTACTACCATCTGTCTACCATACCCGCAGTATTCCATTGAAACTGTTCTTGAAAATGTTATCAGTGGCCTTTTTGGAAAAGTCAATGAACTCTTATTTGATCTCAATACACACTGTTGTTGTTCAAAGTTGGTCGCACTTTCATTACAGGGCTTTTCTAATTATTTCGGCTGCCCAACTTAGAACCCTCCTCTGCTGAATGATTTCTTCACTCCATGAACCTTGGGGGAGGCAGATACTACATCTCGCGATGGATGCTAAAAATAAGAGTCATTGCCAGCTTCCTTGATAGAGGGCACTGCTCGTGAGGTAGGCTTGGCTATTCTGATGCATCTGCTTCAGACACTTATTCCAGCTAGTGATGCAAAGAACAGAGACAGTAGACTTCTCACTGATGGCGGAGAACATGCCTGCAGTATTCAGTGTCTTTTCATTCAGGCACTGCAAGTAGTCTAGTCTGCAGAGACTGGTGGTGGCCTCACCCAACCAATTCTGTGGTGTGATTTGTGGATGTGATTCTGACTGCGTAGCCTCTGGGCCTTCCAGGTGATTTAATGTGCTACCCAATAGCCTTAGATCTTTTCCCCCTTATGTTTAAATCAACCAGAGTTGGTTTCTGCTCTTTGCAGCTAAGAGCTCTGACCACCGTAATTTCATTTTTGAACTGAATACCGCCTTTGATTGATGAATTCTCCACTCCCACTTCCTTCTCCCTCCAATCGGCGACCATTCTAATGTATTAACTATATCTTTGAACTTGAATGTGTTCTCATATAATGTGCAATATTTTGTGTGCATGTTTTTTAGTTCACATAAATGGTATTTTGCTAGCAGCTTTTTTTCTTTTGTACCTTTAAAAAAACTCAGCACCAAGTTTTAAAAATCTGTTTTGTATATCTAGTGTGTTGTATTTAACTGATGCATGGAGTTGTTTCCACACTAGGTCTCTGGCTTAAAACTTCCTTCTAACACATAAACGTTGCAATGAACCCCTTTGTCTATGTGGCCTCATGCTCACCTGCGGGTGAATGGTTCTGGTATGGTTTATGAGGAGTGGGATTGCTGGGACATACGGAATACACTGATTAAATGTAAGTATTGTCATATCGCCTCCTAGAATGGTCACAGGAGTCATCTACTACAGGGGAAGAAACAATTTTCCTTGGCCCTCTTAGGGTCCCTGGCTGGGTCTGAGAAGTAAACGGACAAAGACAGATGAACGGGAGAGGAGCATACACATCTGATTGAATTTTCACATGTACATGGGAAACGTCACAAGAAAATGAACACCCGAAGAAATGACTAGAGCAGGATACTTTTATACCTTTTAGACAAAGAAACAAAAAAATTGTGAAGAATTGACAAGACAAAGGGTTTTGGGCTGGCAGTAGTACACGTTGAAGCAGTAACTAGGAAGATAAGGGTTAGTTTAACAAGAATTGTTTGTACAGGTTTCTTGGCCCCAGATTTCCCGACTGGTGATAAGAATGTCTTCTTCCTGGTGCAGGGAGGGTATCTCTCACATGGGAGTTTTATGCCTTGTTTCAGGAAAGAGGAGCAAGGGGGAATGGGGGTCAGAGTGACGTTTTTGCTTTTGCTGTTTTCTCAGATTCCTTCACCTGAAGAGATTCAATATGCCAAGGTGCCATATTTTGGGGTAGTGTGTCCTGAACCCCTTCACTACCAACTGTATTCCCATTCCTCACATCCTTACCAAAACTTAGTATCTATCATTCTAATTCTTTTTTTTAAATTAATTAATTTATTTATTCATTTATTTTTGGCTGTGTTGGGTCTTCGTTTCTGTGTGAGGGCTTTCTCTAGTTGCGGCAAGCGGGGGCCACTCCTCATCGCGGTGCGCGGGCCTCTCACTATCGTGGCCTCTCTTGTTGCGGAGCACAGGCTCCAGACACGTAGGCTCAGTAGTTGTGGCTCACGGGCCTAGTTGCTCCGCGGCATGTGGGATCTTCCCAGACCAGGGCTCGAACCCGTGTCCCCTGCATTGGCAGGCAGACTCTCAACCACTGCGCCACCAGGGAAGCCCCATTCTAATTCTTAATGACCAGTTGTATGTCATAATTTTTTAAATAGCTGCCATAGAAAACTAATACGAACCGCTTGATGATTTGTTTTTTACATTAAGTATACATCTGTGAAACCACCCTCTCCAACATACAGGTTGGAGGTGTGTGCCTTGAAGAGGTAGAGTGGGAGCTGTGGAAGTGGCCTGAGGCAGATTCCCTGACAGCAGGGGCCCCAACGGCAGACATCTTTTTTTTTTTTTTTTAATTGTGCCTTGATTTCTTTTTTTTTTTAATTAATTAATTTATTTATTTATGGCTGTGTTGGGTCTTCGTTTCTGTGCGAAGGCTTTCTCTAGTTATGGCAAGCGGGGGCCACTCTTCATCGCGGTGCGCGGGCCTCTCACTATCGCGGCCTCTCTTGTTGCGGAGCACAGGCTCCAGACGCGCAGGCTCAGTAGTTGTGGCTCACGGACCTAGTTGCTCCGCGGCATGTGGGATCTTCCCAGACCAGAGCTCGAACCCGTGTCCCCTGCATTGGCAGGCAGATTCTCAACCACTGCACCACCAGGTGCACCACCACCCAGCAGACATCTTTGAAAGGAGCCAGAGCAGAACATGAAGGTAGTAACAGATGCCACCAGGGTTCCTGAAAATAACTGGGAGACTTTGCAAGGAGATGGTTGACACTGAGAACGTGACCGCCGTTTGATCAACTCTGGGTTAGATGGGCTGGGAAATACGTAACTACTTTCTGCCCCCTCCCCTCCTTGACTACGTAGCCTAAAAACTATATCTTACACGTGGCTTTATTTCTAGCTCCTGGAACATTTCTTGGCCTAGGGTAAGTACTCATTAAATGTTTGTTGAATGAAGAGCTACAGTCTCTTGACTCATTCTTTTCTATTTGCAAAATGGAGAGTTTTTTCCTATACTGAAATGACATTTATTTTGCCTTTTACCTCGAAGTCCCAGCTAGCACTTAATTCTAAACTTCATTTCACTGCCAGCCTTGGCTTAGAAATGTTCAGCACTGGGCATCTCAGTTTCAATACAGCCTCCACAGCTTGGTCTCAGTGATCACAGCACTTCGTAATGTGCACCTGCAGTATCCAGGCTTCAGGATGTGACCTTGAGTCACAAGCCCCTGGGCTTGGTGAATGGTTCCTACAGTGCCTCTGGCTGGACGACACCTCCTCTAGCCCTAATCAGCCCTGGGATGCCTACTTACCCTTTGAGACCCAGGTCACCTCTACGAGGTCAACTTCTTCATCCCCTCGGGCACAATTAGTCACCTCCTTCTTGATTTACACAGCACTTTATTCTCACTCTAATAGACCTTACCGTGATATCTAATTTCTCTCTGAACATGTTTCTTCTGCAGTTAAAAAAGGCCATCTCATCGATGGGTTTATCTGGGTCCTCACTGATTAGCACAGTGCCTAGCACACAGTAGGTGCTTGTTTTCATCAGGGTTTTCCAGAGAAATAGAACCAATTACATAGATAGATAGAGATGGATAGATAGATAGTAGATAGATACATAGATACACAGATACACAGATACATAGATACACAGATACACAGATACATAGATACACAGATACACAGATACACAGATACATAGATACACAGATATACAGATACATAGATACATAGATACACAGATACACAGATACATAGATTTATTTTAAAGAATTGGCTTACATGATTGTGGGGGCTGGCAAGTCTGAAATTTATAGAATGGAAATTCAGCTAACAGTTGGTATTGCAGTCTTGAGTCTGAAATCCATAGGGCAGGCCTGCAGGCTAGAAACTCAAGCCAAGTTTCTCTGTAGCAGTCTTGAGGCCGAATTGCTTCTTCTCAGCAACTGGTTAGATGAGGCTTCATGCAGGTAATCTACTTAAAGTCAACTGATTATAAATGTTAATCACATCCACAAATACCTTCACAGCAAAACCAGACTAGCCTTTGACCAATTGTCACCATAACCTCGCCAAGTTGACACATAAAGTTAACCATCCCAGTGCTCAATAAACATTTATTGCAAAAATTAAACAGATGTCTAATAAGTCTTCCGGAAGTCCAGAGAAGAGAGCAATGGGCTTTGGCACAGATTTCCAAACTTACAATGTTCTCAAGTGATAAAATAATCATATTTGTTCATTGAGCAGGTAGCCACCAGAACCCCCCAAAAGACAGAGAGAGAGGGAGAGAAAGAGAATACATACATCTGCTGTGAATCAGACCAATCTATGTACGTGGACACAGGCAATACATCCATCCACTTACTTTAATTCTACATGGTGGCAATATGGCTTTAATAAACTTTGATCAAAATTATTTATTTTACCATTAATTGCTGTGGCACCAAAGAAAACACTCTCAGAGGCAAACAAGAATGCTTTAAAGTGGTTCATTGTACAGACTGAAAATGATGAATTCAAGAGTGTCATCTCCAGGGTTGTTTTTTTTTTAACATCTTTATTGGAGTATAATTGATTTACGATGGTGTCTTAGTTTCTGCTTTATAACAAAGTGAATCAACTATACATATGCATATATCCTCATATCCCCTCCCTCTAGCGTCTCCCTCCCACCCTCCCTATCTCACCCTTCTAGGGGGTCACAAAGCACCTAGCTGATCTCCCTGTGCTATACGGCTGCTTCCCACTAGCTATCTATTTTACATTTGGTAGTATATGTAAGTCCATGCCACTCTCTCACTTCATCCCAGCTTACCCTTCCCCCTCCCCGTGCATCTCCAGGTTTTGACTAAGTTGTGAAACCAACAGCATGCAGGAAGGAGTGGAACTGAGGGCCAGTGGTTAGGGGTCCTGCCTGGACAGAGCCTCCCTTCATAAAATGGTGTTTCCCAGGCTGGACTCTTTCCTTTAAGTAGCTCAGGAGGCAAGAGTGGAAAGATTCAGGGCTTTTACAGAAAAAAAAAGTTTCCTCATCTATAAAATGGGCATAATAATAATGACAAATATTAGGCTGAGCCATATGAAATTACTAATGTCCAACCATTTCTGGATGCCAGAAATGGAAATTTCATGTGACTCAGCCAAAGAGATAAGCTATTAAGTGAGGAGCAGAGGTACATTATAGGTGATCAGTAACTACTGACTCTCATCTTTGTCACGAGGCTTGGGCTGGAGGCTGAGGGGGACCCTGGTCTAGAGGAGCCAAAGGTAACTCAGCCCCCGAGGTGGGCAGGCAGCATGAGGAAGCCCAGCTCTGGGCTCCAGTTGGTGAAGCTGAGTCTTTAACAAGACCTTGGGGTTTTTCCTCCAAAATATCCTGGTTCAGTACACTGAGTAAAAAGAATCTCAGTGTTGAAAAGACTAAGAGAGCATGGAAAAAAGAATGGGGAACTGGTGGATAAAAGTCCTTATTTGTTCAGTAGCCCTCCCCAGTATGAAGTTGTGGAAGCAGAAGCAACAGTGACTGATTTTCCTACTGTTACACCCCTATGTGCACACGTAGATGGAGAACTGAAAGGGACTGAAGTTCTCAGAAGTCACACAGAGGAAGAAAAAACAGAAACAAAAGGGTGGAGAAATACCGAAACTATTATCAGCGCCTCAACTCGTCACATTGAAATCAAATTATCACTAATTAGATAAAGGCATGAGAACATATTTAACTCTTGTGATGCCTCTGTTGGTGTTACCATCCCTGCTCTATAGAGAAGGAAACCAAGGGGAGAAGAGATTAGACAATTTTTAAAAAATGATTCCAATTAAGTCAAGTGCTATTTCCCACCAGTTGTTAAGAATGCCATTCAGTACATAGACAGCTGGCTCTCGGTACATGTCTCCTCTCGATTTCAAAAATTCTCTTGTCATAAAAAAATGATTGCCTGGGCAGTCTCACAAAAGCACATTCTGTTTCATGTTGTCACACACTCAGCTTCCCCAGGACACTGTGTAAGTACTACTTTTCAGATTGACTTTCTTACGCAATTGCCAATTGTTTCTTCTGGTCCTAGAATATTCATTTTTAATTGTATGATTTCGATTATTTAGGTTATGTTCACATTCGCTAAAAAATCCTATTGAACAAGGATGCAAAAACTCTTCTGCACTACAGAGGGTAGAATCTAATAGTCATGTTAATAGGGTTCATGAATGCAAGCTGCTGGCCCATCAATTTTTCCATCTAGGAAGGAAACAACAGAAATGCCTAACAGTTTGAATTTTTTTTTTTTTTTTTTTAAAGATAAGTCTGGGGACTTCCCTGGTGGCGCAGTGGTTAAGAAGCCACCTGCCAATGCAGGGAACACGGGTTTGAGCCCTGGTCTGGGCAGATCTCACATGCCGCGGAGCAACTAAGCCCATGCGCCACAACTACTAAGCCTGCGCTCTAGAGCCCGTGAGCCACAACTACTGAGCCCACGCGCCACAACTACTGAAGCCCGCGGGCCTGGAGCCCATGCTCCGCAACAAGAGAAGCCACCGCAATGAGAAGACTGCGCACCACAATGAAGAGTAGCCCCTGCTCGCAGCAACTAGAGAAAGCCCTTGTGCAGCAACGAGGACCCAACACAGCCAAAAAAAAATAATAAATAAAATAAACGTATTAAAAAATATATATATGTATATATAAGTCTGAAAGGTAAACAGCATCTTCTCCTACATATAGCATCCATGCTGTCTCATTATGGAAACTTCGAAAATTATGGGAAAATATAAAGAAGAAATAACAATTGAAAATTTTTCCTCCGTGAAAGAGCCACTGTGAACCTTGTAGTGTATGCTTCCCCTCAGTCTGGCAAAGAGGTTTTTTCAGATGAAAAGAATCCTGCTGCAAAATAATCAGTGAGGTGATTGTTCAAAATTCAAGGGAGAAAGGTGAACTGGTTGGGTAATCATTTAATGCTTCTACCTTTGCTCTGATATAATCATTTCTTAGTAACAGAGGACAGTGTAAACTTTGAGATTGCTGCAAAATGCTTTCAGGCTCTCACAGATAGAATCTTTTCACTAGAGCGGCTACATTAATGAGCAATACCAGTCCGATGTCAACTTCATTAGATCTTTTCACAGTTAGGCATACTCCTGAATATTATAGTAGAGCTCCGGAATTTGGAATTTAAGGGCTTTTGGGGGAGATAATGTTGATTTAAGTGCAACTGATTTCCATGAATGCTTCTACTGGTGCAAACATTTTGGGAAAGGGACAAGTGAATACACGATAACCTGATTTTGAAGTAATTGAAGAGAGGGACTTTAATATTGGAGGATGGTGTGGTGTGTGCTTCTAGCTGAGCTCTCTGCAAGGGTTAAGCTGGAAGTTGGAGGAGCTGATTTGTTGAGAAACTTTAGGGTCTTGGGACCCTGGTCCTTCAGAGCTGGTGGCACATGATGGCACAGAGCCAGGGCAGATGCCAGCCTTCTTGGGCACTGGGGTTAGATGTGGGAGATAGCACATTTGGGGCTGGCTTTGGAGATCTCCCAAGATACAATCAGCAGTGGCCCTGGCGGAGATATTCCAAGTGGCATAACAGGCAGGGGCTGTCCGAGGAGGAAGACAAGGAGAGGAAGCCAGCATATTGCCCAGAAAATTAGAGAGGAGGTGGAGGGAGGATTTTGCAAGGAAGGTTAGAGAGCCTGTCTGAGTAAAAAGTGCAAAATTAGTAGCCAGGTACTTTCCTTAGGAATTGCATTTGGCTGCCAACACAGAGAACCGAAACAACAGAGGCCTATACAAGGTGGGCTAGAGTGGCTCCAGAGTGTCATCCGTGTCCTGGGTTTATTCTAACTTTCTGCTCCACACCCTTAACAAGGGGCACAAGGTCTTTCATGGTTTCAAGATGGGAAATGCAGCTCCTCCTACCACATCCACTTTGAGGCAGAAAGATGGAGGAACAGATATTACTAGTTTACTAGTGCTACCATGAAAAAGTACCATAGTCTGGGTGGCTTAAACAACAGAAATTTATCGTATCACAGTTTGGAAGGCTAGAAGCCAGAGATCAAGGTGTTGGCAAGGTTAGTTTCTTCTGAGGCCTGTCTCCTTGGCTTGCAGATGGCCCCCTTCTCTTGTCCTTACACGGTCTTCCCTCTGTGTTCCTCTTTGTGTCCTGATCTTTTCTTCTTACAAAGACACCAGTCATATCGGATTAGGACCCACTTTATAACTTAATTCCCATTTTAACTTAATTCCCTCTTTAAGGGCCCTATGTCCAAATACAATCACATTCTAGGGATTAGGACTTTCACATATGATTTTGGAAGGGAGCACAATTCAGCCCGTAACAAGGGGGGGGAAAGGCAAAAGGGTGGGTCTCAGCTGGCAACCCTCCTTTAATGGGTTTTCCATGAAGCCGTGACCCAAAACCTGTCACTCTCACCCGTCAGGTCGTTCTTCATGAAAAGGTGGGAAATGTAGTTTTTTATGACTTGACACATGGCTGCTTCACTTACTAAACCTGGGTTTGCGTTGGTAAAGAAGAGGAAATGGATATGTGAATGATCTGGCCAGACCAGGGTAGTGAAGCTAATTATTCTGATTCAGTGACTCGTATGGCTCTGTAACACATGGCTGTGTCTGTGAAGAATGTACATCTTTGGACTATGGATATCTAGTCACCAGGATTGTATATTGGGGCCAGTGTGGTATGGCATGGAGTTGGTGGCTGGCCATCCACAAGAGACCTCAGCATCCCCCGTGGGGCAAAACTTGTGGCTGCCTTTGTAAGGGCGCTAAGGCTTAGGGTGCAAAGTAGGGCAGCAAAGGTAAAGCGGGAGAGAGAAAAGAGAAAGGAAGTGTGGGAGTAGGGGATGAGGACGAGGACAAGAGGAAAGGATAAACTGTGAAAACAAATGCCGGGATGAGGAATAAGCAGGTCCCCTTTCCAGACACTGCCGTTCCCACCCCCAGGTGGGAGGGGAGGGGCCGTGAGCTGGGGTGGGGGGATGTCCTGGGACCAAGTTCCCCAGCAGGATGTATGAATCATCCAGGCGAGCAGTCACTCAAAATCAAACCTGAGGGCTTCCCTGGTGGCGCAGTGGTTAAGAATCCGCCTGCCAATGCAGGGGACATGGGTTCGAGCCCTGGTCCGGGAAGATCCCACATGTCACGGAGCAATTAAGCCCATGAGCCACAACTACTGAGCCCACACAGCACAACTACTGAAGCCTGCACGCCTAGATCCCGTGCTCCGCAGCAAGAGAAGCCACCGCAATGAGAAGCCCGCGCACCGCAACGAAGAGTAGCCCCTGCTCGCCACAACTACAGAAAGTCCGTGCACAGCAAAGAAGACCCAATGCAGCCAAAATAAATAAATAAATAAAATTAAAAAAAAAAAATCAAACCTGAAAGGAAACAGAAGCGAGCAGAAGAGAATGAAGGCGAGAAAAGAGAGGAGAGAGGGAGGGAGGGAGGGAAGAGGGAGAGAGAGGGAGAGAGAGAGAGAGGGAGAGAGAGAGAGAGAGGTCCTGAACAAGCACTGAGGCAATGTGTTGGGGGCCAGGCCAGCTGGGAGCAGTCCTAAAAACCGGGCAGGCTTGCTGGGGAAAGCTCCAGTTCTCTGTTATTTCTTTGGACAAGAGGGAATTCTACTTGGTACTAACCTCTGCTCATCTACGAGCTTCCTGAGTTCTGAGTCACTGATTTCCCATGCTACTAAAGGGTGAAATGATGCCAAGATGAGTATTATAAACATTGGGCTAATTCTGCTCATTTCCATCAAGGCTACTGCCCGTGATCCCTGTGCCTTGGTCCTTGTGCATTCATTAGTCATTGAGGTTTTTACTGGAAAGTATTATTTGATTTCTAATGCAAATGCAGCAGTGCCCTTTCCATCAGCTGAGGGGGGCTGAGCTCCCCAGAGTGGGAAGGGATGGTGTTACCGTGGTGATGAGATGACTGGCTGAGCACAAGGCTAAACACCCTCCTGTACAAGGGCAGGAAGAAGTCATTCCTTACTCTCTCCCCATGAGTCATAGCTGATTTAAATAACCCCTTCATTTTTCATTAAAAGCTGACATCTACTGGGAAAGAAAGTCAGAACAATGGTCAAGGTGGGAAAGGGTTGCCTCTTCAACCAGCACTATCTTGGTTTTCTGGTTTAAGCTTCTAATTAACATATTGGTGGGAATTCCCTGGCAGTCCAGTGGTTAGGACTCCGCACTTCCACTGTAGGTAGGGGGTAACCAGGTACAATCTCTGGTCGGGGAACTAATCCCGCAAGCAACGTGGCACAGCCCAAAAAAAAAAAAAAAAAAGATATTGGTTTCTGCTGAGGGCATGTATAAAGTGGTTAAATTTTAAAATGTCAGCCAAAATTTAAAGGATGGGATAAACTGGCTAGTAAACTAGGTTTATTAGCTATGTCACACTGAACAGCATACTCTACCTTTTAAACTTGTGTGAGAATACATGTATTTCCTCCTAAGGCTGATACTTGGAAGTAGAAAACACTCTTCTGGACGTTTGTTCACAAAGTCCTGAGGATAGTACTGACATTTTCTTTATATCCCCAGTACTTGTGGCAAATAGTATACATATAAGCATTGAATAAATGAATGCTTCTAATAAATCACTCACATGAACAGTCATACCTTGCTGGTGGGAATACAAAAGGGTACAGCCACTTTGGAAAACAGTTTGGTAATTTGGCTAGGTAATAAGGCCCAATTATTTGGTCAAACACCAGTCTAGATGTTGCCATGAAGACATTTTTTAGATGTGATTAATATGTATAATTAGTAGACTTTGAGTAAAGCCAGTTACCCTCCATAAAGTGGGTGGGCCTCATCTGATCAGTTGAAAGCCTTAGAAGCAAACGATGGGGTTTCCTGAAGAAAAAGTAATTCTGCCTCAAGATTGCAACACAGAAGGTGTTCCCTGGTGGTGCAGTGGTTAAGAATCCGCCTGCCAATGCAGGGGACACGGGTTCGAGCCCTGGCCCGGGAAGATCCCACATGCCATGGAGCAACGAAGCCCGTGCACCACAACTACTGAGCCTGAGCTCTAGAGCCCGCAAGCCACAACTACTAAGCCCATGTGCCACAACTACTGAAGCCTGCACACCTAGAGCCCGTGCTCTGCAACAAGAGAAGCCATGACAATGAGAAGCCTGTGCACTGCAACAAAGAGTAGCCCCCGCTCACCGCAACTAGAGAAAGCCCATGCACAGCAATGAAGACCCAACACAGCCAAAAATAAATACATAAATAAATAAATAAATTTATTAAAAAAAAAAAAGATTGCAACACAGAAACCCTCCCTGAGTCTCCTGTTTGCCAGTGCCTGCCCTGCAGATTTTGGACTCTGGATTGCAACATCAACTCTTCTCTCTCTCTCTCTCAAAAAGTATCAGTAGGTATAGATGTAGATAGAATTTCCTATTTGTTCTGTTTCTCTGGAGAACCTAATACACCATACAATTCATCAATCCTAGGCCTAGGTATTTACCTATGAGAAATGAAAAAATATGGTAAAATAAAGACCTGTATGTGAATGTTTCTATCTGCTTCTTTCATAATCGCCAAGAATGGAAACACAACCCAAATATCCTCCAACTGGTGAATGAAGAAACAAACTGTGTTTCATCCATGCAATGCAATATTACTTGGCAACAGGAAGGAAAAGACTATTGCTACACACAACAACTTGGATAAATCTCAAAGGCATCATGCTGAACAACAGAAGTAAATTTCAAAAGTCTGCATGACTCTATTTTTTTTTTCTTTTTGGCATGAGTGTATTTAAATGAAATTCTGGAAAAGGCAAAACTATATGAATAGAAAACAGATCAGTGGTCGCCAGGGCCTGGAGTTGGGGGTGGGATAGCCAACAAAGAAGAATGAGGGAATTTGCTGGGGTGATGGAACTGTTCTACATCTTTTCTGTTGTTGTCGTTCTACATCTTGATTGTGGTTACATGACCATAGGTACTTGTCAAAACTTATAAATCTATACACTAAGAAAGGTAATTTTACTGTACACAAATTATACCTTATTGAATCTGACATAAAAAAAAACCTCAGTCCTTTTATGGTCCTTCCTGTAATCTCTTATTCTGTGGGAAGACATGGTTAAAAAATTAATTCTAATAAATCATTGCATTTTTCAGGGAGACAGAAGTATTGATACTTGAGGGACTATAACATAAAACATTTTTTCTGGGATAACAAAAATTTTATGTGAACTAGAAATTCTCATTTATTTGAGATTTATTTATAGATTATTTTAGAATAGGAACATTTTGTAACTAATGTAGTGGAAAAAAACCAATGCATGATTGGTAGGTTACATTTAAGCTAACTGAAGTTATGTTTAGTAAACAGAGATTTGCTTTTTAAATAGCTGTATCCTTTGACCTAGTGATTTCCTACTTAGTAGTGTATTCTGAGAAGACAATTAGACAAGAGTATAGGACATTCATGGAGTTTCGTTTATAGCAGTGAAAAATGAGGAATAACCTAAATGATCATCAATAAAAGATTGGTGACATAAGTAATGTACCCATTAAAAAGCTATAGGTCTATATTTATTAACACAGAAAGAGGTATGATATAGTAAGTGAAAAAACAGGCCACAAAGCAGAATATATGCTATGATTTCATTTTTTAAAAAATGCATGTGAATGTATTTCTATCTTTTTATTTTGTGAGTGTATTTAGGAAAAAGTTTGGAAGCTTAGAACAACAGACTATGAACAGTAATAAATTAGTTACTCATGGTGGGATTACAGAGCCAACACTTTCCATATTGTTTGCATTTAAACAATTAAAATACTTTATAATTAGAAAAACAAATCTATTTCTACTTTGTAAAAGAAACAAAACTTGTCTACTGTTCCCCACACATCACCAAATCATTAAAAACATGAAAATAATTACATGGGCATCATGTTAATGCATAAGAAAAAACAGTTTTATTTATGTAAACACAGCTAATCCAGGCAGTTTAGCCTTTATAAATATGAAATATATAAGACTGAAGGAAAAAATTAGAGAGGGGTACAAGTTTTCAGGGCATGCAACAAAGATATGTAAAAATAGCACAGTGTCCCAGTGGCCCAGTGACCTCAGAAAAATGCTAGCAAAAATATACTCTCTGGAAGTAAATACTGCAAATAGCAAGGCCAGGAAAACTCAACTCATTCCGTAATGAGTAATAACAAGAGAGCTGTCATGACACCAATACCAAGATCCTAAAATATAAAAAGTGGGAAAGAGCAGCAAAACTAACCAGAGAAGATTCAGTTGAAAATAGTGGTGAAGAAAGTCACCAAACATTGTGCTATGAGTTTTCAAAAATCATAAAACATTGCTTCTCTAAAGGAAGACACAAAAGCAGGAATATAAGAACTTATGAAAGAGATGGTGAGAAAAAGGAGGACGTGGCCAGAAAGCAGGAGGAAGTGAAATATGGGCTGGAGTTTATTCTAGAAATTTGAATATTGGAAATATATTAATAATTTTTATCATATTAATAGATTGGAGGAGGAAAATCATATAATTATCTCCATAGGTGCTGAAAATACATCTGACCAAATTCAACAACTATGCTTGATAAAAATACTGAATAAAATATAGATAACATGGTGAAATAAATTAATTTCAGCTTAAAACCAATGTCATGCTTAATGACAGAAGTTCGAAATATTTCCAATAAAGTCAGGAACAAGATAATGATGTCCATCGTCACTACTATTATTTAACAGGGTGCTAGAGACTTTAGCTAATGCAATTAGATAAGAGAAGAAATTAGAGGTGTAAAAATTGGAGAGGAGAAAGTGAAACTATCACTATTGGCAGATGTTATTATTGTAAAACTTAGGAAACTCAAAATAATTGAACAAGAAACTACCCGATATAGTATATGTTAGGTACAAGCTTAATAGCTTAACATATATGTACAAATCACAATCAGACAAAATGAGGAAAACCCCATTTACAATAGCAACCACATAATGATTTGACATCTGCATATACAATACTATGAAATGATCATCACTATAGGTCTAGCAACCATCTGTCCCTACACAAGGTTATTACAGTACTATTGATCATATTCCTTATACTGTATGTTACATCCCTGTGCCTTATTATATAACTGGAGGTTTATACGTCTTAATCCCCTTCACCTATTCCCTCTCTATCCCCCGACCCCTACCCTTCTGTCAACTACCCGATTGTTCTCTGTATCTATGAGTCTGTCTTTGTTTTGCTTTGTTTTGTTTGTGTGTTTTGGTTGTTAGATTCCACATATAAGTGAGATCATACAGCATTTGTCTTTCTGACTTATTTCACTTAGCATACATAATACCCTCTAGTGACATTCATGTTGTCTCAAATGGCAAGATTTTATTTTCTTTATCGCTGAATAATATTCCAATGTATATGTGTGTGTGTGTGTATATATATGTATATATGTATTTATATATGTGTATATATATGTATATACCACATATTCTTTATTCATTCATCTATCAATGAACACTTATGGAAGGTTGCTTCCATATCTTGGCTATTGTAAATAATGCAGCAGTGAACACTGGAGTCAGTATCTTTTTGAATTAGTGTTTTTGTTTTATTTGCGTAAATATCCAGAAGTAAAATCTTCATATCCTTGCCAAAACTTTTTCTGTTGTTGTCTTTTTGATGCTAGCCATTCTGACAAGTGTGAAGTAGCATTTAATCATGGTTTTGATTTGCATTTCCCCGATGGTTAGTGAGGTTGAGCATAGTTTCATGTGTCTGCTGACCATTCATATGTCCTCTTCGGAAAAATGTCTAATCGGGTACTTGGACCATTTTGTCAATGGGGTTTTTTTTGGATGTTGAGTCGTATGAGTTCTTTGTATATCTTGGATGTTAACCTTTTATCTGATATATCTTTTGCAGATATCTTTTCCTATTCAATAGGCTGCCTTTTCATTTTGTTGATATTTTACTTCACTGTGCAAAAGCTTTTTTTTTTTTTGTGCAAAAGCTTTTTGGTTTGATGTAGTCCCATTTGTTTATTTTGCTTTTTCTCCCTTGTCTAAGGAGACATATCCAAAAAAATAGTGCTAAGACTGATGTCAAACAGCATACTGCCTATGTTTTCTTCTAGGAGTTTTATAATTTTCAGTCTTACATTCAAATCTTTAGTTCATTTTTAGTTTATTTTTTATATGGTGTGAGAAAGTAGTCCAGTTTTCCTACCACCAGTTATTGAAGAGGCCATCTTTTCTCCATTGTATATTCTTGCTTCCTCTGTCATAGATTAATTGACCTTATAAGTGTGGGTTTATCTCTAGGCTCTCTATTCTGTTCCATTGATTTAATGTGTCTGTTTTTGTGCCAGTACCATACTGTTTTGATTACTGTAGCTTTTTAGTACAGTTTGAAATCAGGGTCCATGATACCTCCAGTGCTCTTCTTCTTTCTTGCTATTAGGGGTCTTTTCTGCTTCCAAACAAATTTTAGAATTATATGTTCTATTTCCATTAAAAATATCATTGGGATTTTGGTAGGGACTGCATTGAGTCTGTAGATTGCTTTAAGTAATATGGATATTTAAACAACATTAATTCTTCTAATCCATGAGCACAGAATACCCTTTTTCTTTGGGTCATCTTCAATTTCTTTCATCAATGTCTTATAGTTTTCAGAGTACAGGTCTTTTATCTCTGGTTAAAAAGAATAAAAAAAGAATAAAATAGGTATTTTATTCTTTTTGATGCAATTGTAAATGGGATTATTTTCTTAATTTCTCTTTCTGATAGCTTGTTATTAATGTATAGAAACACAACAGATTTCTGTATATTAATTTTGTATCTTGCAAATTTACTTATTTCATTTATTAGGTCTAATAGTTTTTGTTGCATTTTTATGGTTTTCTATATATAGTATCATGTCATCTGCAAATACTGACAGTTTTACTTCTTCCTTTCCAATTTGGATTCCTTTTATTTCTTTTTTTTTTTTTGACTGATTGCTGTGACTAGGACTACCAATAGTATATTGAATAAAAGTGGCAAGAGTGGGCATCATTGTCTTGTTCTGATCTTAGAAGAAATGGTCTTTTCTTTTCCACTTAGAGAAGTACCTTTAACATTTCTTTTTTTTCAATATTTATTTATTGGGCTGTGTTGGGTCTTAGTTGCAGCACACAGGATCTTTCATTTTGGCGTGTGGGATCTTCATTGCAATGTGCGGGCTTCTCTCTAGTTGTGGCGTGCAGGCTCCAGAGTGCACGGCTTCATTAGTTGGGGTGTGCGGGCTCTCTAGTTGTGGCAAGCAGGCTCAGTAGTTGCGGCATGTTGGCTTAGTTGTCCTGTGGCATGTGGGATCCCGGTTCCCCGACCAGGGATTGAATTGGCGTCCCCTGCATTGCAAGAGAGATTCTCAACCACTGGACCACCGGGGAAGTCCCAACCTTTCTTGTAAAGCTGATTTAGTGGTGCTGCTGAACTCTTTTAGCTTTTGCATGCCTATAAAACTCTTTACCTTTCCTTCAAATCTGAATGCTAGCCTTGCTGGCTAGAATATTCTTGGTTGTAGGTTTTTCTTTTCATCACTTTGAATATATCATGCCACTCCTGTTTGGCCTGCAGAGTTTCTGCTGAAAAGTCAGCTGACAGCCTTATGGCAGTTCCCTACTTACTTTTCCCTTGCTGCTTTTAAGATTCTCTCTTTATATTTAACTTTTGCCATTTTAATTATAATGTGTCTTGGTGTGGACATCTTTGGGCTCATCTTGGTTGAGATTCTGTGATTCCTGGACCTCAATGTCTGATTCCTTTCCCAGGTTAGGGAGTTTTTCAGCTACTATTTCTTCAAATAAGTTCTCTGATGCTTTCTCTCTCTATTCTAATTCTGGGACCCCTATAATGCAAATGTTAGTATACTTGATGTTGACCCAGAGGTATCTTAAACTATTCTCATTTTTAAAAAATTATTTTTTCTGTTCAGCTTGGGTGATTTCCACTATTCTGTCTTCCAGTTCACTGATCCATCCCTCTGTATCCTCTAATCTACTGTTGATTCCTTCTAGTGTATTTTTAAATTTCAGTTATTATATTCTTCAGCTATGTTTGGTTCTTTTTTATGTTTTCCAACTCTTGTATAAAATTCTCACTGTTTTTTCTTTCTTCTCCTGAGTTCATTGAGCATCTTTATAATCATTACCTTGAACTCTTTATCAGGTAGATTGCTTATCTCCACTTTGTGTTGTTCTTTTTCCAAGGTTTTGTCTTATTCCTTCATTTGGAACATATTCCCCTGTTTTCTCATTTTGCCTAATTCTCTGTGTTTATTCCTATGTAATAGGTAAGTCAGTTACATTTCTCAGTCTTGGAGAAGCAGCCTTATGTAGGAGGCATCCTATGGGATGCACTCCCCTCTGGTCACCAGAGCTATGTGCTCCAGGGGTATCCCCAATGAGGGCTGTGTGAACCCTTCTGTTGTGGCAGGACTGACTACTGTTGGCGTGCTGGTAGGTGGAGCTGGCTCCCAACTCAGTTAGCTGCCAGGCCCTGCCTCATGTGGTAACTGCTGGCCTGCTGGTGGGTGGGGGCAAGTTTGGGTCCCAGGTGGCTGGTTTCAGGGCCCGGGGGACCTGATGCTGGTGCTGGCCCTCTTTTATACATTCATATAAACGAATACTGAGCAGTGGTAAAATGAATGGCCTATAGCTACATGTATCTACATGGGTAAATCTCAAAACAATATTATGAAAAATCATGTACATGTGGCACATGTTACCCTTTACATAAAGTTTAAAACTCACAAAATAATTCTATATATTGTTTATGGATACACAGATATAGTAAAAGAATAAGAAGCTGCATGAGAAGTATAAACATCAAATTGATGATAACAGTTATGTTTTTAGTGGGAGTACACAGGGGGCCTTAACAGTATCTGTAATGTTTCATTTTTAATATCTGAAGCAAATATGGCATAAGGGAAAGATCTGATAAATCTTTGAGTTGGATCCACAGATATCTCTTACATTGTTCCCTATAATTTTTTCTGTATGTTTGGTAACCTCATTATAGGTAACTACATTTTTAAAAACTTTGTAAAATGTATTCCTTTGAATCTACTGTCCACCAAAATGATCATTCCTCCTCCTTTCCCAGTTTGGGAGCCTCCCAAGCATAAAATACTGCTTGAACAACAGCTATTCCCACTGATTAATGTGTCATCAGTTGAAGTCTTTTTATCAAAAGGGTACGCCTTAGCTTTGATTGTACTAAATCACATTCTTGAATCTATAAAGCATTCAATTTAGATCTTTTTTTTGCCTGATGCAGGCCTCTAGGGCCACTCTGTTTAAAACAGTACTGAGAGAAACAAACATTACATTGACTGCCTTGGTTTTGCAAAAATGACAGATGGTTAAAATGACTTTTAAATGGTGGCACCGTTGACCAATTTTTTTTCCATCCTAAGTTAACAACTCTTCTGTTCTGTGAATGAGCTGTATCAACTCTGGCTGCCCTTGGATAGTTAAAAAAGAAAAGCCAAGTCCAGCTTCAATCCAGAAAAATTAAATCAGAATCTCTGAGATAGGGTCAATTTGGGCTTTCTTTAAAATCCCTATATCAAACTCCTCCCTCTTCCTCTTCCTCCTCTTTCTTCTCATCAAGTTCAATAAATAAAAGTTAATAATGGGGCTTCCCTGGTGGCGCAGTGGTTGAGAGTCTGCCTGCCAATGCAGGGGACACGGGTTCGAGCCCTGGTCTGGGAAGATCCCACATGCCGCGGAGCAACTCGGCCCGTGAGCCACAATTACTGAGCCTGCGCGTCTGGAGCCTGTGCTCCGCAACAAGAGGCCGCGATAGTGAGAGGCCCGCGCACCGTGATGAAGAGTGGCCCCCGCACCGCGATGAAGAGTGGCCCCCTCTTGCCACAACTAGAGAAAGCCCTCGCACAGAAACGAAGACCCAACACAGCCATACATACATACATACATAAAAAGAATGTAAGCAGACAAGAATAGCATTAAAAAAAAAAACAAAAAAAAAAAACCGATACTTAAAAGCCAGGCTTGAAAAAAAAAAAAAAAGTTAATAATGCATCTGAAGATTTTATGTAGCCCTCCTACCCCTACAGAAGTAACCACTATCCTGATTTTCTCTTTTAACTTAGGATATTTTTATACGCCTTTTGACTTACAAGTCTGACTTACGAGTCTTGTTCTACTCTTTGTCACCCTCTGAGCACACCTATTAAAGTCCCCAACTGAAGAGTAGCTGTATAGTTACCATACACCCTATTCCGAACAATGTCCACTGACAAATGATCATTGCAATCAGGAACTGTTGCTTCTACTAAAATTTGCTTACAAACTGATTTGCTATATGCAAATTTATCCCAGGATAGACTTGTTATTTTATCCTTCATAGCTACTTTTGTTATTTAGTAGGAATAAAATTGAATGAAGATATTTTGAAAGTAAAGACTCTTGAGAGTTGCTGACATAGTTGGGAGTTTCTCAACTCAGGGTATATCTCTAAAGAAATAAGCTTCCTATGTGGTTTATGGAAACCAAGGAGGTGTAGTCATAGTGGGAATGTGACACATCCTGGGTGCTTAGGGTTGTTCTCCTTCCTATGCTGAATGGACATGCATAATTGATATGAATAATTGAGTTCCACAAGTTATTGATATTTGAATTAAATAATATGGAACTCTGTGCAAAATCAACTGCAAGTGAGACACTTGACACTTTAAAGAAGATAATTAAGATGAAAAGTAAATATCTATAACCAACATAAGTGACTGAAAGAAAACAGGGAACTTCTTTTTAAAAGGATGGTGGGAAAGATGTCTATGATATTGTAGCAAGCTCTTCTCTAGAGGTTTAGTGTGTTCAAATAGATGATTAATTATGAGAGTGAAGGGGGTCAGAGTATGCCACCCATAATATGCCACTTTGGCATATTTACTTTGAGCTGAAGAGAGTTGAGAATCATCAGATGCAGAAAGAAGTCTTCTCAGAGCTTCCCTGTCTGACTGAAAACAGAAACTTCTGAGAAATCAGTACTGCCAGAAATCCCCTCTCCTGGGGGAGTTTTCTGGCCATGAAGAAGATGGAAAGTGGGCACCAAGATGGACCTGCACAAACAAACATTATTAAAATAATACCAAAAAAATCCCCACATAGTTTGGGAATTCGCTGGCAGTCCAGTGGTTAGGACTTGGTGCTTTCACTGCCGGGGTCCTGAGCTCCATGCCTGGTTGGGGAACTAAGATCCTGAAAACCGTACCATGTGGCCAAAAAAAAAAAAAATAATACTTATCTTCCATTAGTTTCCCCATATATTTACCTTCCCACTCTTTACTACTCCTAGAAGCTAAAAACCCTTTTCCTTTGTCTTATCACTTCTCCACAAATTTATTGTCTTTTGTTAAAATGATACATAAGCCTCTGAGTCTGATTGCCTCTTTGGGGTCTTCATTTTATTTCTGTAAGCCCCCCACCATATGCATACATAATAACCTTTTTTTTTCTTGTTAATCTGTCTTTTGTCAGCCTAATTTGTAGGGCCCCATTCACTGAACATAAGAGGGTATAGGAAAAAGTATTTTCCTCCCCTACAAACATGAAGACTAAAGAATTATCTTTTAAAATGAACCACAGGAGCTAAATTTAGCTAAAGGAATTTTTGTTCTGGGGGAAAAAAAAAAAAAACTTGAGTGGGAAAATATTCTGTGAAGATTTGACCATTCAGCTAAGTGATGAACAGAATAGCCAAGAATATCCTTCTCTTCTATTAAAGAAAACTGGGAAAAGGTTGTTTTTATTATTTTTTTAAACAGTAGGCAGTAGGCTTAGTTTTCTGCCATGACCTGGAAAAAACATATTGAAGTCTGTGGCAGAACACTGCCCCAAACCACCAAGTTGTCAAAATCATAGGCAGAATCATTTGCAGCAACATGGATGCAACTAGAGATTATCATACTAAGTGAAGTAAGTCAGAATGAGAAAGACAAATACCATACGATATCACTTATATGTGGAATCTAAAATATGGCACAGGGCTTCCCTGGTGGTGCAATGGTTGAGAATCCGCCTGCCAATGCAGGGGACATGGGTTCGAGCCCTGGTCTGGGAAGATCCCACATGCTGCGGAGCAACTAAGTCCATGCACCACAACTACTGAGCCTGTGCTCTAGAGCCAGTGAACCACAACTACTGAGCCCGTGTGCTGCAACTACTGAAGCCTGCGCGCCTAGAGCCCGTGCTCCACAGCAAGAGAAGCCACAGCAATGAGAAGCCCGCGCACCACAACAAAGAGTAGCCCCCACTCTCCACAACTAGAGAAAACCCGTGCTCAGCAACAAAGACCCAACACAGCCAAAAAAATAAATAAAATAAATAAATTTTTAAAAAGTAATAAAAAAAAATAAAATATGGCACAAATGAACCTATCTACAAAACAGAAACCGAATCACAGAACAGACTTGTGGTTGCCAAGGGGGAGGGTGGGAGGGAGAGGGATGGACTGGGAGTCTGGGGTTAGTAGATGTAAACTATTACGTTCAGAATGGATAAACAGCAAGGTCCTACTGTATAGCACAGGGAACTGTATCGAATCTCCTGGGATAAACCATAATGGAAAAGAATAAAAAAAGAATGTATATACATGTATAACTGAGTCACCCTGCTGTACAGCAGAAATTAGCACAACATTGTAAATCAACTATACTTCAATAAAAAGCAGAGAATTAAAAAAAATCATAGGCAGAATCCATGTTGAAAAGCTTCTATGACAATCAAGAATACATCCTGTAAGCAAAAGTAATCAGTCAGAACATCTTAATGGTTCGACCCAATGGTTTTATGAGTAAAAGCCAGTAGTGAGGGAAAAAAAAACCCCACAGTGGCATCCAGGCTCATAGCCTGGCTTTTCTGAAATTGTTTTGGACCCTCCCAAGCTTTTCTAAAATCAGCTGTGAGTGACTTCTGGATTTTTCAAAAATGAATAATCCTTAAATAATAATCCTTAGCAAATAAAATAAAAGACAAAATTTGAAGGGAGTTATCTTGATGAGGAATTATTAAAATTATATGTGGAGTAGTGATAAGGTTATGAGAAGTGGTGTATTGCTTCCTAAAACAAACAGAGGGCCTAACATTCACTGAACATTTTTTGAGTATCCCCTGTATGGAGCAAATTACAAAGTTCTGGAAGAGATGAACACTCATTTGGATGTCTCTTAACCACTAGTATGTAGCAAAACTGGTCTTGGGACCCATAGCCACCCTGACGTGTAAGTCAGGACTATAGATTCCTAACACATGTTTCAGGCACATAGCCATTGCTGGATCTTTATCCCCAGTGTTTCTTGACAACCATTTCTTGTCTATGCCAGTCAGCAGTACTTCTCTATCCCCATCTCATCAGTTTGTCTCTCCATGGACTACTATTCCAGGTCATATATATGGGTTCACCAGAGCAATGCTTGTCAATGTACATGTTTTAAAAGGCATTTTGAAAAACACATTAAAATGTGACTCTTTATGAAATAAAGAAGAATTCACACACATATTTAACTCCTTACAAAGATGCCAGTCACAGTGTTGCTTAAAAATAGGAAAAACTGGGCACAAATGACATGTCTAATATCTGGGGATTGTTAAATAAATATGGTAAACCAAAACAAAGGAATACAATGCAGCTGTTTAAAATGATGTTATAGAAGGAAATATCTTGATGTGGGAAAGCTGTTCATGATTTATAATATTGTGAAATGAAACTAGATGATAAAAATGCATACTTCCTATGAACCTCATTTTATAAATTAATACATATGAATATCATTCGTTGGAAAAAGGTCTGGAATGATAAATTCCAATGGACTTTAAACTTTGCTCTTAAGAACTCTAAGGTGCCAAGAGGTGCTTCAGGGCTCAACTTGGGGGTTGTTTGAGGGCCAACCCCTTGGGCTTTCAGGCCACCACCCTCTATTTTTTAATCTGTTTTACATATTGATCTCCTACATAAGATTCATTTGAAGAAAAGGTTTTGGAAATTTGAAAAATGTGCTAATCACTAATATATACTGTGCGATTAAGTAGTAGTTACAAAACATCACTAGATGTTTTTCTCTATTTTTTATTTAAATCCTCAAGTCCCAATTGACCTATTAGCAGGAAGTCCAGTTATCTCAGGGGTAACTTTCTTATCTTCTCTTTCCTTATCTGCATTTTCAGATTTGTTTTTATAATGCAGAGCATTGCTTTTGTAATAAGAAAAAAGGTTATTTTAATTTTTAAAAAGCTAATGAGAGAATAGCAATATTTAATCCACTTGACAGTGACATTTGAAGATATTAAATCAGCAAAGCCCTCAGTGAAATGAGCTGTGAAGGGAGTTCTTATTACTGAGCAGAGCACACGGTTTGTTTGTATCTGTGGGTTTGTTTCCATAGAGCAGGTGGGTTGACTTTTCTGTTGACTATGCAGTCTTATTATCTTGTAAATTAAGTTTTTGCCCTAATTGGCTATATAGTACCAACAACAGGGAGAATTTGACCCAAGCTAGAGAGTACCCAAAGAACAACATAATCAAAGCAAAAATATGAAAAGGTTTGTTTAGCAATCCCTCTGCAAATAATTATACAGTATACTCCCCAATTTGTCCAAGTGTAGAGTAGCAAAGTGTTATCATGAATATTTCTGAAGTGCCCAGGAGAGATGGTCCTATTGCACCGTGTTCTTTACTCCTTATGTAAATAAGGGATGATCTACTAACATCTGAGTCTTATCTGTTAATTTAAATAGCTCCTCAATGCTTTCAGTAAGTTAATAAAACACCGGTTCACACTCAGCTTTTAGGAGTGAGAATGAAAGAAGTAAACGTGGAATTGGTTAAAGTAAATCTATTTAACGTGAAAATGTTTATTTTTGACTTCCTGCCATTGGTGGCCATATCCCCAGGGCAAGCTACAACGTTTTGTTTTTTTTTTTGCATTCATGCAGCAATTATTTATGGCGAGCCTCCTAAATGGAAGATCAAATGTCTGTTGTGTGCAAGCACTGCACTCATGGTGTTTATACATTCAAAGCAGGTCCGAAGGAATCTGACTCCGACTCAGCTTCACAAATGTATGCTTAGCCAGTTTAGGACTTTCCCCCGTAAAAGTGAATCATGAACCCTTAACTTGATTTGGTCAAGGATGTGAAACAATGTACCTCCTTGGGTACAACTTTTCTATAATTTACCTTTCCTTTCTTCCTACTTTGGGAAAGGTGTCCTTTTTTTGTTTTTCCTTGTTCAAACCTAATCCCTGAGCTTCTGGTCTCTCATTGGTAACCAGTTCAATCAATTTTCATTTATATCCACCACACTTTAACACATGCTATGTATTACATACTATGGCTGGCAGTGGGGCTCAAAGATAAAGAAAAGCACAAACCCTTAAGCAGCTCACACAAAAGTTTGATAAGTGCTAGGGAAAAGGGAAATTGGAAGTAAACAGGAGGGATAGTTGAGATGGAAGAGGGATGCCAGGGAGGGCTTCCTTGGGAAAGACTGAGCTGCTGTACACCAGGTTTTGTACTTGATTTTTGTACAGATTTTAGGAGGCAGATACGAAACACTCCAAAATGAACACACCTAAAACTGAACTCATTATCTTCTTCCCCTAATCTGTCCTCCTAAGTTTCCTCTCTGGGAAGCCATCATCTGTTGTCAACTCCCTCTACCTGATCATCTGAGACAGAAACCTATGTACCAGCCTAGATTCCCTTTCTCCCTTCTCCCTAACCTTTTTCAGAAGCTGGAGTCAGCCTGTTGAGATCACCACACGTCAGGGTGGCACTGGGATAGGTGGATCTCCAGTCTGGTCAAAGCAGGAGGGGTGTTTTCCCATGACAACACAGCTGGGTGGAGAAATAGAGTCTGTCAAGTGAAGTTGGTTTACAGCTAGAAAAACAGGATTGAGCACTGAGGCTGAAGCTCATGGCAATGACAAAAACTGGAAACAACGATCAAGGTTGGTAGGTGGAAGGTTTGAAACCAAGATAGTCTAAGGAGTGAACATCAGGCTAAGAGAGGATCAGAATTGAGATTTTTAATGGTGGATGGACAATCTCAGCTCTCCTTTTAAGTAATGGTAAACTGTATTACTGGGTAGGTACAGTGGCATAAACCGTATCTCCACATCCTTAGTTGTGGTATTTAAAAGAAGCTTTCTGGGGACTTCCCTGGTGGCTCAGTGGTTAAGAATCTGCCTGCCAATGCAGGGAACACAGGTCCGAGCCCTAGTCCGGGAAGATCCCACATGCCGTGGAGCAACTAAGCCCGTGTGCCACAACTACTGAGCCCACATGCCACAACTACTGAAGCCTGTGCGCCTAGAGCCCATGTTCTACAACAAGAGAAGCCACCGCAATGAGAAGACTGTGCACCGCAACGAAGAGTAGCCCCCACTCGCCACAACTAGAGAAAGCCTGTGGGCAGTAATGAAGACCCAGTGCAGCCAAAAATTAATTAATTAATTAAAAAAAGAAAATAAAAGAAGCTTTCTGGATTGGTGATCGGTCAATGAATGTAAAATTTTGTTAGAGCTGAGAATCACTTAAAAAAAAGACATAAGCATAATTGAAATGCTCTATTTAAAATAAAACATACAATCATATCTTGATTTCTCAAACTCTTGATAAAGATTTTCCCTTTGAGTTTAGGCCTGCTCTTGGAATTACCATCACCTTCTTACCTGAACCACCCTCTTAATTTCCACCAAGTTCTATTGGACAGTGCTGGCTGTCATCCAAATACCAAAATGCCATGCAAAAGCCATAATGCTTTTCTTTCCAGCCTGACCTTCTGTCAGTCCTTCATGCTCCCTCTAGGCTGAAGTCACACTAATAGTACCACTTATATATCTAAACCCAACAGCTGTTCATATGTCACTGCATTTGTACATGCTGTTCCCTCAGTGGAACAGGGCCTGGTGAGTTCCTTTCCACTGAACAGGGCCCTTTCCATTGAACAGGGCCTGATAAATTCCTCCTACTCAATCCTTTGTGATCTAACACACTTGACAACTCTCCTTGTGTTTCCTGATTCTCCCAGGCATAGACAGTTGCTTTGTTCTGTTTCTTCCAAAAGCTCTGTTTACATTAGTGTGCTTTCCACATCCTCTCTTCTCTGGTAGACTGAATTCATGAGGGCAGGAACCACATCATACCCATCTTCATATTGCTAGCAGCAAACCCACCTCCTGGTGCATAAGTTCTTGATCGAGGTTTACTGATAAATACTGCCTTATGATAGCTTTTTTAAAAAAATATTTATTTATTTATTTATTTATTTATTTTTGGCTGCGTTGGGTCTTCGTTGCTGCACAAGGGCTTTCTCTAGTTGCTGCGAGCGGGGGCTACTCTTCATTGCCGTGCGCGGGCCTCTCATTGTGGTGGCTTCTCTTGTTGTGGAGCACGGGCTCTTGGTGCGCGGGCTTCAGTAGTTGTGTCTCATGGGCTCAGTAGTTGTGGCTTGTGGGCTCTAGAGCGCAGGCTCAGTAGTTGTGGCACATGGGCTTAGTTGCTCCACGGCACGTGGGATCTTCCCGGACCAGGGCTTGAACCCGTGTCCCCTGAATTGGCAGGAGGATTCTTAACCACTGCCACCAGGGAAGTCCTTATTTTTTAAGTGTGTGTATATCTTGTGCAAGACTAAGCTCCATATCATTAGACAACCAAGATGCTCTCTTGGGAAGGGATGCGAGACCATGACTGAGTGGGGAAGAGAATTGTGATTGTGGGCACAAGGGGGCAGCTGTGTATTTACTGATACTGGTCTAGACTGGATTTTTTTCAGTTTCCCTCTGTGGTTACTGAACAATGCTAAAATATGTGGCTTTAGTCTAAATGATATCACATGCAGGGAGACAGATTTCTCACCCTAAATAGTAATTTGACTGGCTAAAATGAATTTCTCATTCATGTGCCTAGGTAAATCAGTTACTTGACACCCTGGCTACCCGTTAGAGTCATCCAAAGAACTTAAGCATTTTTAAAGTCTGGGCCCCACTTCAGACCAAATAAATCAGAATCTCTGGAGCAGAGCCAGTAATCAATATTTTTAAAGAGCTTCCCAGGTGATTTTCATGGCCAGAGTGGCAAAGCACCGAGTTACATCGTTTGCATCTTGTCATAATCAGATGTGGGTTTTTCTTAGTCAATTGCATCCAGAACATGATGGTGGAACATGTCAAGTCGCTGTTATTACCAGTGAAGTGTAGCTGTTTCACCAGCTGTGTTTATTGCATGACTAGTGAAAGTCAGAGAAAATGACAAAGGTCAGCATGGGTTTATTTGATATCTTTGGTGAAAGAGGAGTTAAGATCAAATTTGAGGAGACTTCCAATCTACCAAATTGACTGTTGATAATACTTACATGTCTCTGCTACATGCTCACCACTTCCACTGACTCTGGGTGGAAGCACAAGCAGTAGAGATGAGGTTTCTGTGCTCAAGGGAGAAAGGTGAAGAGGAGGGGAGGAATGGTGACAAAGATTTATGTGTGTGTTCTAGGCACTTTTTATAGCTCATCGCATGTAAGCCTCATGACAACCTGGCACATTAGATGTGACTATCATCACTTTACACATAAGAAAACTGATTCTCTTAGTTTCTTCTTCCACAAAATGGGAATATTAATGGTTTTTACCTCCTTTGTGTTTTTTTTTGACAGTTCAGATAACATTTTTTTTTTCATATTGTAAGTCCATAAGCTTTATTTTATTTTTTTAAACATCTTTATTGGAGTATAATTGCTTTTACAATGGTGTGTTAGTTTCTGCTGTATAATAAAGTGAATCAGCTATACATATACATATATCCCCATATCTCCTCCCTCTTGCATCTCCCTCCCATTTACCTCCTTTCTTGAAGAGTGTATGAATTAATGCATATTAAGCTCTCAGCATCACTGGAACATACTAAGCTCTCAATGAATGTTGGAAATTATTGTCATTGCCCAAGATCTCAAAACTGGCAAGAGAGGAGATTAAAAGCCAGGGCCATCTGATTCCAGAACCATGAACTTTCCTCTCTACCTTGCAGCACTGGTGGGGATTTAACAATAACGCCATGATACTGCAATATGAAGTTGCAACAGGTGCAAAACACAATGAAGTGTCAAAGGCAGGTAGAGGAAAGAGCATGAGATCTGCACGTTTGTACTCAGCGAAGGAAGCCAGTGAGTGTGAAGCACAAGATTGAGAAATAAAAAATCTGGAGGTTTGGGTGGTGGCCACTGCTGGGCTTCAGCTTCCAGTTGTAGAGGGCAAGGTGGCAGAGACCCTGGCACCCTGTGCCCCACCGCTGATGCCCAGATGGAGGTCGTCAAGTGGGTGGTGGTGGGAGACGGAGTTGTAGGTAAAACTTGCCTACTGATGTGGGATGCCACCAATGCATTTCCTGGAGAATAGATCCCCACTGTCTTTGACAACTATTCTTCCCATGTTATGGCAGATGGAAAACTGGTGAATCTGGGCTTATGGATGCAGCTGGACAAGAAGATGATGACAGATCACATCCCTATCCTCTCCACAAGCTGACGTATTCTTAATTTGCTTTTCTCTTGTGAGTCCTGCATCTTGTGAAAATGTCCGTGCAAAGTGGTATCCTGAAGTGTGACACTGTTGTCTCAACACGCCCCTCGTCCTAATGGGAGCTAAACTTGACCTTAGGGATGATAAAGACAAGACTGAAACTGAAAGAAAGGCCGACTGCCGTCATGTATCCTCAATGTGTAGCCATGGTTGAGGAAATCTGTGCTGTGAAACACCAAGAATGCTGGGTTCTGACACAGTGGGGTTGCTACATGGTGTTTGATGAGGCTCTTCCAGTGGTTCTCTCCCATCTCCCGTCAAGAGGATGAGAGAATGCCTGCTGTTGAAAATGTCTGAGCACCTCACTCCTTGCCCCATCCCCCTGAGAACTTTTGTACACTTTGCTGAAAAACGTTGGCACCTTTGCACTGAATGCCAACATTTTGTTACAGATTAGGTTCCCCATAAAACCATTCTGAAACAAGCAGGAACTTTACAGTTTTGTTTAAGGTATAAGAGTTCAAACTTCCATGTTCTATTAAAATTTACCCCTAAAATGGAAAAAAAAAATCTGGATTCAAGCCCTACCTTCACCATGTACTAGCTAACTGACTTTAGGCTAATTACATCTGTAGTGGCCTCAATTTCTTCACTTGCATAAAATAGGAATAATAATAGTACTTATTTTGTGATATCTTTTTTCACAAAAATTAAATGTGATCATCTATGTAAAAGACTTATGCTAATTAAGTACTTTGGTTTCAGTTAGGTAGAGGAAAGAATTTGAAGCTAGGACAGAAGAAACGTGGGTCTGCCATGACCTAGCTCATTTTCTTTGGGCAAATTCCCTGACATCCTTACTTTCAGTTCACCCCTTGTTAACTAAGTTTGGTAAGCAGGTAGCAGTGTGGTAGGCATTCAGTAAATGTTAGCGCCATCTTTCTCCTTCCAATCTCTTATAACATGAGATAATTGGAATGGGTTACTGCTTTACAACCTGGCTAGTTATCAGAATAATCTTCAGAGCTTAAAAAAAAGAAGAAAGAAACTGATCAGTCAGAACGTGTATGTTCAGAGCCATGGACTAGATGATCTATGAGATTCATTCATGGTCTGATGATTGGTTATTTTTAACCTCATGAGGAAAATATGATTTGTGTTTGATTTTAAACTGTTTATTCTTCTTTTTCTACAAATTATTTGAGTCCATGTATAATATTACATAACAATAAAAGGGACAACATATGAGGATCAGGGAACCTTGAAGGGTTATTGTGAGGATGAAACGTGATAGTGCAGGCAGGCACTTAACACATGGCTGGTCAAGGTTGAGAATCAGTAATGGCAGCTATTGTTAAATGGGTGAATAGATCAATTATCACTCTCCCTAAACATCACTTTGAAAGATGGGTTTGGAAAACAGTGGATGACTGATGGGTGTTGTGTTCTCTAGAACACAGATATTCTGTAATATTGATTAAGGGCGATTAAAGGAAGTGTAGAATAGTGGGGGGGATAGGACTTTCCAGAAGAAGGGGACCATTTGGGCAGAGTTCCCAGGTTCTGACTTGGTGTGTTTGGGTGATTGATGAGACAACCTGAGAGGCGGGGGGGTGGGGTGCTGGGAAATAAGGTCAGATTACAGAGGTCTTGAAGGCTGAGTAGAGAAATGTAAATCTGGTGGAACTATTGAAGCTTAGTTTGCTGAGTTTATGGCTATGGCCACCTCTCACAAACTCATAAGACCATCTTGTATTTCCAAAGCAATTTTAAGGACATATGCCCAGGAGCTGGGAAAGAGAAGGCACTAGGAGGCAAGCCCGTCTCTGTTTTCTTCTGGGGGAAAGAAAGTAAAAAGAAAATGTTCAGGACACTGTTCCCCTCGGACACAGTTTGTACCTCTAAAGGGCATGATGCAGATTGTCAGTCATACTTTCCTTCTGTGAATTCATATTGGTGATGTGAACTAAGAATGCCGCCTGCTGTATCATAAACAAAGAACGTTGCAGCCATCAAGCCACCACATTATAGCTACCCTGACGGTGAGTCCTGAGGGAACTCAGGATGGAAACAAAGAATGCCTACCATCTAGCAGTAAACGACTGCAGCCACCCCCAATGGTGCACACTGAGGAGACTAAGGATGAGAAAACACAGGATACTGCCCCCCAACCCCCTGCCAATACCTGAGGTGCATATCAAAGGAATAATTTCAATAAGCCCAGACTTTGCATCTTCCCATACATAGAAAAGTGCTAATTTCATTAACTTGAGATGTCTGGTTTTCTTTTAGTAACAGTAATCTTTTGATGTTCCCAATACCTGGTCTTTTGTTGCTACAACTCCTATATATCCTGGCTCCCTGAGCCCTTTGCCTCTTTGGAGCGGTCTCTCATAGTTATTTGAGATGCTGTCTCCTGGGCTTGAAGTCCTAAGAATGTTTGCCGAATAAAACATAACTCTAAACTTTTAGGTTGTGTATTTTTTTTTCAGTTTTCAGTCGATGGTGGCAAGCCCTGTGCTCTACCACCAAGTCACCCCAGAATGACAGAAGCCCATGGTCCTCTAATGGATGCCTGATCCAGGTGCCTGCCATGGGGCAAAAAACATCTGAGTAATTGTAGCTCATTTAAAGGTAGCTATTGGGAAGAATTTCACTGCTCCACCTGGGCACCCAGTATGACTTGTGACAAACTTCCACTATGGCCTGGTTGTCCTTATCTTTAAAATAAAATCATTTATGTCACAATTTGTACTGATCCAACTCCAGGTATTTTCAAGTGGTTTATAGTCTGTGTCCACATCCCAAGCACATTTTTAGGGGAGGGGCCACTGGGCTTTCCTCCTTCCCCCTTTTGCCTCTTGGATTCTCATTAGTGTTCAAGAGCCTGGAGGCTGAAACTGAGCAGGACCCTGTAGGGCCTTCCCAGGGACAGACCACCACCCCCACCACACCCCCCATCCCCCACCTCTTGTTTGTAGAAAAGCTTTAGCCTTCGAGGCCTTCCCCAAGTTCCAAAGAGCAATTTTAATCAGAGAAGTGAGAAAATGCAGAAACAAAGGAAAACAGTCAAAATAATAATAGGTTATTATTATTATCAAAACAAGACAAAATAATAATAGGTTAGCCATAAAACAAAGTCAAGGACCTTTAGTTCCTCCTCAAGGGCTATAGATAATATCCTGAGCGATATCCTTGAGTTGTTTTGCAGAAACTGAAACCCTCACCAGGTGGAAGAAGTTAACTGCATGCTGACCACAAGCATGTAGACCCCAGACCGGTTGATGATGTTAATTCTCAAAATACCACCCTATTACCTCATCATCAACCAATCACAAGAATGTCCACAAGCTGATCAGGCACCGTACAACCCTCACCCCTAATGTTGCCTTTAAAAACCTTTCTGTGAACTATAAACAAAATGAAAAGACAACCCTCAGAATGGGAGAAAATATTTGCAAACGAACCAACGGACAAAGGATTAATCTCCAAAATATATAAACAGTTCATGCAGCTCAATATTAAAGAAACAAACAACCCAATCCAAAAATGGGCAGAAGACCTAAATAGACATCTCTCCAAAGAAGACACACAGATGGCCAAGAGGCACATGAAAAGCTGCTCAACATCACTAATTATTAGAGAAATGCAAATCAAAACTACAGTGAGGTATCACCTCACACCAGTTAGAATGGGCATCATCAGAAAATCTACAAACAGTAAGTGCTGCAGAGGGTGTGGAGAAAAGGGAACCCTTTTGCACTGTTGGTGGGAATGTAAATTGATACAGCCACTATGGAGAATAGTATGGAGGTTCCTTAAAAAACTAAAAATAGAATTACCATATGACCCAGCAATCCCACTACTGGGCATATACCCAGAGAAAACCATAATTCAAAAAGACACACACACCCCTATGTTCACTGCAGCACTATTTACAATAGCCAGGTCATGGAGGCAACCTAAATGCCCATCGACAGACAAATGGATAAAGAAGATGTGGTATATATATACAGTGGAGTATTACTCAGCCATAAAAAGGAACGAAATTGGGTCATTTATAGAGATGTGGGTGGACCTCGAGACTGTCATACAGAGTGAAGTAAGTCAGAAAGAGAAAAACAAATATTGTATATTAACACATATATGTGGAATCTGGAAAAATGGTACAGATGGACCAGTTTGCAAGGCAGAAATAGAGACACAGATGTAGAGAACAAACGTATGGACACCAAGGGGGGGAAGGGGGAGGCAGGGTGGTAGTGGGATGAATTGGGAGACTGGGATTGACATATATACACTAATATGTATAAAATAGATAACTAATAAGAACCTGCTGTATAAAAAATAAATAAATAAAATAAAAATATAAATAAATAAATAAAAATAAAAACCCTCCCGTGAAAGCCATCAGGGAGTTCATGTCTTTTGAGCACAAACTGCCCATTCTCCTTGCTTGGCCCCTTGTTGGGCGCCTTGCAATAAATGCTGTACCCTCCTTTACCACAACCCATTGTCAGCAGATTGGTTTTACTATGCATTGGGTGAGAGGACCCAAGTTTGGTTCGGTAACAAAGTCAGGGACTGAGCTTCACTCTCTTTTCACCTGCCACCGCATCTGCCACCATGCTGGCCCAGACCGTGTGCATGAGACCGATAGCTGCTTCCACTGGGATTTTCACAGGGTTCTCCAGCTTACTCAGCACAGAAAATACATATTGCCTTGTCATTTATAATGAGCAAGAAGCACTTTTAGAGAGGATGACTAAATTTCAGTTAGCAGCCAAACTCCTACTCCTGCACAGTGATGGTTGTTATTTTTCTTTTTCTCAGATCAGTGCTTTTTTCCACTACCATTCCTAACTCCACTCACAGAGCTGTGTGGAAATTTTAGAACAGCAAAATGAATGGTGAGTGTATAAATGCTTGTGGGTGGTATGTGCATGTGTATGACATTCTATGTTTCCTGGCTAAAAGTTTACAAATGTGTTGGTATTTTGTGAGTGTGTTGGTCAGAGGGATGATCAAAAGAGTAGGTGTAACTACTCTTCCAGTCATACCTTCTTCATTCCAAACCTCAGAGGTATAAATCGGACTGGCACTAAACATTATAAATAATGTTCAGGGATTTTTTTTCTTCTAAAGCCAGGTCGATTTGCTTCTTATATTTTCAGGGATGGTTCCTCCTGACAAACACACACAATGTGTCCATTATGTTACTCTTGGTCAGCTTTTGTCATTTCTAGTACAGGCTGTCTCTACTTTTGTACATCACATGTTTTTGGAAATGTGTTTCTAAGTTGAGTACCTGAAAGCAAAGTGTCAGACTCACTTGTTATAAAGAGCGTTCTATTCCCAGAGACTCAAAACATGTCAAGTTTATGCAGGGGCACCTTGCCCTGGGGTGAGGGGAGGGACGGCAGAAGGTGGAAGGGAGACATTGGGCTCTGTCAGGTGATTCTAGATGGACTCCCCAGAGCACGGCGGGGTAGGGGTGGGGAGAGTAAGTGCCAGGGTTCCAGATGTCAGGGTGTGCAGGTCCCTTCAGGTAAGGGAGGGACAGGAATGTTAGAGCAAGTTTGTGTGCCTGACACACAGTGAGGCCAAACAAACCGTAAAGTCAAGAGTTTGGCGCAGAGAAAGGTTTATTGCAGGGCCATGCAAGGGCGCGGGTGGCTCATGCCCTAAAAAGCCCCGAGCTCCCTGAAGGGTTTCAGCAAAGCATTTTTAAAAGCCAGGTGAGGGAGGGGGGTCACCAGGTAAGTGATCAGCTCATGCCCAGTTCTCTGATTGGCTGATGGTGAGGTAGCAAGGTGGTGTCACAGGGGTTAACATTATTAGTCCTTAAGCTCCAGGAGGCCTGGGGTGATGTGCCCATGGTCATCAAGTAGTTAACATCTTCCACTTGGTGGGGGTTTTTCACATCAGTAAAACAGCTCAGGAAATGTGCATCAAATACTGTTATCCAGGTACCTCAGAGAGGAGCTAAAGCAGAGGATATGGGGGAAGGCGCCACAGGGTCCTGTTCGGTTACAGGAACGTGATCATGATAAGACCCGAAGAAGGGGTGTCTATGCTGACCTGAATGATCACAAGTGAAGGCAACTTTCCCTGATATCTTGCCTAAGACTGACGCTCCACAGTGAAAGTAGCTTATAGATGATGGTCAGTTATCATTGGCCAGCTGAAGTAGGAAGACTAAATCCAGAGAGATGCTTTTCCAGGATGAATGTACTAAGTCAAAAACACTCCAAGGCTGCTGTCTTGGTTCCTTCAGGCTGCTATAACAAAATACCTCAGACAGGTGGTTTATAAACAACAGAAATTTGTTTCTCACATATCTGGAGGCTGGAAGTCTGAGATCAGGATGCCATCAGGGATGCTTTCCTGGGTTGCAGATTTCTCACATGGTAGAAGGAACATGGGAGCTCTTTTGGATCTCTTTTATAAGAGCGCTAGTCCCAGTCATGAGGGCTCCACCCTCGTGACCAAGCACCTCCCAAAGACCCTACCTCCTAATACCTTCACATTGGGCATCAGGATTCTGAGATGACACATTCAGACCATAACAGCTGCTTATAGTGGAGTTCCTTCACATAACTGACCATCAGTCTTGCTATATGTAACCCATGGTCAGTTATAGGTGTGCTCTGCTTGATGCTTTCCAAGTTAGTCAGATACTGAATTTAACAAATTGAATCATGTTTAAAAAAAAGTTTCCTTGTTATTTTAAGGAAACTTTTAGTGAGTGCTCGTATTATAATAATTTTTATGCTTTACCTTTCTGGTAATTTTAATTTTTTAAAATATTGAGTCCAATAGCCAACTCTAAGATGGCTCCTAGTGACCTTTGCCTTCTGGTATTCACATCTTATATTGTCTCCCCTCACACTGAATTAGGGCTGGCCCTGTGTGACTTCTGACGCTGGGTAATAAAAGGCATTGTAGCTTTTGCCTTACTCTCCTAGACCACTTGCTCAGCAGAAAGCCAGCCATCATGCCACGAGGACACTCAAGCAGCCCTGTGGAGAGGTCAGTGTGGAGAGGAACCGATGCTCCTGAACAAGAGTCAGTACCGACTTGCCAGTCACATGAGTGAGTCCCAGTCAGGTCTTCAGGGAATTGCTCCAGCTCTCATCTGACTACAACCACCTGGGAGACTGAACCAGAACTGCTGAGGGAGATACTTCTGAATTTCTGACTCATAGAAATTGTGAGAGAAAATAAATAATTATTGTTGTTTTAAGCCATGAAGTTTGGGGATGATTTGTTAATTAGCAATAAATAATGAACATACTAAGTTTCTGAAAGTAGGGGATATCTGTATTATTTAGTGAAACCATGAGAAGTTTCTTATTATTTTTGTGATTTGTTTAACCTAAGAAGTTTAACCTTCTTAGATATGTGGGTTTATAGTTTTCTCCAAATTTGTAAAAATTTTGGCCATTTCTTCAAGTATTTTCTCTATTCTCCCCTCTCCTTCCTCTCCTCCTGTGACTCCAATTACACATATATTAGGGTGCTTGACATTGTCTTACTGCTCACTGTTGCTCTATTTACTATTTTTTGTGTGTGTGTTTGTTGTGTATCATCTTTAATGCTGTGTCTTCAAGTTCACTAATATTGCCTTCTGCAGTATCTAATCTGCTGTTACTATCATCTAGAGTAGTTTTCATCTCAAACATTACATTTTTCATCTTTAGAATCTCATTCGGGTCTTTTGTTATGTCTTGTATGTGTCTATTTAACATGCTTGATCTTTACCTTCTTAGATATATGGAATACCATAATAACTGTTTTAATGTTCTTGTCTATGAATTCTGTCATATCTATCATTTCTGGATCTGTTTCTCTTGATTGATTTTTTTTTTCTCTGCATAATGGGTTATTTTTTTCCTACTTCTTTACACGCCTGGTAATTTTCCATGGTAACATGACAGACAATTTTCCCTTCTAGTTTTATTGAGATATAATTGACATACGGTACTGTGTAAGTTTAAGGTGTTCAGCATCATGATTTGACTTACACCACAGGCATTTTGTATTTAATCTGTTGAGTGCTGTATATATTAGTATTCTTATAAATATTGTTGAGTTTTGTTCTGGGACACAGTTAAGCTACTTGGAAACATTGGTATACTTCTGGGTCTTGCTTTTAAGCTTTGTTAAGCAGGACCAGAGCAGCATTTGATCAAGGGCTAATTCTGTCCCACAACTGAGCCAATTCCCTTCTAAGTACTCTACCCGATGTCCTATGAATTATGAGATATTCTACTCTGTCTAGTGGAACATGAACTATTACTGGCACTGTATGATCTCCCAGGATTGCTCCTTCTAATCACTAATATAGTGATGACTAATTAGCTGCAGACTCAAGCGGGTTCTTCTGCAGATTTCCAGAATTCTCTCTCTCTGCAACTCTCTTCTCTCCAATCCTCTGCTCTGTGAACTTAAGCTACTTTGGCCTCCCTGTGCTTTCATCTGTCTCCTCAATTCAGGGAGGCTATTGGGCTTCCTCCAGTTTCCCTCACACTAAGCTGCAGCCTGGAAACTCTCTCCAGATAGTAAGGTTGGCCAATTATAGGGCTTATTTGGTTTGTTTCCTATCTTTCAGGGACCACTGTCTTGCACTGCCTGATGTACAATGTCTGAAAACCATTGCTTTCACACGTAATTGTTACACACACTATTTTTTAGTCATTTCAGACAAATGGATAAATCTAAGCCTTCTTACTCTATCTTGCTGAGAAGCAGAAATCACTTTCTTACTATTTTTTGAGGTTGGCATATATAATGGAACTGCTCCATTTGAGCTGCAATGTGTATATGTTTTTATGTTTGTTGATGAAAGTGTGTGATAAGGAGGAGGGATGGGAAAGGTCATAGAAATCAAGGTCATTCGTTTCTTTTAAAAAATAATTTTCAAATGCATTTTTAAAAAGTAGTAAAAAAAAGATATGAAAATAATACAAACTTAAGTAAATAATATAAATACAACACAGATAATAATGTGGAAGTTAAGTCTCTTGACTGACTCACAACTCTATCATTCAATCCCACCTTAGTCCTCAGACTAGACTGCAGCTAACAGTTTTTTGGTGTATTCTTACAAAAGTGTTTCTGAGTGGGAATGTAGTGCTATGTTTTCATAAAATATAATCAAGCATAGTATAGTATTTTTGACACAAATAATCATTAGAGGTATAATTTAAATTCTTTATATTCTATCAATTCTTTAAGAACTGATATATTTAAAATAAAATTTTTACTTTTATCTTTTGAAATCTGTTTGGATTACATATTTTGAGGAAAGCTGAATAAAGCTACAGCATTTTCCATTAAATTTCCACTGCTCTATTCATTAATATGTTAATGAGTTAAAGTCTTTACAGTAATGTATTAAAATAGTAATACATGTTCTTGAGCTCATTTGAAAAAGGTCAGAGAAATATAAAAAAGAAAAACTATTTTGAATCCTACCACTCAGAGATGACTTGGCCACTGTAGCTGTTTGATAATTTTTTATCAATTAAATTAGCAGAAGACATCCTCATCCCTGATTAATTACATGACATAGCACATAAGGATTATTTTGGCTGTATGTGATATGTACCTAACAAGCATTTCTCTCTCTCTCTCTCTCTCTCTTTCACTCATTCTCTTAAATGAATATTCTCCTGATAAGTACATGTGATGTTCAGTAAACGTATGTTGATAAAGTAATTAAGTAGGGCAGTTGATTTCATTTATTAATTCAAAATACATTTGTTGAGTAAAATAGTTATAGTCCCCGCTTTCATGAAGCTTTTACAGTCTCAGGAGAGACTAATATTAATCAAATAATTATACAAATAAATATATACTCACAAACTGAGATAAATGCTATAAAGGAAAAGAAGGCTATAAAAGAGTGTAACAGGGACCTGACCAAGCAAGAGGAGCCAGGAAGGTTTTCCTTGAAAAGTGATTTGTCAGTTGAAAAAGTCACCCTGACAAAAAGTCATCCTGACAGAGGATGAACGAAGGAGTATATGGGCAAAACATATGCAAAGGCCCCAAGGTGGGTGGCAGTTGAATCTGGGGGAAATAGAGAAGGTTCATATGCCGAGGCACAGAGTGAGAGACGTAGTATGTCTGAGTTAGAGAGGGGCTTCCCCGGTGGCGCAGTGGTTAAGAATCTGCCTGCCAATGCAGGAGACATGGGTCCGAGCCCTGGTCCAGGAAGATCCCACATGCCGCAGAGCAACTAAGCCCATGTGCCACAACTACTGAGCCTGCACTCTAGAGCCTGTGAGCCACAACTACTGAGCCTGCATGCTGCAACTACTGCAGCCCATGTGCCTAGAGCCCGTGCTCCGCAACAAGAGAAGCCACCGCAATGACAAGCCCGCACGCTGCAACTAAAGGAAAGCCCATGCACCGCAACAAAGACCCAATGCAGCCAAAAATAAATTAAAAAAAAAAAAAAAGAGTTAGAGAAAGACCACATCACACTAGGTCTTGTAGGCTACGTTAAGGATGTGAGGCTTTAGCCTAAGGGTGACGGGAAGCCAATGAAGGATTTTAAAAAGAGAAGCGTCAATATTAGATTTTTGGTATGAAAATATCCTTGACTGCTGTGTAGAAAATTGTTGGAAGGAAGCAAAAATTAATGTAGGGTGGGACTGCCCTGGTGGTCCAGTGGGTAAGACTCTGTGCTCCCAATGCAGGGGGCCTGGGTTCGATCCCTGGTCAGTGAACTAGATCCTGCATGCATGCCGCAACTGAGAGTTCGCATGCCGCAACTAAGACCCGGCGCAGTCAAAATGAATAAATAAATAAATAAAAATAAAATCTTAAAAAAGAATTAATGTAGGGAGACCCATTAGGAGGCTGTTGAAGTATAACAAGTGAGAGAATAAGTGAGGGCTTTGACTAGAAGGGCAGTGGTAGAAATGGAGGTAAAAATCATGGTAACAAGACGATGTGTAGGTGAGGGAAGTGTTAAGGATGACACCTAAGTTTCCGGATTTCAAAAGTGTGTGGACCAAAAATGTATAAGAGAAATTGTACACCATGGCCAAGTGGAATTGATTCCAGGCTTGCAAAGCTGGTTCAATGTTCAAAATCAATCAATATAATCTATCATATCAACAAGCTAAAGAGGAAAAATCATATGATCATATGAATTGATGCAGGAAAAGCATTTAATAAAATTGAAAATCAATTCATGATGAAAAGTCTCAGCAAGTTAGGAATGAAGGGAAATTACCTCAACTTGATAAAGGGCATCTATAAACAGCCCACAGCTAAGATCACATTTCATGATGAAAGACTGAATGCTTTCCCTCTAAGATCAGGAACAAAGCAAGATGTCAGCTCTCACCTCTCTTGTTCAACATAGTACTGGAAGTTCTAACCACTGCGATAAGAAGAAAAGTAAATAAAAGAGATACAGTTTAGAAAAACAGAAATCTGTCTTTAATTGCACATGACATGATAGTCTATGCAGAAAATTCCAAGGATTCTACAAGAAAACCTCTTAGAACTAATAAGTGAGTTCAGCAAAGTCACAGGATCAATACACAAATCAGTAACATTTCTATATACTAACAATGAACATACAGCAACTGAAATTTAAAAATGCAAAATCATTTACAGTTGCCCCAAAGAAAATGAAATACTGAGGTATACACTTAACAAAACATGTACAAGATCTATGCTGAAATTTACAAAATACTGATTTAAAAAATCAAAGACATAAATAAATGGAGACACATACTGTGCTATGGATTGGAAGAGTCAACATGGTAAAGATGTCAATTCTCCCCAAATTGATCTGTAGGTTTATTGCAATTCCTATCAAAATCCTAGCAAGCTTTTTTGAGATAGAGATGAAGTTATTCCAAAATTTAGGCATGGGTCCCAAAATAGCTAAAACATTCTTGACAAAGAAGAATAAAATAGGAGGAATCACTCTACCTGATATTAAGGCTGACTGTATATCTGCAGTAATTAAGACAATGTGGGGAATTCCCTGGTGGTCCAGTGGTTAGGACTCGGCATTCTCACTGCCAGGGCCACAGGTTCCATCCCTGCTCGGGGAACTAAAATCCCATAAGCCATGCAGTGTGGCAAAAAAAAAAGACAATGTGGTATTGGTAGAGGGTTAGACACACAGATCAATGGAACAAAACAGAGAACCCAGAAGCAGACCCACACAAAGATGCCCAACTGACTTTTGACAAAGGTGCAAAAGCAATTCAACGGAGGAAGGATAGACTTTTCAAAAATGGGTTTGCAGTTATGGGACATCTATAGTCAAAAAATGAAACTCCACCTGAACAAAATTCAATCTAACACCAAAATTAACTCAAAATGAGTCATGAACTTAAATGTAAAATGTAAAACTGTGAAACTCTTTGAAAAAAAGATAGAAAACAAATTCTTCAGGATCTAGGCAGAGTTTTCTTAGATGATCCATGAAAGGAAAAATTAATCCATTTGAACTTATCAAAATTAAAAATTTTGTTCTGTGAAAGCCCATGAGAAGAGAGTGAAAAGACAAGCTACAGAATGGGAAAAATTGTTTGCAAACCACATATCCAACAAAGGACAAATATCTAGAATACCCTCAGAACCCAAGAGTAAAGACACAAACAACCCAGTTAGAAAATGGGCAAAGGCATGAACAGACATTTCACCAAATAGGATACATAGGGGGCAAATAGACCCATGAAAAGATGCTCAACATTATTAGCCATCATGGGAACGCAAATAAAAACTACAATGAGTTATGACTACACACCTTTCAGAATGGCTAAAATAAAAAATGACGATAACCTCATACACTGGAGAAGGTGTGGAGAGACTGAATAACTCATACTCATTTCTAATGGAAATGTAAAATTGCCATTTCTTATAAAATTAAACATCCAATTCCCATACAACCCAGAGATTGCAGTCTTGGGCATTTAACCCAGAGAAATGATAACTTATGTTCACAAAAAACCCTGTACATGAATGGTCATAACAGCTTTATCTGTAATAGCCAAAGCTGGAAACAACCTAGAAGTCCTTCAACAGACGACCGGTTAAACACACTGTGGTGCAGGTCTTTCCTGGAATACTATTTAGCAACAAAAAAACAATCGATTGACACATGTAAGAACTTGGATGAATCATGAGGAAATCACGTGTAGCGGAAAAAGTTAATCCTCCAAAATTACATGCTGTATAATCCCACCTATGGAACATTTTGAAATGACAAAATTTTAAAAGTGGAGGACAGATTAATGGTTGTCAGGGGTTAGGGATGAGGGCTGAGGGTGATGTGAGATGGCAGGGAGGCGGGTGTAGTTACAAAAGGATAATACGAGGTATCTTTGAAATGCTAATACTCTTCAATTTCTTGACTGTGGTTGGTGGTGGATCCACAAACCTACACATGTGATAAAATCATATAGGACAAAATACACACACCCATACAAATGAGTACAACTAAAACTAGGAAAATCTGAATAGGTTGGTAAATTGTATCAATGTTAATATCCTGGATGCCATTTTATACGAGTTTTTTTTTTCTTTCTTTTTTTTTTCTGGCCGCACTGCACGGCTTGCAGGATTTCAGTTCCCCAACAAGGGATTGAATCTGGGCCACGGTAGTGAAAGCCCGGAATCCTAACCATTAGGCCACCAGGGAACTCCCCGTATGAGTTTTACAAAATGTTACCATTGAAGGAAACTGGGTAAAGTGTATACAGGATCTCTCTTAAGAAAAAAAAAGAGGGACAGTGGGGACATTACTGAAAAGAGCCGTAGCCTAAGATGATTGGTATCAGGATAAACTCCAAATTCCATAATCAGCATTTTGCACTTTATGCTATGGCCCCAACTTATATTTTCAGGCTGTCATCCATGACACACTTAAGCAACCCAAGCATTGCAGCCCCTCTGAGCTCCTTGCCATTTCGCCAAATGCTTAGCGCATTCCATATGGGAGAGTGTATGGCTCAGGGCATCAGTCTCCCAATCTAGCTGTGTGTCAGAGTCTTTCCTTTGCCTCACCCAGTACAGGGTAGGGATTGGGATATTTGCTTGAAGCAAGTAGTCACCCATGAGCTTGAAGTTCTCACCCTTAGTTTAGTAGCTTACCAGAGAATTTTCCAAACAAAGAATGTTCTCTCCTATTCTGGTGCTAGTGATTAAGACAAAAATGTCACCTTTTTGTCTTCTTTTCTAGCAGTTCCTCTGCCTGGCATTTCCTGCCCCAGCTCTGCCCCGCCCCCTCTGCTACCACTCTTTTTTTTTTTTTTTAAACATCTTTATTGAAGTATAATTGCTTTACAATGGTGTGTTACTTTCTGCTTTGTAACAAAGTGAATCAGTTATACATATACATATGTTCCCATATCTCTCTTAAAGCTACTTCCTTAGTAAAAAAAAAATTCTTGTCCGTTCGGCCAGAGAAAAGTGCTTCCTTCTTTGAAATTCCAAAGCCCTTTCATCAGTAGTTTACACTCTGTGCTATACTTTTGGTTATTCATACACCAGTTTAATGTTTCGACTAGACTATGAATGACTTGGGGGCAGAGTCCATTCATCCTGTAGTCCCTCATACTGGGTGCTGTGGAGACAGACATCAGTAAAACAAGTTCTAAGTCCTTGAGGCTCTTACAACCCAGTGGGGGAGATGGTTTTATCAATAAATCCCTCTATCTTTCACAAGGTGCAGAGGAGCCAAAGATCAGTGCCCCATTTCAATGTTTTCTGAAGCCCCGTCACAGTAAGAGGCAGATTAAATCGGCAACAGTTGATTCTCTCTACACATTACTTTGTGCTGTTACTGCTTCACTCAAGCTGCTGAAGCCAGAAACTCTTGGGAAACAGGAATGGCTCACTTGGGAAAAGAGATGTGGAGGGTAAAATGGCTGATGGGGGAGTTTCACCCCATCTTGGAAGATAGCAAGTCTCCAATGCTTTGATACATGAGGCAAAGAAACAAAACAACATATAAACATGCTTATTCATGTGTGTGTATACACACACGTGCACACACACACACACACACAACCCAACAACAGGAAAGGAAACCATTTATATTGTTACACTTTTTTCCTTTTAGATTTCACATTTGATAACATGAATAATGTAAATGTAATCTAAAGTCACAAAGCTTTGACTAATTTTATAAGCCTACTACACATGGGCTTGGTGGGTAATGGGAGTGGTATGTAGCTGAAAGCTTACTATTTTGAACCTTACAATGCACTCAGAGGAAAGATGGTACTTCCATGGTAAGGCAAATATGGTAGGTTTTTATCTTATCATTGGGACTTCTTCATAAAGTTCCTTATCTGGTCACATATTCTGTGAACATGTTATTTTTACCTATCCTGTGTTCATTCACCCTGCTTTTGGCAGCAGTACCTTGATTTTTCCCGGGGAACCTCTATTCCCCTGTTGCAGTCCATGTGTCTCCCCAGAGCCAGCACACAACTTGGAGCAGCTAATCAGAATATTGTATTCCTCTGGTCACTGTAACTGGTTCTGTGGGTGGGTATGTGATTCAATTTGGTCCAATTAGTGTGAATGCCAGGACTTTTGCCAGAACCATTGGGAGAAAATTACTCTTCGAGCTGAAGCTGCTGTAAGAGAAAACAGGGTGATCCTGGAAGTACTGGCAGCCATTTTTTTCAATAAAAGAGGAGACTTTGCCAGAAAACATTGTTGTCACACATACACACACACACACACACACACACACACATATACACATACACACACAAACAAAAAACAGAGTTGAATCATGGAACGAGCAATACTAAGTCCTTGATATCTAGCCTAAGCCTCTGTATCCAGCATGCCCAGTGCTCACTCTAGTCTTGGACTTTTAATTTATGTAGGTTAATAAATTTCCTATTTTGCTTAATAAATTTCCAATTTTACCTAAGCCAGCCTCATTTGTATTTTTTTTTTTAAGTCACTTTCAAGTAAATGTATACAGAGATAATAACTTTGAAAAATAAATGAAAACTACAGACATTTTTTTGTCTCTACTTAACTAGAACTTTTGGTGTTTGCTGGTCCATCTATTTTAGGAGATCTTACATGTGTTAGGGCAAATCACCAGGTTTGAGCAGTGAGAAATGAGATGTCCTGTATTAGTCAGGATAGAGCAGCTAGGCTCTGCTGTGATAATAACTTCAAAAATCCCTTAAGTCTGAATTGCTCACACTATGTGTCCACTGCAACGTTCTGTGGGGCTCTGCTCTATGGTCACTTAGATGAACATGGGCTGATGGAGCCTCCACCACCTTGTAGAAGCACCATCTGGAACATATGGCTTCCTTGGTCATCAAATGGGAGAAGAAAGCACATCAAAATCTCATACCTGGGGGCTTCCCTGGTGGCGCAGTGGTTAAGAATCCGCCTGCCAATGCAGGGGACACGGGTTTGATTGCTGGTCTGGGAAGATCCCACATGCCGTGGAGCAACTAAGCCCATGTGCCACAACTACTGAGCCTGCGCTCTAGAGCCCGCGAGCCACAATTACTGAGCCTGTGCGCCACAACTACTGAAGCCCACGCGCCTAGAGCCTGTGCTCCTCAACAAGAGAAGCCACTGCAATGAGAAGTCCGTGCACCGCAACGAAGAGTAGCCCCCACTGGATGCAACTAGAGAAAGCCCGTGCACAGCAATGAAGACCCAACATGGCCAAAAGTAAATAAATAAATAAATAATAATTTAAAAAATCTCATACCTAATCTTCTATATTTAGAGTCCATCTGTTAGAACTAGTCACATGGCCCCATTATTTGGAAAGTGGCTAGGAAGCAGTCTTCCACGTACCTCAAAGGAGAAAAAGCCAGGATATAGTGTGTTCTAATAATGTCTAACACATGACCAAGTTTATATTTTTAGATCATAACTCTGATAAGAATTATGATAATAACAGGTGAAATATATTAAGCATTTCTATATACTAGACATTTTATATACATTATTGTATGTACTCCTTACAGCATCTTTATGACTTATAATTGCCTCCATTTCCTATATGAAGAAATTGAGGTTTAGTTTAATTAAGTCACTTGCTGGCAGTCACAAATCAAGGGAGCTGAGGTTCTGCTGGAACCCATGTTAGAACCTGGCCGCTTACTCTGTGCCCTAGTGCCTCCCTGATGTGAAGGATCCATGGATGAGCCAAGGGATTGGACTCAGTGAGATCAGCTGAAAATTCAATTAAGAAATGATGAGATGCTGCTACTCAGAACCTGGGTGGATGGAGAGAAGAGGCATTACCAAGGTGAAATGACAAGACTTGATGATAGATTAAATGTGGGAATGTGGGGCAGCAATGAGTCAACAGTGACTGAGTTTTCAAGCAGTTTGACTGGGAGGGGTTTGACATGCTATGAGAAATGTGAGTGGGGATGTCAGGCTGGCAGGCAAAACACAGATTTGGAGCTGAGGTGGAGATGCTGATTTGGGAATCCCACACTTAGACGATGGTTTACCTGGGTGGTGAATAAGATCATCCAGGGTGAAAACAGCATGGAATGAGAAAAGGGTGAAGACAACTTGTGGGGTGGGGTCAGGGGAGGTAAAGGGTCCTAGAGTTTCCAAGGAGGAAAGAGAATGAAGAGTAAGGAATAATAAGGAGCAAAGTGCATCTATCATTGAGTCTCAGACCTCTGTCTCCACGGCAACAAGGACTTCACCAATAACAAATACCCTTTTATGAGACAGTGTTCATCTCTGTTGGTTAGAGCATGTCCTAACTAGGATTTTTCCATTAGACATAATTTTTTCCCCTAACCTGGGTATTAATAAGCTCTGGTGTTCAGTTTTAATCTCTTGGATTTTAAGAATGGGTATTCAACTGAAAGGATTTGAAACCAGTGAATCTAAAACATAAGAGAAAAAGAATGTGACATCTTTAACATCACAGGTAAGACAAAGGTGGGAGGTCTATACTACAAAGCCACAGTAATCAAGACAGTATGGTACTGGCACAAAAACAGAATATAAATCAATGGAACAGGATAGAAAGTCCAGAGATAAATTCACACATCTATAGTCAACTAATCTATGACAAAGGAGGAAAGAATATACAATGGAGAAAAGACAGCCTCTTCAATAAGTGGTGCTGGGAAAACTGGACAGCTACATGTAAAAGAATGAAATTAGAACACTCCATAACACCATACACAAAAATAAACTCAAAATGGATTAAAGACCTAAATGTAAGGCTGGATACTATCAAACTCCTAGAGGAAAACGTAGGCAGAACACTCTTTGACATAAATCACAGCAAGATCTTTTTTGATCCACCTCCTAGAGTAATGAATATAAAAACAAAAATAAACAAATGGGACCTAATTAAACTTAAAAGCTTTTGCACAGCAAAGGAGACCATTAACAAAAAGACAACCCACAGGATGGGAGAAAATATTTGCAAACAAGGCAACTGACAAGGGATTAATCTCCAAAATATACAAACATCTCATGCAGCTCAAAATAAAAAAAAATAACCCAATCAAAAAATGTGCAGAAGATCTAAATAAACATTTCTCCAAAGAATACATACAGATGGCCAAAAAGCACATGAATGCTCAACATCACTAATTATTAGAGAAATGCAAATCAAAACTACAATGAGATACCACCTCACACTGGCCAGATGGCTATCAGCCAAAAATCTACAAATAATAAATGCTGGAGAGGGCATGGAGAAAAGGGAATCCTCCTATACTGTTGGTGGGAATGTAAATTGGTACAACCATTATGGAGAACAGTATGGAGGTTCCTTAAAAAGCTAAAAATAGAGTTGCCATATGATCCAGCAATCCCACTCCTGGGCATATATCTGGAGAAAACCATAATTCGGAAAGATACATGCACCCCCAATGTTCATTGCAGTGCTGCTTACAATAGCCAAGACATGGAAACAACCTAAATGTCCATTGACAGAGGAGTGGATAAAGAAGATGTGGTACATATATACAATGGAATATTACTCAGCCATAAAAAAGAATGAAATAATGCCATTTGCAGTAACATGGATGGACCTAGAGATTGTCATACTGAGTGAACTAAGTTAGACAGAGAAAGACAAATATATGATATCACTTATATGTGGAAGCTAAAAAAAGGTACAAATGAACTTATTTACAAAACAGAAATAGAGTCACAGACATAGAAAACAAACCTATGGTTATAAGGGGGAAGGGGAGGGAGGGATAAATTGGGAGATTGGAATTGACATCTACATACTACTATATATAAAATAGATAACTAATAAGGACCTATTGTAGAGCACAGGGAACTCTATCCAATACTCTGTTAATGACTTACATGGGAAAAGAATCTAAAAAAGAGTGGTTATATGTATATGTATAACTGATTCACTTTGCTGTACACCTGAAACTAACACAACATTGTAAATCAACTATACTCCAATAAAAATTTAAAAAACAAAAAACAAAAAAACCACCAGAATGGGAATGAGGTTGCTTTGTAAACCCCGAAATTCTCAACTGGGCAGAAATTCCAGTTCCTCTTCCATTTTTTACCCATCTCTTTGTTGGCTTTTCTTAAGTTTTAATTGCTCCAGGAAATATTCCCCAACTAGAGCAAAGCCATGTCCTCCTTAAGCTCCCTTGGTACTTTGAACCTACTTCTAGAGAATATACCAAGTGTGTGCGTCCAGAGGCATATTAACATTAATACCAAGAAGCTAATAAGATTTAAACTTTTGGGTCTCTCACTTGCTCAGGCTGCTGTGGGTGCTGGGAGTTGCTGGGAGTTATAGGGTGTTTCTAAGTGGGGAGGGGAAGCCAGGTTGCAATCAGGGAGCATTTCTGATAAATTGCCTAAAGAGATGTTAGAAGAAATAGATCTGAATCTCTAAGCCTCAGGTGTTTAAAATGATTTAAATGATTTAAATCAGTAAAATGATTTTTACTTTCTCATTCTAAATACTCATTTTCATACCTAATTTTGTACCCCCAAATGCTCTTTTGCTTAAAGAGGGCTCCCCAGTCTTTACAAGTTTCAGGCCCACCAGACATGGATCTGCTGTGTATGTGCCGTTTTTATAACCAGTCACTAGTGAGTAAATTGTCCCAATCCAAGACCCTTATCTTAGCCATCTTTACATCTACAGATCCAGCATGGTGCCTTACTCATACTAAACTACAATAAACGCTTGCTGAATGAATAAATGTGGAGGAGCAAATTATGAATTAAGAAAAACCCAGAGTTTGGGAGAGGCAGTATGGTCATGGGTCCTAAGATGCATGACAGAATGTTCATGATCACATGAACAGCTCTGTGATGGGGAAGAGTGATCAGAAGAGCAAAAATTTCTGGGGTTTTCAATTTTGTCTGGGGAAGATAGACTTGGTAGATATGGCAGTTTTCATTTTTTAAAAATGTCTGAATATAGCAGAAGCTTCAAAAATAATTCATATGACCCTCCCTCTGCTGGCTGCAAAATGCACTAAAAATTCATAGAAAGGAGACTACAGTAGAGCTAGGCTCTCTGGTACAAAATTTTATATTCTTCCATTTAAGATCAGGTGAGAGATACTTGCTGTAATAATTTTACGTGATAAGAGCCTTGCTCAAGTTTTCTGTTTAAGGAAGCAGGACAAAGGTCAGGCGTTTTTAGTTCTATTTTATACTACAGGAATCTGAAAGCTGGGGTCTATCCATTTTATGGGGTACAAAAAGCAGATAAAATTTCACTAAAACCTGTTTTCTGCTTTTATAAAATCCTCCAGTTTTAGTTTCTATAATTGAGCATCACGATTCTTGTCTTCTAATTTTGTTTTGTTTTTATGTAGATTTTTTAAATGACCAGGAAGATAAAGTGAGAACCACTGAGAAACATTAAGTTTGACTTGACTGTAGGTTAAACTCATTTCAGGTCTAGGTATTACCTGAGTTAGAAACAAAACTTTATCGAAGACAACAGAATAAAAGAAGAGTAGAAAAAAATTAGCCTAAATATATATTCTTCATTGCTTCATCAACTTTTCACTGTTCATAGTTAACTAACTAATAAATAAATGTCTCTAAGTGAATACTTATTGGCTCTGGAGTGAAAAGTAGCCTGTCGATTTAGAGTCTGGTTACTCAAAAAGTGCATGATAATGTTATTTTTATTTTATTTTAGGTGAAAAAAAAGGGAATGAAGAAAATCATAGAGCGTGGAAGTTTGGGAAAGTAGGAAGAGAAAAGATTAATCCTCTTCTCTTCTCTGCCCTGAGAAAAATAAGATTTCTAGAGCCTAAATAGAGAAAACACTGTTATTACCAAATTCTGAGAGTTGTGTGGTCTTCTCCCAGATCTTTTTGGATTTAATATATGGTGGCACTGAGGCACCACGGCTCAGTAGAGAGAGTGCAGTGGCCAAGGACTCTGGCACTATGCTTCATTTCCTGTCTCATCACTAGCTGAGCGATTTGGGGCATATTACCTCTTAAATTTGTTAGCATTCACCACTAAACAACAGAAAATCCTAAACTAACAGTGGTTTAAACAAGATAGAAATTTATTTATTTATTTTTAACGTAAAGGAAATTCAGACATAGGCAGTAGAGAGCTGATATGATGGCTACATGGTCATCAAGGACCTAGTTTCTCTCTATTTTGCTAGATCAACATTCTCAGTGTGTATCCTCATAGTACAAGAGAATCGCTTGAATTCCAGCCATTACATCTACATCTCAGCAAATTGAAAGAATAAAAAGGCAAAGGTAAAGGCCAACTAATCATTTAAGTAAGTTTCAAGGAGTAGCCATACAATGCTTATGTTTACATATCATTGGCTCTTTTTTAAGGTTGTCACAGTTGGAAAAAAAGGAGTCTGAGAAATGTAAATCTCTGTTTTGGTTACTTGTGTCCAGCTAAAAATTGGATTTTCTACTGCTGAGGAAGAAGAGAAGAATGGATATAGGGGTGGTAACCTCATCCTCTACCATACACTTTTAAGCTTCAGTTTCCTTTTCTGTAAAGTGAGAATCAAAATAGTATCTACCATGTAAACTTTTATATATAGAATGGATAAACAACAAGGTCCTACTGTATAGCACAGAGAACTACATTCGATATCATATGATAAACCATATGGAAAAAAAATTAAAGAATGTATATATATATATGTATAACTGAATCACTTTGCTGTACAGCAGAAATTAACACAACATTGTGAATCAACTATACTTCCATAAAAAAATACTGAAAACAGTATCTACCAGATAAGATAAATCAGATAATATAAGTAAAGTGCCTGGTACATTGTGCATGCTCAACACATGTTATTATTTAATCTGTTGTAATTTTGCTCTTTGTTAAAGCTGTCAAATTGAGACCGAATTGTTATCTAGGAGGATAATTCCATATATGTGTGTATGTGTGTATGTATATATGTATCAGTCAGGATTCTTAGCTGCAGGCAACAGAAACCATTTCCTTCTTTTTTTCTTTTTCATTTTTTAGCCACGCCGTGTGGCATGCAGGATCTTAGTTCCCCGACCAGGGATTGAACCCACGCCCCTTAGAGTGGAAGCACGGAGCCTTAACCACTGGACCACCAGGGAAGTATCCCAACAGAAACCATTTTTTTGCTAACTGAGGCAGAAAAGGAATTAATTAAAAGGCTATTAGAAGGATATCTTGCTTGGTTTCCAGAGGGCTCACAGAACCAACTTAGAGACTTCACAACTAGAAATAATGTCCATTATCATGCCACAATGTGGGTCCCACTGTACAGACTCTGCAGTTCATGTTGCCAGTGCTAGTGACACTACTGGACACTGACCACCTTCACTAGGACTGTTTCTCTAGGTGCTTTTGGAAATGGCTTGTAGTAGTTTCCACTGTCACTACCCACATTGATATGGATTCTGCAGGATACCTGCTGGTTCACGTACAAGCTTTGAATTCAGCACCTGAGTTGGGCTCCTGTGATTGGTGGACCCTAGGTCATAACTTGCATTCTAGCTACAAAGGAGGCTGTGGAAGAAAGTCTGGCATTTTCAGCTTTTCAAGAGGGAGGTAAACTTTGCCTTAGGTGGGAGTTCTCTCACCACAGAGTTTTAGATGCTGGGTGGCTAAAAACAATGAGAGATGATTTCTAAACAGCAGAACTTCTTTACAGAACTGAGAATAAATTTTTGTGTGTGCTCTGTAGTTTGTCATTCAGAGAAGTGGGTGGTGGTGAGAAAAGGACATTTATTAAGCACATACTATAGGCACTTAGCTAGCTGTTGAGTATTTCGTTATGAATGAGAAATCATCCCTGTCTTCTAGAGCTCAGAGTCTAGCAGCTGAGGCAAAACTTACATAGCCGATTTAAAAAATTCTTTTGTATTATAGTTTCAAATGGTAAAAAATAGCTATATAGTCTATCCTCATTATTTGTGGATTCAGTATTTTGAATTCACCAACTTGCTAAAATTTATTTGTAACCCCCAGGTCAATACTGGTGGCACTTTCAAGGTCTTTCCTATGCTCCCTTGAACCAGCATTACTATTGTACTGGTTCCCTTACTAATGAATTACATAGATTTTTAGTTTGTGCTCATGGTATGTATTAGAGTCATGTTTTAGCTTTCTGACATTCTAAAATTATAATTTTTAGAACTTTAACATTATATGTTCTAAATTATAATGTACAAAGCAGTGGAAAATTTGAGTCATCCAATGCTCACATTCCCAACTGAGGTTAAATGAGGCAATACTCTGCTTTCTCATTTCACTGTCATGCTGAAAACCAGTGTCCTTTTTGTAGTCTATTTAGTGCCTTTTTTTTTTTTTTTTGCATTTTTGTGCTTTTTGTTGTTTGTTGGTGAATCTGTTGCTTAAACTGGCCCTCAAGCACAGTGCTGATGTGTCTAAGTGTATAGATAAGCTTTGTTCAGGCATAAGTTATAGTGCCGTTGTCTGTGAATTCAATGTTAGTGAGTCAATAATATATATTATATAAATGTCTTTAAACAGAAACACACATAAAACAAGGGTACGTACACTGATCAGCTGACAAAAATGTTGTGACCAGAAGCTTGCCGGAAACTAACCCTGTATTTCCCCTATTAGCAAGAGCTCAGTATTTGCTAATTCAGTATTTGCGGCAACTTTATAGAACATTATTACCATGAACAATGAGAATAAACTGTATTATTTTCCCCCTAATTTTAAAAGTGATGCAAGTCCATTGTAAAGTAATGTAAACAGTAAAGGAATGTATTTAGAAGAAAGTGAAAACCACTCTACCCACCTCTCAGAGAAAAACGTTGTTGAACCCAGGTCTGTTTTTCCTGATGCGCAGCAAGCCAAACGCTGAGATGCCAACGTTTGCCTCAGAGAAAGGGTTTATTCTCCAGGCAACCAGGCGACGAGATAGGAGCACAATTCTCAGATCCACCTCTCCTAAGGCAAGAGGCTTGGGGTATTTTTGGGATAGAGAAGCAGGGTTGCCTGAGGCGTCGGGAGCCTGCGGAAGAGTGATTGGAAATAAGTTCCGGTAATTGTCGTTCTGCGCAGGCGTAACAGCTACAGGCTTCCTCACTGGACCCGTGATCAGAAGAAGGTGGGTTCGCACTTTCTAAGGGTAAAGTTTTTGGTCCTCTGATGTCAAAAGACCACTGGCATACACCTATTTGGAGGGTCGGTGGTCCTAACCATTCTTAACTGGCTTGAGCTTGAACTGGACACAGCTGACTCCAAGTTCCTAAAAACAAAACAAAACAAAACAAAACAAAAAAACAACTCAGGCAAACACCTTATAGTCTAGGCTACATGCTGCTTGGAGGACATGAAAGTTTTTGTAGCAACAGTTAAAGCAAGCGTGATCAGTGAAGGAAGGCAGGTTCCAGATTTAATGGGTCTAACTGATGATTACCCTTGGTTTCAAAACCACTAACGTTAACTATCTTGGTAAAAATTATTTCAAACATTTCTTTCTTTTTCATATACATGTACACACATCATTTCATGTAAATGGAATGATATGATCGTGGTTCTAAAATTTCTTCATTCAACATTTGAATTATCATTTTAGAATTTTCAGAAAGCTAAAAACATGACTCTAATACAAACATACTGTGAGCACATGTTTAAAAACATATTTAACTCATTAATAATGAAACCAGTAGGATCGTAACACTGGTTCAAAGGAGCATAGGAGAAACATATGTATCTATAGTCATTGAAAGAAAGAATATAAAATGAGGTTGATAAGCGGATGCAAAACTGGTTAATGTAATTCAGGGCAATAAAACTTTGGGGAAAACTTTTCTACTGGACAGAAATTGTTTGCAATTATCAGTCATTTACAAGCAGATATCTAACTGGGACCAGCCATTAGTAAATTGTCGGTCAAAGAAAAATTACAGAGAGCCTTATGCTCTTTAGGCAGGATTATGAAACATTGCTCTAGTAAGTAAAATATTAAATAAGAAAAATTATAACGCATTAAATATCGACCCTAAGCCCCCTAAATTTCCTAAAATATAATCAAAACACTGTTAAACAGTTTTGCTAGGATAAAAAATGCTTCGTGTCACCAAACAACTAATATGGTTATAAACAATATTTGTTTTGCAGGCGGTCGTGTCTCTGCGTCAGCACCATCTTTGAGGCAGAAACCTGGTGCTGACACTCAGTACACTTTTCAAAACCATTTAAGTGAGATTCTAATATTCTACCAATTGGTTTTGGACTATAAGACTTTTCCTGAAAAGTATTTGGGGAATGTTAATATAATTTTTTCTTATGTAAATGTTGGCTGAAAAACGTCTTGAGAAGTATATATTCTAGGACGTTTGGGTATTTAAAATGAAGAGGCAGTCTACCAGAAAAACGGCAGAGACGTTTTTTGCAGCGTATCTCTTTAGTGTATTCTGAAAATTCTTCTGCCCACTCCTGTGTTCGCCAACAGACAGTTTCTCTCCCTGGAGGCAAACAGTGTTATCTGTTTGAAGACCCAAAGGCTTAAAAATAAAACAAAGTGTGCCAAGGACCCTCACCTTCACCCTTACAGGCAAGGCAGGGACTAGGCCATCTGTTGTAGCACACGCAAAGAGAGTGAGTTCCCAAACCTGCTTTGTGACCTTGGATTATTATCCACTTCGAGGTGATGCAAGAGAATGCTAAGAATTCCTGAGAGGTCATTGGAATAATAAGAGTAAAGCTGATTCTAGGAGAGAGAACTGTGGTGTCCTCTGCAAGTTCTCCTCCTACCGCACTCTGGGGGAAGAGGAGAGTGGGATGGGGGCTGTTCCTTCCCTTCTGTTCAAGCAAAGGAGCTTTCAATAAAACCACTCAGAAAACTTGATAGGCATCCACCAGAGCTTTAGGGCAGAGGGATTGGTGTCTGCCTATGCTGGGGGAGGTGTATGTAAAGCCTGGTTGTGGACTTAGCCGGAAGGAAGGGCTTCCTTAGAGGCAAGTTGCACGTCCTCTGATGTCGGGGACAAGTGTGTGTTTCTTGTACACCATTAGATGAGACGCTCACAGATAGAGCTGACTGTACGTTGTCTTTAACAGGATCTTCAGACATTCTCCGGGAACACATGGTGGGAGTGAAGGGTCCCCCCCTTGCCAAAGAAGCATTTTTCTCTGGGAAGCACTGGGGATGAGGGATGTTAAAATCCATACCTGCAGAAATCTCCAAACAACCCTCAAAAGTCCTTTGTGACAGGAAGAATCAACGTTTGTCATCTGTCCCACAAAGAGGGCACCAGTAGCAGTCAAGTGAGAGCTCTTGTGCCCTTTATCTCTGTCATTCCAACCTTGGAGGGTCACCACATTTAAAATTTTTATTTATTTTTATTTTGACTTGAAACGTATTTGACATAAAACATTGTGTAAATTTAAGGTGTACAACAGGTTAATTTGATACGTTTATATATTGCAATATGATTGCCATTGTAGCAATTGATAATTAGCACCTTTATCATGTTACATAACTGTCACTCCTTTTTAGTGGTTGGAATAATTAATTAGTTCTAGTCTCTTAGCAAGTCTAATGATTATAATATAGTATGGTTGTCAATATTCATTATACTGTGCATTAGATCTCTGGGACCTACTACTCATTACAAGTATGTACCCTCCAACATCTCTGTCCTATGAGGATCCCAAAATTGTAGCTAGTGATGGAGGTGAGGAGGAAGAGTGAGAAAGAGGAAAGAAACAGTCTGTCTTCTCTTTTCCCTCTACAGAAGCTTGAAATGGGGTGGGGGGAATTTTAAATTGAATGATATTTGGGTTTTTATGATTGTTAGGCTGGGCTAGACTCTAGAATATCCCCGAGTGATGTCAAAAGCTATGGCACCTACCTAAGATTCTACCCAGGAGCAGAAAATAACATGACCAGAAGGGACAGTGGGAAAGAGAATTAAATTGCTTCCTCATCATATCTTCTTATCTCCTGCTTGTTGGATATATCAGTCAGGGCTATGGATCAGCGCACCCCGCTCTGCTGGCCGGCGTCACATTCAGCAGGCAGGAGACGCGGACACTGGGTGAAGCCTGCTGCTCTTTCTTTCTCTATTTGAGGGGCAGGCATGCAAATTCTTGGTTTCCCACCAGGAAACAGGTCTGGGGCTGGTATCGGAGGGGACTCAGAATAGAAGAGACCAAAGCTCTAGAACCTGAAGAAAGTGAGAAGAACAAGAGAGGCTGGTTAGTTGAAACCAGTGTCAGTAAGGGAAGCTTCAATTTCTGAAGTTCCTTCTTGTTGGCATTGGTACTTCTGCCTGTCCTGGTGTCCAGGTCACATTTGTGGGTCCTTTCTACCTGTCTCTGGATCCATCAGGCAGCCGGCAGCTGGCATCCGGCATCTGGCATCTGGGAGGCAGCACAGTGCAGCAAAAAGAGCTCTCTACCCATTCATATAGTACTCGTTGCAGTGCAAGTTGGCACAGTCTTTCTGGAGGGCAAATTAGCCAGATCTGGCAAAATCCTCACAGTGTTTATACCTGTGTAAGAGTTAGGATTCGATTCAACTTCAAATAACTCAGGACCCAAAATAACTGTGATTTTTAACAAGATGGAAGTTTATTTCTCTCTCATGTAAAATTCCAAGTGTATGTGATCCAGAGCTGGTACTTGCCGGATCTCCAAGAAGAATTCAGGTTTCTTCCAGCTCAATCATGAACCAAGATGAGAGAATCCATGTTCTAGACAGCAGGGGAGTGTATCCAATGAAGGATGTGTCCAATGAAGACAAAGGGCAAAGGTCACAGAATACCTGTGTCTAAGGAAGGGTCCTGGAAGCTGCCACATAAGAGTTTTGCTCAAACCTCATTGAGGAGACCTCAATCCCATGGCCACACCCAGCTGCAAGGGACACTGGAAAAGGCAGTCGATTCCAGATGAGGAAGTATCTGGCTAAAAATTTTGGAAGAAGTGTGAAAGGATATTGGGGAACAATGAATACTGCTTTGTGCCTTGCTTATTTCGCTTAATAATATATGTTGGAGATGATTCAATATCAGCCCTTAAAGGGGTTCCTCATTTTTATGTATTTTATTTTATTTTATTTATTTATTTTATTTATTTATTTTTGGCTGTGTTGGGTCTTCGTTGATGCACGCAGGCTTTCTCTAGTTGCAGCGAGCGGGGACTACTCTTCATTGCGGTACGCGGGCTTCTCATTGCAGTGGCTTCTCTTCTTGTGGAGCACAGGCTCTAGGCGCTCGGGCTTCAGTAGTTGTGGCACACGGGCTTAGTTGCTCTGTGGCATGTGGGATCTTCCCGGACCAGGGACCGAACCTGTGTCCCCTGCATTGGCAGGCAGATTCTTATCCACTGTGCCACCCGGGAAGCCCTATGTATTTTATTTTTTAAGGCTGAAGAATACTCCATTATTTGGAAGTATCACAAGGCATTTAGCCAGTTCTCTGTTGATGGATAGTTAGATAGATGTCAAGCTTATATTATTACAGATATTGCCACAGTGAATAACCTTGTGCGTTAGCAGTTTTACATATATGTGAGTATATCTATAGGATAAATTTCCAGCTGTGGGGTTTTAAACTCTGGCTCGTCATTGCCAAACTTTTCAAGGAAGATGTGCTAATTTTCCCATTCCCACCTACAATGCTTGAAAGGAGATTACTTAAATAGTTAGGAAGCAGCTAGAAAGATCGCTTTGGAATCAAATACACTGGAGTTTGAACTGGATTCTTTTAGATCCTCTGAACAGTATTGACTGATTATTTTTTAAATCAGTCAATTTGGATAAACACAAACAATAAACACTCTTTCCCCTAGTGTGAGTGGCTGCTGAGATTTCAGTTCAGTTCTTTTAACCTTATCTGGGGCTGCTTGGAGTTGGCCTCACAGGTGTATGGGTCAGGGGTCAGCCAGAGATTTGGACAGGAGTTTATAGTCCCAGGAGATAGACCCCATCCCCCCTTCCCTTTCCTGGATATCTCCTCTCAATTTCCAGCTGCTGTGTTTGCCCTGAACTCTGTCCTCAGGTTCTTTGAACCAATTAAATCACACAGGCCCTCCTCAGGCTAATGCCATAAAAAACAAGTAAGCCACAGAGTAAGTTCTTTCTCGAGTATGAGAGCCCAGCAGCCTTCAGAATCTACCTTTTTTGGGGTCTCTCTTCAGTGCCTTCAGGTAGGTTTTTTGTGGTTGAAGGTTGTTACCTGCAGGAGGTACTTCTCTGGACTTGTGTCGGCATTCTTCACAGTTTGACATTTATGATTTTTATAGATCCCTTCTGCATGAAGTGCAGATTTTGAGTTCACCAAGTGTCTATGTCTCCAAAGGCTTTGGAACTGTCTGATAATGACAAAATAAACAGCTGGCAGTGTCGGGGGTGGGGTGTGGGGTGTGGGTGAGTGGTAGGTGGGCTCACCAGTTTCTGGGGTATGTTTGTTGTACTGAGGCAGATTTGGGGGTATTTAAGCCTTTCCTAGCCTCTCCAAAAAACAGGCCACAGTTATATCCTTTATAAAGGATATAAACAGAAAAGGGCCTTAACATGTGGCTGATCCCCACTCAGTAATGACTTTGGGCAGGTCGTCTAATATCTCAGAGCCTCAGTTTTCTCATCTGTTAAGATGTAAGCCCTGCCCACCTCACGGTGAAGGTGCTTAGGAGGCAATAAAACAGTTCAGACGTGCAGAAATAATACTATGCTGCCTCTGAGCCCAGACATAACTGCTGAGCAGTGTCAGAGGCTCTCAAACTGCACCTGAGGCCCATCACCCTGGAGCCTACTTTTCAATGTTTATATATGTTTCTAGAAATCAATGGGAAATTCCAAGTCAGCTAGAAACATCAAAAAGCCATGAAAGTATATAGATAGTATAAAGTATAGAGAATAGTGTAAATTATTTCCCCTTAAAAATCTTATTTCCCCCCCTAGCATATTAGCTAGTATGGCATTTTGGGGGAAATTACTTGAGATACCTGGTAACTTGGGAACATGTAAAATCACCTCCGTGGCTGCTTCCAGTCACCACATTCCACTCTCTGTCGTAACTGTGAGTCAAGGAGAGCTTCCTTCACTCCAACTAAATACCAGGGTTGTAGTCTTGTGGATATGGAAAGTCATGTACTTTTATCCCTCATTCTATATTTGACACCCACAAAAGAAGCTGAAAGAATTGAAGTGGACTGTTCAAAGATCACAAATCAGGGTCTCAAGGAGCTAAGAGATGAGGCTTAATTACTGACGGTCCAGTATCTGTGTGGGAATCAGGCTCACTTGGAGCAGTGAGGACCTACCTCTTTTTCACGTTGGTCAATTGAACAAAAGGAAAAAATGATGAAAATGAAATGAATGTGGTTTTATTGAATCACATGAAAATAAAGCTATATTTTCACCACTTAGATTGTTTTCCTCATTGCTGAAAGAATATCAAGGAGAAAGTGGTCACAGCGTTTCCTTTAGATGGAATGTTAATGTTAGTCTTTGTGTGCTAGGTAGCAGGACAAAAGCACTGTTCTAGTTTTTCATCTTGATCCCTTAGAGGGTGGGCTACATCTGCCAGGTAGGCTGCTTGTGCCCGGGGAGCTCAAGTTGCTCGCCACGGTTTAGAGCAGCAATTCTTAAGGCCTGGTTCTTGAATTAGCAGTAGCAGCTGCAGCAACAAGTGGACCCCACCCCAGACCTGTCTAATCAGAAACTCTGGGGATTGGAGCCAGCAATCTGTGTTTCAGCAAGCCCTCCGAGTGATTCTGATGCATGCTCAAGTTTGAGAGCCATTGTTTTAGAGACACGTAGAGCTACATTGTAGTGCTGAGTCAAAACTGATTTTAGAATATAGATGTTACTATGTGTAGGTCTTAGGGAGGAGGTCTGTATCTGACTCTTCTCGGTGAGTGTAGGAATTGCCTAATATAAATCCAAAGTGCTCAGTCAGAAGTGTTGTAAGTACTAGGCCTATAAGTGGCTATGAGAATAGAATTGCCAAAGATGGCCAAAGATAATTATTGGTTTACTAAAACTGTGCATGAAATACAATTTTTTTATCATAAAAAAGATGCTAGTATTATTCAGAATGTGAAGAATATTTGGATTGTAGGACAATAATGGATTCTAGCAATGTAAGAGGAAACATGCCAGAAAAGAAGTCACAACAGAACCCCGAGAAAGAGGACTTGAAGGAGGTGTCTTCAGGAAAGAAGCTGTGCATGGGCTGCAAAACTGCTCTAAGTAGGCTACTCCAATCCAACGCTGGGTTAGAAGTTCCAAATGCTTCAGCTGGAATCAGTGGGAAGGCATATGGGAACCCAGAACATCTAATAACACCTTGAATTAGATACTTATACATATACATTTAAGATTGTTTGCATCTAACAGAAAACTCAGTATAATGGTGACTTAAACAAGATAGTAATGGAAATTAATATAATTAATAGTAATTGAGAATAATAGAAATTTGGAGGTTGCTGGTCAAGTACTTGTGTGGTAGCTCCACAGTCATCAGGAATCCAGACTCTTTCTGTCTTTTTGTCCCACTATTCTAGTTTATGGCTTCCATTCTCAAGGTATTACTTCATGGTCCAAAAGGGCAGCAGGAGCTCCAACCATCACATCTGTTCCAGGATGTTGGAAGGAGGAGAGGTAGAAGGGCAAAAGTGCCACATGCCTTTGTTCAGTCATTTCCCTTTAAATAGCCTTCCTGGAAGTCAAATATAATATATTTCATTGACTGGAATTTAGTTACATTGGCTATTCCTAGTTGTAAAGGAGTTCTTGAAAATGCTGTCTTTTAGCTGGACACCATGCTGCCTTATATAAAATCAGGTTCTCTTACCAATAGAACAAGGGGAGAACAAACAGCAGGTGGCAAAGAGCACCTCTGCCACAGATTCCTTATTTATTCTTGTTTTTAAATCCTCAACGCTGCACTCTGAGGTTTCATATTGCCGCGGTTAGTCTCTGTTCTGCTTTTCTCTTCTGTGGGTCTCTCCTCATCTGAAAAATATGAGATTAATCTAACTTAAAGAGATATAGTGAAAATAAATAGGAAGGTGATTGGAAAGATTATAGGTATATGTGTGTGTGAAAAAGTGAACAACTGATAAACAGGGCAAAATGAGTGTTTACCCAGCTCCAAATGCCTAGAGCAGGGATATTCTTAAGGGAGAATTTCAGCCTCCACTAAATGATGAGTTTTTTTCCCCTAGCATTTAAGCCTCTCTCAGGGACCTGAATTAATCTCCTTTAGGTCACTGAGGGACCTCTAAGTACTTAGCTCTTGCATAATTTTGAAAAAAAATGAGTAGGCATTAAAGATAGTCATCATGCCTGCCACATCACCCTATGAAAAACATTATTTACTTTTCAGATTTCATGTAATTTGCATTCTTTAATCTCCCTCATTATTACTGGTTTTCTCTGTTTTTAAAAAAATCATTATGCTAAAGCACTGGCATTTCAAGGTCTAAACAAAATGCTCTGTGTACTATGAACTTTATATACTTTCATTCATTCACTCAATAACCATTTATGACATATCCATTTAGTGTTGGGCACTGGGGTTTTGCTGTATACACAAAACACAAAATTCCTTCCCTCATGGAGCTTACAGTACAGTGTATGTGAGGGTGTTGTTGAGGGAGATAGACCATAAGCAAGCAAACAGATAAATGAACAAGATATTTTCAGATAGTGATAAATGCTAAGAGGTAGCAGGAAGACACGGTAGTAGGTGATGGAGAGGGAGGGATAATTTAGAAGGGGAAGTTCCCATGTTGAGCTAAGATATGAATGTGAGACAAAGCCATTGACAAATACATGACTTACAATGATACAAGCACCTGAAAATTTTAATTTCTAAGTGCAAAATCATTCTCTCTCCTACGACACAAATGATGAAGAGGCAATTTTTATTTGAATCAAGTATCAACAAAAAAAACCTCACATCTGCTAAGGGTAACAGGTTTAGGAATACTAAAGATTAGATTGTCTGCAATATTAGATTTAATTTGAAACCTAAACAGCTCCCAGTAGATGTATCTTCAAAATGAAAAAAATTCAGACACTGCTTTTGCTGAACCCCTATGCTAGGTTTTTTTGGGAAATGGAATACTTGACTAATCTCACTTGACTGATAGAGTACATCATTATCAGCAAACTGGCAAGGGGAATTCTGTTACAAAAATGAATTCATTCTAATTATTCTTTGAAAAAAACTGTTTTATATTTGTGATTCATAATCTTGTAAAATCACACACGTGCGGGAAGGGGAAGTTGGCATCTGCCATTAGCACAGCAAATTTGATTAGATGTTCCAGTGGCTAGAACACACTTATTTATTCAGTGTTCATAATTGGCTCCCTCAGAAACAGGAATGGTACTTATCTATTGAGGTGAATTTAAAGTATACAGGGCGGCACCTCCTAGAGAAATGGAAATAAAAACAAAAAATAAACAAATGGGACCTAATGAAACTTAAAAGCTTTTGCACAGCAAAGGAAACCATAAACAAGATGAAAAGACAACCCTCAGAATGGGAGAAAATATTTGCAAATGAAGCAACTGACAAAGGATTAATCTCCAAAATTTACAAGCAGCTCATGCAGCTCAATATCAAAAAAACCAAAAAACCCAATCCAAAAATGGGCAGAAGACCTAAACAGACATTTCTCCAAAGAAGATATACGGATTGCTAACAAACACGTGAAAGGATGCTCAACATCACTAATCATTAGAGAAATGCAAATCAAAACTGCAGTGGGGTATCACCTCACACCAGTCAGAATGGCCATCATCAAAAAATCTACAAACAATAAATGCTGGAGAGGGTGTGGAGAAAAGGGAACCCTCTTGCACTGTTGGTGGGAATGTAAGTTGATACAGCCACTATGGAGAACAGTATGGAGGTTCCTTAAAAAACTAAAACTAGAACTACCATAGGACCCAGCAATCCCACTACTGGGCATAAACCCTGAGAAAACCATAATTCAAAAAGCATCATTTACCACAATGTTCATTGCAGCTCTATTTACAATAGCCAGGTCATGGAAGCAACCTAAATGCCCATTGACAGACGAATGGATAAAGAAGATGTGGTACATATATACAATGGAATATTAGCCATAAAAAGAAACGAAATTGAGTTATTTGTAGTGAGGTGGATGGACCTGGAGACTGTCATACAGAGTGAAGTAGGTCAGAAAGAGAAAAACAAATACCATATGCTAACACATATACATGGAATCTAAAAAAAAAAACAATGTCTGAAGAACCTAGGGGCAGGACAGGAATAAAGACGCAGACGTAGAAGATGGACTTGAGGACCCGGGGAGGGGGAAGGGTAAGCTGGGACGAAGTGAGAGAATGGCATGGACATATATACACTACCAAATGTAAAATAGATAGCTAGTGGGAAGCAGCCGCATAGCACAGCGAGTTCAGCTGGGTGCTTTGTGACCACCTAGAGGGGTGGGATAGGGAGTGTGGGAAGGAGACGCAAGAGGGAGGAGATATGGGGATATATGTATATGTATAGCTGATTCACTTTGTTTTAAAGCAGAAACTAATGCACTATTGTAAAGCAATTATACTCCAATAAATATGTTAAAAAAAAAAAGTATACAGGGCAGGACTTCCCTGGTGGCGCAGTGGTTAAGAACCCGCCTGCCAGTGCAGGGGACTAGGGTTCGAGCCCTGGTCTGGGAAGATCCCACATGCCGTGGAGCAACCAAGCCTGTACGCCACAACTACTGAGCCCGCGCACCACAACTACTGAAGCCCGCGTGCCTAGAGGCTGTGCTCCGCAGCAAGAGAAGCCACCGCAGTGAGAAGCCTGTGCACCGCAACGGAGAGTAGCCCCTGCTCACCGCAACTAGAGAAAGACCACGTGCAGCAACGAAGACCCAATGCAGCCCAAAATAAATAAATAAATAAAGTTAATTGTTATTAAAAAAAGAATAAAGTATACGGGGCTTCAGATTTGATCTCTGATTTAAAAAAATTACCCACTTTTATCTATAAGAATGATTTCTGAAAAATTAAACTTGATTCTCACTATAACATAATCATGCCACTAATTAGAGCCAAGTTCTTTTGTACCTCTTCAAAATTTGAGGAGTTGAAATTTGAAAGACAATAATAAAGCATACAAGAGAGGAAGAAGCCACCACAGGATGGTTTAATGTCAAGTAATGTGATATTAATTTAGGAGCCAACTAAATTTTAGAACTTTAAAAAACGGAATCATGCATGAGCAATACAGAGTGGAATCTGGACCCAGACAGGAAATCCAGCCTCAGAAAGCTAAGCATAAACAGGAGGTTGGGGGAGGAATGGAAAGTTTCAGGTGTATTGGAATTAAATGACCCCTAGGTCCTTTCTAGCTCCACATATCTGATTCTAAGAGTGCTGAAAGAATGTGTTAACCTGTTTTTAAAAGTGGCATTATTGAAATATAATGTACATGACCATAAAACTCATCCATTATAATTATACAATTCAAGGATTTGTAGTAAATCATAGAGTTGTGCAATCATCACCATAATCTAATCCATTTTTTTCCATGTTCTTTGTGGGGTAGAAGCCATTTTATTTTTCTAGTATAAAGGTACATAGTGACTCATTAAAATTGTAGAGCAAGTTTCAAGGATGCTAAGGTGACTCACTGAAAGTATGTGTAATAGACATGTGCAGGCAGCTGATCTACTGAAACAAATAGGGAGAAAGAAAGGGAAGGTGGTGGCTGGAGGCAGTGCAGAACAATGGTTACCACCACGCCTTAAGGTCAGATTGCTGAAGTTCAGATTCTGGCATCCCTACTTCCTTAATAGCTGTCTGATCTCAAACAAGTTACTTAAACTCTCTGACCCTCATTTTACTCCTCTGTAAGTTAACAGCACCTACTTCATGGGGTTATGAAGGGTAAAGGAGATAATTTATGCAAGGGGCTCAGCATAGTCCTGGCACATAATAAGTACTCAATAAATGTTAGCAATTTTTATAATTGTCACTGGATGACCATTAAATAGCCCTTCATGAGCCAGACACAAAAGACCATGTGCTCTGTGATTGAATTTATATGAAATTCTAGAAAAGGCAAAATGAGAGTGACAGAAAGCAGATCAGTGGTTGCCAGAGGCCAGGGAATGGGGGAAGGAAATTGACAGCAAAGAGGCACAGGGAACTTTTTGGATGTGTCTTCATGATTGGAATGGTATTTTGTAAACATCTGTTATCAAATTACAAACTTAAACTTGGTGAATTTTATCGTATGTAAAATAAAGCTGACCAACCCCCCCCCAAATACCCTAAAAAATGTAGCTTATAATTTTCCAGTTGGATAGTTCAATTACCTTACATGTTAGACGCAGGAATCAATTTCTAAACGAAGCCAACAAATATTTGTTGAGCATCTACTACGTGTAAGGCACTGTTCTAGGTACTGGGGATACAGTTTTGAAGAAGACAAACAGCATCCCCACCCTCATGGATCTTATAGTTCAAGCACGAATTATGCACATATGTTTGGGGTTACAAAATGGGTCATCGTGACAGGATATTGGGAGGAGGGGTAGAGGAGCTCTAAGTTGTATAAATATATGTCCTGTGGTTTTTCTGTTATTTTTCAAACATACACAGAAGCAAACACAGCATTCCTGTATCTTAAGATGATGTCCCTGACTTAGTGTCTGGGCAGGTGGAATGACAGAGACCTTTGGGTGACGTGTGACCTTGACTCAAGGCTGCTCTCTGGCTTCACCATCTGCGAGATGCAGTGCGCACCTGGCGAGGGAAGGGGACTGGTACTGGCCCAGGGACAAGGTGGACGGTTCAAAGGGGCATCAGTGATAGGTGGCTTTGACCTTGGTTGGCCTCGTTAACCCAGCGCTCTCTTGGCTCCAGGCGAGGACTAACCTCCTCACAGAGTACTGAAGCTGGTACTCTCAGGTGCCTTCCCAGAGAGTGGGCCAGACCAGCGAAGTTCGCCAGTGACTCCGCCCACGAGGTGACCCCGCCCACGGAATGACCCCGCCCATGTGGATCCTAAGTGGATGCCGTCTGGAGGCGGAAAAGCGTTGGGGAATCTGATTGGCTGCTCTAGTCAGAGCCGCGTACAGGGCGGGGCGAGGCCTGCAGGGGGCGGAGCTTGTGTAGAGGCTCGCCACCCAGCGCCAGCTCGGGAAATGGATGCTCGTCTGGTGTGCGGGCGCCGGGGGCGGGGAAAGCACACGCTCAGCTGCGCGCTGGCCCCGCCCGGGACCCGGCGGGAGCGCGGGGCCATCCTCTTCCTCCCTTGCTGGCGCTGGGCTGAGCCCGGAGCCGAGAAACTGAGTTGGCTCTGAGCTCCCTGTTTGGTTTCTGGGCGGCGGCAGCCGGAGGAGGAACATGGCGCTCGTAGGCAACGGAGCAGAGTTGGAAGCGGACGAGGTACTGGCCGGTGGGGAGTGTGGGCACTGCCCCTGGAGCCCGGGAGGAATGAGCGAGCTCGGCAGGGTTGAGCGAGTCCGGCAGGGACGGCCAAGGTCCCGCCCCCTTGGTTCCCTGTCTGAGACCTGCAGCCTCCCGCCCGGAGGAAGGGTCAGGGGTTGCGGCTGGGGACACCAGGCTTTGGGAGGTCTGTCCTCGCTGGAGCGAGGAGGGTGTCTGCGGCTCTCGGAGCGGAGGCGCTGCTGAAGTTGCGGGCGCCGGCACCGTGGGCTCTTGCGGATCGGAGGACACGACGTCCGGCCAGCGGGTGGATGGGTGCGAACGCGCGGGAGCGCAGGACCCGCAGTACAGAGCAGTACTGAGCCTCACCAGGGACGCCTAGGCATTATGAGGTGTGACTCTGAAGTCCCGACATTGGCCCTTTAGAGTTTGTAGAATCATCTCTTGACCTGGGAATCTCACCTTCTATGGAAGTTTCCGGTGGCAGAACAGAAAGGCTTGCAATCGATGAGAGGAGGGGGACAGCCGGAGGAAAACGGAGCCCTCGGGGTGTCTGCACCCGCGGGCAGTGCAGGGCTGCCCAGGGGCTGGAGGGCTAGGGACCTGGGGCAGCAGCCCAGGAATTGGTGCTTTCCCCTCCGTGTACGGGGCCCGGGCCTTTTCCCAGCAGGTTCCCAGTGTGGGTGGTGGACGGAGGGAAGGCGCTTGGAGAACCGACTCCGGCCTCCAGTGGTCTCGACTGTCTTTAAATAATTAGCCACTTCCTCCTGTGGCTGGCGCGCCCGGGTCTGAGCACCCTCGGGCGGGCGAGCAGGACCTGTTGATTTATCGACTGCTCCTTTGAGCGGTTGGCAGCTCCGGAGAGACGCGCTCTCCGGCGCTTGAAGTTGAGGCCAGCGGCGGCTGCCGCAGCAGCAGCACCCACAGCGGCTGCTGCTGCCATTTTACCTGACTTGAATTTTACAAGTCGCTGCCTGAGGAGGCTTAGTTTCAAATGATGCAATAGTGGAAGATCTGGAGTTGGCGGGTTAAGCTTCCTGCCCATCTCTTTCAGTGTCGGGAAACTCTTTTGACAACGAATACTATGTTTGAAATGTAGCCCTTCAAATAAAACAAACACCGAACTCCAGCTCCTTTACACGACTGGCCGACAGGAGGGCAAGCCGGACTGTCCAGAAGCTTCCTTACAGCCTGTGCCTTCCAAGGAGGGTATCAGGACCACAGATCAATGAACTAGAGCTTGCATAGCTGCATCTGTTGTTGAAACTTTTAAATTACACTTAAAGGCAAATGATGAAATAGCATATTTGTTGCTGTTTTCATCTGTGACAACCTTTCTTTATTAACAGCTTTAGGCTGTCTTTTTGGTATGACCTGGAGCCAGCTTTTTTCATTCCTCCTGTCTTAGATCTTTTCTGTAATCAATGTCATAACACTTTAATGGTGCTTTGACTATACATTCACTTTTACTCCCTTAAAGGTTTTTATCGCTCCCTGCTGTATATTAAAATATGTATCCGTGTTCTTGGCATGCAAGGCTCTCTACAGTGTAGTCTCAATCTGATGTCCCAGCCTTGTCCCCAGCCACTTTTCTATTTATAACCATTTAGTTTAATGTGTTATGCCTGTATTAGAAATAAGGAAACAAGACTGGGAGTAGGGAATTCCCTGGGAGTCCAGTGGTTAGAACTCTGCCCTTCCACTGCAGGGGGCATGGGTTCAATCCCTGGTTGGGGAACTAAGATCCCACATGCTGCATGGCACAGCCAAAAAAAAAAAGGGACTGGGAGTAGCTAGTAAATTTGGAGTGAAATTTTTGAATCTCTGGGCTTCTTGTTGAAAAAGATTTGCTACACTTAGGGTGATATAATTGTCTAGACCAGGGCATTGTTGGGAGAGAACGCTTGGACAATAGGTGTAAACTGGGACTGTCTTGGGCATATTGAGACATGGCTACCGTAGCTGTGCCCACAGCCTGCAAGGTGAACCTAATGCCATGCGTTTGCTAGAGAGGAGGGCTCTAGCTCTGTGGGGGAAATTAGGTTTCAGAGCAGCAGAGAGTCTGGCACACAGATACTTGGTAATACATATTTATTGAATGAATAAATTCAATGTGAATTTATTGAATGAATGAAGACTATGCTTAATAACTTCTCAGTTTTTGCCATATCTTTCATTTGTTTTTTAAAATTCAGTAACTGTTAGGCTCCCGTTACATGTTAGGTACTCTACTGGTCCTAGGAAATGAGCGAAGTACAAACAGAATTTCTTTGTTCATGCCAAATCCACTTTTGTCCCTCATGGTGCACCATTTCCATTGGAAAAAATTTTGCAAACATTTATTGAACATTTGCTTTGTGCTTAAACTTAGAAACGGAAGGCAGTTTTGGCTCTCTACCGTTCTCAGTCTGGGTAAGGAGATATGGCACGTGAACAAGAACTCTAGAAAAGAGATCAAGGCAGGGTAAGCAAGTAAGAAGTGATGCATTGTCAGCCGGGTACCCTTGACTTATTTGTGGAAAGTCCCTCACTTTCAGTGGGCTGAAGCACTCTACCACAAGTGCACAAGACCCTGCTCTTCAACTTCCTGGATGTGTGAAACTAAAAGAGCTGGGAAGCTTTTCAGACACTTAATATAAATTTGATAGTCTTTGAGGCCACTATTTGATATTCTAGGGAAGTAAAAAGGGACAAATTGGTGTAGTTGGAAAAGTAGTAGGTTAGGAATTAGGTGAACTGGGCTCTCAGCTCTGTCACTAATTTGCCCAATAGCCATTCATTCATTAAGTGTGCAAACATCTGACTGTGTTATGTGCCAAGCCTGGTCCTAGCTTGGAGATACAACAGTGACCCAGGCTGACAAGGTCTCTGTCTATAACAGTATAGTGACCTTGATTGAGCCAGTCTCTCAACCTCTTAGGGCTCTTTTAAGTTTCCTCATCTGAAGATGGAGGGGCTCCATGAGCCCTGAGTGTTCTTCCGGCTCTAAAAGTCTACACTTTTAGAGGTGGGGGGCTCCTTTGTTTGGGAGAAAGGCTAATAGTATGGGAATCCCTTTTCTTTCAAAGTACCCAAGGAGATGATGGTAGTCGAGGGGCCCTTATGATAGCTGTGGGATGGGGTGTTTTCTTAGGTAAACTGGTATTTTTTGTTTTTTTTGTTTTTTTCTCTAGGTGCTAGGAGGATAAACGTGGGAACACAGAGGTTAGGGCTTGCAACCTCAGGGGCAGCAAAAATTGGTTCTGGAGGGAGGCAGAAACTTCTCAGATGTTCCAGTGGTTTGTGGCCCTTCAAAGCTTGGTGGGCAAAATCTTACTTCTTAACATTTAAATTTCTCTCATTGGTTTTTCTTGGGTATTACACAAGCAACATTGACATTGAGTTCATGGAAGATATACAGAATGTATGCAGGGTCACTACTACAAACCTATGGCAAATAGATGTCTATGACTGGAGAACTTTCTGTCCATCAATAGCTTGATCCTGAAGTCATATCTCTGTTGGTGACTTCCTCATCCATTAGGGCTGCCTTTGGATGTTAAGTGCTTATGTTTGACCCACACTGCTTTGTGTGTGACTTGGGATTTGAAAATTAAATAAAAGTACTTTATATTTTATTCTTTAATCCTATTAGAATTATTCAACCCACTAATAACTATGCCAAGTATTGAAAAGATAAACTATTGATGATATCTGAATGAATATGTAGCAGCTGGATACGTTAAAAATTATTTTCTCATATAAAACAAGAATTAAGTTCATGAAAAATAACTTTTAAGAAGATTTTTTTTTCAATTGTTTTACCTTTTCTGGAAAAATAGCAGTTTTGAAAGTCTTTGAAAAATTTGGTTACATTGTTATTATTATGTAGAAATTGGCAATTTTTATATATAATTTGATACATCACATTTTTACATTAAAATTACATTAAAAGTTACTCAGCAAATACAAAGTTTAATGTTAATAGCTTTAAATTTTAAAACGTGACTTAACATTTTTATTGCCATTCTGAACCCATTATTATATAAGAAGAATAAACTTTATACTTGCTCTTTTATGTATAAAGTACAGATATATCTCTGTGCTATTAACATTTCATGGGGGATGTGGTTAAGAAAAAAATGTCTAAAAAGGCTCTTGGGGCAGGGGGACAATATTGAAAAAAAGTTGAGAAACACTGGATTAGGGAAAGAAATGTTTCTGTGACAGATGCTTTCATGGCCTGAATTTTTGGCCCAGGATTTTTTCGATCTAATTCTGATTTAGAAAATTTCCCCACTGGCATTTTAGATGAAGTTTAGATAAAACTGATTGCTACAGTTTTCTTCGGATCAGATTCATTCTTTCATTCCATCAGTGTTGATTGAGCACCTCCCCAGGTGCGGGCAGTCTTCAGGTGCTGGAAGTCCATACTGAGATAAGATGGCCTGATTACTCTTGAGGAACACACGCTCTAGCAAAAGACACAGTTACACAAGTAACGAGCGCTGTCTTTGGGTCAGGGTAGATTTTAGGTAGGAGGGCCATATAATTTATCATCCACAGCAGGGCCCTGGGGAAGTCAGTGTGCTGCTTTCAGTAATTACTCCAGGACAACAGGTGCAAACAGGAATGGTTGGTTGCCCTCGTTTAGCGGCTGGCAAAGACTTTAAAGAAGAGGTGGTATTTGAACTGGGTCTTTAGAAAATTTTTCTTAATTGAAATATAGTTGATTTACAATGTTGTGTTAGTTTCAGGTGTATAGCAAAGTGATTCAGATGTATGTGTATATATATGTATATATATATTTTTTTAGATTCTTTTCCATTTTAGCTTATTGCAAGATATTGAGTATAGCTCCCTGTGCTATACAGGAGGCCCTTGTTGGTCATCTATTTTATATATAGTAGTATGTATATAAAGGAAACAATCCCATTTACCATCGCATCAAAAAGAATAAAATACATAGGAATAAACCTACCTGAGAAGGCAAAAGACCTGTGCTCTGAAAACTATAAGACGCTGATGAAAGAAATCCAAGATTACACAAACAGATGGAAATGCATACTGTGTTCTTGGATTGGAAGAATCAATATTATTAAAATGACCATACTACCCAAGGCCATCTACAGATTCAATGCAATCCCTATCAAATTACCAATGGCATGTTTCACAGAACTAGAACAAAAACTTTTAAAATTCGTATGGAAACACAAAAGAGCCCGAATAGGCAAAGCAATTTTGAGGAAGAAGAATGGAGCTGGAAGGATCCGGCTCCCTGAACTGGATCTTGAAGGGTGTGCTAGGTGGAGCAAGTGCGATAAGGCAAAGGCGTGGGTGGAAGTTGAGATGGGGGGGATGAGAGCACACCCTGGGGTCAGCAGGGTGCTCAGCATATGGGGAGGAGTGCCTTTGAGGGCTGCGATCTCCTAAAAAATGGGGACCCAGAGGGCTTTTTAACTAGGCAAGAGTGATACAATTATTTATTTTAGGAAGCTAAGTCTGGTGAAGTTGGTGCAGCCAGACTGGAGGTGGTGACAGGAAGGGCAAGAGGCTGCTGCGACAGTTCAGAATGGGAGGTGATGAGGACTGGAGTGGAGCAGAGGTCATGGGGTTGGAGAGAGGAGGGACTTCTCAGGGAGAACTTGGAGGAGGAATTGGCCTGGTGGCCTGTTCCCCAGTTGGAGGGGCAGTGGAATGGGGGGAAGGGAGGAGCCGGTAAGAGATGATTCTTGGCTGGCTGGTGGTGCTGTTACCTAAGAAGACAACTGGGTAGGATTCAGCCTTCCGGTGGGTGTGGAGGGTGGGGAAGGACCTCATGCAGAATCGACTCACCTGCTTGGCTCACTGTGACTTTCCTTACTGAGGGAGCACGGCCATTTGCTTATGAGTGGATGAATCTGGGCAAGGTTAGGAAAGGATGTTTGTAAATTGGTCCTGCAGGTGAGCGAGAGGAAAAAAATAGCATCAGCTTACCGTCGTCAGCCTGGATGCCAGCTCAGGTTAACAAACAGGCAATTTTTCTGAAATGTTCAATTTTGAATCATTTGAAAGCCCATCTGTTCTGGGAATGCTACTTTCTCAGTGAAACTTGCCCTCATTATCTGCTCACGTCCCCTTTGCCCCACACCTCCTACCTCCCCGTCAAGTCCAGTGGTGCAGGCGTGCTTCTTAGACAGGAATCAGTTCTTCCTTGGGTTAGCTGTTTGCTTTCCTTCCTATCTTAGCTCCCTGCGCACGGGTGCTGTTACTAATTATGTACCGTGTGAACTGGATACCGTGAATTCTGTGAGGCTAGTGGTTTCCGTCTGGCTGTCTGTTGACAGCTCAGGCAGGTCTCCTGAAGTTACTGTGTGCTCACTTCCCAGGAGAGGAGTGCCCGGGGACTTGCCTGGGTGCTGAGAGGCTTCCTGGGGAGAGCTTCCCTTTGTCAAACCTCCCCTCGGTCACCGTGTCAGAACTTTCCTCTTCCATCCCTGTGCTTAGTGGGAGTCAGTCACATACCCAGAGCCACTCTGGCCAGTCGGCCACACTGGCTAGGTCACCACACCTCTCTAAAGGGACTCTTGACGTGTTGACTTCCTGGCAGTTCATAATGCCATTATGCATCTTGAGCTCTTTATTGAAAGACTGGGTGTGTAGTAAGGGCTTTTTTTGCTGAGATCTGTGGACCTGTATTTTAAAATATTTTAGTGAAATGATGCACTATGTATATTTGTTGGGTCTGACTGTAACTAGTGAAGGAGAAGGTTATTCAGTCTAAGTTAATGTATCGGGTTTCATGCCAGGTGCTCCTGCCCTAAGTGATGGTCTAGTGGGAGGTGGGGGCAGGTGTGTAAACAAATAGGTGCAATTCTCTGTGCTGAGAACTACAGAGGAGGGATGCCAAGGTGCTTTGGCAGCACGGAGGAGGGCATCTCACCTGGAGTGGGGGGAGGGAATGGGTAATCAGGGATGGTTTCCTCAAGGAGGCCATTTCTTAGACATTCTGGATCTTGCGGGATGAGTAGGGGTTAGCCATGTAGAAGAGAGCTGGGGACAAAGGGAACCCTTGAAGTGCATCCCGGGGAGAGGGAACAGCAGGCATAGGGTTCGGAGGTGAAGAGGTGCTTGTGGTGCTCTGGGTGGCAGGAAATGAGGCTCAAGGGCAGGAAGGGCTCTTCTAAGTTTTTCATGCGGAATCGTGGATATCATGATGTGCATGGTGTGCATTTAAGGGTTTCAGCTGAGCAGAGGTGTGGTGAGATCCGTGCTGTAGGTGGGTCCCTCTGGCAGTGCATGGAGGCCGATTGACTGGAGGAAGACAGGACCGGAGGTGGGGAGGGAGGTTGTTTTCTGGTGTTTTTGTTTTGTCGAATGACTGTTACAGTCCCCTGAAGGCCCACTCTGTGCAGTGCTAGCTAGGTACTGGGATAACACGATGGGAAAGACATGGTTTTGATCCCTCTGGAGCAGGCGATCAGGAATATGGACACACAAAACCACTCTCACCTGGAATGGAGGGGCGAGTTCGGAGAGCTTGTAAGCAGGCCTGGGGCTTCTAGGAGGAGGAGGAGGAGAGGGCTTTCCTGGGGTCGTCACTCACCCTGAAGGTGCTGGTGAGGCGTGCCTCCCTGCCCCTCCGCCCCCAAGTCAGATCGGCTAACTTGGTTTCCAGACCAAGTCTTTACTGCCCAGCTGTGTGACTTAACCCCTTCGGGCCTTGGTTTCCTCTTACGTAACCTGAAGGAATTGACCGTGATGATCTGTTTCTGAAGTTCTCAGCTTTGACGTTTGTGATCTAGAAGGTGACATGTGATCTGGACTTTGAGGGGTAGAGTTTTAGCAGGCAGCCATGGAGAGCAGATCACGGCTTCATTCCTTCAGGCAGAGGGAGCAGCGGGGGAACATGCCCGGGCATGGGTGAAGCTTGGTGGAGGCTGAAGTGCAGGCTGTGCAAGGGCTCTGTGGTTGAGGCTGGAAGGCAGTGCTGTGTGTGTTCCAGCAGATTTGGATAGGTCTTGAACGCACAGCTAAGCAGTTTGGGTTCTTTGTTTTCATTTGTTTTTTTCAATTTTCTTCCTTGACATATGTATCCTCCCACATTTGGGAAATGTGTTTCCCATTTCTTGGTTTCACTTTCTCCTTTCCCAGCCCCATTTCCAAAGTACTTAAGTTTTAAACTGATGACTGTAACCTGCAATGCACTAGTTAAGGAGGCAGACAAGTCAGGCACGATTGAGTACTTCCATAGGCTGTGTTTTGTCACACAGACTCTTACCCTAAGCTAAGTTCTCAGACGCAGAACCCCTGGAGCCACGACTCTGGTGCGGTCAGCAGGACCAGTCAGGGGTTCTCTGAGGGTGTCCTCTGTCCTCCTTTTCTCTCGCCCTGCTTCTTTAGGCTGCTTTGCGCCAGAGTTCTGGGCTTCCTGGTCTATTTTCCATGCATGAATCACAGTCCTTCCACCCAGAGCTAAAGGCAACAAACCTCAGAGTCTCACATCGTTTTTTCAGACCAAATGGGGTAGGATCTTTTTTGAGAGGAGGCGGGCAACACAGATGACAGAGTGGGAGAGTCCGGAAGAGAGGGGAATGAGGCCTGGCTCCAGGACCCTCTGCTGGAAGCACTCAGATGTCATCATCTGTGCAAAATCATCGCCCGAGTGCTTGTTGTTCGAGAATAGCTACCCCTGGCTTGGATTCTGATCTAGGCTTCTCGTCTCATTTGCTGTGTGACCTGGGGCTCGTTATTTAACTTGTCTGATGCTTTTCATTTATAAAACAGGAATAATGATAACTACCCCATAAGGTTGGCGAACAGGATGAAGTTAAGAGTCTGTTTTACAAAGCACCTGGCACATAGAAGTACCCTTAACGTGCTAGTTCTCTCTTCCCTTCTGCTTTACCTTAAGGTATTGCTGCCACAGTTTATTATTTATGGGTTTGATGGAGAATCTGTTTTAGTGTGTCCGAATATAGTTTCACCTTATTTTTGCAGCCTATAGGGGAGAAACTAATGCAGAAGTACACAGCCTAGACACAGGCAGTGACCGGCCAAAGGCCACCCAGCTCGCTTAGGCATGGAATGAAGGTTAGAAGCCAAGTGCTCTAACTCTACATTCATGGCCCTTTCCACTAGGTCAGGGAGTGGCGGACTGTGCTGCAAGGACATTGTAGCCTCCCTCCTGCCTGTTCTTGTAAATAACGTTTTATTGGAACACAGACATGCCTGTTTGTTTAGGTGTTGCCTGTGGCTGTTTACACACAGTGTCAGAGGTAGTAGTTAGGACACACCGTATGGCCCACATGGCCTAAATATTTATAGGGTCTTTGTGGAAACAGTTTGCTGACCCCTGTACTAGGTGATTTCTAGGGCTATACGTGAGTTTGTTTATAAAGCGTCGTAAGCTTTATGAATTAAATTTGCTTGTTTCCTTAATACTCCTATTATAGGCATCAAAAACTCAGAAAACATCGAAATCTATTTGACACACCCCATGAAGTGCTATGGCAGAAGTTCTGGAGTCAGACAGGTTTGAATCCCTGCTCCTCCATGTACAGCCTTGGATAAGTTAATCTCTCTAAGCTTCAGTTTCTTCATCAGTCAAATGGGGATAATGCTGTAGAACCTGCTTCAGAGAGTTATTTATTTATTTATTTACTTTTGGCTGTGTTGGGTCTTCGTTGCTGCACGCGGGCTTTCTCTAGTCGTGGAGAGCTGCGGCTTCTCTTGTTGCGGAGCATGGGCTGTAGGCGTGCGGGCTTCAGTAGTTGTGGCACGTGGGCTCAGTAGTTGTGGCTCACGGGCTCTAGAGCGCAGGCTCAGTAGTTGTGGCGCACGGGCTTAGTTGCTCCGCGGCATGCGGGATCTTCCCGGACCAGGGCTCGAACCCGTGTCCCCTGCATTGGCAGGCGGATTCTTAACCACTGCACCACCAGGAAAGTCTTCAGAGGGTTATTGAGAGGATTAACACCCTATAAAGTGCTTAGCATATGGGGTGCAAATGTTGGCCCTTAGTACTATTATTATTAAGGCTGCATGATGAGGATACTTGACATTGATTTCCCAATCCGATAAGGAACTGACCTTGTATAAAGGTCGGCCCATGCAGAGTCCTGCAAGACTCCGCTTCCACTTGGATTCCTTTAGGATGATGCAGATACCTCTAAGGCTAATCTCAGGACTCCAGCTAGGTCAATTCTGCAAGTTTATAATCCTCACACGTCTCCCTCCCTGAGTGGAGAGGGGAAACCACTTACCGCAAAAGAGAGTATAAACATGGGCTCAAAGGGCCATCAGTTTCAGCAGAACAGTGTTTATAATAGTCAGCAAGGGACTTGGCCATGTCCGTAATATTTTGAAACTGACATTTGCCCCCTGACACATAAATGGTATGTGTGGTAACCTCTAGTTTCTCCAAATGTGTGGCTGTGCAGGATGGTCCCCTCTTTAACATTGGTGAATGTCATAACATTCTTATGACATTTTCATAAGATCATAAAGCACGTAGGTGTTAATAGGAGACTGTAGGAGGTATGTTTGTGTTCGGCTACTTAGTCTAAGAGGTTAGAAGGTAAAGGAGGTGACAGTGTGTGTGCACTCCTGGGCCCTGGAGGGAGCTCTAGGGTTCTTTCTCTGCCCCAAAATCATGTGCCATGCCAGACTGCTGTGTTTAAAGTTCAAGTCCATCCTCACCTTGCTGCTTAAAATCTGTCCACAGCGTTTCGTTGCTTTTGAGGTATTATGCAAACACTTTAGCATGGTGTATGAGGCCTTACTTAGGACCTATCTCGGTGGTTCTCACACTTTAGGGTGCATAGGTAACCTGGTTAGGGGAGTGGGTGGCTTGTTAAGATGCACGTTCCTAGGTCCTACCACAAGCCATTCTTCTTCAGTAGGTCTGGGCTGGTTCCCAGGAGTTTGCCCTCCTAACAGGACCTTTAATATCAGCTGTGGTGAAGTGCTTGTAGCTCCCCTTCCAGGCGCCATCTCCCAAAGGGGCAGCCTTTCTCACTTCTCAGCTTTTTCATACACTGTTCCCTCACTTGGCTGATTCCTCTTCATCGTTGAAGACCTCCCTCAGGTACAATTTCTCCTCCAGCCTTTCCAGATATTCCCTTATTTTCTCCCCTCCAGGTACTCAATGACCATTTAGCATTCCTGGCTGCTTTCAAGGAGAAATATTCCTCTTTCACCATACAGGCTATGACACCTAGCAGGGATAGGATGTAGGTGCCTTGGTGTTCCAGAAGGAAAGGGTGGGACTTTCCCCCCCAGAAAGCAGCAAAGGAACTCCCTTCAGTGCTTTCTAACAAGGTGATATTTTTAGCCTTTCAACCAGAAAGGAGAATTTACCTCCATAATCTATTAGCTTTATCTCAGTATTCTTAAAAAAAAAAAGCTTTATTGAGGTGTAATTTACATGCCATTCATTCACTCCTTTTAAGTGTACAATTCAGTGATCTTTAGTAAATTTACATTGTGCAGCTATCGCCACAATCCAATTTAAGAACATTTCCATGACCCCATAAAGATTCCTTGTGCCTGTCTGCTCTCACCTCAATATACTTTTCACCTTTAAATTGATTGAAAAATTAAAAATCATCAGGATAAAATAGAATTTCCCAGGCAGAAGTAAAAATGAGCAGCCATTATATATGATGGGGACAAAGCAGACATGTTAGGCATCAAAAAGCAAGACTGCAGAGCAGAGTGCATTTGGGTCAGCGCTGACTTGGCTCTTAACACTGTGACATCATCAGAAGACAAGCTCGAGGGCTGAGTGAATTACCCTTGTCCAGATGAATAATTTGTCCCATTTGCAATAAAGCAGAAGATGTGTAGTATACACAGATGATGGTTTTTCCTGATTTTCTAGTTCATTCCCCAAGGCAGATGCTACTTATCCAACATGTTTAGCTTGCTGCTAGAAGCACAAACAAGCAATTGCATTTCTAAGCTGTTAACAGTTGAGTGAAAGGGACTGTCACCCTAGCACAGGTCTCGAATAGGACAAAGAGTCAAAAAATTTCTGCCTCTTTCAGGCACCCCATCTGAATTTGAGATTTGTCATATCTGTTCCTAGGAAGGCATGTGGGAGAGAGGATAGAACATGGATGGGCTTACAGGTTAGTGGCCATGGATTGGGTTCTGTCACTTGCAGAGGCACTGTGACCTTGGGCAAGTTACTTAATCTCTCTATGAGCTTCCATCTCCTCATCAGTCAGTGGGGGATTCTAATGGCCACCTCAGAGAGTTGCTACTAGCAGCCTTGGCAACTCATCCAGAGCCATTCATTTGAATAGCAATGATGTATAGATTTTGCTTTTTATCAGTACATAAGAATGGCTAGAATTTTACAGAGCAGGAAAGAATCTTAGTGAGATTGTATCAAATATTGCAACTAGCCATATTGAACATCTTGATATTCAGTATGCATTTGCTGATATTCATTTTAAGATCTAGTTCTGAGAGAGAAGGTTTTGTTTTTGTTTTCATATTAAAATACAAACGATGGTAAATGCCCTTGCGGATGCCGGCCCAAGCTAGGTAACCAAGGGCAAGACGCTTGGAGCCATAGCTTCCTCACTCCTACGGTGGGATGAAGTGAAATAACACATGTAATCTAGCTGGGCTAAATAGGGAGCATTCAGAAAATGAGGATGAGTATAATTTATTCATACACTTAATGCTTTTAGAAGCCTGAGGTGTTCACATTTCTAACAGTTTTCTATTTAGTAATACTAGCATACGTGCATAGGTGGTATTTCTCCCAACTTTTCAAAATAGAAAACATTGAGATTCGTGGACCTTTTGTTCAGACGTCAAGCAAATTTACTCCGATTTCATAAATAGTAGAGTTGACTTTATAAGGTGTTAGGTTCCACAAGTCCAACTGTATTGCTAATTATATTGGAAATTTAAAAAGTAAAACTACTAGCTTAGAAAGAATCTTTTTTTTTTTTTTATCTTCTACAGGCTTACCTGCTTTTACCTCCCTTTATAGTTTATGGTGGAGGAAGTTACATTTTAACTTAGATAAGAGTCCCCCTTTTTGATGTACACAGTCAGAACTTTAAGTCTGCATGCCTGGGGTGGAGGGACGGGACACGGACATGTGCCATGCTAAAATGAACTCCTGTCTCTTTGTTAAAGACCGAAAAGCATTCCATTTCAATTGTGGCAATTTGGTGACAATCACCCCTTCCATAATTATTTTAGGAGGAAACACAAGACTTTGGGGGAACAATTTAAAGCAGCATTACTCGACCAAAAAAGCCCTCCCCGTGCCTCATCCTTGATCTTCCCTGTCTGTTCCCCTCAATTTACGCTTCTTTTGCCTCCCACGTCTCTGTCATCAGCTAGTCCTGTCGGATCTACCTCCAAAACATGGCTCCTTACTGCATACTGGCCCCTTCTCTCCATCACCGCTATGTCTCCAGGCCACACCACTGTCTTCTCCCCCCAGCATCTCTGGAAGAGCATCCTCACTGGTCTCCCTGCTTCCTCTCTGGCTCTGCAATCCACTCTCACTCTGCAGCCCAAGTATGCTTTTACAAATTGTAATCACATTACGCCCATGCTTCAAACTGTTTATTTAGGATGAAATCCACCCTTCTTTTCTTTTGCTTTCCTCCTGCAGCTCATCTCCTGCCCCTCTCCCCTTCGTTCCTCTGCTGTAGCCACCCTGGCTTCCGTTAGGTTTCTTGAACATGCCCAGTTCTTTTCCACCATGGTGCTCCTGCGTGAGTGTTTCCCCAGCCTGGCGGGCTGCACCACTTCACACGACCAGCTCCTTCTCAACTTTCCATCCTCACTTTAAAGATCAGGTTCCAAGTGCAGTTTTCCTTGGGTTTCATCTTCAAAGCAGCCTTTCTCTTTCCTCTATTACGCATCCTGTTTATTTCCTCATAGATATAATCACCATCTGTATTATCTTGTTTGCTTATTTTCTTCTCTGTCATCTCTCTCCATCAGGTTTCAGCACAGGAAGCAGAAACTGGTGTAGGTAGTTTACATAAGAAAGAGTTTAAGAAAGGAATCCCCAGATGTTTACAAAGTGCACGGAGGGGCTATAGGTGTGGTTCTAGGCTGGGCCTCTGTGAAAGACCTGCAGTGCTGTCCAGAACTGACTCACTAGGGCAGGTGCTGGTATTCTGTGGCTGATGGTTCTAGAGCTAAGAGTTCCCAGCGCTTTGCAGTAGCTGTGGTTCAGGGATCAGGAAGCCAGAATGGAGACACCTCTGCTGCCCCTGTCTTATATGTGCTGGAAGGTGGAGAAAGGATGCTGAGCCCTGCTGTTGAGACCACGTCAGTTCCCTCACTCTTGCTTGACAGCAGAAAAAGTCAGAAAGGGGCAGGAAAATGACCTTAGCCTTTTGGATCTTGTACGGGTATATCTTAATGGGTGTAACCTAATTCTCACCCAGAATCAGCTTACTTCCTCTACAGCCACAAATCTATCAGGCTCTCAGGAGCTCCTGTCTCTGTAAATTGTACTGCAGTTCCTCAAATTTCTCTTGTGATTGCTCAAAACTCCGTTGATTGTTCTGACTTGTTCTGTTGTCTCCAGATGTTTCTCAGCTTCTTAATTTTGGCAGTTCTTTATTTTCAGGTTGGCTGCACACTCTTGCCAGTTTTCACTATAGATAGCTCTTTCTCTTAATTAAAAAGAAACAATTAAAGAGACTGAGTTTTAGAGGTCTGCACCATTATTCTTATACAAGCGCTGACGATCCTTTAGGTTCTCCCAGTATTTCGATCAGCTAAGAATTGTTAGGGAAACTCAGCTTCAGATGGCAGCAAATCAAGCAGACCCTTAATGTTCTCTTTTTTAACAAAGTCCATTTTGTAATGTATATTGGCGTGTCAAGTGTGTAGGTCAGTGGCTACATACCTCAGTTTTCATTAGGGGACTCGGAAAAATAATTGAGTCTTATTGCAAAAGTTTAGATGTGCCTAACCTTATAAGATTCCTTGGCAAAACAGAATTCTCATAATAAGCAAGTTCTAGGTATTAGAATTTGCTCCGAGGGGGTAAAGAGTGAGAAATGTAAAAGTTTCCTAGACCAAATTTGGGACAATCTGAGCACCAAAATAAGTAAAGACAGTAATGTATTATAGGCCACTGAAAATAGGTCTCCTTGAGTCCATATGGATGATGACCAACTAGTTAGACACATGGAGGAGACGGATATGGATGATGACCAACTAGATAGACACATGGAGGAGACGGGAGGGATTTACTTTCAGCAGAATGCCAAAGACCAACTGGTAGAAGTGGAGGGAGTGCTAGAGGTGGGAAAGCAGTGTTCAGCTCTCCTAGTCAAGATGGAGTCAGGTAGCCATCATCACAGGTGATATAGACAAGTTTGGGGGAGGAGCGTGATACTGATCTGCTCTTACCCTATCTCACCACAGATTCCTTATGACTTGCAAGACAAAAATGGTAACTATGCAGTGGAGAAATCAGACACTACTTTGACCAGGTGACCAAAATTAATATCACCAGTGGGGGCAGACAGCATCTGTGCCTCCACGTAGAAGTGACCTGACAAGGACACAGGATCCCTTCTGTACTAGTCTAACCTGAATCTGATCACAGGGAAACATCAGAGAAACTTTAAATAAGGAAGGTTCTATTAAAAAAAAAAAAAAAAAAGAAGAGCGCTGTACTCTCCAAAAATGTCAATGTCATAAAAGACAAAGGCTGTGAAAATGTCCCAGATTAAAGGAGGCAAAGGAGATGGAACAGCTAAATGCAATAGTTGACCTGAGACTAGCTCCTGTATTGCAGGGAAAAATGCTACAAGGGAACATTGTTGGGTCAATTGACAAAATTGGAAAATGGACAGGAGTTTAAAGTAGTTAAATTTACTGATGTGGATAACTGTACTGTGGTTATGTAAGAGAGTATCTGTATTTTTAAAAAATACAAACTGGAGTATTTAGAGGTACAGGGCCACAATATATGTAATTTACTCTCAAATGGTTTAGAAAAAAATCTGTATCTGGATAGAGAAGAAGGGAAATGGAGTTGAAGAGGGAGAGGGAAGAGCAGATTATAAGGCAAATGGGGCAAAATGTTAACACTAGATGAATCTGAATAAATGGCATAGAAGCTTTCTTTGTACCATTCTGTAAATTTGAAGTTATTTCTAAATAAAAAGTTTTAGGGACTTCCCTGGTGGTCCAGCGGTTAAGACTCTGTGCTCCCAATGCAGGGGGCCCAGGTTCGATCCCTGGTCAGGGAACTAGATCCCACATGCCGCAACTAAAGATCCTGCACGCTGCAACGAAGGTCCTGTGTACCGCAACTAAGACGTGGTGCAGCCAAATAAATAAATATTTTTTCTAAAAGTTAAAAAAATTTTTTTCTAGGGGAGTTCCTTGGTGGTTTAGTGGTTAGGATTTGACACCCATGGCCCAAGTTCAATCCCTGGTCGGGGAACTGAGATCCTGCAAGCCACGTGGCGTGACCAAAACCAAAAAACAAAAAAACGGTTTTCTAGAAACAGAAAGTGCTTTTCACTTATACTGGGCACAAAAGGATCTGGGTTATGAAGCAGTTTAGTTGAAATGTCATCTTACCTTACTGTGCTTGAATTTTTCTTTAGGTATGTTGGATCTACTTATTGCAAAATAAATACTTTAACTTTTTTTATATTGTTCAAATTGTTCATTCTTTTTTACATTACTCAAGCAATACATCAAAGCATTCCTGTTTTAAAAGATTTAAGTCATTCAGAAGCCACAACATGATCTTTCACTTTACCATTCCTTCCCTGTCCATGCTTAGCAGAAATCAGCATTGAGTTTTGACTAATGTAAATGGGATCTTATACCATACACCTTTCCCAGGAACAGGCTTTCCATTTAATATATCTGTGAGGTATTTCTACTGTTTGCTTTACTTTTTATCTAATGACGGAAGAGAGTTAGATAATATAATTGTACCATAATTTATTTAACTACTTCCCTGTTGAAGAGCATTTAGGTTGTTTCAATACAGTGTGTACCATAATAGATGGACCCTTGTGCATGTGTATATTTTAATAATATAGAATCCTAGAAGTAATATTGCTGTGCATGCATTAAATTTTTTTATAATGTATGCATTAAAATTTTTAAATAAATACAGCTAGACTGACTTCTAAATAGACCGTAGCAACAGTATACGTTCTATTTTCCAACATCTCTGCCAACTGTGGATATTATCAATTTAAAAAATGTTTGCCAATCTTATGGACAAAATAATGCTACTTTTTAGGTGCACATTTCCAAGTTTATTGGCTATTGGTTTTCTTTTCCAGTGCACAGTTTCTTCATACCCTTTATCTATGATTCTTTTGGTTGTTTGTCTCTTTCTTATTGATCTGTAAGAGTTCTTTATATATTATGGATAATAATTTTTTTGCTTGTTTATGGTGCCTTAAATATTTTCTCCTAGCCATTTGCTTGTCTTGGAAGTTTTAAATTTTTATGTAGCCAAACCTTTTACTCTTTTCTTTATGGCTTCTCGGTTTTGTGTCTTATTTAGAAAGATTGTCCCTGTTTTCAAGATTTTGAAAAATATTCTGCGTACATTCATCTTTTGTTTTTGTATTTATCTCTTTAATGCACCTAGAAATTTGCATATGGGTTTAATTTCACTTTGGTCCCAATAGATAACCAGTTTCTTCAGCATCATTTATTAAATAATTCATTATTCTTTCTCCAATTTAAATTTTAACGGAATCATAAAATAAATTCCTACGTGTACAGGAGTCCATGTCTGCATTCTTTTTTTTTTTTTTAATTTTATTTATTTATTTATTTGGCTGCACTGGGTCTTCATTGCTGCCCGTGGCATTTCTCTTGTTGTAGCGAGCAGGGGCTACTCTTCATTGCGGTGCGTGGGCTTCTCATTGTGGTGGCTTCTCTTGTTATGGAGCGCGGGCTTCAGTAGTTGCAGCACGTGGGCTCAGTAGTTGTGGCAGGTGGGCTCAGTAGTTGCAGCGTGTGGGCTCTAGCGCGCATGGGCTTCAGTAGTTGTGGCTTGCAGGCTCTAGAGCGCAGGCTCAGTAGTTGTGGTGCAGGGGCTTAGTTGCTCTGTGGCATGTGGGATCTTCCCGGACCAGGGATTGAACCCATGTCCCCTGCATTGGCAGGCGGATTCTTAACCACTGCGCAACCAGGGAAGCCCCCTTCTGCTATTTTGGAATAAGTTTCTATATTTAATTTCTTCTTGTTAGAAGCAAACTGTCAGCATTTCACATATGATGGGATTGATTTAGTCAATTTGTCTTATAGTATAAAGTTTATTTCTCTACATAATACAAATGTGTAGGTATGCATTTAGCTTCTTGCTGAAATTTTCTTGATGTTGAGGGGGGAGTGCTGGTGGGAGAGGAGGAGAATTTAGTCTTGACAGAAATGAATATATTGAAGTTTTAGCCTTTTCTCTCTTAGATTCCCCCAAAAGAACAGATTAGCATTCTCAGCATCTCTGCTTTGCTAGCACCTGTAGTTCTCATGAGAGTATGTACCCTGGGAGGGAAAGTACTGTCTGAGTGGTCCAGTATTTGGACATAAAACTTTCTCCTGCAGTAATAACAATGAAAGTAATCACTTAATGAGAGCTGACATTATCAGATACTTACTATGGACCAGACACCTATATACAGCTCACTTAATTCTTTCAATCCCACAAGTTTGGTATTATTGTTATTCCCATTTTACAGTGTTGAATATGAATCTTAGAGAAGCCAAGGAACTTGCCCAAAGCCACACATGAATCTTAGAGAAGCCAAGTAACTTGCCCAAAGCCACACATAGTTAAGAAATGATGGAGCTGTTGGTGGGACTCTAAACCCATGTTACTAGCATTATTTATTTCCACCTTGAATTTGAAGCTTGAAGGCAGTGAGTTTTTTGGGTAAATAATTCCTACTATTTTCTAGATTTTTCACATCTGTTTCTTACTCTATCCTCAAAATATCTGATGGGGTAGGGAAGGAAATTCGATGGTTTATCCATTTATGCAAAGGTGGGCAAACTTTTTCTGTAAAAGACCAGATAGTAAATATTTTGAGCTTTGTAGACCATATCGTCTCACTTGCAGCTACTCAGCTCTGCGGGTGTAACAGGAAATATATAAATAGACAATATGTAAATGATTGAGAGTGGCAATGTTCCAATAAAACTTTATTTACAAAAACAGGCAGCAGCTTGGATTTGGCTCATGAGTTGTAGTTGGCTGACCTCTGTGGTGGGGGACTGATCGGATCTCTTTGGGGACACCTGGACATGTCAGCCGGGGGTGGGGCAGAATCAGAATTCCTAGTGCGAAGTGTTGTGCCCTGCCCACTCCCCAACCTTCTCCAGGCTGCATCACTTAGTACCACTCACTAGTGCCTTTAGGAGAGTCAAGTCCCAACAATAATCGTGGTAGTGAGTGTTTTGTCCTGGGTGCTTTGTACTGTGTGCTTTTCACATGTGTCATTTAATCAGTGAATAACCCAGTGAGATGGGAAACTGAGGTACAAGAAAGGAGAAGGCTTGCCTAAGGTCATAGAGCTAGTAGATGGTGAAATGGATTTGAACCCAGGGAGGTTGATTCTGAGCATGTGAGCTCAAGTCTTACCTTATCTCTCCCACATTATGGGCTTTCTCAGTTTGAGGTTGCCTTTGAAGCCTTATTCTTCAGGAACTGCCTCTTCCCAGCACTCATATTAAGAGATAAGATTCTCTTTTTAAGACATTTACTTTGGAACCGAGCTACAAGTAAGGGAGTGCTAACTCTGCCATTTTTCTGTTATAGTTGGAAAGTTTGAGGGTCAAATAAGATGATGCAAGAGGTTTCTTTTTGCTTGTCCTTAGGCTGCACTGAAGACTACCAGCTGTAGAACCACTTTAATGATAACAAGAGAAATTATTTGTTAGTGTTGTGTCAACACGGAGCCGGGTGCATTAAATACGTTATGTCAGTTAAACCTCAAAACAGTGCTGTAAATTAAGTGGCATTATTCCCATTTCACAGATGAAAAAACTGAGGCTCATCTATGAGATGTTGGATAGGTTAATTAAATCTCCATGAGTCTTAGTTTCCTTATTTGGATATAATAATAGCCCTATCTCATAGGGTCATTATGAAGATTAAATGAGTTAAGGCACTTTAAGAATTTAGAGCAGTGTTTGGCACTGAATGGTATTACCTTTTATTATTGTTTTTATTATTATTATCAGAATATAGTAGTAGTAGTAGTAATAGTAGAGGTGAAATTTTTTTTTTTTTTATGATTGTTTGTGAATTGGAGATAAGCATCTAAGTGTCTAACATAGTGCCTGGGTGTTAATAAATGGAATTTATGGTTATTTATTCATAGGAAGACGCATAAGCTCTGTTCATTTTAATTTAAAAATACCTCTACTCATGATTGTTTCAAAATTAAGCAGTTTAAAATGTTAAAACTCAGTCTCTTGGTTCTGTTTGTTGCTGTTTGTTTTGTGTAAAATTATTCTCCTGCAAAAATAGTATGCCCTAGATATTCCTCTGTTTACTATAGATTAGGTGGGGCTGGTACTAGAGGACAGGAGTGCGTGACATATTAAGTGATTGCCAAGGTTCATTTTACAATCATAAAAATAGTAACTGAGGACTATGTACAGGGGAGTAAAATAATTTGCTCATTTATGTTAAACAAATTCAACAATACACCATTGTAAAAAGGCTTATGTTTTGCATATATACTCTTTATTACACACCATACGTTGCTGTACACATTTTGTGTTTGTACATGCCCATTCCTCTCTGAGGTTATATACAAAACCATGTGAACTCTATAATAACGGCAATTGAAAGTATTTGTTCAATGTCAATTTTGACTATACGTGATTTTCCTTTTAAGTACTGGCCTTAGAACTTAACCCCTACTTTAAGCTGCAACTCAACTCCATATTTATAATGAGGTGCAGAAAGGAAAATATTTCCTCCTTCATAAAGTTAACTGTTTCATTTTTTAAAAACATGCTTCTCTATATGTTAGCAGAAACTAAAGTCATGCTGTCCAGTTCATCTGTTATTTGTGAGGGTGACATCTGGTGGTTCTTTTTAATTCTCACGTTTTCTCTGTGCTTGGCTAGAAGTTGTTAGAAATTCCAAAGAATCATTGTGTGAACTGCTTTGCCTGGTACTTAACATACTAGCTGGCTATTGAGGATTGAGTTAGTACAACTGATAGGGCTTTGAAAGCCCAGCACTCCATTTAGATGCAGTCCCTCTGGATGTCAGCCTTCCCTGAGGGACTTTATTTTAGCACGTGTGATGGACAAACAGCCACCTTATTGGGGAGGATTTGTGTTTAATTCAGAGAATTTAGGGTTTTGAGTAAGGGATGGCAACTATACCAACCTCTTTGCTTTACTCATGAGGCGGCTAGAGCCCCAAGAGGTTGAATATATTAACCAAGGTCACACTGTGTTGGCCAAGGTCACTGTTCCCCAGTGAGCTGAGGTCCTGGGCTCTGTGCCCATAAGTTATGTTTATTGTGCTGAGTAACCCACTGAGTTGGAAGAGTCCGGGCATTAAAGGATAGGAGACAAAGGCATTTTAAGATGGGAGAAGTAAAGGCAGTTAACATTTTTGAGTACTTGTTTGCAATAAATATTCCCACATTCAGCCTTTTTTCTCTCTTCCAAAAGAGGGTGCAGAATCTTTAGTGGGAAGGAGTTAGTGAGGAAGTACAGTGAGGGATCCCAGCTCTGTCTCCGTGAGTCTACTGATTCATCCCATATCTGAGAAGTTAGTATCCTCAGGAACTGTATTTTGTATTTATTGAGCCTGTTTTGAGTTGGATCTTTATATGCCATTAACTCACTAGCATCCTTCCAACAATTTGAGGAGGCGGTTGGAATCCCCATTGTTAAGAGTCTGCAAAGTGCAAAAGTACTGCCTTGGGTTACAAAGTGAATTCAAAAGGAGTGTCATGGCCCTTGATTTCAGCCAGGGCCTTGAGATAGGCTCTTGAAAGTCAGTGGAGGAGGATTCAGAAGGCTAGACCTTCCCAGGGTTGGGGTAGAGCTGAGATTCAGACCCAGACAGGTTCAACTTCCTGGCCTAAATTTATGTTTTCCACTGTCCTATGTTGGAAATGCACTTAAGCGAATTTTTGAATAAAACCTAACTCACCAACACATAATAGTGGCTTAGTAAAAATACGCTCAGTTTATTTCTGTGTTCAATGTAATCCTTCCTAATGAAGTGACTACTACTGTATATCTCCTATTTTCACTATCAGACCTGCGATTTTTGGTAAATATGAAGCTTTGAAAAAAAACACAGGACTTATGGGGTAATATTGGAGTACTTCCCTGGCATGAGAGAAACTAGAGAACTATGTTAATACTGTACTTGGAGAATGTGTGAAATCATTTTCAATCTCAAGTGATGAATGTTTAAAATAAAAATTTCTCAGGCACACATTTTTTTATTCTGGCAGCTGATTTTCACTATTTGTATTATCTGAAATTTAAAAACTATTTTTGAATAATGTTGGAAAACTTCCAGTTTTTTTGTAAGCGTATCCAAAAAATTAGATTTTATAAACCTTCTGGGCAGATTTGGAAGATGAACTCTGTGTCATGTTCTTTTTTTTTTGTCTGCTACTTTTGAGAATTCTGTTCATAACTTTGGAAAGGTCACATTTTGTTCACTGCAAGGGCCAGGTGGGGACGAGGGGTGTGAGGGGTCTCTAGTGTGTGGGCCCTCGTCACTTTCCTTCTCTTCGATTGAGAGCTCTGTGGGTCAGTTAAGTTTTGATGTTAATCCTTCAAGGGGAGGTATAAGTGGTGTCTGCACCCTTTAGATGCAGTAATGGGGATACTGAAGCCGAGGTTTACATTTGGCTCCAGAGAGCCTCAGGGCATTGCTGTTCCCTCCTACAATATGAACTTTTAAAAATGCAGCCTGTAAAATGCAACTAGGGAGTTTAAAGACCATGGATGGCAGATGTGAGCAGATGAAAAATTCTCCCTGGCACATGAGCTCAGGGTGCATATATTAAAAAGTTCTTTGCCCCAATTTTGTTCTAAGGGTCACTTCATGGATATATAATAAAGGTGTATTTTAAATTAATTAATCCTGATTTAGAAAAATCAGCACTTTATTGAAGTTATAGTAGGGAACAATGTCACTTAAGTTTATGCATTTCCCATATGATTCCTTTAACTAGCAATGTGCTTTTTCCTTTTACATGTGAAAAGATTTACATCCAATATTTGAGGAATACTCCTGGTGTGTCACTAAGATAATGGTAAAGTGTAACAACTGGTGTCAGTCTTGTTTTCCATTTTGGACATCTTGGTTGACCAGGGGAGAATACCATGCAGAGAAGTGTTTGCAGTTCTTAGGGCCACAATACCCATGGCTCTTAATCCCTGCCCTAGTCCTGCAGGAGGCTGGGGCACCCTCTTCATATCTCATCTCCCTGGGAATAGTCCAGATGTGCCCCAGAGCCAGGCGTAGAATCTGTGACTTGTCAGAGTTCTCAACAGCTCTGGGGTTCTTTGAGTCCATGGTACCAAACACACAGCTTCCTTAGTCATAGAGTGGAATGTTGGGTAAAAGCTCCAGCGGGGAGGGTCTGATGCTATGGGGCGGGGAGTGGTCCTCACTGAGGAGGAAGGTGTCGACAGAGCCCCATCAGACCTTGTCATCCCTCCCTAAAGAACAACAGTTAAATGAGAACATGGTGGCTTCAGCTCTCAGACCCATTGAAGTCATCCATATGAGAGAGGGAAAAATGGAGGAAGAGGCAGAGGAGGAAGATGAGGAGGAGGAGAATAAGGAGGTAAGGGGAGAAAGGAAGAGACCGTAGAGAAGTGATTCGACTTTTTGGATTTGCAGTATCTCGTTTTAATTTTTATCACGTTCCTTCCTACTCCCCCTTCCTTCTTGGAGTAATATTTGCCACATAAATATTTCTTTTCACACCACAAAGTGAATTAAAATTCAGATGGGGAGGCCTGAAAAGTTTGTAAATCTATTTGGTCTCTTTGGAAATTAATACAGAGTATTTAAATTATTGCTGTTAATAGCATATTTGTTGTCTTTATCCTTTGCCTCTCCCCCTTAGGGATAAAAATAATGTAAACATCTTCATCATTAGTATCTCCATTATTTAAGATTCTTAAAGAAATAAACATTTATTAAGAACCTGCTGTCACTTAAAGGCACTTGCATGCATTTTTGCTGCTCAGAATGTTACAAAGTTAACAAATTAAGATGAAAATTGTTTAGAAAAGCCTTAGCAGTTGATGCAGGACCCCTATTCCCTTTCCTCACTTCTGTGTCTGTTTCTGTGTGTCCAGGATCCTCCATCCCTCTGGGGGCAGGGGATAGGTTTCAGGCTCCCCACCCAGCAGGGAGCAAGCCCTGGAGTGCTAGCTGGCATCTGGAAGGTTCCCCCCACCCCAGGAATCTCTCACCTAACAGGGTTAGCCCATTTGCTGAATTGCAAAATGAAACTGTCAAGGTAAGGACCTCCCATCTCAAGACAAGGGTTCTCAGTCAGCCAGTCAGCCAACAATCATCTGCTAAGAGTCTTTGAAGTGCAGAGTACTGTGTTAGGTTATAAAGTGGATTCAAAAGGAGTCACATGGCCCTTGACTGCAGCCAGGAGTCAAGATAGGCTCTTGAGAAAGTCAGGTACCATTTGAGGCAATGTATGCTTAGGAGCCAAGTGTGACGCAAGTAAATATTTATTACACTTATGCCCAAGGGTGGTGGCTCGTCAAGGTTGGCCTCGGCATGGGAGTTGGGGAGGCCAATGCAGCAGCCTTCAAGGACAGAACTAAACACTGAGGCTTTCCTATGAACACATCTTCTTTGTCAGCGGCATGAGCTTTCCTGTGTTACTTTCCTTAAACCGGAAGGACTCTGGTTGCTTCTCTGACTATATGTGTTTCAACTGGCGTCCATGTGGTATGCCTACCCAGTACCGGGACGTTTAAGGGAAACCAGCTGTGGTAATCACTGGGGAAGTGAAAACCAGCAGTGGTGAAGCTTTGGGAAGTTGATGGTGAGTTTGGAGAAGCAAAGAGACCAGAGGTAGAAAAATCTTGTTATGCTCTTTGAGGAATGTATGTGGGGATATTTAATGCTGGGTGGGAGACTGTTGACTAGCAGTCCCCTGTAGATCAGGTACCAAACCTAGTGGTCCTGATAGGAATCCACAGAGGAAATGTTCTCCCCAAAGCAGCAGCAGGAAAGGGATAGAATTTGAGCTGGGTGTTGGGACTTAGAGAGAAGGTATATGGTGTGGGAGGTATGAACAGTCCCTTTGACTTCTGGCAATTCATCCCTCGGGTGGAACCCATAGCAGTTTTCCCAAGGAGCTGGGAAACTGTATTTGCAGGTACCCAGGGAGAGAGTGTGTTGTCACACTCTATTAATGTCAAAGTATAATTTCCAAACTCTGGTCTGAAGGGCTGCTGTGAGGCCTCTGCACACGGTACCCTCTGAGCAAGTGACACAAGACAAAGCAAAAAGGAGAAAGAAAAAGGTGACCTAATTTTAAGAAAACCTATGTGAGGAGGATTGACTTCATTGGCTATGAATTTTTAAAGAGTTTTTGTTTTATTTTGTTTTGTTTTCTGTACCTCGTGGAGATGTGGGGACTAGGTTAAGCTCTAACTACTACAGCATTTAAATGCCATGCATAGCTCCTCCGGGATCAAAATGCACCTGAAAGGTGGGAAGAGGTCGAGCCACGGATTCTCACTGCAGATGATGAAATTCACCTGATACCACATAGACAGAGAAGGCCAAATGGAGTTTTGAATCTAGGCAGTCTTGACCTCAGAGCCCTCCGGCCTAAAGCTGTGTGGCTGACAGGGTCTTGGTGCTCCGGCCAGGTGTCAGGCCTGAGCCTCTGAGGTGGGAGAGCCGAGTTCAGGACATTGGACCACCAGAGACCTCCCAACCTCACGTAATATCAATCGGCAAGAGCTCTCTCAGAAATCTCCGTCTCAACGCTAAGACCCAGGTCCACTCAATGGCCAGCAAGCTCCAGTGCTGGATGCTCCATGGCAAACAACTAGCAAGACAGAAACACAACCCCACCCATAAGCAGAGAGGCTGCCTAAAATCATACTAAGTTCACAGACACCCCAAAACACACCACTGGATGTCGCCCTGACCACCAGAAAGACAAGATCCAGCCCTATCCACCAGAACACAGGCACCAGTCCCCTCCATCAGGAAGCCTACAGAAGCCACTGAACAAACCTTACCCACTGGGGGCAGACACCAAAACAACGGGAAATACGAACCTGCAGCCTGCAAAAAGGAGACCCCAAACAGAGTAAGTTAAGCAAAATGAGAAGACAGAGAAATATGCAGCAGATGAAGTAGCAAGGTAAAAAGCCACCAGACCAAACAAATGAAGAGGAAATAGGCAGTCTACCTGAAAAAGAATTCAGTGTAATGGTAGTAAAGATGGTCCAAAATCTTGGAAATAGAATGGAGAAAATACAAGAAACGTTTAACAAGGAATTAGAAGAATTAAAGAGCAAACAAACAATGATGAACAACACAATATATGAAATTAAAAATTCTCTAGGACTCAGTAGCAGAATAACTGAGGCAGAAGAATGGACAAGTGACCTGGAAGATAAAATAGTGGAAATAACTACGGCAGAGCAGAATAAAGAAAAAAGAATGAAAAGAATTGAGGACAGTGTCAGAGACCTCTGGGACAACATTAAACGCACCAACATTCGAATTATAGGGGTCCCAGAAGAAGAAGAGAAAAAGAAAGGGTCTGAGAAAATGTTTGAAGAGATTATAATTGAAAACTTCCCTAACATGGGAAAGGAAATACTCAGTCAACTCCAGGAAGCGTGGAGAGTCCCATGCAGGATAAATCTGAGGAGAAACACTCCAAGACACATATTAATCAAACTATCAAAAATTAAATACAAAGAAAAAATGTTAAAAGCAGCAAGGGAAAAGCAACTAATAGCATACAAGGGAATCCCCATATGGTTAACAGCTGATCTTTCAGCAGAAACTCTGCAAGTCAGAAGGGAGTGGCAGGACATATTTAAAGTGATGAAAGGGAAAAACCTACAACCAAGATTACTCTACCCAGCATCAAATCATTCAGATTCGATGGAGAAATTAAAACCTTTACAGACAAGCAAAAGTTAAGAGAATTCAGCACCACCAAACAGCTTTACAACAAATGCTAAAGGGACTTCTCTAGGCAGGAAACACAAGAGAAGGAAAAGACCTACAATAACAAACCGAAAACAATTAAGAAAATGGTAATAGGAACATACATATCGATAATTCCCTTAAATGTAAAGGGATTAAATGCTCCAACCAAAAGACATAGACTGGCTGAATGGATACAAAAACAAGACCTGTACATATGCTGTCTACAAGAGACCCACCTCAGACCTAGGGACACATACAGACTGAAAGTGAGGGGATGGAAAAAGATATTCCATGCAAATGGAAATCAAAAGAAAGCTGGAGTAGCAATTCTTATGTCAGACAAAATAGACTTTAAAATAAAGACTTACAAGAGACAAAGAAGGACACTACATAATGATCAAGGAATCAATCCAAAAAGAAGATATAACAATTGTAAATATTTATGCACCCAACATAGGAGCACCTCAATACATAAGGCAAATGCTAACAGCCATAAAAGGGGAAATCGGCAGTAACACAATCATAGTAGGGAACTTTAACACCCCACTTTCAGCAGTGGACAGATCATCCAAAATGAAAATAAATAAGGAAACACAAGCTTTAAATGACACATTACACAAGATGGACTTAATTGATATTTATAGGACATTCCATCCAAAAACAACAGAATACACTTTCTTCTCAAGTGCTCTTGGAACATTCTCCAAGGTAGATCATATCTTGGGTCACAAATGAAGCCTTGGTAAATTTAAGAAAATTGAAATCGTATCAAGTATCTTTTTTGACCACAACACTATGAGACTAGATATCAATCACAGGAAACAAACTGTAAAAAATACAAACACATGGAGGCTAAACAATATGCTACTAAATAACCAAGAGATCACTAAAGAAATCAAAGAGGAAATCAAAAAATACCTATAAACAAATGACAATGAAAACACGATGACCCAAAACCTATGGGATGCAGCAAAAGCAGTTCTAAGAGGGAAGTTTATAGCAATACAATCCTACCTCAAGAAACAAGAAAAATCTCAAATAAACAACCTAACCTTACATCTAAAGCAATTAGAGAAAGAAGAACAAAACAACCCCAAAGTTAGCAGAAGGAAAGAAATCATAAAGACCAGATCAGAAATAAATGAAAAAGAAATGAAGGAAACAATAGCAAATAAAACTAAAAGCTGGTTCTTTGAGAAGATAAACAAAAATGATAAACCATTAGCCAGACTCATCAAGAAAAAAAGGGAGAAGACTCAAATCAATAAAATTATAAATGACAAAAGGAGAAGTAACAACTGACACTGTAGAAATACAAAGGATCATGAGAGATTACTACAAGCAACTCTACGCCAATAAAATGGACAACCTGGAAGATATGGACAAATTCTTAGAAAAGCACAACCTTCTGAGACTGAACCAGGAAGAAATAGAAAATATAAACAGACCAATCACAAGCACTGAAATTGAAACTGTGATTAAAAATCTTCCAAGAAACAAAAGCCCAGGACCAGATGGCTTCACAGGTGAATTCTATCAAACATTTAGAGAAGAGCTAACACCCATCCTTCTCAAACTCTTCCAGAATATAGCAGAGGAACAGTCCCAAACTCATTCTACGAGGCCACCATCACCCTGATACCAAAATCAGACAAAGATGTTACAATAAAAGAAAACTACAGTCCAGTATGACTGATGAACATGGATGCAAAAATCCTCAACAAAATACTAGCAAACAGGATCCAACAGCACATTAAAAGGATCATACACCATGATCAAGTGGGGTTTATCCCAGGAATGCAAGGATTCTTCAATATATGCAAATCAATCAATGTGATAAACCATATTAACAAATTGAAGGAGAAAAACCATATGATAATCTCAATAGATGCAGAAAAAGCTTTTGATAAGATTCAACACCCATTTATGATAAAAACCCTCCAGAAAGTAGGCATAGAGGGAACTTACCTCAACATAATGAAGGCCATATATGACAAACCCACAGCCAACATCATTCTCAGTGGTGAAAAACTGAAACCGTTTCCTCTAAGATCAGGAAGAAGACAAGGTTGCCCACTCTTCACCACTATTATTCAACATAGTTTTGGAAGTTTTAGCCATAGCAATCAGAGAAGAAAAAGAAGTAAAAGGAATCCAAATCGGAAAAGAAGTAAAACTGTCACTGTTTGTAGATGACATGATACTATACATAGAGACTCCTAAAGATGCTACCAGAAAACTGCTAGAGCTAATCAATGAATCTGGTAAAGTAGCAGGATACAAAATTAATGCACAGGAATCTCTTGCATTCCTATACACTAACGATGAAAAATCTGAAAGACAAATTAAGGAAACACTCCCATTTACCATTGCAACAAAAGAATAAAATACCTAGGAATAAACCTACCTAGGGAGACAAAAGACCTGTATGCAGAAAACTGTAAGACACTGATGAAAGAAATTAAAGGTGATACAAACAGATGGAGAGATATACCATTTTCTTGGATTGGAAGAAGCAACATTGTGAATAGACTATACTACCCAAAGCAATGTACAGATTCAATGCAATCCCTATCAAACTACCAATGGCATTTTTCACAGAACTGGAACAAAAAATTTCACAATTTGTATGAAAACACAAAAGACCCCGAATAGCCAAAGCAGTCTTAAGAAAGAAAAACGGAGCTGGAGGATTCAGGCTCCCGGACTTCAGACTATACTACAAAGCTACAGTAATCAAGACAATATGGTGCTGGCACAAAAACAGAAATATAGATTAATGGAACAGGATAGAAAGCCCAGAGATAAACCCATGTACATATGGTCACCTTATCTTTGATAAAGGAGGCAAGAATATACAATGAAGAATAGAGAGCCTCTTCAATAAGTGGTGCTGGGAAAACTGAACAGCTACATGTAAAAGAGTGAAATTAGAACACTTCCTAACACCATACACAAAAATAAACTCAAAATGGATTAAAGCCTAAATGTAAAGCCAGACAGTATAAAAACTCTTACAGGCAAGCATAGGAAGAACACTCTTTGTTATAAATCACAGCAAGATCTTTTTTGACCCACCTCCTAGAGAAATGGAAATAAAACCAAAAATAAACAAATGGGACTTAATGAAACTTAAAAGCTTTTGCACAACAAAGGAAACCATAAAGAAGAGAAAAAGACAACCCTCAGAATGGGAGAAAATATTTGCAAATGATGCAACTGACAAAGGATTAATCTCTGAAATATACAAGCAGCTCATGCAGCTTAATATCAAAAAAACAAATAATCCAATTCAAAAATGGGCAGAAGACCTAAATAGACATTTCTCCAAAGAAGATATACAGATTGACAACAAACACATGAAAGGATGCTCAAAATCACTAATCATTAGAGAAATGCAAATCAAAACTGCAATGAGGTATCACCTCACATCGGTCAGAATGGCCATCGTCAAAAAATCTACACACAATAAATGCTGGAGAGGGTGTGGAGAAAAGGGAACCCTCTTGCACTGTTGGTGGGAATGTAAATTGATACGGCCACTATGGAGAACAGTATGGAGGTTCTTTAAAAAACTAAAACTAGAAGTACCATATGACCCAGCAATCCCACTACTGGGCATGTGCCCTGAGAAAACCATAATTCAAAAAGAGTTATGTACCACAATGTTCATTGCAGCACTATTTACAATAGCCAGGACATGGAAGCAACCTAAGTGTCCATCAACAGATGAATGGATAAAGATGTGGCACATATATACAATGGAATATTATTCAGCCATAAAAAAGAAACAAAACTGAGTTATTTGTAGTGAGGTGGATGGACCTAGAATCTGTCATACTGAGTTAAGTAAGAAGGAGAAAAACAAATACTGTATGCTAACACATATATGTGGAATCTAAAAAAAAAATGGTTATGATGAACCTAGGGCAGGACAGGAATAAAGACTCAGGCGTAGAGAATGGAGTTGAGGACACGGGGAGGGGGAAGGGTAAGCTGGATAAAGTGAGAGAGTGGCATGGACATTTATACACTACCAAATGTAAAATAGATAGCTAGTGGGAAGCTGCTGCATAGCACAGGGAGATCAGCTTGGTGCTTTGTGACCAGCTAGAGGGGTGGGATAGGGAGGGTGGGAGGGAGACACAAGAGGGAGGGGATATCGGGATATATGTATATGTATAGCTGATTCACTTTGTTATACAGAAGAAACCAACACAACATTGTAAAGCAATTATACTCCAATAAAGATGTTTTAAAAAGTATAATTTCCAAAAATTAGAAATATGACTTTCATAAAGATATAAAGTGAACGTGTAGAAATTTTATTTAACCTATCAACGAGGAATACAGTGAGGTGGTAAACTGATTCTCCGGGTATTTGTGGAACTGGGTATTTATAGGCTTAAGACAAAAACAATGTTAGATTAAGATTGCTAGGCTACAGATAAAACTGGATAGTGTCCTACAGGGCTGTAAAATTAATCATTGAGGTTTTCTCACCATTCCGAAATCTGCAAGCTAACATGTCATCTCACAGTATCTGGGTTCTAATCTGATAGTAAATAGCAAAGTCTCAAACACAAGGAAGTTCTCCTAGAGAATTCAGGAATCCTTGGGAGGATTTGTGCAACAACATGCAGTATGACCTGCAGAGATATGCCGCCCCCTCCTCACCCACCCACTCTCAACTCCTGCCCAACTGCCGTAGCTCCAAGTTTTGGATATTTTTTATTAACATTGAAAAAAATACTTTGGAGTTAAAGAAATCTGAGGGTGAATCTCAATTCCTTCACTTGCCAGCTGTGTAATATTGGGCAGGTAGTTACCTGCGACTGGATTTACTTGCTGCAAATTGGGAGGAGCTTTTGTAAAGTGCCTGGCACATGATAGGCACTTGTAAAATCTTAGTTCTTCTCTTTACCTTTCCGTTTTTTTAAGTGAAAAAAATTCACCCTTTGTCTGGCCTTCAGAGACAAAGTTTTCTTCCCCTTGATAAGTGGAATATTTATAAATGGAGTATTTCCTGCCTTATCAGTAAACAAAGGATGTCGCAGTCATCAAAGATTGCAGCCCTCCAACGTGAGCTGGTGAGCCCTGAGGAAACTCAGGGCTGAAAAGAATACCTGCCATCTAGCAGCCAACAGACTGAAGCCACTCCCTGCGGTGAGCCCTGAGGAAACTCAGGATGTGAAAATATAGGATACTGGCCCCAGATATCTGAGGTGCATATCAAAGGAATGATTTCAGCGAGCCCAGACTCTTGCATCTTCCCATACATACAAAAGCACTAAATTCCTTAACTTGAGTATCTGGTAATCTTTTGCCATTCCAGACTACCTGCCCTTTGTTGCAAAACTCCTATATATCATGGCTCCTCCCCTCACCTCCTTGGAGCAGTTTCTCAGTTATCTGAAATGCTGTCTCCTGGGCTGCAGTCCTCATTTTGCCCCAAATCAAACTTGACTCGCCACTCTTACGTTGTGCATTTTTTTAAGTTAACACCCTTCCTCCCTTCCTCCCTTCCTCCCTTCCTTCCTTCCTTCCTTTCTCTCTCCCCCTCTCTCCCTCCCTCCCTCCCTCCCCTCCTCCCTCCTTCTCTCTTTCTCTCCCTCCCTCCCTCCCTCTCTCCCTTCCTTCCTTCCTCTCTCTCTCACTCTTTCTCTCTCACTTTCTCTCTTTCTCATCTCTAGTTTATTAGAATAATATCCTAGAACTCTGGTGGATTTTTTCCATTACTAATAGAGGCATTCTCTTAAATTTTTATTATTCATCTAAATGGAAAAAAATATATTTTAACATTCTTTTTTAATTAAAAATTTCCACCAGCTTTATTGAGATGTAGTTAACCTATAACATTGTGTGAGTTTCAGGTGTACAACTTCACAATTTGATACATGCATATATTGTGAAATGATTACCATAATAAGGTTAGTTAACACATCCATCACCTCACATAGTTATTTTTTTTGTGTGTGATGAGAACTTCGAAGATCTACTCTCTTAACAACTTTCAAATATGTAATGTAGTATTGTTAACTCTGGTTACCACGTTGTACAGAATGCTTTATTTAGAGAACCCTCTGCATATGACAAAATGGAGAGATGTTCCTCAAGTGAAGATGATTTCTTACTGGATATAACTTAGTGTTTCTTGTTTTGAGGTGGGGATGGGGGTATTACTTGTTTAAGTGTAAATATTATCCTTGTCTCCTTTTAAAAGGAGAACTGGCTTCCCGAGTTATCCTTTCTGAAGCCCACTCAGTATCTCAGTGTCTGCTGTGAGCCCTGCTCTGGGTTGAGGTTTGTGAGGAAGGGATTGGATGCACAGAAGCTCCCAGGAGCATGCTGTCTGCATTCCCCCTTCCTGGTACAGGTCGGCCCAGGTGGGGTTAATGGATGGCAGAGGGACCATGAGCTGGTGTCTGGCACAGGTAACTGGTCATCACTACCAGATCTGTATTCCTGGAGAGTATTCGTCTCTCCCCTTCTCCACAACCCCTCACATGATAAACCTGTGTGCTGGCATGTGGGACACTGAGCTGTGATTCAAAATGACAAAGTCTTCTGATATTGTTCCAATCACTAATTTCTGGAGAGTGAGGAGTAAGAAAGAATTGCCCTTGACTGTGCCTCCCTTACAGAGTGTGGTATTAATATAGATCAATAGGTCAGGGATCCCAAATTCTAAACTCACTTCTGCCACTACTTATAATGTTGTTTCTTCTTTTTCGTATTTACACATTTTTTTTTTCCTTTCCTGCCTAAATGCAGAATCAGTATGTTGTATACATTGTTCAATATTCATGGTCACACGAGGGAAAAGCTCTGTAACCCTCTTTCCTCATTTCTGTGTCCTATCTGTAAATGAGGTGATGTGATCAGTGCCTTGATGGCCCAAGCTCAGTTCATTCATTCATTAGGCAACATGTAGCCCTGGCGGTTCCTCCGTAAACATGATAAATGAGAACCTGCCCTAATGGAGATAGATTGTAACCAAGGAAACAAATAAGATGATTAGAGATTGAGTATTATGAATGAAAGAAATCAGATGATGGGAAACTATAAGTAAGCTGCTATTCTTAGTAATTCTAATTAGGGTTATCAGAGGTGATCTCTTTGAGGAGGTGGCTTTCTGAACTGCAAACGGAAGGATGAGAATGAGTCAGTCATAGGAAGAGTTGAGTGAAGAACGTTCTAGGAAAGAGAGACAATGCAGAGAGGTGTGGGATGAATTTGGCTTGTGCACGGACCAGAAAGACAGACCTTTGGCTGAAGTGGAGTGAGTCTGGTGGGTGGAGAGTGGACAGAGGCTGGCAGGGTCACTTAGGGCTTTGTAGATCACGGGAAGGAATTTAGGTTTATTCTAAGTGCAATGGAAAGCTTTTAAAGAGGTCTAAAGCAGTGGAATGGTATGAGCTTATTAAAAGAAGGGAAAGGAAAGAATAACTGCGGCTGTTGCGTGAAGGACTGAATGGCAGATGTCAAGCTTGGGAGTAGGGAGACCAGTGAGGTCCTTGTGCTTGGCTGGGAGAAGGTGGTAGGGATGTGAGAGAAGGAGGCCTTGAAGGTTTGACTAGGTTATGGTGGGTCCCAAATACCTGGATGAGGAGCTTGGATTTGATTTTTGCAGCTGTGAGGGAGCTTCGTGTGTGAGTGTGAGTTTGTGAGTGAGTGAGTGTATGTGTGTTTGTGTGTGTGTATGACTGTGAGTTTAGGGGTGAGATTGTGAGTGTATGAGCCAGTGTGTATGAGCGTGGGGCGCATGTGTGGATTTGTGAGCAGATGTGAGCGAGTGTGTGTATTATGTGTCTGTGTGTGTGTTTGGGTTTTTCTCCTGTTGCAGATTTTGAACAGGCCAGTGGCATGAAGGAAAGGGCTGCCCTGTATGCTACAGATAAAGGCTGGTGACGGGGAGACTTGCTGGGCGGGTAGTGGAGTTAGACGTGACCCAAAGGCCCAGACGTGCTAACGTGGCCAGCCATGGAGAAAGAGACGACTGAATCGGGCAGGTCCTGTTCTTTGTTTTATTCTGCTTCTGGGTTGGATGAGACTGAGGACTGAAGACCCCACTGAAGGAGTCACATTCTCTTCAGATGAGCCCAGTCTGATTGCTGGCTGAGTAGCTTACTCGTCTTATTAGTGACAAAACCAACCCTAAATTAAACCTCACTTAAATTCATGTTTTGGTTTCTCTGAAAGGAATTCCATTAGTAAGAGTTAAGTGGAATGGTTCTACTGCAGCCCACCCAAACTGTCCCTACTCTGCCCTGAGAGGTGCGCGCACCCGCGCACACACACACACACACACACACACACACGCGGGGAGTACACACACACACACACACACACACACACACACACACACACGGGGAGTACACACACACACACACACTCTCTCTCTCTCTCTCTTTTATATTTAAATTTCTTGATTCTTGAGAAACTCATTGTGTTTTTTGTTCCCCCCCAGGACATCTTTGAAGATGCCTTGGAAACCCTCTCTATGTAAGTAGTAACATAATAAAAAAAGTATGTAGTAGAGAAAAATTGATGGTTTTCTTATAAGAAATGTAAATATTTCATTCTCATTTTTTTGAGTGTAGTGGCTATTGTTGGAAAAATTCACCTCTCCATAATTTAACGGTTAGGATGTGATTAAGCTTAAGAAAGGATCTGTCTAAAATTACTATCGAATATATTTTTGAGTCTTATTTCTTGTAACCTTAATTAAACTAAAATGAAAGAAAAAATGTTTTCCAACAAATTAAATTTTGTTTATAGCTAACCCTTTTACATCTTGCCCATATTTATTTACATGGTTAGCCTCATATTGTAGATTTTTGCTTTTGGTTTGCGCTTAGTTTTATTATAAGCATTTCCTATAAGCCTACATAATTTTTGTAATGATTTTAAATGACATCATATTAGATCAAATGGAACATCACAATTTACTTATTCACTTCTCCTTTGTTAGGCATTTAGTTTTTCACTGGTTTAAAAACTTAAAACTAAGTAGTGAACATTTTAATGTGTATAGCTTTATCATATTTTTGAATATCTCCAAAAGGTTAACTTCACCCATGTAGAATTATTGGATTAAAAGGGATGAATATTTTTATCCTTAATGTGATATTTCTCAAGTTGCCTTTCTGTGTTAGTTAGCTCAGGCTGCCATAATAAAATACCATAGACTGGGTGGCTTAAACAACAGAGATTTATTTTCTCACAGTTCTGGAGCCTGGAAGTCGGAGATCAGGGTGCCAATGTGGTCAGGTTCTGGTGAGAGCTCTCTTCCTGATTTACAGATGGTCACCTTCTCGTTGTGTCTTCACATGGCAGAGGGAGAGAGAGCGAGAGAGCAAGCTTTCTGGGGTCTCCTCCTATAAGGGCATTAGTCATGAGGGCCCCCCTCTCAGGACCTGATCTAAACCTGATTATCTCCCAAAGTCCTCATCTCCAAATACCATCACACTGGGGATCAGGGCTTCAACATGTGAAATTTGGGGGAATACTATTCAGTCCACAGCACTTTCAGAAGAGTTTCACCAGTTTGCACGGCTGTGAACTGTGTATAAGTGAAGTGGTTTAAAATGTAGCATTATCATCCCTAGGTATTATTTGAAACCATTTTGCTGCTTAAATGATACCTAATTGTTTTGTTTGAAAATTTTTTTCTGGGAGTTCCCTAATGGCCTAGTGGTTAGGATTCTAGGCTTTCATTGCCATGGCCTGGGTTCAGTCCCTGGTCAGGGAACTGAGATCCTACAAGCCATGTCGTGCACACCACCCCCTAAATTTTTTTTCTCATAATCATTGTTTAATCCATTGCATTTCCTTTTGTATGAATTCTAGTCTTCTTTTGCCTATTTAACATTTTTCTCAATGTTTCTTTTACATACTTATGAACTTTAAAATATATATACACCTTCATGTTTTGTCCTATTTGCTACAGATACTTTCCCTTAATTGCTATTTTTATGTTAGAGTTGCAAATTTTTATATTGTCCAAAAGTTTTAGTGTTTATGTCATTGAATGTGTATGTGAATAAAAAACTTAATTGTGATTAGGATTTTAAAAAATAACCTTTCTACTGTGCAATAGTTTCAGATTTACAGAATTATTATGAGGATAGTACGGAGAGTCCTGTATATCCCACACTTGTTTTCCCTATGATTAATTTCTTACATTAGAATGGTACATTTGTCACAATTAATAATCTAATACAGATACATTGTTATAACTAAAGTCCATACTTGATTCAGATTTCTTTAGTTTTTATGGAGTATTCTTTTTCTGTCCCAGGATCCCATTCAGGACACCACATTACAATCATTCGTCCTATCTCCGTAGGCTATGCTTGATTGTGACAGTTTCTCAGAGTTTCCTTGGTTTTGAGTACTGGTCATTTGTTTTGTGGAATGTCCCTCAGCTGGGATTTGTCTGGTTTTTTTTCCTCATGATTAGACTGAGGTCATGTGTTTTTGGGAGGAAGATCACAGACCTAAAAGTATCATTCTCATCACATTATATCAAAGATACATGTTATCAACCTGGTTTACTCCTGTTGATGCTAAACTTCATCACTTGGCTTGAGATAGTGTTTGTCAGATCTTGCCCCTGTAAAGTTTTACTCTTTTTCCTCCCTTCCCTTTTCATACTGTACTCTTTGAAAGGTAATCTACTTGTGTAATTTAAAAAGTGACTTTTAAGGTGAGTGCATTATTTGCCATCCAGAAATCTTACTCAGCTCTGCTGTGGCTTCTCCGCTCTGAGCATTGGCAGGAATTGAGCTTGGGTGGCCTGGTAGACTGAAGTCTAGGAGGTAGAAAAGGATCTGACTGTGGGGTGGGTGACTGGAATTCACCAGTGGAAGTGCTGCTGTTCCCAATGAGAAGCTAGAACACTCGACACACACCAGAGAGGGGTTCAGGTCTTGGAGATGAAAACAGGTCAGACTGATGTAATTGACATGACCGATGGGTGGCACACATTAAAACTTGTGTTTCTTTGAGCTTTCACTGGCTGCATTAGACTGGCAATGGCTTTACCTTTGGGTCTGAAAGGCATTGTCAGCAATTTCTAACACCTATTAGTTTTTATTTTATTTATTTATTTTTTATACAGCAGGTTCTTATTAGTTTTCTATTTTATACATATTAGTGTATATATGTCAATCCCAATCGACACCTATTAGTTTTAAAAAAAAATCAAATTATAGAGAAACAAAAACCTTCTGAACTTGACTTGCGGTTTCTGGTTTTCCAAGTAAGGAGCTTGAAGTTGCCAGTTTTTCCTAACAACAAGTAAAGAGCTAAACAGACTTGAAAATTCTACAACTCATTTTGCATCCATAAGAAAGGAGAGGATACAGGGAAAGTCACTGCCCCCAAGCCTGGAGGGACAGAAAGGCAAATACAGGGAGTCATGGTGTACAGAGTCATGGTGTACACCCTTGCCAGGTCAAGGGTGGGAAAAAGTCACCTGTGATCGATGAATTGCTGGGGGCTCAGTGTGAATAACTCTGGGAGTTAAGAACCATAGGGAGACCCACTCATATGGAGCCCCCTCCACCCCCAATGTGAAATTTGCCTCCAGAAGCTGTACCAGATTTATACAGTAAATAGAGGAGAAAAATCCCTTTGGGCTTCCAGCAGGGTGAGAAGAAAAAGAACCATTCTGGAATACATCAGAATTTACTGTTCTTAACAAGGCCTGCCTTCAGGGGAGAGTAGTTAACCAGAACCTAACTGACCTGGGGAGCTCCAGCCCACTCTGGCCATCCTGTCCCATCTAAGAGAAAAGAAAAACTGAGAAACACTTGAGAAGTTCCCAGTCCAGAGGCACAGGGTCCCTAAAAGACTGAGACCTCATCACAGGATGATAGAATGCTTCCCCTCCTCCACCTCTCACCACCACATGACCACAAACCTATTTATAACAGTTCCTTTTATCATGTACATCATGTTTAACTATCAAGAAAGATTACAAGGCAGACCCGTAGACCAAAAACACAGTTTGAAGAGACAGAGTAAGCATCAGAACCAGACGTGGCAGGGATGTGGGAATTTAAAACAACTATGGTTAATATGCAATGGGCTCTATGGAAGTAGAGAGACTATAGGAGTAGATGGGTAATGTAAGCAGAAAGATGGAAACCATAAGAAAGAACCAAAAAGAAATGCTAGAGATCAAAACACTCTAACAGAAATGAAAAATGCTTTTGATGGACTTATTAGACTGGACATGGCTGAGGAAAGGCTCTCTGAGCTAGAGGCTGTAGAAATAGAATCCTGAATAGAATGGAATAGAATCCTCAAAAACTGAAAAGCAAAGAGAACAAAGAGTGAATAAAACAGAACAGAATATCCAAGGACTGTGGGGCAACTACAGCAGGTGTAGCATATGCATAATCGGAACATCAGAAGGAGAAGAAAGAAAAGAACAGAAGAAATATTTGAAACAATAATGTCTGAGACTTTCCACAATTAATGTTAGACACCAAACCACAGATCCAGGAAGCTCAGAGAACACCAAATAGGATGATTGTCAAAAAATGACCTCTAGGTACATTATTTGTAAACTACAGAGAATCAAAGATAAAGAAAAAATCTTGAAAGAAAAAATACACCTTACATATAGAGGAGCAAAGATAAGTATTACATCCAGCTTCTCCTCAGAAACCAGGCAAGCAGAAGAAAGTAGAGTGAAATGTTTGTATTGAGAGAATAAAACCATCAACTTAGAATTCTGTACTCTCTGAAATTATCTTCAAAAGTAAAGGAGAGGGCTTCCCTGGTGGCGCAGTGGTTGAGAGTCTGCCTGCTAATGCAGGGGACACGGGTTCGGGCCCTGGTCTGGGAAGATCCCACATGCCGCGGAGCGGCTGGGCCCATGAGCCACAGCTGCTGAGCCTGCGCGTCTGGAGCCTGTGCTCCGCAGCGGGAGGGGCCGCAATGGTGAGGGGCCCGTGCACCGTGATGAAGAGTGGCCCCCGCTTGCTGCAGCTGGAGAGGGCCCTCACACAGAAACGAAGACCCAACACAGCCAAAAATAAATAAATAAATAAATTAAAAAATAAATAAATAAAAAAAAAAAGTAAAGGAGAAATAAAGACTTTCTCAGGTGAACGAAAATTGAAGCAATTTGTTGCCCATAGATCTGCCTTGTAAGAAATATTAAAAGAAATTCTATAGAGAGGGGAAAAATAAATATGGGTCAGAACCTGAGATCTACTTAAAGAAAAGAAGAACATCAAAGAAGGAATAGGTCAAAGTAAAATAAAACATTTTTTCATATTCTTAATTGATCTAACAGATAACAGTTTGTTGAAAATGATACCAACAGTTTGTTTGGTTATATATGCTTATGTTTATATCTTATGTATATATACATGCTTATGTATGCTTACATATAAGTGAGATGAATGACAACAATGATACAGGGATGGGAGGGAGGATTTAGGATTATTTTGTTATTATAAGGTACTCACACTACTTGTGAAATGGTATAGTGTACTTTAATGTAGACTTGGATTAGTTGTAAATGTGTACTGCAAACTCTAGGGCAACCACCAAAAAAAAGTAAAAAAAGAAGTAAAGCTGATGTGCTAAGAAAGGAGAGAAAATGGAGCATATAAAATGCTCAATTAAAACAATATAAGCCAGAAAAAGAGTAGAAGACAAGAATAGGAACAAAGAACAAGGGCAACAAATAAAAAACAGTAATGAATATGGTAGATATTAATCCAACTATATCTATAATCACTTTGAATGTCAGTGGTGTAAATTTACCAATTAAAAGACATTGTCAGAGTAGATCAAAAAACATGGTCCAACTATATGTTGTCTACAAGAAACCCACTTTAAATAAAAGACACATATAGAGTAAAAGTAAATGGACGGAGAAAAATATACCATGCTAACACTAATCAGAAGAAAGCAGGAGTAGCTATACTAATTTTGGACAGAGCAGACTTCAAAGTAAGGAAAGTTATCAGGGATAAAGAAAGGCAATACATAATGACAGAGGGGCCAGTTCTCCAAGAAAACATAACAGTTCTTAATGTGTAGGTACCTAACAACAGAGCATCAAACTACTAGAGGCACAAACTACATACAAGGAGAAATAGATGATTTTGTTACCATAGTTGGTGACTTCAACTGCCTTCTCTCAGAAATAGATCCAGCCGGGAGAAAATCAGTAAGGTCATAGCTGAACTAAAAAAAAGAAAATCCTGGACTTAACCCAACTGAAGTTAATTTAGATCCCTATCTCATGCCAACCCTAAAATTCCAACGCCAGTATTCCAACGCCATTTGCTAAGTCTGTGAGTAAAAGAAAATTTATGTATGATGCCTACTTTATCAAATAATACACTCATTAAAATAATAATGCTGTGTTTCTGGGCTTTCTGTTTTGTTCCTTTGATCTATATGTCTGTGTTTGCACAAAAACTGCTCTATTTATCTGCTTTAGATGTTTCGATATTAGTATGACTGGTTCTCAGAAGAATAGCATCCAAAAATGACCCATGTGATCGAGATGTTTTTGATTCATGACTATCAGAAACCTGTTGTGAACTCTTAAAATGTGGAATTCTTGTATGTCTTAGCTTCTTTTATCCTACTGTCAACCATATTACAGTTTTCTTCTCATCTTGAAAACAATAGTTTTTTAATGCTATCTCACTTTCTTGTTATCTAACATTTTCTTTTCCATTCATTGCCTCTTTCAGCCTGTCTTCAGCTGCATTTATCTGCTGTTGCCAGCATTTTTTTACTTCCAAATTTAACTTCCCTGTCCTGCTCAGTTTACCAAACCCAAAGGTTTACCCATTCTAGAACTTGCCTTGTTCTTTTAGTTTTCTGATGTGCATGATTTCTTGTGACACCTAAGACTGTTTCTTAAACAGTTTTGTGTTTCCTTTTCAATGTTGCCAAAATGTCCCTGGTACTTGCTTCTCTCACCTTAGTTGTAGCAACACATAATAGTAAAACTTTACCTAATTGAGAACCTTACCTCTTTGAAATAGAGCCCAAAGCCAGAAAGGGTAGCCAAAGTAGGTATTAGAGCCCGTGCTCTAAAAATCTTGCCCTTTACTTGTAGTAGAGGATTCCATCCAGAGTCTATTTACAATGAATGTAAGTAGACTTATGCTTTTTGGCATAATTTTGCCAGAGTTCTAGGAGGTATGGTAAGAGGGTGGTTTTATTTATTTATTTTTATTTTTAAATTTTTTATATCTTTATTGGAGTATAATTGCTTTACAATGTTGTGTTAGTTTCTGCTGTATAACAAAGTGAATCAGCTATATGTATACATATATCCCCATATCCCCTCCCTCTTGCGTCTCCCTCCCACCCTCCCTATCCCATCCCTCTAGGTAGTCACGAAGCACTGAGCTGATCTCCTTGTGCTATGCAGCAGCTTCCCACTAGCAATCCATTTTACATTTGGTAGAGTATATATGTCAACGCTACTCTCTCACTTCGTCCCAGCTTCCCCTTCCCGAGGAGGTGGTTTTAGAAGCCAGTTTGTTGATAGTAGCAAAAAATAACAGGGAAAGAAGAAAGTAAATATGACATACAGTCATAGAACTCCAAAGCACAGCAGTGTGGTTTTACCTAGCTTAGGTGCACACAACAAGATGTACCTTTCTGGTGAGTCAAGCCCTTGGACTTGACAGGTGAACTTGAGCACCAGTCTCAGTTGCCATTTACTGCCTGGGAGATCTAGGACAGTTTCTTTCTTTTTCTTTTTTTAAAAATTTTTTTTTGGCTGCTTTTGGGTCTTCATTGCTGTGCGCGGGCTTTCTCTAGTTGCGGCGAGCGGGGGCTACTCTTCGTTGCGGTGCGCGGGCTTCTTGTTGCAATGGCTTCTCTTGTTGCAGAGCACGGGCTCTAGGCATGCGGGCTTCAGTAGTTGCAGCATGCAGGCTCAGTAGTTGTGGCACGCAGGCCCTAGAGTGCGTGGGCTTCAGTAGTTGCAGCGCGTGGGCTCAGTAGTTGTGGTGTGCAGGCTCTAGGGTGCATGGGCTTCAGTAGTTGTGGCACGCAGGATCAGTAGTTGTGGTTCGCGGGCTCTAGAGCACAGGCTCAGTAGTTGTGGCACACGGGCTTAGTCGCTCCATGTCATGTTGGATCTTCCCAGACCAGGGATCGAACCCGTGTCCCCTGCATTGGCAGGAGGATTTTTTTTTTTTAATTTTTTAAATTTTTATTTTTTATTTTTTATTTTTTTTAACATCTTTATTGGAGTATAATTGCTGTACAGTGTTGTGTTAGTTTCTGCTGTATAACAAAGTGAATCAGCTATATGCATACGTATATCCCCATATCCCCTCCCTCTTGCGTCTCCCTCCCACCCTCCTCATCCCACCCCTCTAGGTGGTCAAAAAGCACCGAGCTGATCTCCCTGTGCCATGCAGCTGCTTCCCACTAGCTATCTATTTTACATTTGGTAGTGCATATATGTCCATGCCACTCTCTCACTTCGTCCCAGCTTACCCTTCCCCCTCCCCGTGTCCTCAAGTCCATTCTCTACGTCTGCATCTTTGTTCCTGTCCGGCAGGAGGATTGTTAACCACTGTGCCACCAGGGAAGTCCCTCTGGGGCAGTTTCTAAGTCTCAGTTTCTTCATCCTCTCACAGATTTATTGGGAAGATAAAATGAAATTTAATTTAAATGTGATAATGGGTATAAACACATAGTAGGTGCTCAGTAAATATCGGTAGTATACTACTCCCCCACTTGGGATGCTGTTAATTTCCACTGAGAAAGGCATGTTCACATTGCTGTCTCTGAGACATTGGAAAAAGTTTAAATTATATCTAGTATATTCTATTTAAGAGGGTAGAGACTTGTGTCACATATGTTAAGAAAATTCTAAAATGACTAAAAATGTTTTCAAATAGCATTTGAAAGTTAGTAGGATGTGCTTCATTCACAGGGAAACTCTCTTGGATGTTTCTCTTTATTCCATAACATAGAGTGTGATGTTACTGTACTATGTCTCCTGTATTACTGACCCTTTCTGAAATTAAAAATATTACTGAAGTAAACTGTTATTCAATATTTTTCTTTTAAAATATTATGTATGTTTTCTCTCTGATTACAAGTATATATTAATTGTAAAAAAAATTCTTCAGTTGTTTTTTATGTGAACTTTTATTTTGTCCTAATTTCAGGGTTTGCCAAAATTTCTCTCGTTCCCTCTTAAATTTACGATGCCATGACATTCCTCTTGTGATCCATTAGCTGCTGAAATCAGTAGAGTTCTTTTTCCGTATGCTGATTGAACTGCATATTTTGGTTTTATATTTTGGTTTTATGTGCAGATAGCAACGCTTCCACCTCTCTGTAGCAGGATGTGGTCCTCTTGCCAACCTGGTGATTAATTTCTTCCTGTGAATATTTTCTCCTGAATTTCTAATGAAAAGATGCAAGCGAACAGATGAGGGAGGCCTTAAAGTATTTCCACAAAAGAAAATTATCTCCTATTCTCCTTTTCTGCTTAATGAATTCACCACCACAGATGTAGGTTTTCCTAGTTCTGGATCTTTGTGGTAACAATTGTGTTATTTTAAGTGATTAACTATTTTGGGAAGTTGCTAGATTTACAAGCTGGTAGATCGTACAAACATCTCTAACATTTAGAAATGGAGGGAAAATTAGAGATTTTTTTTTTTTTTATAAAACAGTGGGACATTGAACATATCCTTTCTAAAAATTAAAAAATTGTTTACGAAGTTTCTGACTTGTTTAGCATAGGAGGTAATCTCTCAGGGAGGAACTGTACATTAGACCCATCTCATGGCCTATAGAAATTTGCTAGAAGATTAGCTCTGCCTTAGTCTCTGGCTCCCTGATTTAACAATTCCATACTGGTATGTGCTTCTTGGTACTCTGATGACTGGGTATCCTTCTTGCCCACTGTTTGTACACAACTACCATATCTGAAAATGTAGTGGTGGGTATAAAGTCTGTTCACGAATTAAGTGATATGACATGTGAAGAATAAATAAAATGTTCCAGGGTTTCCAAAGAGCTGTTTCTGGTTGGGCGATCGGAGTGGCTGGCATTGGTTTTGGGTTTTGAGAGATACCAGGGTTACCTGGGACACCTGTGGACACAAGAGATTTTGGGTCACCATGGATTCCTGGCTTCCGTTTAGTGAGGAGAGTAGACTAACTGCTTGGAATCAAGTGAATTGGTAGTGTTTTCAATTAACCTCTTTCTCATAAAAACCACAGTGGGCCATGGCACAGAAATCTAATTAACTGGGGGGCCTGGTCGGGTACTACTTAATCAAGATTTTCTTTTTATGATAGTTTAGAGAAGTCAGAGGAGACATCAAAGTTATGTGCAAAGACTGTTAGAACAAATGCAGGTTTAATATGTTTTCAGCAGTGATCTCTTAATATTCCATAGTACCTTATTAAAATTTTGAATTTATCCTTATAGAGAAATTCATAGGTGTTTAATCAAGTCCTGAGGCAATGGGATGTGTGTTCACGTGCAGGAACTGCGGTGAATTTGTTCTTACATCTAGAAGTTGAAAGAGGCAGACGTTTTTAGTCAGGTGATAAGAAGCTTACAGTAGAATTAAAAATATTTTGTAGCGTAGCATTTCTCATGGACTTCGTCCTTCTTCACACCTTCTCTTTTGAACTACAAACTGTAGATTAGAATGAGGTAAAGCTTTTAAGGTAACCTCCCCCCCGCCCCCCATCAGTTTAGATCAGTTAATTATGGTGCAATAGTTTGGTCTGTTTTAAGGTTATTTAGGGTGATATTTGGTGAATGACAGTTGAAAAACATCTAGTTAATATTTTTCTTCATAGCGGTTAAATTATAACTAGTAACTACAGGCAGAGTTAGATTAATTTTCATATTTCTGTGATCTTTTCCTTGACCCAACTTCTCTGTCTAGGTAATCCAAATGTTGCTCAGGTCTGGAGGGGCACCTCTCTGCCCCGACCTCAACCTGATTTTTCTTCACCAGGTTGGCATTTAATTATTTCATTGGATCTAAGATGCCACTGACATTGTATATACCACTGAGGAAGGAGAAAAACGCAATGGAGAATTTTACAGGTGACTTTGCCTAAGGGAAGGGAAAAATAAAACTGTCATGCAGGAAGACACAGTAAGGAAATGTGTGTATTTCAATCTTGGTACTAGGTAGGGAGGGGAAAAAAACTTCTCTTGAGATTCTCTGCCCTGGGAACTTTTAAAAATAGCTCTATCACATTATGAATTTATATCCCATAAAATCCCTGTTTTAAATTTACAATTCATTGGAGTTTATTATATTTACAGAATTGTACAACCGTCATTACAATCTAATTTTAAAAAATTGATCACCCAAAAAAGAAACCCTCTGCCCCTTTACAGTCATTTTCCTTTCCCACTCCTACTCCTAGGCAACCACTAATCTAATTTCTGCTTCTAGATTTGTCTGTATAGACATTTCATAAAAATACGATTATTCAATATGTGTTCTTTTGTGTCTGGCTTTTGAGGTTTATCCATGTTGTGGTATGTGTCAGTATTTCATTCTTTTTTAGGGCTGAATAATACTCAACTGTGTGGATATACCACATTTTGTTTATCCATTCATAAGTTGATAGACAATCAGGTTTTTTCCAGTTTTTGACTGTTGTGAATAATGCTGCTATAAACAACTGTGCACAATTCTTTGTGTGGACACATGTTTGTAATTCTCTGGCATATATACCTAGGAGTGGAACTGATGGGCTGTATGGGAATCCTGTGTTTAACTTTTCGGCACTCTCAGAATCTCAATCACAAGCTAGTTTGTGGTCTGAATATTAGGTACCAGTGTGGCCCAAACAACTTCAAGCAGGTAATTTAATTTTAAGTGGATCAGCTTGGTTTTGCCTTCAGGTAACTGGCAGAAGCAAATGTGGATCCTTTCCCTAAGAATTTAACTTTGATCTAGGGCAGTCAAAGTTGCTCTTGATTTTAAGATACATCCGGGTTTTGGGGATATTACGTGATGAAAAATCTGTGTTATAGAGTCAATGGAATACAGTGAACGGAAATAAATTTCGCTAAAAAGCCCAGAGTGAGCAGCATCCCAAGCGTCTTTTCCCTGTATTGTATTGCTTTTCTGTGTATTTTCTTTTGTACTGTTAGGTCTTCTTTAATGGTCCGCTATTGTATTGGAACCTTCCACAATAAGTAGTTCTTTATATAAGCTTATGGGGCGGGGGAGGGAGCGTGTATGCACATTTTAAGTTAAGGTATGTATATTCTATGAATGCTTCCTTTCACTCTAAGGAGGAGTGACAGGATTTCCTAGCTCAAAGGAAAGCTTCTCAGTGACCCTTTGGTCCAATTGTCTCATTTGACCAAGGAGGCCCAGGGGAGGTGGAAGACTTGGTGGTGTTGGTGGCAAAATGAATGGAAAATGACCCGTAAACCCTTGTGGACAGGGCCTTTGTCATTGTGGTTCCCTTTTCTGCAGGCTCAGGAGCCTCTCTGACCATCACTCAACCCCAGGTAGCAACACCCAAGTTGTGCCTGCAAGTCAGAGAAGCCCTGCTCCCAGTACTGACTTCCTTACCTCCTCCAAGAATGGCCTTCCGGGCATGACTACTACTCTGTCCGGGACTACCTTAACAGTTGTAATGGGAAATAGGTCCAATCCTTGCCTATTTGATCACTCACTTGGATATTTCACAAATGCCTTAATTAAAAAAAAAAAAATTTAATTAATTATTTATTTTGGCTGCACTGGGTTTTAGTTGTGGCATGCGGGATCTTTGTTGCGGCATGCGGGATCTAGTTCCCCGACCAGGGATGGAATCCAGGCCCCTGCATTGGGAGCGTGGAGTCTTACCCACTGGACCACCGGGGAAGTCCCCGCCCCCAAATGCCTTAATTTCTGTGTTTCAAAGTGAACTCTTGGTAGCCGCCTCCCTCATCCCTCCGAAACCTTTTCCTCTCCCAGTCTTCTCCATCTTTGTAAATGTCTCCACCCACTTGCTCAAGTCAGATGCCTGGTGGACATCTTTGATTCCTTCCCTTTTCTTTAACTTCCCTACTACCAAGTCTGATGATTTCTACGTCCAACATTTATTTCCCATCTGTTTACTTCTCTCTCTCTCCTCTCTATTACATTAGCTCGAGGTACTGTCAGGTTTTGCCTGGATTACTTTAAGAGCCCCCAATGTGTTTTCGTGCTTCCTTTGTTCTCTGTTCTTCTACCCTCCCAACTGCATCCTACTCGTTCTCCACACAACAGCCAAAGTTACCTTATTTTAAAATTTTAATATGAAAAATTTCAAACATATATAAAAAGTAAAGAGGATAGTAAACTGAGCTCTTGTATACTCACCACTTACCTTCAACAGCTGTTAACTCAAGGCCGATCTTTTTTCATCTATAATCCACCCCAAGGTTATTTGGAATCATATCCTAGACAATATACTTTATGTCTACCTCTAAATATTTCAGTATGTGCTTCCTGAAAACAAAGACGTGCTCTTATACGTAATTACCGTTCAGATAACAAGGTCAGGAAATTGCATTGAAACAGAACTATTATCTAATCTATAAGCCTTTTATGGCATCACTGTATCTGTATTTTAGTATGCATATAAAAGATAGGTCTCTTTTTAAAAACATCACAAGGCTGTTGTCACACCTAAAAAAATTAACAACATTCATCAAATATCCTGTCAGTGTTCAAATTTCCCAGTTGCCTCATAATTTATTAACAGCAGGTTTGTTTGATTCAGGACAGAGTGATCCTTTTAGAAATTCAGTTGGATGATGTCACTGTCTTGCTTAGAATCTGTGCATGAGTTTGCATGTCTCTGGGGATGAAGACTCCAATCTACCTCAGCCCGCAAGGCTTGAGGTCAAGGTCAGGTCCCCACATACTGCTTCCACTCACCCTCATTCTCTGCCCTCAGCCAGAAGCCTCTTCCAGGGTTTTGACTGAGCTAGATCTTTGCTGCCCTAGCTTTGTGCATCTGGCCTCTCTGACCAGAGCAACTTCCTTCCATTCCTCCCAGAGCTTCTTCCTGGTCATCCTCAGCTCTCAGGTGCTATGTCCTCCCACTTTGCTTAATGACTCCACCCGAATAGGTAACTCCTTCCTCATTCCTCTATCTTGGCATCCTGTTTGTTCCTCTCACACCATTTCTCATTTTGTAGTTATTTTTTACTTGTTTTTTGACCGCCTGTTCCTTTGGACTCTTGAAGTTCCAGGAGGAAGGGACAGTTCTCTTCTGCTCATCGTGGTGCACCCTGTACCCAAGCACGATGCTTGGCATATAGTAGATGCTCAATATGAATTTGTCAAATTAATAAATTTGTTGAATTAATGTACTAATCGGAAACTATAGATGAATATTCAAAGTAAACTGCAAGGATTTGCAGTGCATTAAAAAAAATCCAGCCATCATTTACTGAGAACTTAGCAAGTATAGGGCAACAATGATATTGCTGTGATTGTTCAAAGGGAGAGTGAGTTAAAGGATCTTTTGGGATGTGTTTTTTTTTTCTTCTTTTTAATGATGACAGCTGGTTGTGTTAATCAACCCGTACATACATAATTAGGTAATGTCCAATTGTTTGGGCGTACTAAGCACTATGCAGATTGTCAGTGACTCCTTTGCCGTTACTCAACTCTGGGCTGACTCACTTTCCATCTGAAGTTTATGTAAATGAGCTGTCATACTCTTAGGGGATGTAGTGAGCTTCACTACCTTTTGCTAACTTTTTACCATTTTTTATCTGCCTTGTTTTCTGATATGTTTATCCATCTGGATAAAAATAGCAACCTGAAATGAGTAATAAAACACCACAAAAAGCAGATACTTGGGAGCTTTGCCTTTTGAAATGTGTCAAACTTCTCCACTGCCTATGTTTTGAAAATTAATCAGTATCTCTGGTTCTCCCTCTCTCCCCTTCTTCCTACCTTTCCCCTTTGTGTCATCATGCTTGTAGAACATTGTAGCTAGAACTCCTCAGAGACGAAGTGATGTTTGCATTAGGTACATATTTATAAATAATGTATAGTTCATTATCATGTATCATACACATTTAATAGTCTGAAGACTTAGCCACTAACAAATTTAAAGGACTCTGAAATTGCTGAACACTGAAGAGATGTTTGGGGATTTATACGTGATTTTTATTTTTGTGTAATTTCTGTGTTATTTATTTTATGTTTATTGTCCAGAGTGAAAGTATTCAAGCCAGCAAGGAGTATTTTTTTTATTACCTGTGAGCAGAATGATCTCAAAATGTGTTAAAGCTCCATGTAGCTCTGATAAAGTAGCATGTTTAAAGGTATAGGCATAGTTTTGGTCTCCCCTGTGGCAATGCAATTATAAGCTTTTAATTTCTATTTATTTTATCAGCAAAGAAAGTTTTCTGTGAGGGCACCTTGACTTTGCTTTTATGCAAACTTCAAAGCCAGCAGCGTAGTCTTTTCAAATCACTCTGGTTCCATGGTCACATCACCTTGTGCCTTTTGTGTCAAATATCCTGCTGCTTCCCTCTTATAAGGATACTTGTGATTGCATTTAGGGCCCAAACCAAATAATCTAGGATAATCTTCCCATTTTAAGATTATTAACTTAATTACACTTGCAAGCCTCTTTTCTCATATAAGGTAACATTCATAGGTTCCAGGGGTTGAGACTTGGATATCTTTGGGGCCATTAGTCAGCCTAACCACAGGTAAAAATAACATGCATGGTGGATATATATACAGTTTTAATTTCCTTCTTTGTTTCCAGTTCTCTGTAAGGACTTTATTATTTTAAAATCAGGAAATATCAGAGTACATTACCTGATACTTTTATAATCAGATTAAATTGTGAGCCACATCATAGAAACAGTCCAGTTCTAATATCTGTGCGAGCCCTTAAGGCAAGACAAGAAAGTTGTCAAGTCACTGACCATCTCTAAGCCTACTTTATTTTTTTGAGTTTCATCAAAATCAATTCAAATATTCTTTATCTAATATTAATTTTAAATTGCAGTTTCCATCTACATTGGAATGACGTTATATGTATATTTCATTCACTTCACTAATTTTACTTTTGTGCATTTAACCCATTTGACCGAAAACGTCACAGAACTTGACTTTCCCTTATTTAGTGTTTTTAAAAAGTCAGTAAGATATAAAATCCAATTCTAACTTGGGAGCATCAGACTGCTCTTACATTTTCCTTAAAAGAAAAGAGGTAATTCATTTTATTCCTCATTCAACCCTCTTTGATAGTGGTGAATCCCTGGATTAGGTGAAAAATCATTAAAAGGCCCTGTGGATTTTATAAAGCCAGGCTATTTGTATTTTTCTTGCTTGCTTCCCTAGGATAATCAAACAGTGATGGATTAGAATTAGGCTGCAGCAGAGATTGGGAAAAAAAAAAAATCTCCCGGCATCCCTTCCTGCAGGAGCATCGGCTTCAGCAGTGAGTGTAGCTGCCACTTTAACTGACATGTCTTAAATTCTGCCCTGGGAAACTCTGGGATGCTGTCAGCTGCCGGGCAACTTCTTTTCTTAAGCTCAGTAATTGAGAGTCTCACCGGAGACCAAGAAATAAAACAGAAATTGAGGATTTTTTTGCCTTTTAAATTGAGGATTGTCTCTTCTTTTCATTGGCTGTTACAAAATCTGGTAGAAGAGAGGGCATCTTCACAGTGGGGCTATATTAATTCCTTCAAAGTTACAGCTGCTCTAAACCTGTGAGTATGTTGCATTTATTTAGCTGTTCCTAGGGGTATGATTGCAGTGTTCTCTTTGGATCTGTGAGGATTTAATTTAAGGAAAGCTATGCTGATTAAAAAAATTGGAGTGAAATTTCACTGGAGACCTGCAGTTTTTGTTAATTGACATTGTCTTCATTAAAGCCTTCATGTCAAGCCTGCCAGGGCTACCCCCACCCCCCCATGTCTTTTTTTCTTAAGTTCCTGAGAGTGAGTGCTGAAATTGGAGAAAACAGTGAATCTTGCTGAGAAGGATTCAGTCTTCCTGGGATGCTATGGCTGGTTTACTGCTGCTGCAAGGTGTGCATGGGGCTGCAGAACAATGGAAGGATGATGACGGCTCACTTTGTATTTGCTGTGTTTGTCTTATGTCCTTTGTTGGCGTCGTTATGGCGTTTTGTTTTGTTAAGGTGATTAAAACCTTAAAAATGAAGTACCGTGGCATGCTGGCAGAATAGCGTCAGTAGTCATAGACTTCAACGCTGTCTGTGCTGTGTCGGGTTCAGCCAGTCTCTTTGTAGCAGATCACAGTAAATGGGAGTTACCCAAGAGTGACCTTTGCATGACCACCCTTTTCTAATTGTGCGTTTGAGTCGGTGCCATTTTTTTATCTGGTGACGCAGACCCTTTAGTCTAAACATCTGTCCTTAGTCATTGTGTCCCCTTTGGAATACACTGGAGGCTAGAACTGTATCCTTGCTGAATTTTTATTGAATCAATTTTGAACCTTTTGTAAAGAGAGAGGTTAAATTTTGGTTCCCTTGATAACCCCCATATGTTCTTGACTGGTCTTTGTTACATGAAAGTCTTATTATTTTAGTGATCTGATTCAGATCATTTGGTTACTGATCTCATTCCTTTATCTTAAAATCACATTAGCTAAAGAGATTTCTAAAAGTTAAGTTCAGAGATCAGTAATCAAAATACTTTTAAATACCAACTGTTAACAGTCGTCTTTGTAGATGCAGAATATATTATATGAGTTTTTTGGGTGCTAGTATTTTGATTGATTTCCTGCAGCATAAAAAATAAATCAAGGATTTTAAAAAAGAAACTCTCTACCACCCAGAGATCAAACATCTGCTGTTTTTATTTTTAAACATTTCGTCATTCCTAAATGCAGCAACTTTGAATTCAATGAGGAAAGAGTCCTAAAAATAGGAAATTCTTCCTTACCTAGACTGATAAAGAACTTATATTCATTCATTCCTTTCATTCATTCATTAACAAACGTTTACATTTGTCACAAAGCTCTTGCCAGGCTTTGGGGACATGATGCTGAACAAGATATTATATCTGCCCTCGTGGAGCAGATACTATTAGCAGGTGAGGGGAACATTCAGAAACTACCTAATTATTTCATTATATGTGTTGTAATTTTTCAACTGTAAAAGTATTGGTACTTTGTAGCCAAATATTTATATTAAAGACATACAAATACTTGCAAGTAATTCTGCCCCAGATCTTCTGGAGCCACAGATCCTTGGTATGCTTGACCTGGAAAGAGATTTTGAAAATAATTGAATTAGTTCAGCAAGCATGTGATAGGCACTATATTAAGTGCTGGTTTTTAGATCAGTAAATAAGGAATAAGCCCTGCTTTGGAGGAGGTCACAGTCTAGTCTATTGAGAGAGGGAGGGAAATTGGTTATGTTAGTATATTCTAGTATGTTACTGATTCATTAATTCAATACATATTTACTGAGTGTGTGCTGTAATGTTGGGCACTGTCATAGGCACTGTGCAGGGCACTGGGGGTGGGGTGGAGAGTAAGACAGGGATGCCCTGCCCTCTGGAAGCTCTTAGGGGCCGTGACAGAGAAATGATAGGATGCCATGAGAATACACATGAGGGGGAAGGGGCCTCAGTACCATTTACTGATCATCTCCAGTGGGCCAGCCATTAATTGGTACTCTCTGTGTGCATTAATCTTCCCTTCAATCCTGTAAACTAGTTACTATCTCTGCCGTAACAAGCAAGTAAATGGAGATGCAGAGAGGTTAAGTAATTTGCTGAAGGTCACACAGGAAGTGAGTGGAGGAATTAGAACTTGATCCCAGATGTGACTTGACTTCACATCTCTGCCCCTTCCAGTGGTCCCCAAACCTGGCTGCTTATTAGAGTTATCTGAGCTCTGGAGGGAGAACTGTGTTTATTACAGGCGTCCCTGAGGACTATGGGCAGTGAGGTTTAGGGACCATTCTTAGACTACCCCCTCAATTTACAGATGGGGGAGAGCGAAGATAGAGATCATACAGTAGTTAAAATGGGGCCAGTAGCTAGATTTCCTAGTCGCCATTCATTCCATTGCAGTATCTGGAAAGATATATACTAAGAAATCAAAACCAGAGTCAAGAGCAAACAACAGACCCAAACCAACCAACCAAATTAACAAAACAAAATAAAACAAAAACAAGATAGTAGCAACAAGAACCTGAACCTGTAAAGTGTTTGTCTGGTCTTGGCTCTGAAGAAGAACCCCTGGTAGCCCAGACAACCCCGATTCAGAGGTCTCCCTGTGCTGCCAGATGGTTACTACTTGAGAGTGAACTAGTTAGGACTTTTTTTTTTTAAAGAAAACAAAGCAGATATCTTGGCTTATTAATATTCATTCAGGCACTTCAGTTTATTGAGGGGTACAGACAAGAAACTGTTATTGGGATGTAATGGGATAAACTCTGTAGTATGGAGAAGGTCAGGGTTCTGTGGGAGCAAAGATGAGGGATGACCAACTTACACCTGGGTGATGGCAGGAGTTCAGAGAGATGCTGACCTTGTAGGGCTTTCTGGAGGAGGAGATGTCTGAACTGAGGCTGATATTGCTAGACACTAGTGGCAATCAGGTGTAGCAGCAGGGTTTATTAGGGCAAAGACCCTGAGATATGAGAGACCATTGTAAGAGAGGAAAACGTTCTCCTCTGTCCTCTTAGGTTCATGCTTGGGGCACTGCAAATTAAATGGATAAAAGACAGATTAGCAAGGGAAGAGAAAAACAAGTTTAATTGCATACGTACGTATGAAAGTTCACAAAGAAATGTGCCTCAAGGAGGTGGTTAGAATTTGGGGCTTATTTACCATCTAAACAAAGAATGATGAAGTGTGGAGAAGAGGCTAAATAAAAGAGTTTGGGGGCTTCTGGATGAGGGTAAGTTATGGGAAGATGATTAGAAAATGTATGTTAAAGAAGAATTGTTTAGTAAGTTTTTTATGCAGCTAAGAGTCCTCTCAGATCTTTGGACTAGTTTTCTTCCTGGTGTGGGAGAGGGAGACACCTTTACAAAAGGAAATTGATACCCTGATTTTAGATAAAAAGGAGGAGAGCAGAGAGCGAATTGCCTTCACCTTAAAATAATCTTTACGTGAAAAGGATATATTTTGGGGTGACATACTCTGATCCCCTTCACCATGGTCTCTTCAGGGTTTGCCAAGAAGCTTGAGAGGCCTGCAGTTCTGGTGAGGATAATCTGGGTAGAGAAAGACAGGTACCAAGGGTACCTTGCCAAGAAACTGTGGCAAGGGCCATGATGAGCCACTGAAGTGTCACTGAAGTATGCGTGGTGAAGTCATCTCACTCCTGGCTCTAAGACTCTGGCCAGTTATTTATAATTTAGGGCTTAAATAGGCTTTGATGGCTTAGGTAGAGAATTTAACATATTTGTGTGCATATACATATGAATGTACATAGAGATATATGCATGTGTATATATATATATATATATATATATATATATATATATATACACACACACACAACACATGCATAGAGATATTTATTGGTATAGATATATATCAATCATTGTTTTTATGGAAAATATGTTTTGATTTCCAACCCAGTACATCATAAACAAATTTATAAGATTATAACCCACTTGTGACTTTGTATAGTTTTTAATCTCCCATTTTTTGCATCAAATCTCTCATTTGGTTAGCAGAAGTCTCTGAGGCCTGTCATGAGATAAGGCATTTTGAGGCTCTGTGTGGTTTCCTGAACAAAGCAGTGAGGGAGGTTTAGCAGCTTTTTGCTGTGTCATCATTTTCATATCTTAGTGGAGAAGAAATGGATTAGATTCTTTTTAAAATGTCTTCTGTGTCAGGTTCGGTACCCATGGAAAGTCTGTCTTTGTATCTTAAATAACAACTGTGTTAATTGATCTCCCCTTTTACAGAGAAGGAAAACGAGGTGGGAAAATGTTAAATCAGTTGCCCAAAGTCATTCAGAGTGCTGACTGTGACTCCATGGTGCTAAAAGTTGGCCGATCTGTGCTCCTACAGGCTGTTGTATTGTGTCTCTTAGCCATGGGCTGACTGGGGGAATGTAGGCAGCCCCCTCCCTTTTTTTAATAAAGTCGCAGTGCCCTCTGCATATGAAAAATGCTTATAGGTTTTTTGACCTCATGCTCGGAGATCTTCCTATCGTTTTGACTTGCTTTCTACTTTTCAACACAAAATTTACACTTACGTCTTTGGCTCATTTTAGAAAGGGCAGGACTGCATCTATGGGCAGATTATACGAACATGAGTTTGACATGAATTTCATGCATAGCTTGTTTTTCTTCTGATAGTTCATCGGTTCACAGGTGTGGAAAGTCTTTTTTTAAAAATTTATTTATTTAATTTATTTTTGGCTGCGTTGGGTCTTTGTTGCTGCGTGAGGCTTTCTCTAGTTGCCGCAAGCAGGGGCTACTCTTTGGTGAGGTGCGTGGGCTTCTCATGGCAGTGGCTTCTCTTGTTGCGGAGCATGGGCTCTAGGCACGCGGGCTCAGTAGTTGTGGTGCACGGGCTTTGTTGCTCCATGGCATGTGGGATCTTCCCGGACCAGGGCTCGAACCTGTGTCCCTTGCATTGGCAGGCGGATTCTTAACCACTACGCCACCAGGGAAGACCCGGTGTGGAAAGTCTTTAGTGACCATTCAAGTGGTATGAATGGATTTCTTTGGTGATCGTTTTAGATTAGTGGGTTATAGAATATCTTATTTCAGGTCATTACAGGTGACTATATTTTAGAAACCAGGGAAGTGTGGGACCCAGACTTGACTTTCTTTTGTGGTTTGGGGCCGTAGTCATTATCTTCTTAGCTTAGTGGGTGGGGCAGAATTTGAGCCTTGCCATGAGCTAGCAAACTGGGCCTTAATATACAGCATTATGTGCCATCACCCCTCTTTAATATTAGCTTTTTTTAAAGGCAATATCATCCCTGTATAACAAAACCATTTTATGTGCCCACTTGGTACCACAGGCTGAATATATACAGTACACCACTATGAAAACAGCCACACATAGAAGAGCTAAAGAAAATTAAACTTTGGTGCTTAATTACCTGAGTATTTGTATGTTTCCCCTTGTGTTTTGCTTGTCTCATCTAGTAGATGTTTGTGGGGGAAGCCATAATATTTACTGTTAGCTGCTTGCTTGTGAATGAGGACTCCATGATATTCATGGGTACTTTCCGTGATCTACATAGGTGACATAAAATGCCAAGTATTGATATTGTGTTTGGCACAAGGGTGCTAATATATATAGAATAAACACAAATGTCATTCATTCAACCAAAACTTATTGAGCTTCTCTGGGCTAAGAGAGTCCTTGTCCTTAAAAAGCTTGTAAGCTACTCACAGCAACTGAAAAGTAGACCATTCATAATACTATGATGGGTTTTAAATTCTGACCATGGAACCCAGAGGAGAGACACATTATCTAGCCTGGAAAACTTTTGGGTAGCCTTGATTTTTCTTTCCCTCATGGATCATGAGACAAATGAAAGGAAAGCTTGTTTTCAACATTGCTTTTTAGAAATTTCTTTTTTTGCTAATCTTTGTTTTAGGTGGTGTTTTAAAAGAAATGATAAACAGTTACCCCCATTCAGTGTTATGCTGAAAACCTCCATTTGCTCTGCATCCTGAAAAGGGTCTGCATCCCTCCTTTGAGGGACTAAGGAAAGTGGCAAAGTGCCACTAAGTGGCCTCTGGCTGTGACTGCGGGAAACTTGAACTGCTGAGTAGCAGGAGTGCAGTGGTCTGTCTAATGGGAAGTTCTTGGCCCCAATCACTTAACTCTTCTAACAACATCAGCCCCACATTTATGTCATGTTCCAGTTTAAAAAGTGATTTTACAAAATGGAATGCATTGCTTCCG